>NC_090265.1:1147920041-1148578791 GCF_040414725.1 Anabrus simplex | reverse complement strand
TTATATTTTGGGTGTGCTGATTCCGGAACTGAAGTCAGTTTTCCCCTATCACATCAGATTTTTGTGCAAATTCAAAATGAAAATGTGAAAAATATGCAGCATGCGCACATGGAAGATTACTATTATCACATGTAAAGAACGCTTCTTTCTTATTATTTTCACCCGTCTGAACACTCCTGTCTTACACTGGTATACTTATGAACATAATATAAAAATATGTAGTGTATTGTGTTAACAGATCTGTAGAAAACCACAGCCAAATGACCAAAATTTACCACACATTAAGCCTCATAATGTACTGAGAATGGTAAGTCTACGGTTTTAATTTTATAATGTCCTACCTTAGTATAAGAAACGCCTTCGCCTTGCTTTTCGTGTGTGAGTAGTAGTTGGACCTTCTCCTTTAGTAACCAGCAGTAATCTGCTAGCATGTTTTTGTTCCATTTCCCTTGATATCTGCGTTCCATTTCCTGTAGATCGTGTAGGAATATTTCTCCTTGCTCTTCGCTCAGCATTTCTAGGTTCTCAGGGAAATAGTCTAGATGTAAATGTAACATGTGCACTTTTAAGCTCATTTTGCAGCCTAAATCATGAAAAGAAATGAGCAATCTACCCACCATTTTTTGTAGTCTGAATCCTTTGTGTTTCCAAGAAAGTTTTTGACCACATTCTGGAATGCTGTCCATGCCGATCGCTCTGCAGCACACATAACATCTTCAAAATTAGCATCAGAAAGAAGTTTTCTGATATCTGGACCAGTAAATATACCCTCCTTGATTTTGGAATTACTGATGCCTGGGAATCGATGACACAGGTACTGAAAGCAACCACCTTCATTGTTTCGGGCCTTAACGAATTGCTTCATAAGCTCTAGTTTGATATGAAACAGAGGTAACAGTATTTTGCTCTTGTGAACAAGAGTTTCTTGTCTTATGTTTTTAGACCCTACAATCCACTGTCTACATGGCCATTCTTTTTGAGTACAGTGATATAACCTTACTCGACTGTCCCACTCACACAGAAAGCAGGGATGCTTTGTGTAACCTCCTTGTAAACATAAAAGAATACCTATCACTTTGAAATCACCACACACTTGCCACTTATGTTCCTGGTAATTCAGTTAACACAACAGCATTTCGAGATTTCCATATGCTTCTCGCATAATAGCTGAATGAGCAACGGGAATGGATCCAAGTTTGTTTTCATTGTGAAGAAGGACACACTTCAAACTATACTTGGAGGTGTCGATGAAAAGTCTCTAGTCAACAGGGTCATACTGTGGTGCTCCTAGTTTTAAGATAACCTCCGGAATGTTGTAGCAGTAAACCAAGGCTTCCTCTTCAGAAAAGAAGGGTGTAAATTCTAATTCGCGATATCTGTATCAATAGTACGTCGTCCTTGGTGCCAACATGTTCCTTTCATGAAGTCTAGACCTGAGTAACTCGGCAGATTCCTTCGTAAGGCCAAGGTTTCAAACAAAGTCATTTAATGCACTTTGCTCGAACAGTCTTGGTTCTTTTTCAACACATTCAGGGGAAAATCACAGTCAGAATTAGTGCCCGCCATTTCTGCATCAGATTCAGAAGAGGGACAATCCTGTAAATGTTCTGCATGCTGCGGTATTGGTGTATCAGCGCCATGAAGAACAGGTAAAATTGCAGATTGAATATTGCTTGGATACACAATGTTACCTTTGTTGCTGCTGTTAAATCATTTCACATTCACAAAACAGAAGTAGCAGTGAGTACTGTGGTCTGGGAGTTCTCGCCACACCATTGGAATTCCAAGTGGTAACACAGTTCGCTTACCATTCACCCATTACCGTAACTGGTATATACAGGTTCTACAAGCCTTATGTGGTGCCCACGGCTTGTCTTGGTCTCCAAGTTTCAAGCCAAAGTAGGCATAGTAGGTCTTTCTCACAAACTCGGTTATATTGCACTGCTGTCTCATCGGCACAAAACTTCCACACACATAAAAGAATGTATCTGGATTGTTCTTGCAGCCATGTCGTGGCATGTTGATAGATGTAAGTTCAATAAAAATATTAACACAGTACACCACTCACTTGCCTTTGCTGGCAGGACCTAGTGTTTACAGTGCACTGTGTCTTCTGGTATAGGCTAGAGAAATTTTGTTATTTTCATAGATCTGTCTCTGTCTTGTCCTTGGCTTTGACAATATGAAAGTGACTGAGGTGTGAGCGATGCTAGTAATGCCAATCCTTATGCAGCCAGTCCCTGCTATGAATGGTGTGAAAATGCTGCTCATAGGGTCGATTGGTGTATGTATTTCAGTGGGCTTGGCAGACTGATTTGTAATCGCAACTCTGGCTCGGTGAGGAAAGCAACGGGAAACTACCTCACTCCTCATTTCCCTAGTACGCCTCTTCAGTGATGCCTAGGCCATCTATGACAGCTGATGGCAGAGCTGTTGAGGATCCCACCAGCATTAGCGCTGACGGACTGAACATACATACATCACTCACATAGAGAACGCTTATGAAGACAAAAATCTTTTTTCACTAGCAAGCAAAACACAACTCAGACTGTCATGGATGAAGCACAATGAGAGAATGACGCCACGCAGCCAAAACCATGCGTTGCTGGCTATGTTGTCTATAGTTGCCGGCTCTACACTCTCAGCATGATAATGCAGGACTACAAGATGGCTGGAGGACGTTGAATTAATAAAATAATAAAATAATAAACAAAATATGGAAATCTAAATTGAAGCAATGCTCTTCCTAACAACGTAAGAAGTGCATTAGTGCATGTGATGAAATAAACGTAATATAGGATTTTTGAGAAAACCATCGCAGGACAGTGTTATCCTTGGTGAGTATCCTCTCTTCAGTAATGCTAATTTACATCATCACCAGTGGCGAAGCTATTAGTTAATTAATGGGTAGGCAGGAAATCTTACCTTAAAGTTTCTTTTTGAGGAGTTCCATAAGTCGAGTTTTCTTGGTTGTACAATGGTCAATCACACGGTCCTTCAATACTTGATCACTAATCAATTCCTTCACAAACATTTTCTTGATAGAAATGGTACTAAGACTGCTGAGTCTTTCAATGTTCATTGAATTACGCAGAATTGTTTTTATCCTCTTCAGAGTGATCATACTCCTTACAGAGGAAGCCGTGTCCACAGGAAATGTTTTTTTGCTAGCGGCTTTACGTCGCACCGACACAGATAGGTCTTATGGAGACGATGGGATAGGAAAGGCCTAGGAGTTGGAAGGAAGCAGCCATGGCCTTAATTAAGGTACAGCCCCAGCATTTGCCTGGTGTGAAAATGGGAAACCACGGAAAACCATCTTCAGGGCTGCCGACATTGGGATTCGAACCCACTATCTCCCGGATGCAAGCTCACAGCCGCGCGCGCCTAACCGCATGGCCAACTTGCCCGGTACAGGAAATGTGAATATTAAATGAATCAATTCGATACTTCCTCATACACTGGTTCAAGTTCATTGAGGACAATATAATGTTTTTTTTGAGGGGACAAATGTTTTTCTATATCGGAATAAATGTTAATCAATTCATTTTCCAATCTTTCCCTATTAAAAAGGGATAAATGTTCATAAGACTGCTCAGTTTAATAGCAGGGAAGCTTTCTTTGTAAACTATGAACTGATTTGGATCTAACAACTCAACAAACCACATGCTTTCAAAATCGCCAAACCGTATTTCCATTTGCATAATTAAGGTGTCACCACCAAACAAAACACACGTGTAACGAAAAAGGTTCTTGGTTTCGGAACAGGCTGTTAACCACGAATATCGTGTATACCAAGAAAACTGAAATTTTCTCGCTACTTTAACGGCAAAATAATTAATAATTTAATAACCAGATTAGGCACACATCTTTTGTATTTGGATTCACACTTCTCTTTGTAAGTCCAAGATGAGAACGGTTTACGTTTTAAAGAGTTCAAAAGACTCGTTACGCTCCTGAAGGGGCCTACATCACATAACATTTCAACGCGATTTTCAACCGGATGATGTCAGTCTCGTTTTACGCATGTCTGAATTGTTACAAATAAAGCCAATAACCTAATGCACGGATTTCCCACTAATTCCAAAGAAAAGCACACACGTAACAATAGGGTACCGCTACTTCATTGTCACCTTCGCGCTGGGAATTACTACACTCTCAAATAACACAGGAGGCTTGCCTCTCTGGGGTCTAGACCTTGTGGAGAGAGGAGTGCGGGCGGTAAACCTATCTTCCCTCCACCACCCCGCGCCAGTCGTCAAGCTGACTGAAGGGAAACAAAACAAAAAATCCTGGGTGAGACAACTTACAGACTGCCTCCCAGTCAGAACAAGTGGTCTGCTGTCGCCATCTAGCGGGGCGATCAGCGAAGCACATCATCTGCTGTCATCATGTAGCACATATAAAAGAAATTATTGTTGATTTAACACAATAACAACAGCAGATAAATTTGTTATGATATTTATGTTTAATCGTATTTCATAGGGTAGGCATTGCCTCAAATGACTCCAAGTAGTTTCGCCACTGATCATCACAGCCTGGCTCCTTGGATGAATGGTCAGCATAGTCGCCTTCGTTTTGGAGGGCCCTGGATTCGATTCTGAATGTGATGGAGATTTTAACCTTAATGGTTATTTTCCCTGGCTTGGGGACTGGGTATTTGTACTGTCCCCAACATCCCTCCAACTCACACACCACACACAGCATTATCCTCCACTACAAAAACACTCGGTTCCCATACATGGCAGATGCCACCCACCCTCGCTGGAAGGTCTGGCTTACAAGAGCTGCACCAGGCTAGGAATAGACACACAAAATTAAAAAAGAAACATCACAGTGAGTTATTTATTGCTGTGCTTGCCTTACTGTTGTTAATAATTAATTGTCATGCCATTACAACCATCAATTACCGATATTAATTCGTGCAAGAACTAACACTGCTGGATTACCCACAATTCCTCACATTTGAAAGGTGAGTCTTAAACAGCCATAGGAATGTTCCACATTTCTTGTCATTGCCTCCTTTCATGGGTGAAGCTATATTTATGACAGAGGGCATGGCAAACTCCAGAAATCAACATTTTAGGGTGGACAAAGCCCCTCATGTAATAGCAGTGTGCATATTTCAGCATTGGTTTAGTGTCAATATTTTGAACCGGCATTGTTGGTGACTATTTACTTGGGCCGTATGTCCTTCCTTCTCACCTGAACAGTGAAGAATACTACTGTTCTTTATTGAATCACTGACTGGATTATTGCAAGATATTCCTCTGGGTATTCGACAGCAAAAGTGGCTGTGACATGATGACGCTCCATAAAATTTCACTCGCCGTATCACACAGCATTCAAATGATCATTATCCAAGGAGATCGGTAGACCATATTGGGCCAGTTAAATTGCCTCCGCACTTGGCCGATTTAACTCCCATGCACTTTTTCTTGTGTGGGTTACGTAAAGACTGTAAAGTACGCAAACCAAGAATCCAGGCTGCTTTCCAGTTCGTTTGTGAAAAATTTCTTGCCACACCACCCATCCTGAACAGAGTCCAAATGTCACTAATACACAGTTGTAAACTGTGCATCAAAGTAGACGGGGGGATGGTGAGGGGGCATATAATGAACATTTAATCTAATCAAAACCCTGGGCATATTTGGTCAGTATTTCATTCCATTTACAATGTTAGGAGCAAAAGAATACACAACGTTATTAAGACCAGCAGATGAGAGGAGAAATGATCAGGTGCATTCCTTGATGGACAAGTGTGTCTTTAACTGTGTGTTCTTGTACTGTGCAAGTAAATATAAACAAACTGTGGATATTGCCTGTAAGAGAAAAGGGTAATCCTTCGTGAATTGAACGAGGAAACTTGTGCATTCACGTTGAACATTATCTCTGTCTCCGTCTATCATATACTCCCCTTCCCTTCCCTTCCCTTCCCTTCCCTTCCCTAAAGCACAGCAGTGGGATCCTGGAAGTAACAAAGAAACCTCATTTTCTCTAAAAGAAAAATTTCCTCCGCCAATCAGACTGCAGCATCGTCTTCACATAACATGAAGAGCATCCCTGATCATTTTGTCGGTATAATTAAGATGCATCCTGTATAGATAAAATTCAAATTTTTTCTACACCACATTCTTGCCTCATACCTCATTTTTATCTAGTTATAAATATAAGAACAGAACAAACATGTGTCAAATCAACTGTCAAAATGGTCCTTCAATGAGTGTTGGTGTCCTCCTCGTTAACATCACTAGCAAGGGGTTCTTCACAATGCTGGGGAGTACACTTATGGATTGTAGAGGTTTTATAGAAGTATCTCTTTGGCATCCACTGTAATTAATAATTGCCACTAATAATAAAATGTATAATATAAGTTTGCTATGCTCGACCATAAATAAAATGCATTATGTGAGAATACCTGATGTCATAGCTGAATAAGTGTAAGTCAGGGCGACCATTGATAATCCACTGAGCCATCTGTTCTCCACACCCACCACCAAGCATCATACCAGCAGAGTTGTATCCACAGCTATGATATAAGCCATGAAGTCTTGGATCTTCCCCTATAATTTATGAAGAAAGAATAGTAACATCCATTACAGAGACACAATATAACACTTTATACTGACTAATGAGAGTAAAATTACACCAAAATGATCAGAAATTACTTTGATAGTTTAATTATTAATCATCTGGTACTATTATTATCAGAAATTGAATATCAAGAAAATACAAATCAACTGAAATACAACCCTATATCAAAATAAGATATAAACATATTTGTAACAACTATTTTCAGTACAAGAATATAGTGAAAGTTAAAAAGACATACAGATTTCAAAATAAAAGAGAATGGATGTACTGTGCTTCTCAGTCATGTTGTCTGTTTGGTGAGGCAAGGCAATAAAAATACAGAGGAAGCAGAAGTTATTAATTTTTTAAAACAAGTTGCTTTACGTTGCACCGACACAGATAGGTCTTCTGGCAGTGATGGGAGAGGAAAAGGCTAGATGTGGGGTGGAAGTGGCTGTGGCCTTAATTAAGGTGCCTGGTGTGAAAATGGAAAACCACCTTCAGGGCTGCCGACAGTGGGGTTCACACCCACTATCTCTGGAATTCTGGATATTGAGCACACTGAAGTGACTGCAGCTAATGCATTCGGTATTATCTAGTTTATATCTAGACAATTAATGCTGTACAGAGAAGAATGTTGTTTCCAGTCTATACTTCTCTTTCACAGATGTCAAACTTCCTCTCCCATTGTTTCCTATTACTGGGTTCTGATTCCTCTTTATTTTACTATTATGACTAGTCTTTCACCTTTCCAAAATGATGAGCAAAAATTAATCAACAAATCAATCAATCAATCAATCACTGACCTCTGTCAACCAGGTGGTCAATATCCTATGAATTGTTTACCTAGAATTTTTTTTAATTATTTCAAAGAACTTTGAAATTTATTAAATATTTCACTTGATAAATTATTCTAATCCCTAATTCCTCTTCCTATAAATGAATTTTTGCCACAATTTGTCCACTTGAATTCAAACTTTATCTTCATAAGCTCACCGGACAAAATATTAGTCACCCTAGAGCACACGCAGTGCCTCTACATGAGCATAAAGCAGTAGCAATCAGTGAAACATCGATATTTCAAGCGGACAGTATACGCAACATGGAGGTAGAAGTACGGATGTGACATAGTGGCAAAAAGGGGCAATCGTGTTTGGCCGTGTCCATGGCCATACAGTGCGTGAAGTTGCTTTATTTGTTGGTGTTTCACAGCGGACTGTTCAATGTGTCTACAAGCAGTGATGTCAAATAAAATAAAATCAAAATCACTTTATTTGCAAATGAGGTGTCTACCTCGGTTGCAAATGGTACAAAAAAATACTTTATTATCAAGCACTAAATTTTAAATTAACAAAAGATATTTTCCTAAAATACAGTATTATACAATTTACATTAACAATTTTTCTAATAAACACACAGCTCATCCTTAATAAATTTAAATTTACAAAAATCTACTCATAATATCTTCTGTACTTACAAACATAATCAACTAATGTACAGTACGTGGAATTACTTCAAATAATACTATATAACTGCTATAGGATTATAATTTATGTTGCATTTTTCTTTTTACCATTTTGGTACCTAACAAACATAACGTCCTGCTGCATCTCAACCAGCGTCCCTTTTGCCACTGCTTTTCAGAGTTTCTGAAGGGCTTTCATAGCTACCATAGTGGTACCAGGGCCCTTGATGTACTACACATGACCACATAACATGGCGTCAGAATTGTGATTGGAAAAAAATCCTGACTGAGAAGGACTGGAGATACATTTTACGGCTTGTGAATCAAAATCGCTTACAAACCTGACAGGAATGGCTGCAGTCAGTGAATGAAGGTCCATCCCAACATGTTAGCGAGAAAACATTGCAATGGGAAAATGAACATTTGTAGTCGGTCACCTCACAAGAGGTCATTGCTCTCACAGACACATAAAGCTGCGTGTCTTCAATGGGCTAGAAATCATTAAACATGGATAGTAGCTGACTGTCAGAATGTAATGTGGTCTGACAAATCACTTTTTTGCCTGTATTCCAATGACACACGTTGTCAAGTGCACCAAAGGCCAAATGAAGCATTTTATCCAGGATGTGTCCGAGGTCAGGTTCAAGCTGAATGTGGGTCTGTGATGTTTTGGGAGTGTTTTTTGAATCATGGATTGGACCCGCTCATTGAGGTGACCACTAACATGAACGAGCTTGTTTATTTAAACATTCTGGATGAACAGGTGTTGCCTTCCTGTTAACATCTGCATGATGAGTATGCTATTATACCCCGATTTTTCAAGATGACAACAGAAAAGCTCATCGTGCTGGATGCATATGTGACTGATTTTATTAACACTCCCCCACCCTATTACATTTCTATTGGCCTGCAAAATCACCTGACTTGAACCCCAATGAAAATCTATGGCATATTTTGGAACAGCTGGTTAAACGCAGACATCAGCATCCCTGCAATTTGGTGCAATTGCATGATCAAATCCTCAGGAAGTGGCTTAACCTGAATGCGAAGTACCTTCACAACCTTGTGGACTTGCTTCCTAACCGAATCCAGGCAGTTATCAAGTCCAGATGCAGAATAACACGGTATTAAATGATGGTTGTTATGATTTCTCCAGTGGTGACCAATTTTTTGTCCAATGAGCTTATTATGATCTTTTCTACCTTTAAAAGCTCCTCTCAAGCTTATTTGTCTATTAATGTCAATTCATGCCAACTCTCCACTTATCACTTAGTGGAGCACCAGGCTGAGTGGCTCAGATGGTTGAGGCACTGGCCTTCTGACTCCAACTTGGCAGGTTCAATCCTGGCTCAGTCTGGTGGTATGTGAAGATGCTCAAATACATCAGTCTACTATTGATAGATTTACTGGCATGCAAAAAAACTTATGTGGGACTAAATTCCGGCACCTCAGCATCTCCAAAAACCATAAAAGCAGTTAGTGGGATGTATAAAAAAAGCAACAATATTATTAGCTAAATTAGTTGAGTAACTAGTCTCCTTACTCCCAAATCTTCCCAGTCCAAAGTTTGCAATATTTTTGTAAACACTATTCTTTTGTTGGAAATCACCCAGAACAAATCGTGCTGCATTCTTTTGGTTCTTTTCCATGTCTCGTATCAAGTAATCCTGGGGTGGATCCCACAAACCAGAACAATACTCTAATTTGAGTCTTACCAGAGACTTATATGCCCTCTCCTTTACATCCCTATTACAACCCCTTTAAACCCTCATAACAATCTGTAACCTTTATTTACCACCTCATTAATATGCTTACCCGAGTGAAGACCTTTCCTTATATTAACACCTATAGACTTACAGTGATCCCTATGAGGTACTTCCACCCCATCAATGCAGTAATGAAAACCGAGGGCTTTTCCTCTTGGTGAAACTTACAACCTGACTTTTCATCCCGATTACCATCATATCATAGTCTGTTGTCCATCCAACAACATTTTCAAGGTCTCTTTTGCAGTTGCTCACAATCTCGTAACTTATTTATACAGTATAACTAATAATGGAATATTACAAGTACAGAAATAAACAGCTTTTTATCTCATTCATAGATTTCAAAAAAGCATATACTACATAAAAGACCCACACTTTTTATCCTGAGATCATATGGTTTTCATGCCAAATTAATAAAAATCATCAAACTAACTTTAACCAGCTCAAATTTACAAGGTGAAGTTTAGAGGAGAAATGTCAAAAGCTTTTTTACAATAAAAACTGGCCTTGGACAATGTGATGGATTATCTCCACTGCTTTTCAATATGGCTCCTGATTACATTATGAAACTTTGGCAAAAGGAAAACCCACCTACAAACAAAACTGGAGCAAAACCCACAATAAGAATAAACTGCCTGAGATTTGCAGAAGATTTAGCTCTCTTAGCCCTTGATTTGGAAGAAGTTCATGCTCAGATCACCAGTCTCCAAAAAATCAACCTAAAAATAGGATTACAAATATCCTTCGAGAAAACTGAGATCATGCCCATGAAAACCCTGAGCATGAATAAAGTCTTCATAAATGATCAAAAAATTAACATAGTTCAAGAATTTAAATATCTTTGAATAATCATAATACACAACTTAAATGAGAAAGAAACGTGGTTAAGTAAAACTAACAAAATGAACAAAAGCCTAATTTCTAACTTGGTCAACAGACACCGATTCAACACTATAACACCGAAACTTTCCCAGAAGCCGCTTATGCTTGTGAAACCCTGTATCAAATTAAAAATGAAACAAGAACTGATCAGCTCCTCAAAACTGAAAGAAGAATCATCAGAACTTGCATAAATAAAAAAATACCAAGTCGAAGAAGTTTACTGAAAGACTGACCCAATCACCAGCACAATGAAGAAGAAAGGAATCTTGTATTTCTTTCACATCTTGCAACTGCCAGGAAACTGGATTTCAGGACAACTAGTGATAAATCTTGGAAAGAAGGAGGACAATGGATCCACGAAAATCAGCAAGAACTCCAAGCAGTTGGACTCGAAATAGCAGATGCAGAGAACAAAATTAAAATTAACACCCTTCTTAAGACTCACAAATTTTTAACAGAAATGGCACATAGTAGGGCTATAGCGATTATAAATTGAGTAAATTATGATCGGAACGGATGAAAAAGTACTAGGCAGATCACAAGAACCAATAATAATAATAATAATAATAATAATAATAATAATAATAATAATAATAATAATAATAATGTTTGTCCAACCCTTGCCCCATTTCTCTACGGGGTTGGGTATGAGGTGAGATGAATCTGTCGTGTTGGGTTTTTATGACATCACAGGAGTAATAAGATGAAATGAATGACATGATATATGATAGCAGAAAGAGAGAGGGTGAAACCCGGTGCCGGCACAAAGCCTACTCCTCTCAAATAGCACCAATCAATCAATCAATCAATCAATCAATCAATCAATCAATCAATCAATCAATCAATCAATCAATCAATCAATCAATCAATCAATCAATCAATCAATCAATCAATCAATCGATACTGATCTGCATTTAGGGCAGTCGCGCAGGTGGCTGATTCCCTATCTGTTGCTTTCCTAGCCTTTTCCTAAATGATTTCAAAGAAATTGGAAATTTATTAAACGTCTCCCTTGGTAAGTTATTCCAATCCCTAACTCCCCTTCCTATAAATGAATATTTGCCCCAGTTTGTCCTCTTGAATTCCAACTTTATCTTCATATTGTGATCTTTCCTACTTTTATAAACGCCATTCAAAGTTATTCGTCTACTAATGTCATTCCACGCCACCTCTCCGCTGACAGCTCGGAACATACAACTTATGATGTAGATGTTGATTCCCATAGGGAACCTAAAATATTTGTCCTGAATGAGTAAATTTATAATACCAATATAATGGTCCGTTATTGGACATTATAAATTTTCCAGCTAACTCATTCTTGGTTGCCTGCATTTCGCCCTCGTGTACTAAGTTAGGCTCGTCAGTTGGGACTTAGCACACCACCCAAGATGCAAGGCTAGTGCATACTGTGGAGGCCACTGCATAGGCTATTTGAAGCCACCAGCAGTGCCAATGCACTATGAGAGCTATGTCTCATTTCCAAAAAATAGATGCCTGCCTGGCCATCAAATGATGTAGATGTTGATTCCCATAGGGAACCTAAAATATTTGTCCTGAATGAGTAAATTTATAATACCAATATAATGGTCCGTTATTGGACATTATAAATTTTCCAGCTAACTCATTCTTGGTTGCCTGCATTTCGCCCTCGTGTGCTAAGTTAGGCTCGTCAGTTGGGACTTAGCACACCACCCAAGATGCAAGGCTAGTGCATACTGTGGAGGCTGCTGCTGCTGGAAAGCTTTCATTCCCCGCCCGAAGGACGGGGCGGGCCCCCTAGATCGTGTCGCGATCTCTCGGGCCGGGAGATGTGGAGAGAACAGTGAGATATTTCAAATGAAGAAGAGGGAAAAACGGTATGAAAATTTGGATGAATGGCTACGGGGCTGAGGTTATGAGGGTGTGCGGGAGGAGTGACATGTTTAGAGGAGGGTACCAGGCTGTAAATGGAAACTGAGGAGGTACAGGGTCGCCGTGATGTTATAGAGGGAGGAAGTTAGGAATCTCAAGATGTCGAGTGTTGGAGCTGATGGGGGGAAGAAACTGATTGATGGGAGGGGAGGGTAAACGAGTGGAGGGGGTCGATATGGCGGGGGTGGCCGGGTGTGACGACGGGCATTTGTTGGAGTTATGTAGAACAGGTTGGGGTGGTGAAAGAGATGGCTCAACTTTGTAGCGATGGCCAAAGATGTAGACTCCATTGGCGATGAGATGGTGAACGTCGACGGCAGTAGGGAGGCGGATGCGGACCATATACGTCAGACCGGAGGTGTTCTTGATCCTGAAGACTCGACGGACGGGTACGCCTTCTGCTCGAAGTTGTTGGAGGATGGCTTGTTCTGAGTGAGCAGGATCCACTCCACGGATCACACAGCTATACATGGTGTGGCGGGACTGATGACTGCGATGAGGGTGGTGCTTCTTCGGCGGCGATGAAAGACGACGGTGCTGCAGACGTTGCGGGAGGCATGTATGAGGCATGACGTTCTTCAGGTGTTGAAGGAAGAGGGAGGGAAAAAATCATTATGGACGCAGGATGACTGGTTGTAACCACAGTGGTGGGAATAGGGGAGGGGTTGACGGTTGATGTTGTAGTGGAGATGGTGGTGGTAGTGGTAGTTATCGGCGATGTAGAAATGGCGTGTGATGTTGGCTGGCTTGACGGTGTAGATTCCACTTGGTGCGAAGGCAGCTGGTAGGAAGTCTCCTGTGGTGGTGCGACCGTTGCAGGCGGAGTAAAATTAGTGGCTATGAGCTGATCCATGAGTGACGCAGGAGTAACTTCCACACGATGGAAGATGTGATGAGTACGGACGCCGTTGTTCAGGAGGCAGCAGACGTCGTCCTCTGTGTGGAAATATAGAAGGACATCTGGTGACAGTCCAGAACTGTTTAATAGTCTTGTGGCCCAATGAACTGGAACGCCTGCCTGGCGGATTTGTTGGACGTTGTCGTCATCTGAGAGAGCGAGGTTGACGTTACAGAGTAGGCAGGTAAGCATGGCGGGGAGGCCGACTACCAACTAGGTTACATAAAATAAACTTCATTATAAAGCCCGTATTGTCGTGAGTATACGTTGAAGGTTAGGTCAAATGTTCCACCTTTACAATACTAAGATTCTTTATTAACTAAATATTTACATGATTTTTAATTATATCGGGACATGTTTCGTCTACCTTGTAGACATCATCAGCCATAAAAACTTTTGAGAAAAAGCTACAAGGACAAGGACAAAGTAACACATTAAAATAATTCGGGTAACCGAATATGTCATTTAAAATGGTGAAGAATTCAGAACTGTTTTGAGCACAGCACTTAAGAATATCGTTGACATTAAAATTAAAATTGTCCACATGGGATGATACAGTAAAAACTTGCGTTAAAATTCTTCTTTTTTGTGTGATGTGTTAATATATAATATTCTGTTATGTCGTGAGGGCTTGATAATGAATTGCACAATGTTCATTCCAATAGGATAATAACGATGTATAAGAAATACAGCGAGCATATGTTAAAGCCGTCTTATTGGTGTAGTATTGGCATTTCCTGTTGAGAAGTTAGGTGGAAAATTTGAACGTGATGACGTAATGTGGAATGTGCAGTAGAGGGCCCTAGAATAAGAAAGATAGCTGTTGTTAGTGTTAAAATAGGCAAGTTTTTGTGTCTTGAGATGTAAAGTAATGAAAATGAGAAGTGCGGCACATCTGATTACTTACGTTCTCACCTGTCTGACAGCGACTAGTTCAGTGTGGAAGCCTGTGGTTGACTGAGAGTGAACTATGGAGGTCGTGTGTGAAGGGAGCCGCCATGAGGGGAAATTAGGGGAAGGTTAGGATCAGTAGGCGGGAAGTCGTCACATGGAAGCTTGTTATTGGATTTGTTAAAGTAAGAACTATTGAGCAATGCCTCAAAAATTACGTTCGCAGTTTCGGAAATTTCATTTAAATTGTGAAAAGGATTGCATTTATGATCTATATTAATATAGATGTTTTCTAAAACATTGAGTAAAGTGCTTTTATTATGAAAATAAAGAATTTTTAAGTCCTGTTCTATGGAAGTGAAGGAATGATTGGATTCTGTCATGTGAGTACTCATGGCGGAGTACCTTCTATGTTTAGCGGCGTTGATATGTTCCTTATATCTAACTGAAAAGCCTCTTCCGGTTTGCCCAATGTAGCTCGCGGAACATTGGTTACACTTTAACTTATAAACGCCTGACCTATTATATTTATTTGTAGTGTTGTTAATTTTATGTTGGTTGTAAAAAAGATTAGTATTATTGTTGACTGTTTTAAAAGCAATGTTGATCTTATGTTTCTTGAGGGTGTTGGTGATATCATAAATCTTACTATTTGTATAAGTGAAAGTGGCATATTTGTCTGTTTTTCTTTTTGTTTCTCTAAGTAAAGTTGAACTGGATTTGTTAGTAACTTTATTGATTATCCTGTCAATGAAATGCCTGCTAAAACCATTTTTACTCGCTATTAAGCGGATAAATTCAAGTTCTTTTTTACGATTAGCATTTGATAAAGGGACGTGAAAAGCTCTGTGGATTAAACTATAAAATGTTGCTCTTTTTTGAGATTCCGGATGCGTTGAGTCTTGTCGAATAGTATTAATAGTTTGGGTGGGCTTCCTAAATATGGTATAAGAGAATTTGTTGGAGCTATTGTTAATAGTGACATCTAAGAAGTTTAATGAATAATTGACTTCCGCTTCGGAAGTAAACTTGATCCATGGATCAACTGCATTCAATTGTTCAAGAACGATATCACCGTTGGAGACGTTGTGATCTATTAAAGTTTTAAGCATACAAGAAATAGAAGAATTTTTAAATATTTTAGAATTTGTAACTTCCAACAACTATTTCACTTTTAATGGGAAAATTTATAAGCAGGATAGTCTTCCTATGGGCTCCCCGGCTTCAGGAATAATGGCAGAAATTTATTTAGACCACTTGGAAAATTCCAAAATTCTTAACAAAATTAAAGTTATCGTATTCTGGACACGCTTTGTTGATGATACATTTACTTTAATAGATCACAACGTCTCCAACGGTGATATCGTTCTTGAACAATTGAATGCAGTTGATCCATGGATCAAGTTTACTTCCGAAGCGGAAGTCAATTATTCATTAAACTTCTTAGATGTCACTATTAACAATAGCTCCAACAAATTCTCTTATACCATATTTAGGAAGCCCACCCAAACTATTAATACTATTCGACAAGACTCAACGCATCCGGAATCTCAAAAAAGAGCAACATTTTATAGTTTAATCCACAGAGCTTTTCACATCCCTTTATCAAATGCTAATCGTAAAAAAGAACTTGAATTTATCCGCTTAATAGCGAGTAAAAATGGTTTTAGCAGGCATTTCATTGACAGGATAATCAATAAAGTTACTAACAAATCCAGTTCAACTTTACTTAGAGAAACAAAAAGAAAAACAGACAAATATGCCACTTTCACTTATACAAATAGTAAGATTTATGATATCACCAACACCCTCAAGAAACATAAGATCAACATTGCTTTTAAAACAGTCAACAATAATACTAATCTTTTTTACAACCAACATAAAATTAACAACACTACAAATAAATATAATAGGTCAGGCGTTTATAAGTTAAAGTGTAACCAATGTTCCGCGAGCTACATTGGGCAAACCGGAAGAGGCTTTTCAGTTAGATATAAGGAACATATCAACGCCGCTAAACATAGAAGGTACTCCGCCATGAGTACTCACATGACAGAATCCAATCATTCCTTCACTTCCATAGAACAGGACTTAAAAATTCTTTATTTTCATAATAAAAGCACTTTACTCAATGTTTTAGAAAACATCTATATTAATATAGATCATAAATGCAATCCTTTTCACAATTTAAATGAAATTTCCGAAACTGCGAACGTAATTTTTGAGGCATTGCTCAATAGTTCTTACTTTAACAAATCCAATAACAAGCTTCCATGTGACGACTTCCCGCCTACTGATCCTAACCTTCCCCTAATTTCCCCTCATGGCGGCTCCCTTCACACACGACCTCCATAGTTCGCTCTCAGTCAACCACAGGCTTCCACACTGAACTAGTCGCTGTCAGACAGGCGAGAACGTAAGTAATCAGATGTGCCGCACTTCTCATTTTCATTACTTTACATCTCAAGACACAAAAACTTGCCTATTTTAACACTAACAACAGCTATCTTTCTTATTCTAGGGCCCTCTACTGTACATTCCACATTACGTCATCACGTTCAAATTTTCCACCTAACTTCTCAACAGGAAATGCCAATACTACACCAATAAGACGGCTTTAACATATGCTCGCTGTATTTCTTATACATCGTTATTATCCTATTGGAATGAACATTGTGCAATTCATTATCAAGCCTTCACGACATATCAGAATATTATATATTAACACATCACACAAAAAAGAAGAATTTTAACGCAAGTTTTTACTGTATCATCCCATGTGGACAATTTTAATTTTAATGTCAATGATATTCTTAAGTGCTGTGCTCAAAACAGTTCTGAATTCTTCACCATTTTAAATGACATATTCGGTTACCCGAATTATTTTAATGTGTTACTTTGTCCTTGTCCTTGTAGCTTTTTCTCAAAAGTTTTTATGGCTGATGATGTCTACAAGGTAGACGAAACATGTCCCGATATAATTAAAAATCATGTAAATATTTAGTTAATAAAGAATCTTAGTATTGTAAAGGTGGAACATTTGACCTAACCTTCAACGTATACCAACTAGGTGTCAGCCAATGTCCTCTTTAGAGTCGGCGAGGT
The DNA here is from genome assembly GCF_040414725.1 of Anabrus simplex. Lineage (NCBI taxonomy): Eukaryota > Metazoa > Arthropoda > Insecta > Orthoptera > Tettigoniidae > Anabrus > Anabrus simplex. The sequence goes on along the minus strand of NC_090265.1, from coordinate 1,148,561,300 downwards.
AGCTGAGGTAAAGATGGTGAGCCACCCGGCCGAAAAAAAAATTAAGGAGTAAGGAGTAGCTTTGATGTTCCACTCGGAGATGTCACTCCTAGCGAGAAGTAGAGAATGCTGTGGAGGCCACTGCATAGGCTATTTGAAGCCACCAGCAGTGCCAATGCACTATGAGAGCTATGTCTCATTTTCAAAAAATAGATGCCTGCCTGGCCATCAAATGATGTAGATGTTGATTCCCATAGGGAACCTAAAATATTTGTCCTGAATGAGTAAATTTATAATACCAATATAATGGTCCGTTATTGGACATTGCATCTTGGGTGGTGTGCTAAGTCCCAACTGACGAGCCTAACTTAGCACACGAGGGTGAAATGCAGGCAACCAAGAATGAGTTAGCTGGAAAAATTTATAATGTCCAATAACGGACCATTATATTGGTATTATAAATTTACTCATTCAGGACAAATATTTTAGGTTCCCTATGGGAATCAACATCTACATCATTTGATGGCCAGGCAGGCATCTATTTTTTGGAAATGAGACATAGCTCTCATAGTGCATTGGCACTGCTGGTGGCTTCAAATAGCCTATGCAGTGGCCTCCACAGTATGCACTAGCCTTGCATCTTGGGTGGTGTGCTAAGTCCCAACTGACGAGCCTAACTTAGCACACGAGGGCGAAATGCAGGCAACCAAGAATGAGTTAGCTGGAAAATTTATAATGTCCAATAACGGACCATTATATTGGTATTACATACAACTTAGTCGAGCAGCTCTTCTTCTTTCTCTCAATTCTTCCCAACCCAAACATTGCAACATTTTTGTAACGCTACTCTTTTGTCGGAAATCACCCAGAACAAATCGAGCTGCTTTTCTTCGGATTTTTTCCAGTTCTTGAATCAAGTAATCCTGGTGAGGGTCCCATACACTGGAACCATACTCTAGTTGGGGTCTTACCAGAGACTTATATGCACTCTCCTTTACATCCTTACTACAACCCCTAAACACCCTCATAACCATGTGCAGAGATCTGTACCCTTTATTTACAATCCCATTTATGTGATTACCCCATTGAAGATCTTTCCTTATATTAACACCTAGATACAATGATCCACAAAAGGAACTTTCACCCCATCAACGCAGTAATTAAAACTGAGAGGACTTTTCCTATTTGTGAAACTCACAACCTGACTTTTAACCCCGTTTATCAACATACCATTGCCTGCTGTCCATCTCACAACATTTTCGAGGTCACGTTGCAGTTGCTCACAATCTTGTAACTTATTTATCACTCTATAGAGAATAACATCATCCGCAAAAAGCCTTACCTCCAATTCCACTCCTTTACTCATATCATTTATATATATAAGAAAACATAAAGGTCCGATAATACTGCCTTGAGGAATTCCCCTCTTAATTATTACAAGGTCAGATAAAGCTTCACCTACTCTAATTCTCTGAGATCTATTTTCTAGAAATATAGCAACCCATTCAGTCACTCTTTTGTCTAGTCCAATTGCACTCATTTTTGCCAGTAGTCTCCCATGATCCACTGTATCAAATGCTTTAGACAGGTCAATCGCGATACAGTTTATTTGACCTCCAGAATCCAAGATATCTGCTATATCTTGCTGGAATCCTACAAGTTGAGCTTCAGTGGAATAACCTTTCCTAAAACCGAATTGCCTTCTATCGAACCAGTTATTAATTTCACAAACATGTCTAATATAATCAGAAAGAATGCCTTCCAAAAGCTTACATACAATGCATGTCAAACTTACAGGCCTGTAATTTTCAGCTTTATGTCTATCACCCTTTCCTTTATACACAGGGGCTACTATAGCAACTCTCCATTCATCTGGTATAGCTCCTCCGACCAAACAATAATCAAATAAGTACTTCAGATATGGTACTATATCCCAACCCATTGTCTTTAGTATATCCCCAAAAATCTGATCAATTCCAGTCGCTTTTCTAGTTTTCAACTTTTGTATCTTATTGTAAATGTCATTGTTATCATATGTAAATTTTATTACTTCTTTGGCCTTAGTCTCCTCCTCTATCTCAACATTATCCTTGTAACCTTGTAATCTTTACATACTGGTGACTGAATACTTCTGCCTTTTGAAGATCCTCACATACACACTCCCCTTGTTCATTAATTATTCCTGGAATGTCCTTCTTGGAACCAGTTTCTGCCTTAAAATACCTATACATACCCTTCCATTTTTCACTAAAATTCGTATGACTGCCAATTATGCTTGCCATTATGTTATCCTTAGCTGCCTTCTTTGCTAGATTCAATTTTCTAGTAAGTTCCTTCAATTTCTCCTTACTTCCACAGCCATTTCTAACTCTATTTCTTTCCAGTCTGCACCTCCTTCTTAGTCTCTTTATTTCTCTATTATAATAAGGTGGGTCTTTACCATTCCTTACCACCCTTAATGGTACAAACCTGTTTTTGCATTCCTCAATAATTTCTTTAAACCCATCCCAGTGTCTGTTTACATTTTTATTTACCATTTTCCACCGATCATAGTTACTTTTTAGAAACTGCCTCATGCCTGTTTTATCAGCCATATGGTACTGCCTAACAGTCCTACTTTTAAGACCTTCCTTTCTATCACATTTATTTTTAACTACCACAAAAGCAGCTTGATGATCACTAATACCATCTATTACTTCAGTTTCCCTATAGAGCTCATCTGGTTTTATCAGCACGACATCCAGGCTATTTTTCCCTCTGGTTGGTTCCATCACTTTCTGAATCAGTTGTCCTTCCCATATTAACTTATTTGCCATTTGTTGGTCATGCTTCCTGTCGTTGGCATTTCCTTCCCAATTGACATCTGACAAATTCAGATCTCCCGCTACAATCACATTTCTTTCCATGTCGTTTCCCACATAGCTGACTATCCTATCAAATAATTCCGAATCCGCGTGTGTGCTACCCTTTCCCGATCTGTACACTCCAAATATATCAAGTTGCCTATTATCTTTAGAAAAGCCTTACACCTAGAATTTCATGTGTCTCATCTTTAACTTTTTCGTAGCTTACAAATTCTTCTTTCACCAGAATGAACACTCCCCCTCCCACCCTTCCTATCCTATCTCTACGATACACACCCCAGTGCCGTGAGAAAATTTCTGCATCCATTATATCATTTCTCAGCCATGATTCAACTCCTATTACAATATCTAGTAAATATATATATATATATTAAATTAATTCTATTCCTTTCCTTACAATACTTCTACAGTTCAACACTAACAATTTTATGTCATCCCTACTTGATTTCCAGTTCCCTGTTCCCTTATCACCGCTCCCTAGGCCATCCCATTTCCCTGAATGTACCTCCCTATTACCCTTCCAAACAAATTTCCTAACTTATACGTACCACTGCGGTTTAAATGAAGGCCATCTGAGCGCAGATCCCTATCTCCTACCCACCCATTAGGATCTAGAAATTTCACTCCCAGTTTCCCACATACCCACTCCATAGTCTCATTTAAATCCCCAATCACCCTCCAGTCAGTATCCCTTCTACACAGTATTCCACTAATAACAATCTCCGCTTTCTTAAACTTCACCCGTGCTGCATTTACCAGATCCCACACATCTCCAACAATGTTGGTACTTATATCAGCTTGCCTTACGTTGCTGGTACCAACGTGAAACACTACCACCTTCTCCTTCCCCTCCTCCCTCTCTTCTACTTTCCTCAACATCTGCCTCAACCTAATTCCTGGATAACACTCTACCTTGGTACCCTTTCCTCCATACACTTTCCCCATGTGTCTAACGATGAAATCCCCCATGACCAGAGCCTCAACCCTACCCACCTCATTTGATCCCCTCCCCTCCTGGTCAGCCCTATCTTTCAAGATAGCTGCAGAAGCTACTTCCTCCTCCCTTTTCTCCTTTCCATGACCCTGTTCCACCTGTCTTTTCCTATCCTCTACTCTACATTTTCCTTTCCTACATTTTCCCTTCCTCCTACTTCCACACATCACAGCAACAGTTCCCTGTCCCTCATCTTCCCTCTGTTGTTCTACCTGGAGTGACTCGTACCGATTTCGCACAGACACCTGTCCTGAATTCTGATCCTGAATAGAGCCCTTAGTCTGCAATCTCCTTCCCCTTTGAACATTAGACCACCTGTCTTCTACAACTCCTCCCTTTCCTTCCCCTCCCTCTTGTATACCTACTGTAACCTGTACATTGTTTGAGGGAGTCCTATCTTCCTTCCTGTCTTCTGTGAGAATCCTAATTATCTCCTTCAAACTTTCCAACTCCTCCCTCATACCCCTCAATGCCTCGCCACACCCACAGTAAGTACACTCGCGCTCCTTAGCCATTCTTTACGTGGGAAAAAATGAAATTAAAAATAAAATAACTTATTTGCAAAAAATAAATGAACGGAGGGATAGTACTCAAGGCTTGACGACCGCCCACAACCATTCACCACTCTATAGGTTATGTAACAACTATAATGAAGCTGTTAGCATAGACAATAACTTGGACTTCGACATGTCAATATCCAAATTCATAAAACATTTTTCAGCTACACTGCCACGACACTAAGCATTAAAATCACACTGAAAGCTGTCAAAAAGTTATAGGTACTGAATAATTTATTTATTAAGAAGTTTATTTTTATTTATTAAGATCTAAGACTTGTATCAATGTAATTTAATGAATAACTTAGTTATTAAGAATTGTATTTTTAGTTATTGAGATCTAACATTTGTGTCAATGTAATTTAATAAGTAATTTTTTTTTTAGGTTTACTGTAATTGGGGTCTACTACCCTCTTATAAACTGGCTATTAAATAAATAAATAAATATGCCCTCTCTTCATATGAGCACTGCAGAGAGATTTGGAATTTAATCCAGGTTTTTGGCACGTGATCTAGTGATTCGAATTGTCGGGCTGAGTGGCTCAAACGGTTGAGGCGCTGGCCTTCTGACCCCAACTTGGCAGGTTCGATCCTGGCTCAGTCCGGTGGTATTTGAAGGTGCTCAAATACGTCAGCCTTGTGTCAGTAGATTTACTGGCACGTAAAAGAATTCCTGCGGGACTAAATTCTGGCACCTCGAAGTCTCCAAAAACCGTAAAAGAGTAGTTAGTGGGACGTAAAACAAATAACATTATTATTAGTGATTAGAATTGGTTTTTTTTGCTATTGGCTTTACGTTGCACCGACACAGATAGGTCTTACGGCGATGATGGGACAGGAAAGGGCTAAGACTGGGAAGGAAGCGGCCGTGGTCTTAATTAAGGTACAGCCCCAGCATTTGCCTGGTGTGAAAATGGGAAACCACGGAAAACCATCTTCAGGGCTGCCGACAGTGGGGTTCTAACCCACTATCTCCCGAATGATTAGAAATTATAAACCACCAACTCTCTCCTACCCTGCCGGCCAACATTCTGATGGTGAAATTTTTTTCAACCAATGGGGGTCGAACCGGCTAACCATGGTGTCAGACCATTTAGACTTCAACGCCTTAACGATCATGGCCACTAGGCAAGATTTTTAATAATAATAATAATAATAATAATAATAATAATAATAATAATAATAATAATAATAATAATAATAATAATAATAATAAATAAATAAAATCATCTGCTAAGTGCCTTTATATGTGATTCCAGTTCTTTACTTAAATAATTTTTATACATAAGAAAACATAAAGGTCCAAAATATTGCGTTTTGGGACCTCCGTTTTAATTCTTACAGGATCATATAATGCTTACTCTACTCTCATTCTGTGAGTTCTATTTTCTAGAAATTTAGCCACCCATTCAACCACTTTTTTATCTAGTTGAACAGCCCTTATTTTTGTCAGAAAATGATCTACCCTATCAAAAGCCTTGGATAAGTCAATAGTGATAGAGTCCATTGGACCTTCTGAACCTAAATTATCTGCTATATCTTGCTGGAATCTTACAAGGTGAGCCTCAATGGAATAATTTTTGCAAAATCTGAACTGACTTCCATCAGACCAATTCATAATTTTGCAAATGCGTCTAATACAATCAGAAAGAATGCTTTCCCAGAGCTTATAAGCAACACACATCAAGCTGACTGGCCTGTAAAAACCCTTCTTTATGTTCATTATCCTTTCCTTTGGACACTAGGGCTACTATAGCAATTCTCCATTTATTTGGTATAGCTCCTTCATGCAAACAGTAATCAATAAATATTTCATATACAGTACTGCATCCCATCCCATTGACTTTAGTATATCCCCAGAAATATTATCAATCTCAGCTTCTCTTCTGGCTTTCAACTTTTGTATTTTTCTTTTGCACATATTTTTATTATCCATGTTTCCTCCACCTTAAGCACTCAATCCAACGCTATCTAATAATTTCATGCCAAATTTTTAAAAAAAAATATTGTGCTAAACTACAATGCAAGTGTCTTCCATATCTTTTCCCTAATTGAGTTACTCTCTCTCTCTCTCTCTCTCTCTTTTTTAAATTTTTTTTTTTACATAGATTGCCTTATCATTACTGGATAGTGGGAAACAATGCTTAAGAATTTAGTCCAAATTTGACAAAGTAGGGTACCTATTTCATCTGTCCCTGAGCAAGAAAGGGCATAGATATTTTGCCCAGTGCAGTGCAAAGCAATCTTACCAAGGAGAGGTTTATGATCAGGTGTAAAGCTTTCAGGGCCGCAGACTGTTGATTTGATGCCTGCTGTCTCAAACACAGGTACCAGGTTTACTGCTCCACGCATGTGTGCACTGAACACAATCCAGTCCAGCTCATACAAACTGAATTCAAAATCTTGGGCAACCTGCAACAGAAATTCTAGAAATCTTCATAAAGAAGTCTTGATTGTTAGACATGTTATGGAATTTTGGATTTCCTTTCTGGCACACACAAAACTTGTATGTATTCACTTACTCAGTGGAAATAATTTATAAAATCACAGGGATTTAAATTTGGAATATTAAATATTAAAGTATCACAAATCAATGTAGATGGTGTGATAATCACTGGCGTCTCATCAAGGTAGCTATGGTTTGACTTCTGGCTAATGCATATGGGATTTTAAAAATGAAATGTCACATCCTTATAGTACATAAAATTACCTTTTATACTATCCTTCTTAGTGAGTTTCCACAGCACAATGACATACGAATTGGCAACAATGCAGGAGACTCAGTCTTGGGTGTGCACAGCTTACTTACTTACTTACTTATACGGCACTACAGCCCTGTGTGAGCCTTGGCCTCTTCTACGATAGTCTGCCATCTACTTCGATCCTGAGCAGCTGCTCTCCATGGGCGGATGTTCATTGCCCTCAGGTCAGCTTCAACTTCATCGCTCCATCTATTACGGGGCCTTCCTTGTTGCCGTCTTTTATCTACTCAGGATTTAACTACTTTTCTTGGCATTCGATCTTCCTCCATTCTTTCCACAAGGCCAAGCCATCGCAATCTCTGTGCCTTAATAAATCTAATTATATCCTCCTGGTCTAATATGTTTTGTATTTCAGTATTCGTCCTTATCCTCCAACCATTCTGGTCTTGAATTGGGCCACATATTCGTCTAATAATCTTTCTTTCAAATATTCTTAATTTATTTGCATCATCAACTAAAAGGTTCCAGGCTTCTGAGCCATATGTCACTACAGGTCTAATAAGGGTCTTATATATTTTGAATTTTGTAGGTTTAGACAATAGACGAGATTTAAATAATGTAAGATTTGCATAATAGACCCTGTTTCCAGCTATTAGTCTACAATGTATCTCCTCACTTATTCTATTATTGTTTGTCAACATGGTTCCCAAATACTCAAAACTTCGTACATTCTCAAAATTATGCCTATTTTTTGTCAGATTATCTTGACTTCTTCTGCCCTCTATAACAGTCACATGCATACACTTAGATTTACTGTCATTCACCTCCAATCCCATCCGTTTTCCTGCTTCCTCCATTTCAAGAAACATTTCCTTCAAATATCTATCATTCCTGGCCATTAACACTACATCATCTGCATACGCACAAATTTGTTTAGATTTATATACAATATTTCCGGTATCCATTATTTTTTCAAGGACTTGGTTAATTGCCAGATTAAACAAAGTGGCTGAGAGTGCATCACCTTGCCTGACTCCTGTATTAAGAGCAAACTCATTTCCAATTCTTCCATCCACCATCACCTTTGCCCTTACTTCTCCTAAAGTGATTCTGATCATCCTAATCAGTTTCTGTGGTATTCCTATCGTCTTCATATATTCATATAGCTTATCCTTGTATATACTGTCAAATGCTTGTCTAAAATCTACAAATAACATATGTAGATCTATATTATGCTCATAGCATTTTTCCATCGTTTGACGTACCACGAATATTTGATCTAATGTGCTCCTATTTTGCCTGAAGCCACACCGTAATTCATCCAATCTCTCTTCAGCATATGGAGTCAGATATTGTAATAGTATATTTGAAAATACTTTATAGATGATATTCAGTAATGTAATTCCCCTATATTTAGGGTGTGCACAGCTTGCTTGCTTTTAAATTAATGTTTCATGCATCATTTTTTATACATTCTGCTGAATTACATGATGGTATCTCATCTGGGTAATTAATGTGAGATTATGCAATGTATAATGATAGGTAAATTGTATCTATCAGAAATTAGGCTAACTGTATTTCCATCAGATGTATTAGTATAAAAGGTGATATTATGTACTGACTGAAATTCTTTAGTTACAGAATTCATTTTTTTTTACATTTGTGTTTTGTAATTCCATGTACTTCCCTTTCCTTGCTGAAACTGTGCTGGTGTCTCAATAGCAGTAGTTCTTAATATTTTATTGTTCAAGGCATACTATCCTTCGTCATAGGGAGTTTCTGTACCACACTGACATACATGTTGGTAACAATGCAGAAGACTCGCTCTTGTGCATGTACAGATTGCTTCCTTGTCAAGAGTATAATAATGCCATTTTATAAAATCACAGGAACTTAAATTTGGAATATTAAATATTAAAGTATCATAAAGCAATGTACATATTGTGATAGCCTCATTGTAAAATACTGGATTCTCATCAAGGTAGCTGTGGTTTGACTTCTGACTAATGCATATAGGATTTTAAAAATGAAATGTCACATCTTTGTAGTACATATAATACAATGCATAATGGTAGGTAAATTGTATCTATCAAAAATTAGGCTAACTGTAGTGAGTTCTTTGTTAACTTGCACATGTTACATACATTACTGTGTTAGTCCGACTCCTTGTCTGATGGTCAGACCTGAGGCTTTTGGTTCAGAAGGTCTTGGGTTTGTTTCCCAGCTATGTCAGGGATTTTCACCATGTCTGATTAATTCCTCTTGACTCAGGAACTAGGTGTTTGTATTTATCCCAATACACTCCTTCCTCACCACACCACTCTACCAATCTACAAGTAACATGCAATAGTGAATACATCCTTCCACATAGTATTGGCATCAGGAAGAGTACCTGGCCACAAAACAGGGCAAAGTTCACATGTGCAACACAGTTCACACCTGCGACCCTACCACACTGTGGGGAAAGAAGAAGAAGGTATGCATTACTGCATTAGTTTTGCATTTTTATATAAAAATCTAAGTTCATTATGGATAAGTTTCTGATGAAGTGCATAACATACTTGAGTCTGTGACAGAATCTAACAAAAGGGAGAACAAACTGATTCCGAATGTTAGTGTAATGAAAGCAGAATAGAGGCGAAACAAGAAGAACTGGAAACATGAGAGACTCCAGTCCACCGAACAGGAAACAAGTAAGCGCATTTTTCTTTTGTGTAAGAAATGACAAGTTCCTTATTAATAATTCAAATATTTATTGTATGCTTTAAGCCAACTAATCACCTGTAAAATAATATATCTAAACTTTGGAATATTTTTTTCCTGTTTAAAAATAAATAACCTTTTTTTTTTTACCAGCAATATCACAAAGGCTCAGAAGTGAAACTCGTGGCACATCCGTCACAGGTCTATAAAGAGAAAGATGGGCAACTGCCTTCAGAGGTGGTATAAATTGTAATTCAGTTAATTTATTATAAAAGCAATGACATGGAATATATAATTTCATTTCAGTTGCGTAGGAAGTGTCATGTGTCTTTGTAATTGTACTGGTTTCAAAGAAGCACTGAGCCTGACATGAATAAAAAATTGGTTCAGAACATTCCAGGGGTTAATTGGCAGTAGTCCGGCTCCATGGCTAATTGGTTAGCGTGCTGGCTTTTGGTCACAGGAGTCCTGGGTTCGATTCCTGGCGCCGTCGGGAATTTTAACCATAATTGGTTAATTTTGCTGGCACAGGGGCTGGGTGTATGTGATGTCTTCATCATCATTTCATCCTCATCATGACGTGCAGGTCACCTACGGATGTCAAATCAAAAAACCTGCATTTGGCAAGACAAATTTGTCCTTGGACACCCCCGGCACTAAAAGCCATACACCATTTCATTAGCAGTAAGCAGTACTTACAACTAGCCTTAAATTGTGGAGCCATGAGATGAGAATTAATGATGTGAGCTCACTCAGGAGAGAAATATTGTAGGCACAGTTGTAGCATATCAGAAATAGGGATCTAAAAGATGATGGATCAAATCTATAACATACTTAAAGATTAGATGACAATGAGTATAGTATGTTGAAGAATGCCCTTGTTTACACAAAAAACAACAACTAAATACTGAAAGTATACTGATCTATGATGGAAATGTGTAAATATCCAAATGATAATTTTTTTGATGGTATAACTTCTTCATTTTCTGTGACTACATATCATCAGTTTTGATCTTCTTAGCATCAATTTCTTTAAAACTTTCCATGCTTCATCATTTAATCTACTACAGTCAGAACAATTATTGACAAGTCTGTCAGAGAAAAAACCATGGCAAGAAGTGGCTGAGGAAATTTGAGGAACAGATAAGTATCAAGAATATTCTGAAGTTGTATATACACTCTTCCGATATGAGGACCCGCGATAGAAACTAATCTTCTACTATGTATGGAAAAGGTAAGGATGACTTAAATTTGGAAGGATGTAGATTTAATTCCATTGTAATCTAGTAACAACTATGTTATTTCATTTTATTATGATAGTACATATATCACATATCTGTATTATTTTTATTATTACATCTGTGTTAAATTATTCAGTTCATATGTTAAATAAAGAAGGTGGAAAGTTGTCCATAGTACAGTACATTGGGAAATCAAGTCGAACTATAGCCAGGAAAAGTTTGATTAATCATCAATAACAATACTGGGAAATTAAAATGTGCCATCTGTTCATGGAGAGGCAAATCTACTAGTTGCAAGGTGTAGATGAGTCTTGAGAAAAATATGTATGTTTTTTAAAAGTGAACATTATGATTATACTTGTGTTAAAATCAGTGAGTAGCTAAAAAGATGCAGTATAACAAAGGAGATCTGATTCAGGGCACCACCTGTTGGTGGAACAATCCCTGAAAATTGTGTATAATGCACAAAGTTTTAAAGTGAGCTGCTATTATTATTATTCACCATTGCTTATATGATTACTACAAATGGTAGTAGATCATAGTGCTTGATTTTCCATGTATTTGTTTCAGCTATAGATTTGTGTTTATGTGTTAATGTGTCATGAGAAAACTTTCCAATCTTTTGTTTGTTTATTTTAAAGGATTACAATATTTATGATTGTTACTAGAGTTTGATGAAGCAGATCTCTGTGGATTATGTCATTATTTCAGTCTGAAATGGGCTTCCTAGTTACTTCACAGTTAAGTAATTGTGGAGGTTTTATTTCATGTACATAACCTTGGTTCATTTCTGACAAATTTAATGACTTTCAGAGGGTTCGGTAAGGCCCATATTGGATGTGCCAGTACACAGATTCATGTACATGCTCTCGGAGAGAAGAGAAGATTTATCATGCTGTATTTAAATTTGAGGGATCCATTTTGGTGAACTCTGGCACCAAAATTATGAACATTTCACATTATTATAATTATTTTAATCATTTTTAAAAGTTCAAGTCAAGTATTGCAATAAAGTTTAATGTTTCTTCAATCAGAGTAAAAATCCACAGCCTGGTCCCAGTCATCTGACTGGCTCAGCGATGGAATGAATGAAGCCCCAAACTAGTGGCGAGGATAGGAATCGTGTTGGCTGCCAAAGCCTGCTGCAATCCTCGGGAGCAATGATCAATGACTGTCAGATGAAATGAAATGATACTGGAGAGCATTGCTGGAATGAATGATGACAGGGAAAACGGGAGTACCCAGAGAAAAACCTGTCCCGCCTCTTCTTTGTCCAGCACAAATCTCACATGGAGTGACCGGGATTTGAACCAAGGAGTCCAGCAGTGAGGGGCTGGTGTGCTGCTGCCTGAGCCAGGGAGGCTACTCCCATCAGAGTACTGACATTAAATGTTGTTTCATATTTCTGTGTTTTCAATTTCATTTTCACCCCAAGTTTTATGTTTCATGTTTCTTTGATGTGTGACTCCCCATAGACTAAACTCATCAGAACATGTAATCCTGAATTTCTATATTGCAACCCGGCAGAGGTAGTCGGATTTTTGAAGGGCGGAAAAAAGTCCATTCGACACTCCATGTCGTACGATGTCGGCATGTAAAAGATCTCTGGTGACACATTTGGTGTTTACCCGACAAAATTCATTAAATCTCAGCCATAGACGCCCAAGAGAGTTTCGGTTTACTCGGTCTGCCACGTAGTGGGGGCCTAGAGTAAAACGGAGTGTCAAAATTGACGAGCAGACAGCCAGATGGCGTCAAATTGAAATGTCTGCACACGGTAGCTGAGGCCATACGATTATTATTATTATTATTATTATTATTATTATTATTATTATTATTATTATTATTATTATTATTATTATTATTATTATTATTATTATTATTATCTAAATATACATTCATTTCATTTGAGAAAATGGCTGAAATGAGCTTCCCAGAACCAAGTCCAATTTGACCACTCTAGTAATACCTGAAGCTACTCTGTGCCCAGCATTTGATATAATGCCTAGGCATGTCTGGCAAGGTTATCCCACTATGGTAGTGGAGTAGACCGGACAGCAAGGAACTCTATGCTGGGTGTCATACAGCAGAAAATGACTTCCTGAGGAGAATCCACCATGCAGCATCTATTCTCCATGTTTGGTGGGCTGCAACAAGCATCTGTTCTCCATGTTGTGGAGGGGAGATGGGGGGGGAGAAGGGGATATTAACAACTGACAGAAAGGCATCCCCTATAAAGACACATTGACTGTGGGGGGGAATTATTCTGGACCTCCCAATGTGAATGAAATGAAGAGAAATGAGAAGAAAGGCTGTAGCTGTCAGAGGACAAATTGGATCATTAAACAATAACCTGCAGGTTATGCAAAAACCAGAAGTGGGAGCATAGTCCTCACGATCATTCAGTATCTACCTTAGAACAAATCAGCTTGTAATAATGACGTAATGACTGAATGTAAGAACATTGAGAAATAAAGTATCATAGAATTAGAAAAAGATTTCTTGGGATATTATAAAGATATCAGGAGACAGTGAAGAAGCAGACAGAGAAAGACATAGCAGTAACATACTCTACTGCAAAGATGAAGTCCAGGATGTAGTGGTTTTGGATTCTTAGTTAACAAATAATGGAGGAAAGAATCTTGGATAGAATCACTCTACTAGGGATAACTCTAGATCGCAAAGCAGCATTAGCAGTAATCCAAGTTAACACACCAATGACAAGCCACGATGACGACAAAATAGAAAATTTCTACAATCAATTAAATTCAACCATTAACGCTTTCAGAACCATGGACTATTGTGATTGGTAACTTTAATGCAAAATTAGAGCACAAAAGCATTGAAGAAGGCCTCATGGTTATGGAGTAAGAAATAATAGAGGACAAAGGTTTATAGAATTTATACTACAGCAAAAACTCTCAGTAATAAATACTAATTTCAAAGAAGGCCAGGTAGAAGATGGACATGGATGTTGCCAGATGGGCACACAAAGAATGACATATTAACCACAGACGGGAGTATATTCATGAATCAGGGACTAGTAAGTCAATTTCAGTTCAGCATAGATTATTTAATTAGGACCACTCTTGGTTTAAGTGCCAAATATCTCAGGAAGAAACAGTTCAGGAGAAAAATGTAACATGCACAAGTGAGGCACTACTTCTGGCTACTTCCGGCACTACTACTGTGGCCTTTGGTCACAGGGGTTCTGGGTTCGATTCCCGGCAGGGTCGGGAATTTTAACCATCATTGGTTAATTCCGCTGGCACGGGGGCTGGGTGTATGTGTTGTCTTCATCATCATTTCATCCTCATGACGACGCACAGGTCGCCTATGGGCGTCAACTCACAAGACCTGCACCTGGCGAGTCGAACATGTCCTCGGACACTCCCGGCACTAAAAGCCATATGCCATTTCATTTTTCTTGGACTATATTTAACCCATACATTGGGAAACTACTTCTGCATTTGGTACGCCTGTTTAATTGGTGTCATTCACTGTTTCAACTTATTTAAATATGTGATATTTAACTGTTGTGTCCTTGCTTGGATGTGGCAATTCGCCTCTCAAAAAAATCAATACTTATGCGCAGAAGCGGCATCTTGGTCAATCGAGCTTGCTACAACGCACTAGCTGTGTGTCCTTGCTTGACATGGATGTGCGTATCTGTGTGTCCTTAGGGACACATGTTGTGCCCGGCACAATGCATTTGATTCAATGTCCTGTATCTCCAGGGTAGACTAAATTAGTCTATGCAGGGCTGAGAGTGGCTCAGACGGTTGAGGTGCTGGCCTTCTGACCCCAACTTGGCAGGTTCAATTCTCCTGCAGGACTAAATTCCAGCACCTTGGAGTCACCGAAAACCGTAAAAGTAGTTAGTGGGATGTTAAGCCAATAACATTCTTCTTCTTCTTCTTCTTCTTCTTCTTCTTCTTCTTGCATTAGGGCCTACTGGGGACCATGTTCTAATTTCAGTTCTTTATCTTTTGTTTTGTTCCTTCTTTTTCTTCCAGTATTCCTTCATTGTTTCACTACGTTTCCTTTTTCTTTCTTCCGATAACTTTGTGCCGGTTTTCTTTGCCTCCCTCCCTTGGAATCCTTCCATCTTTAAAACTTTCTTCCTGAAAATTTTCTTTCCATTACTTCTTCTTGTCTGAAGTTGTTTCTTTCCAAGTCTTTTTTGATCTCTTGAATCCAAGTGGTTGTTGACTTTTTCTTCCAAAGATGCGTGAAGATCTTTTCGGTTAGTCTACTTTCGTCCATTCTGTAAATATTTCTAAAAAATAGCAGTCTCCTCTTCCATACTGTTATAGATATGTTTTCTATGTTCTGATAAATTTTGTTATTACTTCTTAATTTCCCAAATTCTGTAGTTTTTAGAGGGCCTAATATTTTTCTTATAATTCTTATTTCTAGTACTTCCAATCTTTGAAGTTTATAATTGAGTTCTAAGCATTCACATTATTATTATTAAAATAGTCCATGATTTGAATTATGTGAATTATCAGATTGTGATGTGGCTTTACTAAATTTTAAAATCGGCTGTGTGCCGTAGTGGTGAGAATGTTATCATTAATATTTGGATTATTTTCTTTAATTTTCGTCTCGGCTGATGTAAGTAATCTCACATACATGTCTTTCTCTCTTGTACTCTACTACCAAGTGGATTAATTCAAGAACATTTTACCTCAAGCTTAACTCAATAATGTACATCTTGAAAAATTCCATTATGGTGTCTGCCCAAGCCACTGATGATGCCATGGAAAAAAAGAAATTATTGTTCATTTGATACCATCTAAAAATACTTTTATTGCCGAGTTTCATTTGAAATTAATTATGAGAATTATTACATGGATGAACTATTACCCTCATAACTATGTGCAGAGATCTGTACCCTTTATTTACAAGCCTGTTTAATGATTACCCCAATGAAGATCTTTCCTTATATTGACACCTAAGTCATGTTCGATAAATTTCCAAATTCTTTGAAATCATCTAAGGAAAAGCTAGGTTAACAATTGGTAGGGAATCTGCCATCTGGGCAACAGCCCTAAATGCAGATCAATGATGACTGATTCATTGACTGACCAACCATCTCAATAGCTCTTGACTTACATAATCCTTCTCCATAATAAAAATAAAAATGGATATCAACAACTACCATCCCATCAGCTTGATCTTGCAAAATTGCATACTGTTTATTACAATAATTCCGAACTGAATCTTCAAATTTTTTTAAGAAAACCAGCCAGTTGAACAGGCAGGATTCAGGAAGGGATTCCAAGTAACAGGTCACCCATGAACCAAATAACAGAAAAGTAAAATGAGTACATGATACTCTATGTGAATTTCATTGATTATACAAAAGATTTCGACTCTCTGTACCACAAAACACTATTTGAAGCCTTAATATAACAAGGTATATTTACACAGGATACCACTATAATGGAAAGTATTTACAAGAACAGTTCAGCCTGAAATGGTGTCCAAAACTGGGGGAAAAGATTGAAAGAATGGTCAAATAAAGAGATCCAATCTTGCCAAAATGATTTACATTTATTTTGGAACAGATATTCAGAAAACTGGACAGAGATGACAAAGGACTCATCATATTAGGGAACAAATTAAGCCATCTAAGGTGACACTGTGCAAAAAGCTCAGGGGAACTGGAGAAAATGTTGGGAGAGCTGAGAGAATGAATCTGCTGGTCTACATATCAATCTCATGAAAATAAAGCACACTACAAATGACCTAGAAGAACAACAGGTACCATTAAATGGTGTTAAGATTGAATACACACAGCAGTTTACATACTTCGGACAGATCATTCCATGACCATCAGCATTTAGAAATTGAAGCACAAAAGAAGAACAGTTGGAAAAAGTAAAGCTTAAGAAGCTAAATGAAAGTTGATTAACCTCTTTATTTTAAAAGAAAAGTATTTAACTTGATCATTAATCCTACTTTCAAGTATGGCTCGCAAATGAGGCACTAATGCAAGAGAAAATCAAGTTAGAGTGATACAGAGTGTGATGGAAAGAAGTATGCTGAATATAAGTCAGAGATATAAAATCAGAAACACACACTTACATAGTAGGACTGGTGTGAAGGATGCCTTGATTTAAGTGAAGTCCCTGAAATGGAAATGGTCAGGACATGTAACGAGAAGTCCAGATGAAACGTGGAGCAAGAAAGTCAAGAAATGGATACCCCTGGAGAAAATAAGATGAAGGGGAATGTAGAGAAGAAGATGGCACGTTGATGACAACAACAACAAAGGCTTGTATTTTTAGGCAAATATTTAGTTATAAATACATATTTTTAATTTTTTATAAATACATAAATTCTTACAGTATGTAAAAACATATTTTCAAATATCTACATAAAAGAAGAGTTTTCATTAAACTTTGAACAGATGGAACATAGAGTTGGTGATATTGTGTGTGTTATAAGTAAGACCCTTCTGTGATGGTGAACATACATTTTCAAGGTACAAGTCAGTGTTTCATGATAATCATCACAGCTTTAAAATGCTCAATTTAAGCAAAGTGGTTGTGATTCACTGCAACAGGTCTCACTGGAGGATTTAGAACAAGTACCAAATTTAGTTTTCTCTAAGATAATTTAAAGATATTTTCATTTGTTTGAAACACAATTTTTACTTTTAAGTGCATAAAACAAATTCAATATTTAAGCACCTAAAAGTCCAACCTTGTTAATACCTTCCATATTCTCCCTTCACCTTTGCCTTGTCAGTCTATGTGCAGTACACATAAAAACCAAGAGAAAGAATTCAAGGAGAAACAAACCTTATCAAGCAGAATAGGATTTGGCTCATAGCCGCCCACGCAGAGACTGTCTCCTTGAATACGGAAATATACTGATGCATCATGGTCACGGATATTTGGTAGACCACGAACACCAGGCACACTTTCTGTCACTACATAAGCATGCTTCATAGGTACCAGTGGCAATGGTAAACCCAGCATTTTACCCAGTTCACGAGCCCATACACCTGAAATTACAAAAAAAAAAGTTCACATCCACAAAATCTACCTCCAAACAAGCAGCGAATAACTTCATTATCAACTAAGGGCTATTTCACAAAACTGAATCATTAACTCTTGACCATACAAGAAGGTCTCTGGCTAATAGGCAATTCTGAGGGACTGTGATGACTATGGAATTGAAAACTGAAGCTTTGGTATCCACTTGAGGTTCCCTCCATAATCCTCACTCAGATCGTCTTATATAAAACATTAAGCAACCTATCCATCTAGGGCCTAGTCTCTAAAACCAATAAATAGATCCCATGTACTTTATAAGCATGTTAGATTAGTAAGCAGTGCAGAGGTTTCAGGAATATAAAATAAGTTCATAAATACTATTTAGTAGAGGCATGATACTTTCTGCATTAATGTAAAATGCAGCAACAACAAACATAACTGAAGTAATTTTGAGATATCTTGATAAATCACATGATTCTGGTTAAGAGAATAGTCATGTTATGTTTGTGAATTAAAGTGATAAGGTCTATTTAAAGCTAAATTTACTTATTTTGTGATAAGTGCAAAACTTCTGCAGCTGTCAGTAAAGATAGGGCTGCCAGGAGGGGAGGAGATCAAAAGAGTTGGGTAGGGCTGAGGCTCTGGTCATAGGGGATTCCATTGTTAGACATGTGAGGAAAGTGTGGGGAGGAAAGGGAACCAGGGTAGAGTGTTATCCAGGAATTAGGTTGAGGCAGATGTTGAGGAAAGTAGAAGAGAAGGAGGAGGGGAAGGAGAAGGTGGTAATGTTTCACGTTGGCATCAACAATGTAGGGCAAGCTTGTATAAGTACCAACATATTGGGGATGTGTAGGATCTGGTAAGTGCAACACGCGTGAAGTTTAAGGAAACAGAGATTGTTATCAGTGGAATATTGTGTAGGAGGGATACTGACTGGAGGGTGATTGGGAATTTAAATGAGAATATGGAGTGGGTATGTAGGAAACTGGGAGTGAGATTTCTAGATCCTAATGGTTGGGTTGGAGATAGGGATGTGCACTCAGATGGCCTCCACTTAAACCGCAGTGGTTCATATAAGTTAGGAAATTTGTTTGGAAGGGTAATAAGGAGGTACATTCAGGGAAACAGGGTGGTGTAGGAAGCAGTGATAAGGTTACAGGGATCTGGAAGTCAAGTAGGGATGACATAAAAATGTTAGTGTTGAAGTGTAGAAGTATTGTAAAGAAAGGAACAGAATTAAGTAATTTAATACTGTACTTATCGGATATTGCAATAGAAGTTGAATCATGGCTGAGAAATAATGGACGCAGAAATTTTCTCACGGAACTGGAGTGTGTATTGTAGAGATAGGGTTGGAATGGTGGGAGGGGGAGTATTCATTCTGGTTAAAGAAGAATTTGTAAGCTACGAAAAAGTTAAACATGACAAACATGAAATTCTAGGTGTAAGGCTAATTTCTAAAGATAATAGGCAACTTGATGTCTTTGGAGTGTACAAATCAGGAAAGGGTAGCGCTGATACTGATTCAGAATTATTTGATAAGATAATCAGGTATGTGGGAAATGACATGGAAAGAAATGTGATTGTAGCGGGAGATCTGAATTTATCAAATGTCAATTGGAAAGGTAATGCGACCAACAGGAAGCATGAACAACAAATGGCAAATAAGATAATATGGCAAGGACAGCTGACTCAGAAAGTGATGGAACCAACTAGAGAGAAAAATATCCTGGACGTGGTGCTGATAAAACTAGATGAGCTCTATAGAGAAACCGAAGTAATAGATGGTATTAGTGATCATGAAGCAGTTTTTGTCGTAGTTAAAATTAAATGTGATAGAAAGGAAGGCCTTAAAAGTAGGACTATTAGGCAGTACCATATGGCTGATAAAGCAGGTATGAGGAAGTTATTAAAAAGTAATTATGATCGGTGGAAAACGGTAAATAAAAATGTAAGCAGACTCTGGGGTGGTTTTAAAATAATTGTTGAGGAATGTGAAAATAGGTTTGTACCTTTAAAGGTGGTAAGAAATGGTAAAGACCCACCTTATTATAATATAGAAATAAAGAAGGAGGTGCAGATTGGAAAGAAATAAGAGATAAGAAATAATGGCTGTGAAAGTAAGGAGAAATTGAAGGAACTTGGAAATTGATTCTAGCAAGGAAGTCACCTAAGGATAACATGATGGCAAGCATAATTGGCAGTCATACAAATGTTATTGAAAAATGGAAGGGTATGTATAGGTACTTTAAGGCAGAAACAGGTTCCAAGTAGGACATTCCAGGAATCATTAATGAACAAGGGGAGTGTGTATGTGAGGATCTTAAAAATGCAGAAGTATTCAGTGAGCAGTATGTAAAGATTGTTGGTTACAAGGATAATGTCCATATAGAGGAAGTGACTAATGCTAAAGAAGTATTAAAATTTACATATGGTAGCAAAAAACATTTACAATAAGATACAAAAGTTGGAAACTAGAAAATTGGCTGGAATTGATAAGATTTCTAGGGATATACTAAAGACAATGGGTTGGGATATAGTACCATATCTGAAGTAATTTGATTATTGTTTGGTCAGAGGAGCTATACCAGATGAATGGAGAGTTGCTATAGTAGCCCCTGAGTATAAAGGAAAGGGTTATAGACATAGAGCTGAAAATTACAGGCCTGTAAGTTTGACATGCGTTGCATGTAAGCTTTGGGAAGGTATTCTTCCTGATTATGTTAGACATGTTTGCAAAATTAATAACTGGTTCGATAGAAGGCAGTTTGGATTTAGGAAAGGTTATTCCACTGAAGCTCAACTTGTAGGATTCCAGCAAGATATAGTAGATATCTTGGATTCAAGAGGTCAAATGGACTGTATCGCGATTGAGCTGTCTAAAGCATTTGATAGTGTGGATCATGGGAGACTACTGGCAAAAATGAGTGCAATTGGACTAGACAAAAGAGTGACTGAATGGATTGCTATATTTCTAGAAAATAGATCTCAGAGAATTAGAATAGGCAAGGCTTTATCTGACCGTGTAATAATTAAGAGGGAAATTCTTCAAGGCAGTATTATTGGACCTTTATTTTTTCTTATACGAGGGTCGAGTCATAAGTCATGGCAATTATCTTTTTCTCGCGAACAGGAGACAACACGGAAAATCTAAGATATGCATTTGGAAACGTATGATTTGTACTTGCATATGATGCCACTAGACGGTGTATGTAAACAACAGTGTGGGTCTGAACATGCCCCCAATTTCTGTGTGAGAGTGAGAGCGTCACAAAATGGAAGTCAACAAGCAGGAGCAACAATCATATATTAAAATAGCTTGCGCACAAGTGTTGTTGATAGAGGGGGGGGTTATTAGTAGTAGTATGAGTGGGCCTAGTTTTTGGCGAAGTGGTGTGAGCTTTGGAACAAGATGTTCTAAAAATCTGTGGAGTTTTGTTATGTTTCGATATTACAATACCTAATAACATAGTTAGTTCATATAAAGGATTTTTTTACCTCAGTGGCATTGTTAATATTTTGATCTTTGTTGAAGGCCTGGTCTAGAAAGATGTATAAACTTTCTAGTTCATTCATAAGTTTTCCTCTGCCTATGCATTTAATAATAGTAAGATTCTTCTCTATAGATGTGAACTGGTGTCCCGCTTCTCTCATGTGTAAGCTGCACAGATTACCTGATTTCAAAATCAGTAATGATGTAGTCAGTTATGGATCTGGTGCCCCTAGCCTTCCACGTGTAGTGGTCGTGAATAACCTTATGCTTGAAGAATGTATTTGTAACTGCTAATCTCATACTAGCTTTCCCATTCCTATTAGCTTCCATATCTTCCCCACATTTACCTATCACCTGTTCATATCCTTCAGTTCCATTTCCAACTCTCACACTGAAATCACCCATTAGCACTATACTTTCCTTGATCTTGACCCTGACTATAATGTCACTCATCTGTACCCTTACAGGGCGAATAGACTGAGACAATTCTCATCCTAATTTCTCGACCAGCTAAATCTACTCACATCATTCGCTCATTTACTTGCTTAGCAGAAACTATATTGCATGCAATAGTATTCCTGATGAACAGTCTTAACCTATACTCTGCCATTCCCTTTAATACCTGTAAAGCATACTTTATAATCTCCTATCCTTTGCTCATTATCTCCCTTTACCAAAATAACATTAATTCCTAACACATCCAGACATCAATTTAGTCTTTGCTGATGTGAAAATAGTGTCTATTTTTCATTTCATTGACATACTTGATATATTTGCTCGACAAAGTATTAAAATTAGAAGTATTTGTAATATTATAGTCTAGATACATACATACTTCTATACATACATCTTCATTATAGACCATTATGCCTTTCAGCACTCAGTCTGCAAGCCTCTGTGAATTTACTAAATGTCATCACAATCCTCTATTTGCAACTAGTGCTGTGGCCTCATTTAGTTCTATACCTCTTATCTTTAAATCGTTAGAAACTGAGTCTAACCATCGTTGTCTTGGTCTCCCTCTACTTCTCTTACCCTTCATAACAGGGTCCATTATTCTCCTAGGTAACCTATCCTCCTCCATTCATCTCACATGACCCCACCACCCAAGCCAGTTTATGTGTACAGCTTCATCCATCGAGTTCATTCCCAAATGAGCTTTTATCTCCTTATTCTTAGTACCCTCTCACCATTGTTCCCACCTGTTCGTACCAAAATTATTCTCGCTACTTTCATGTCTGTTACTTCTAACTTATGAATAAGATATCCAGAGTCCACCCAGCTTTTGCTCCCATAAAGCAAAGTTGGTCTGAAACAGACCGATGTAAAAATAATTTCGTTCGGGAGCTGACTTCCTTCTTAAAGAATACTGTTGATCGCAACTGCGAACTTACTGCATTAGCTTTACTGCATGTTGATTCAATCTCATGTACAATATTACCATCCTGGGAGAACACACATCCTCAATACTTGAAATTATTTGCCTGTTCCAGCTTTGTATCACCAATCTGACATTCAATTCTCTTGACATCAATTTAGTCTTTGAAAGACTAATTTTCATACCATACTCATTGCACCTATTTTCAAGTTCCAAGGTATTAGACTGCAGGCTTTCGGCACAATCTGCCATTAAGACCAAGTCGTCAGCATAGGCCAGACTGCTTATTTCATTTCCACCAAACTGAATCCCTCCGTGCCACTTTATACCTTTCAGCAGATGATCCACGTACACTACGAACAGCAAAGGTGAAAGATTACAGCCTTGTATAACCCCTGTAAGTACACTGAAATAAGAACTCATTCCACCATCAATTCTCACTGCAGCCCAATTGTCAACATAAATGCCTTTGATTGATTTTAATAAACTACCTTTAATTCCATAGTCCCCTAGTATAGTGAAGATCTTTTCCCTCGGTACCCTGTAATATGCTTTCTCTAGATCTACAAAACATAAACATAACTGTCTATTCCTCTTGTAGCATTTTTCAATTACCTGGCGCATACTGAAAATCTGATCCTGACAATCCCTCTGTGGTCTGAAAGTACACTGGTTTTCATCTAACTTCCTCCCAACCACTGATCACACCCTCCCTTCCAAGATGCCAGTGAATACTTTGCCTGGTATACTAATCAATGAGATACCTCGATAGTTGTTGTAATCCTTCCCGTTCCCTTGCTTATAGATAGGTGCAATTACTGCTTTTGTCCAATCTGAAGGTACTTACCAACACTCCATGCTAGTTTTATTATTCTATAAAGCTATTTCATCCCTACCTTCCCACAATACTTCACCATTTCAGGTCTAATTTGATCTATTCCTGCTGCTTTATGACAATAGAGTTTATTTACCATCCTTTCCACTTCCTCAAGCGTAATTTCACCAACATTTTCCTCCTCCCCATAAGCTCGGTTGTTCCCAACACCACCAGAAATATTTCCTTTTATGTTGAGCAGATTTTCAAAATATTCCCTCCACCTGTCCAGTGATTCCTTGGGATCTATTATGAGTTCACCTGAATTACCCAAAACACTGTTCATTACCTTTTGCCCTCCCTTCCTTTCTTTCTTTATTACTGTCCAGAAGGGTTTCCCTGCTGCTTGACCTAGCCTTTCTAGGTTATTACCAAAAGATTCCCACGACTTCTGTATGGATTCGACAACTATTAGTTCGCTCTGTTTCTTTCATCTACATACAATTCCCTGTCTACATCTGCCCTTATTTGGAGCCATTTCTGATAAGCTTTCTTTTCAGGTTTACAAGCTGCTCTCACTTCATCAATCCACCAAGATGTTCGCTTTTTCCCATCTTTACACACACTTGTTCCTAGGCATTCTCTTGCTGTTTCTACTATGGCATCCCTATATGCCACCTATTCCCTTTCTATATCCTGAACCTGCTTGCTGTCCAATGTTTGGAACTTCTAACTAATCCTATCGATGTACTTCTGTATAATTTCCTTGTCCTGGAGATTTTCCATCCTTATTCGTTTGCAGATAGATTTCACTTTCTTTAACCTAAGCCTAGAATTCATGAAATCTGTTAGGAATGTACCGGTTTTCTAGGGATTTTACAATGGTACAGATTACTATCTGATCTGTAGTGAACTAAGTATTTCTAGGCTTCCCTGTTCACCCTGACTACAATGTCACTCAATGTTTCATAAAACTCATCAACTTCATCCTCATCTGCACCCTCACATGATGAATACACTGAGACAATTCTCATCCTAATTCCTCCAACTGCCAAATCTACCCACATCATTCGCTCATTTATGTGCCTAACAGAAATTATGTTGCGTGCAATAGTATTCCTGATAAACAGCCCTACCCCACACTCTGCCCTTCCCTTTTTAACACCCGTCAAGTACACTTTATAGTCTCCTGTCTCTCCCTCATTATCTCCCCTTACCCGAATAGCATCTACTCCCAGCACATCCAGATGCATCCTCTTTGCTGACTCAGCCAGTTCTACTTTCTTTCTTCCATAAGCCCCATTAACATTGATACATCCCCATCGAATTCCATTTCATTTGCGAAGTTGTTTCCAAGGAGTCCCTCGCCTGTCAAATGGAAGAGGGATTCTGTTACTCCCATAGGTCTGAGGCTTCCTTACTATGTTCTGAGCTCGGTAAATTCATGAAGCAGGATGCTACCCTACTTACACATAGTCAAAGTGAGAATTTCTCCTGCAACAGGTTAGGGACCACTGGTGAATTGTATAGTCCTAGCCGCCTGAGCACAAGGAGGACTTTGACTCAGAATATGTCCGAGATGCCCACTCCCATTCCACAGCAACTAGTATCCCGACTCTCAGGACTACTTGTTAGGCCACTTAGCTGTTGCCCATGGTTCACGAACTAGGACGTGACTACAGTAATCCACACCATGAACCATTATATAGTGTAGATAAAAGAATGAAAATCCACAGCCTGTTTCCAGTTTTAAATGGGTCAGGAATGGAATGAATGAAGCTACCATATAGCAATGAGGGATAGGAACAGTGCCAGCTTCTGAAAACTGTCGATTATACTATATATTTAATTGTTATAAAATCCTTTTTTGATAAAAGACAATCATTATTCATAAAACTGCGACTATTATCATTACAAAAACAAGTGTGATTTCTGGAAGGTTAATATTGATAGCTCCCCATCAAATTCCATTTTGTATGCCAAGTTGTTTCTAAGGAGTCCCTGGTCTGTCAAATTAAAGTGAGATCCATTATTTCCATAAGTCCAAAGTTCTGAAGTTTGCTTAAAATGTCCTGAGCTCGGTAAATTTTATGAAGCACAATGTTACCCTTCTTATGCATAGCACCAGTGACGATATCTCCTCTAAAAGGTTAGGGACCATCGATGGATTGTATAGTCCTAGCCACCTGAGCACAAGGAGAGCCATGGCTGAGAATATGCCCGAGATGCCCATTTCCATTCCACAGCAAATGATGTTCCGACTTTCAGTATCACTTACTAGGCCTCTAAGTCATTGCCCTTGTTCACGAATTAGGACATGACTATAGTAACCCAGTTGAGTGGGAGAAAAAAGGAAGATACTATATCATAACATTGTTTTAAAATATGGAAAGTTTGTAGTATAAATTAAACACTCCAATAGTAAAACAACAGGCTCATTAGAATAGCAAAAGAAAGCTAAGAATAAAAGAATGGAATTTATTCAATGTACAACCACAACCTCAAATATCAGTTGTCAATATTCAGTGATGGTCAAATTAAGATTTTAGGACCTCTTACCTGATTGTATTTTCCTCTTCTTGTTTGATTGATCAGGATCTGGAAACTTCCCTGTAGCCAGCCAATTAAGGAAACAGTAGCAAGCAAAATACTAGCATGCATAAAATGGTCTTTGGAAGGGAAAACCAACTTAGCCCTAATGTACACATTGATGCTTTCACGGCCCATACTTGTAGACATGATATGGGCTTTTGGGCTTATGCCGGTTTCATCTTGTTTTCTTGACATGGCATAAGCCCAAAAGCCCGTATTATGTCTAAAACTTGGCTCCTTTGTGACAAAACTCCTGGTTCTCCAAGGCATTGTGTATTCATAATCTTCATTAAAACTCAACATGCTGAAATTGAACAGGAGTGTGTGTGTGTGTCTAGATGCTGCAAACAGCCATCGTGCAACCTTCCTATACGGTAATGCATTCTCGCCACAGGCTTCATGTAATCCTCTACAATATCTGATGTATTTTTGCCATAGGCAACCTCGATTTTAATGCACGAACACTGATCATCTTTTGAAAACTGCTTCAGAGTGGTAAAATTGACACTCTTCAATGCCACACAGCAACAACACTCCCAACTGGATGCCCGTTAAATGCACACTACACATTAACAACAGCACCACCTGGCTGTTCCCATATCCTATTTGCTCATGCTCGATCTCCTGAGAGTGTCTGGACTACGTTGCCACTGCTTTATATATATGTTTAGACATCCTCCATTCATTTTTAAACAACTGTCAATAAAATCCATTCCAGTGACAAAATGGTTGGCAAAAACTGAAGATGCAAATTTTGCAACCTGGTAAAATCCCAAGCACCATTTGTTTTTTGAAAATTGTGCATTTACTGAAGATGTTGTTTTGGAATTAGAAGGGTGTGATTATCCACATTTCCACTTGCTGATTTCAAAAATAACAAAACTGAAGGACAAGATGACTGGACATGTTGGTGAATAAGTTAGTAAGCCTGTTTAAGAGTTTATTGATTTGTTTAAAAAAAATGAAGTGACACTCTTGCAAAATGTTGGTGTGTTGGTTGAATACTGAAGAATACATGTCTCCAAATAATGCTAACATGTTATTTGGACTTCCAGATTATTTATTTCATTCAACTAATGTCATTCAGTCAAGCTATAAAAATGTTTTGGCCATGAGTAAAAAAGCACCAGGCTTTAAAATGTTAAAACAATCTGATATTATTGATGGATACCTTGCTTTTAAAAGTATAATTCTGAAAAAAAAAAAATATTGAAAACTACAGTCAACAAGTTCAATTCAGTCACTGCAAGCATTGAAATTAATGCACCTAAACTTTGCAAATGCTGTATTGCATTGATGATGTTAGTGTCCAAAAAAAAAAAAAAAAACTTCAAGTAAGTGGGATGACAATGCTCAGATGGATGCTGGAGTGACTGGAATGGATAAAATCTGACACAATGCAATTCCATCCCTAATAATGCTAATCTCTGAGAAACTGAGAGAACCTTGACTAAGATGGTTGGTCACCTTCAATGAAGCAGAAGTTTTTAAGGCTGTTTATCTCATTTTACAACATTGTAAGAATTTTCTACTTTCTTTAAAGAATTGGTCCATTTATCACTACAGACCTCAACAGTCTTGTATATTAAGACTGTCAGAGCAAGATCAGAAGATCCACTGTTACAACATTTTTCATCTAATTTCATACAACACAGAAATCCTGCCCGTAAGCACCTTATAATGAGTAATGTTTCATATCTTAACTCTCCAACCATTCATTATCACATTTTGTTTCCCACAAGGCTCACAGCAAATGGGCTTCTACTGTTAAACTCAGTTCTCCATATTGAGTATGGCAGGTCCCTTTCTTGAATCTTCCATTTCTTGCTTCACTTAGTAATCCTTCTTTCTCTTCCATTCCTTTATTTTTACAGCTTTCCAAATCCTTCTCCTTCTTTGACCTTTCAAGGGTTGGAACTGTTCCCACTTTCCTATCAGAAAGCATGTTAAGCAATTTACCAACAATCATTAATGGAAGTATACTGATACAATGTAAATTGATATTTTGATTTCAGCCGGAATGTACAGCTAGTATGAGGACTACGTGAATGTGGTGAAGAGCAAGTTGTGCCCAACTACATGTTCTCCTCATAACCTGATTGATGCAACAAGGAAGAGATAATAGTCACACTAGATTTAAATTTTATTTGTGTAGGGTAGACCCATGTGATGTGATATTACCTTGTTACTAGAAATGATAATATGCTTGTAGTATCAATTTTTAGATGTATTTTATGTTTTTTTAAAATATCTTTGATGTCATATTATGTTTCTGACACAATTAAATTAAATGAGGTTTAGCTTAGGTAAAGAAAAATATAGCTTACCACAACAGTTGACAACACAGTTAGTCTTGATACTCCCATATGGAGTTACAACTCCAGTCACTTTCTTGGACCCAAATGCATTTTCTCCTGTCAGTATCTCCGTTACACTACAATTCTCTATAACCTGTCAATAAGAAGTTAAAGAAATCACTTGACTTACAGATTAAATGAAAGTAGTAAATAATTACATAAGATGTGGTTTACAGAAATTTTTCCAAGATTTAATTTTACTTATTAAACAATTTTACGTGTTTTTTTATATTTTATATTTATTTTTAATGAGTATAGAGGGTGTGAAAATATAATAATTTATATTGTAAGGTAATATTTGTGCAGCCAAGATGTTTCTAAGCCAGGATAAAAATTGAGTGATAAAGGAGGAAAACCTCTCTCAAAAAAAAAAACAAAAAAAAAAAAAAACACTTAGTCTAGCTGGCCTGGATGATAGTATCTTGTAAAGGCCCCTCTCCAGGGTTACAGGGGAAGGTGGTCATCTGTTTGGACAGTGGAAGATGATCCCACCGGCAAACAAAGCAGAAGAACAATTTTCAACCAAACAGTGTTTGTGGTTCACTGCAGTGGTTGCAAACTGTGCCCATACTCCAGAAGAGCGGCCTTATCCAACATCTGGCTGTAGGTATGAAATGCACCTGCTGTGTTGTAGATGAAGTGGGTAGTATTAAATGCTAAGGAAGTTCACCCTAATAGAAAAACCTTAAACTGTGATAATCCTATGAATGGGCTGTCACTTTTTGAACTCTCCATATCCCCTTGTGATCTTCAAAACAAGACATATTTAGAATTTTGTGAAGTAACTTTATGGTTTATTAATGTGTTTTTATATCGTATGGTGCTATCTTCAGGTCCTGTGTTTTTTATATAATAAGATTCTGGAAGTGTAGATGAAGTCCAAATTGTGCCCTACATGACATCTGTCTTGTTTATTCATATTGTTGTAATTGATTATACTCTATTTGGTGGCTGTCAAAGGGGAGAAACGTATATCAAGCAATGCCACCTGGACGGTATTTTGCACCAACTACTGCATTGATGCCATCCCTCAATTTTTAAAATACCGAGCTCGATAGCTGAAGTCGCTTAAGTGCGGCCAGTATCCAGTATTCGGGAGATAGTAGGTTCGAACCCCACTGTCGGCAGCCCTGAAAATGGTTTTCCGTGGTTTCCCATTTTCACACCAGGCAAATACTGGGGCTGTACCTTAATTAAGGCCACGGCCGCTTCCTTCCCACTCCTAGCCCTTTTCTGTCCCATCGTCGCCGTAAGACCTATCTGTGTCGGTGCGACGTAAAACAACTAGCAAAAAAAAAATTTTTTTAAAATATACAATATGTGCTATGTCTATACCTATGTTGGCCCCGTGGTGTAGGGGTAGTGTGCCTATCTCTTACCCGGAGGTCACGGGTTCGATTCCCAGCCAGGTCAGGGATTTTTACCTGGATCTGAGGGCTGGTTTGAGGTCCGCTCAGCCTACATGATTAAAATTGAGGAGCTATCTGATGGTGAGATAGAGGCCCCGGTCTAGAAAGCCAAGAATAACGGCCAAGAAGATTCGTCGTGCTGACCACACGACCCCTCATAATCTGCAGGCCTTCAGGCTGAGCAGCGATTGCTTGGTAAGCCAAGGCCCTTCAGGGCTGGAGTGCCATGGAGAGGGGCTGTTATGTCTATACCTTACTCATCCAACATATAAACTAGGTGAGGTTTCCTAATTACTATTAACTTTATTGGCCACATTGGATTACATGAGTCATTCCATGTTCACTTTCTCTTTGAAGGTTGCGCTGTTTGTTTCTTGTGATCTGCCTAATAATTTTTCACTCATTCCGATCGTAATGTTTTCAGTTCTCCTGAAATCACTATAGCCCTTCTATAAACCTGAGTCATAAGAAGGGTATTAATTTTATGTTTGTTCTATACATCTGCAATTTTGAATCCAACTGCCTTGAGATCTTGCTGAATTTCATTGATCCATTGCCCTCCTGTGTTCTTTCCAAGATTTTCTATCACTAGTTGTCGTAAAAGCCGATTTACTGGCAGTCGCAAGATTTGAAAGAAATATGAGATTATTTTATTCATTGTGCTGGTGATTGTGACAATTTCTTGATAGACAGTTTCATTAGGGAGGATTCTCCAGGCTCCTTCGACCTGGTACTTCATATTTATGCAAGTTCTGATGATTCTTCTTTCAGTTTTGAGGAGCTGATCAGTTCTTCTTTTATTTTTAATTTGGAACAGGGTTTCACAAGCATTTCCTAATACACTGTGTGGTTCAACAGCCCCTTATTTTTTCAGAGACAAGCAACCAAAATAATGCATATAACCTAAAGATCCTTATAATTTAGTTTTATGAACACCAAATAATTTAAATTTCTCCTTATGGTCGATATGGCTCTCCTCTACATGTATGTCATCACTGTAAATTGATCCATGGACCTAGCAAAAGAAAAACTATTATGCACAATTGTCAATGAGTATTATGCAATGTGACCAATAATGCAGCCTTTATGACAAGAGTCCTGTTTTCAGACAAATAATGATTTCACAACAATGCCATCATGAATTGACACAATATGCACTATTGGAGCACAGAGAATCCCCATTGGGTGAGACAGGGCCTATTTCAAGTACAGTGGGGAGTAAATGTCCGGTGTGGGATCTTGGGTGATTATCTCATCGGAGCATATTTCTTTGAGATATCTAACGGGAGCACGCTACCTTAACTTTCCTCAAAATGAACTCCCACAGTTGGTGGAGAACCTGCTACTATTCCAGCGATTACGAATATGGTTTTAACAGGATGGGGCCCCACCTCATGGATCAGTAGTCGTCCAGAACCATCTTCATGCTTCGTATCCAAATAAATGGATGGGAAGGGGAGGACCCGTTCACTGGCCCGCCAGATCACTCGATCTAACGCCACTTGACTTCTTCCTGTGGAGTCACTTAAAGCAGGTAGTGTATGCACAGGAGCCTGAAGATACTGGTCACCTTTGGCAACTGATCACCGAAGCATGCCAAGCTGTTACACCTGATGTGTTACAACGTGAAGAATGTCTTTACAATGTCGTGCTGAAATCTGTATAAACCAAGGTGGTCAACATTTCAAATACTTGTAACACTGAATATGCAGGGTACTCTACTTCCTACCTACAAACTATTATGTCGCAGTCCAACCTGGCTACATAATATTGGATAAAAACAATCTCTTTCAGGACCAAGTAAAAATTCACTCTTTAGAACAGAATGATATGCAGCCATATTACAGTCACTGCAAATGACATTAATTTAAAAAAAAAAAGTGTACCAGCCTGTGAATCGAACCTACTACCAGACAGTTTGGCTGATGCAACAGCAGTGATGTGCAATGTAGCCACCTTAACTACCGCGAGCCATGTTGCATAGTTAGCACGTTGTAGTCCTTACAGGCATTTCCTGTTCAAATGTAAGATAGTGTGACACAAGTGTGATAAACTGATATAACTTGAAAACAATATTCTTTAACCCTTTATCGGACAAGCAGTCGAAATATCAATCAGAGAATTACACCACAAAAAGGAGGAGCGGTTGAAATTTCAACCACACCCAAACTCCCCCAAAAGGGCGAGCGGTTGATATACCAACCACGTAATTTTCCTCGCATTTTGCTGTGAATTCTGGCTTATGTAAATGATCTACTCGATTTGTTACTAATATATGAGTCACTTCAATGTGCACAATAATGTGCATAAGAATTTGGTGGCTGCTCTTCCTGCTACAAATAAACCAATTAGTTCCTTATAAGCTGTGAACATGGCTAGATGTGCAGGAATGTTACGTTCCATTACTCAGGATGAAGTACAGGAAATTCTGATGGACTCAGATTCCAATGAAGATATAATATCTGTATCTGAATCAAAAGAACTTGGGTCTCCTCATGAAGGGAACAGTGTTGTGCATGGAAGTGAGATTGAAAGTGAAGTGGGTGATTCAGAATGGAGAGACAGACTGCCCGAAGACAAAGCATATGTGCATGTGTTTACCGGCCGTCCCCCTGGATTATTTCACTTAGGGAATGAACATTTAAATTCAGACTCACCTCCACTAGAAAATTTTAAATTGATATTTACCGATGAACTTTTCAGAATATTTCTTGGAGAGACAAACTGTTACGCATTTCAGACTTTAGGTGCAGATCATAAACAGCCAGAAATTCAGATGCATGAACTGTACCATTTCTTGGCCATAATTGTACAAAGAGACACACTGAAGGATTACTGGTCTGCCCAAGAGCAGTATTACACTCCTTTCTATTCAAAGACAATGAAGCGTGACCACTTTCACCACATTCTTAGAGTTCTACATTTCGAAAATAATGACATTGCACCTGACAAAACTGACCCCAGTTATGATCGACTATGGAAAGTACAAAACATATTCAATTACCTCAATGACAAATTTTCTTCCAATTACAACCCAACAGAACACCTGGCAGCTGATGAAGTGATAGTCCTATTCAAAGGTAGAGTGATCAAGCAGTACATATCAAAAAAACATAAGCGGTTTGGTATAAAACTGTACAAGCTCTGCGACAGAAATGGTGACCCATATGATATGACAGTCTACCTTCGGAAACAACGGCAAAATGCCACAGCAAACATCAGTTCTATGCATGGAACAGTTCTGCAGCTAACAAGGAAAGTAGAGGGTTCAGGCCATAAATTGTTTATGGACAATTACTTTTCCTCTCCTGCCCTCTACAATGATTTGCATGGAAGGAAAGTAAACAGCTGTGGTACCATCCAACATAACTGGGACATGCCAAAAAAATTTGGACCTAAAGTTTTGAAACTGAAGAAGGGAGATATTATTAGCAAAGTGAAGGGAAACCTGTGCGCAATAAATTGGAAAGGTAAGAGGGAATGGAAATTTGCTAACTAACACGAATAACCCGCCACCATCCAGTCACTTTATTGATGATAATGGGATTGCATGAAACCTGCAATAATCGAGAGCTACAATGCACATATGGGTTACGGTAACAAGAGTGATCGTATGGCCAATAGTTACTATATTTCCTGCCGAACATGGAAATGGACAAAGAAACTATTTTTCCATCTGCTGAACATCGTTATTTTGAACGCCTTCATCATTCACACATTGTGTGAAGGAAAGCTGTCTCAAAAGGAGTTTTGTGAGCTACTTGTTAGGAATCTAATACAAGCTGCTCAGGACATTAACCCAGAACTAACATCCACTAATCTTGGCAGACTGGTTACAGTGTTGCACGTCTCTCTCGCCTTGAAGTGAAAAGTTCTAAACATCAACCTAACAAGGTATCATCTCGCAGGCGCAAAATGTGCTCAAGAAGGGAAAGACATCAAGGTCAAACTTCCATCGTTAAGAATGCACTGTAGCACTTTGCCTGTAACCTTGCTTCAAAATGTACCACACGAAAAGTATGTTTTAAGGTCTGTGTTTTCACCTTCTTCTTTATGAAATCATTCATTCGTTTGAATGTTGTTGTTTTCCAAGAGCAAAGACATACTGTTATGAGACTGGCCATTCATGGATTTCATTATAAGATTTGTGAGAATAAGCTATTTCATTCGCCGAGCGAAAGGTGTGTGTGGGAATTATGCAGGCAGAGATATACCCTGTATCACATAACAGTATGTCAGATGAGGACAAAATCTTTGTCTGATTACAGCAGTGAAAACTAATCCCTGTTAGGGAGATCATTTCAATTTTATTATGATTGTTTATTGTACTCTGAATCAGGTCTCCAAGAGTGTTAAATTATGATTGGTTTGTAGCTAATGCTCTTTCGAGTGTACCTTAATAAAATATTGTTTGAAT
This sequence comes from Anabrus simplex, assembly GCF_040414725.1. Taxonomy (NCBI): domain Eukaryota; kingdom Metazoa; phylum Arthropoda; class Insecta; order Orthoptera; family Tettigoniidae; genus Anabrus; species Anabrus simplex. The sequence goes on along the minus strand of NC_090265.1, from coordinate 1,148,526,790 downwards.
GTTGTTTTTGTACCTTGAGAAGTGTGATGTGATATAAAACGATAAGAACAAATTAACTCGCTACTTCCTTGTACAGTCTTCACCTCAGCATGGGCTGTTTCCTGTCACTGCATCAACAGGTTAGTTCCCTGTTACTGACATCGCCTGACATGAGAATATAAATTGCCATGTCTTGCAATACTATTGCTCCATATCTAATGATTGACTCAGGGAGGTTTTCATCTCATTTCAAAAGTTTTCTTACATGCAATATTGTGTACAAATTCAGAAGTAATGTAGTGTAATAAGAGATTAATTGGAGTTATAATAAATTGTACCCAGTATTTTATAAATTCTTTACTATCATCGCATTCCCCATTTTGTATGGAATAATCCAATCCTTATTCGAAGTTGTTCTTCCAAAATTTCTAATTTCTACAAGACTATAAGTGTGATGGTGTAGTTACGCTGTCGCTAGGAAAAAAAACTCTGTCCACCAAGGGATGCGCATGCACGGCCGCTCGTATGATAAAGATTAACCCATGGGTAAATAATGCAAGTACTGAGCTATTATTATTATTATTATTATTATTATTATTATTATTATTATTATTATTTACATCATATGTACAGACAATATGATCATATTAGTTGTGAGGTTATGTCATGAAACATGTGCTGTATATATTTATGAACCTGTAATCAATAGTATATAATTTATTATTACCTGTATATATGATGTGTAATCCACTACAATATTGTGCAACACATTGTAATATCCAGAATAACACTAGGTAAGACGAGAACTATGGAGAATCTTCCTTCCAATTGTAACTGTGTATTAAGCAATCTAGAATTTACTAGAAGATATGCTGTGATATATCCTTCTAGAAGCCTGGCCGGCGACAAATATAAGGAAGCAGTCTTGACGGTGGAGTGGAGTTATTGTATAGTTGGAGTTGTTTTCATGAGCATGTGTTGCGTTTAGGCCAACATGCTAATGTAAGCAGTCAACAGTCAACTGTTTCAAGGTTGCAATCTCCATGTGCTTCGTGATAGGCAGTTTTATATGCTGTGATATATCCTTCTAGAAGCCTGGCCGGCGACAAATATAAGGAAGCAGTCTTGACGGTGGAGTGGAGTTATTGTATAGTTGGAGTTGTTTTCATGAGCATGTGTTGCGTTTAGGCCAACATGCTAATGTAAGCAGTCAACAGTCAACTGTTTCAAGGTTGCAATCTCCATGTGCTTCGTGATAGGCAGTTTTAAAACTGGTGGTTTGTTTTGTGTGACAAATGTTTAACTGTTTGTAAATAAAATTAAGTGTATGCAATTTGACAGCATTTTGTGTGCGTCTTTGTGAATACATCAAGTGTTATTCGCAGCTATGATCATTTTACACTTTCATTATTGTTTTAGTAATAGAAATAACACTGCTGCTAATTATTTCTACCATATTCAAGAGCATTATATAAACGTTATAGTTGTACAAAGGCCATAAAGAAGCAGGTACTAATGTTTTTCGGATTACTATGATATACGCGTTAGTTGGGTTATCTATTTCCGAAAAAAATAAGGGGCTGGTGAGCCACCTGGTATATGTACAGACCTAGGTTTTATTTTTGACTAGTATAAAAATACCAGATAGAAAAGGGACAAAAACAGGACAAACATAAAGGCAGGTCAATATGTGAAGAGGGAGCAACAGAAAAAAAAAATATAAGAGGACAATCTCCACATCTTCATGCACTGCCATCAGTAAATAGATAGACGCTCTCCTTGTCACTCTCAGTTATCCTACATTCATCTCCTTTCAGTCCCCAACGAGCTTGTTTCTGCTTCCCACCTTCTTCAGGAGGGCAGGCATCAACACTCATTGAGAAGCCATCATGCATTCTCTTCCCCCAGGACTTGATTTAAGGAATCTTTAATTTTTAAAATTCTTGTGCTGTTAATTAGACATAGGAAGTTTTATAGTGTCAACCATTCTACAATAACTGTGTACAACGTGCGTTCCATAAGTAATGCGACCAATTTTTTCTGACGCAACTGTACACCACAGCGTATTCTGATCTGCTGGGCTAGGTGGAGGGGGGTGTTAGCTTCAAACGCTCTTTGTCTCATTCGGCAGCAAGCTGCCGGAGAGTCAGGATGTGCGTTTCCGTCAAGCCCGTTTTGAGTTCATGTAACATGGCACAATGGATCGTTCTGTAGAGCAACAGTACGCTATAAAATTTTGCGTTAAACTTGGGAAGTCCGCCACCGAAATGTTTCCATTACTTCAGCAGGCCTTTGGGAATGATTGCTTGTCCAAATCACAAGTTTTCCGATGGCACAAGTCATTCATGGAGGGCAGAGAGGAGATCACCGACAAACCTCGCAGTGGACAGCCATCAACCTCACGAGTCAACGAAAATGTGACACGTGTGCGCGACTGTTTGAACTCTGACAGACGGCTGAGCCTTCAATTGATAGCACAGACTCTAAACATGGCAAAAAACAACCGTTTTCTGCATTATGACTGAAAAGGAGGGTCTCGCGCTGCTGACATCAAGGACACATGGAAAGTTCATCACTACAACGCGCCGAGTCACAGCGCCTTCATTGTCAACGACTTCCTGGCCAGAACCAACACCCCATTGGTTCCCCAGCCTCCCTACTGTCCTGACCTGGCTCCTGCTGACTCTTTTTTGTTTCCTCGGTTAAAAGGAGTCATGAAAGGAAAACATTGGGACACGATTGAAAGAATCCAGGTGCATGTTACATCGGCTCTAAAGGACATGATATAGATGTTGATTCCCATAGGGAACCTAAAATATTTGTCCTGAATGAGTAAATTTATAATACCAATATAATGGTCCGTTATTGGACATTATAAATTTTCCAGCTAACTCATTCTTGGTTGCCTGCGTTTCGCCCTCGTGTGCTAAGTTAGGCTCATCAGTTGGGACTTAGCACACCACCCAACTTACTTTGCAAGTTTTCATTCCCCACCCTGATGGGGTGGGGCGGGCCACCTAGAGGGTGTCGCCCTCTCTCTGGCCAGGAGAGATGACGGGGTTGAGAAGGAGTGAAGAAAGAGGGAGATGGGGGAAAAGGTGGCTTGAATAAGTAAAGGAGATGGGATAAAGGAAGTGTAGGTTCTCTAGCGCTTTATTGACAGATTAACATGTTCTGTGTTTATTGACAAAGTTGCATACATATATACAGAGCTTTATGGATGTTTATGAGAGTTACATGAGCGATTTTACAACCAGGTTGCGTATGGTGATGTGATGAAGTGACGGGTTTCGTGAGGTGGAGGGAGGATGTGAAGTGCTAGGATGTGATACAGGGATGAGAAGTTTACCAGGGAGGTGAGTAGGAGACTTAGGAGGTTAGATGGAGGAGGGGGTAGTGGGAAGATTGCAGGTGGGAGTGGTGGATAGTTGCTGGGTGAAAATGGTGGAAAACGGAAGTGTGGACTGGGAGGTTGCTGAGGGGGTGCAGGCCGGGGGCGTGTGCGGTGGCGGGGTGATTTAGTTGGTTAGGAGTTGGGGGCGGAGAGCGGGACGGTTCTATCCTGAGATGTCGGCCGTTGAGGTATATCCCTTGGGTGATGAGGCGCAGGACGTCTTCGGGCGTTGGAAGTTGCAGGCGTACTAGATATGTAGGGCCATCATCGTTGTGGATCCTAATGGCTTTCTTCACCAGGATTCCTGCTTTTTGGAGTTCTTGGAGGATAGCTATTGGTGGTAGGTTAGGTTCCACGCCACAGGCAACACAGCTGTATAGGTTGTTCTGGCTGGGCGGTGAAGTTAGCGGTCGTACATTATCTGGTGTTGGTGGTTGTGTATTGTCTGCTTGAATTGCTATTGCTTTATTTGGCGGCGTTGTTACTTCTTCCAGCGGGCCCTGAGCGTGGGAGGGTGGGGGGTGGTATGCCATTATGGGAGAGGGGTGGGTAGTAGTTGTGGTGGTGGTAGGGGTGTTGGAGGTAAAATGAGAGGGGGTGGAAGTAGTGGTGGTGACGGTGGTGGTGGTCTGGGAGGTGTAAGGAGAGAGCAACTGCTGTGGGTGTGATGTGCCAGTAGTGGGGGTGGCTGTGGCGTACTCCTTCATTAGCCGGTCGAGTAATTTCCCTGGGGTATCTTGCACTCGATGTAGTTGTCCTTGGATATATACCCCATTGTCTAGAGCGTTGTACACGTCCTCTAGCACTAGATAATATAATAGTACTTCTCTTGTGGGTTTGTCGAGTTGATAAAGTCGAGCGGCGGCGTAGACGCCTGTGGGGCGAAGTTCCGTAAGGATGTCATCTGCTGGAATTGCTGGGTCAATATCGTGGGCAATGAAAGTATAGTACATTATTGGGGGGGGGGGGGGGGCGACTTCCTCTTGGTGTCTGGCCAATTTTGCTTTTTTGGGTCGGCTGGGCGCGTAATTAGAGGTGTGGCGCCACCCGGCCGAAGAAAAATGTTTGGGGATGTTTTTAGGGCTATTCAGTCCACTTTCAGAGTTTGGAGACGTGATCCGATCTCCCTCCACTTGTAGAGATGGGACTGCCCCTATCCGTCCCACCACCCAAGACGCAAGGCTAGTGCATACCGTGGAGGCCACTGCATAGGCTATTTGAAGCCACCAGCAGTGCCAATGCACTATCAGAGCTATGTCTCATTTCCAAAAATAGATGCCTGCCTGGCCATCAAATGATATAGATGTTGATTCCCATAGGGAACCTAAAATATTTGTCCTGAATGAGTAAATTTATAATACCAATATAATGGTCCGTTATTGAACATTATAAATTTTCCAGCTAACTCATTCTTGGTTGCCTGCGTTTCGCCCTTGTGTGCTAAGTTAGGCTCATCAGTTGGGACTTAGCAAACCACCCAAGACGCAAGGCTAGTGCATACCGTGGAGGCTTAACTTTAAAAACTTAAACAAGTTATTTCATTCCTCTCCTCAAAAGAGGAGGGGCGGGCCATCAGCTCAACGGAGGAGCTCTTAGGCCGTAGAGAGGAAAAATGGAAGAGAGAGAAACAAGAAACTAGTGGGCGTGTGTCGTACACACCGGAAAAGGAAGAAAGTTAAAGAAGCTGGCGTAAGGGCACCGGCACAACAATGCGGAATCCAGGGCGAAACCCGCAAAGCACCCCGCGAAGGCAAACCCCTACGAACAGCAGGTAAAATGGGGACTATTGACTTTATTGAAAACGGAGGTATCTCAGGCGCGCGTTACAGAGAATGACATTTATTTACAGACATGTGCATAAGAGTATTACAGATACGGTGTGGGGAGAAATCGGGTGTAAGGTGGGGTGTAGTATTGAGAGAAAAGGTAGGAAAGGGAGGTGGTAATGTTGGTAAGGGAGGTGGCAAGAAGGCGGAGGAGGTCCAGGGTCGGGAGGGGTGGGAGGAAGAAGTGAGGTTGCGGAGCGGGTAAGGGGACCTCTGGTGGGGGCGGCGGGGCGGACGGTGGGCGAGGAGCGGAACGAGCGGGGCGGGGCGGGGAGCGAGAAGGCTCCACTCGATACGTTCATCCGCGAAATCGGACATCGGTGGTGATGAGGCGGTCGACGTCGGCTGGTGAGGAGACTTGGAGACGAACCATGAAGGTCGGGCCGCTGGAGTTATAGATGCGAAGCGCTCGACGGGCTGGAACGCCGGCGAAGGTCAGATCAGCCAGGATGTCACGCTCGGTGAGTGCTGGGTCCAGGCCACGGATGACACAACTCGCTGATGAAGGGCAGTCTGGAGCGGGGACGGAGGAGTCTACAGTGCTGGGGGAGAGGGGCGGAGCTGCGGCAGTGGCATCAGTGAATTGAACAGGAGGCGGCTGTGAGTGGGCAGGGAGGGAGGGAACGGGGGCAGACATGATAGAAGAGGGGTGACAGGACGAAACAGTGCAGGTGGAAGTACGCGGAGCAGAATGGACAGAAGTGGTGACGGTAGTGGTGGTGGTGGTAGTAGTAGTGAAGGTGGGGGTGGAGTGTGTAACGATGGGAGGTATGGTAGGAGAGATGGGGAAGTCAGGAATGGAAAGCATTTGCTGGAGAAGATGCTCTGGAGTAGCGACTGCAGTGTAGTCGGCATCATAGAGTCTTATGCCATGTTCAATGATTGATGGTTATGAATTTCATGTTTTTGGTCCGTATTGAACAAGACATGGACATCCTCGTATTAGCAAACAAGGGCCCTTTACTGAACATAATGGAAAATTACTACATACACCTAGACCAATACTTTAATACCAGTCACAATCTCAATGAAATCTCAGAGAAACCCAACATACTCTTCGATCTATTTATCACTTTCCTCAGAAACAATAATGCAGCCAACCTAAACTCAATCCTAAATTTAATCAAAGGTACTTTTCCAAGACATTTACACTTTCTCCCGCACCCTTCAGCCCCACCTTAAGCCCTCTTCCTAAGCCATATTTCATTTCAATACAAGAACTTACTGATTTCCATGATTATGATTTTTACAACACCCCATTTATACTTTATTCTTTGTTAAAAACCTCTTAGTATGTATATTCCTTGTATTATTAACTATTACCATAACATCTCATTTCACTTGTTATTCTTTAAAATAATATTGTCTTAGGATTTCGCCACAAATGATCTTTGCTCCAATACGGCTGATGATGACCCCTAGATGGGTCGAAACTAGTACCGTATAATTTTGTAATTTTGTGAATATATTGTATTGAAAAGGTGGAAACATTTACGTTATTATTATTATTACTTATGTTCAATGATGCCGAGCAGTGGTCCTGGAAAGCGGAAGAAGGCGACGACATCCGGAGAAGGTTGTCCGGAGAGGCCATCCTGGAGGCGAAGAACTGCGTCCACATGCGTTCCAGTGCGGCGAATTTCATCGCCCTTGATGAGGCAAGAGTACATGGTGGAGAGGGGAGGCGACAGCCAACGAGGCGTCTGCCCGTTTGATTGTTCTTGGGCCGACTGAGCAGAGACGAGCGCCACCCAGCCGAAAAAATGGCGTGGAGAGTTGTCACCGAAGCCCTGTGGATGTGACGTGTGTATGACTGTGGAGGCCAAGGACCAAGGGGGATGTTTTCATTCCCCTCCCCGAAGGGGAGGGGCGGGCCACCTAGAAGGTTACGCCTTCTCTCTGGCCAGGAGATTTGGCGGGGTTTGGGGATTTGATGGGGTTTGTAGTTAAGAGGGAAGTAGCTTTTGGATTTGGAGATGTGAAGGAGTTTGGCCTCTTGGCTAAGTGTGCAGTATCTGCTCTTGTGCTTTTTATTAGGTAAGATACAATGGTGTTACATATTTACATTTAGAGATACATTGGTTATACATAGATACAATGGCGATTTTCATGTGGTTTACAATTTTGGTATTATACTAGGGGTTACAATTTTAGTATATGTGATTTGGGATTAGGTTTGACTGTGGGTAAGGTGGGATGACCATGGTTGGGAGCATGTGTGAGGTTAGGAGGTGGAGAGTGGTGGTACAGTTGTGAAGAGACAGGATGAGGTAGTGGAGGAGATCCAGTGAGGGTATGGGCGGCTGGTAGGGGCTAGAGTGGGGGAGAGGTGGGAGAGCTTGATGATATGGTGGAATTTGTGTAGGGGGTGGCCGGGGGCGGGGATGCATAGTGGCTGATGGTTGGCGGGTGGATGGGGGTGGTGAAAAGGAGGGTTCCACTCGGTGATATTCTCCGTAGATTTGTGCTCCGTTGTTGATGAGTTGTTGTACATCTCGTTCTGATGGTAATTGCAGGCGGACCATATAGGTAGGGCCGTGGATGTTTCGGATCCTTATGGCCTTCTTCACTGGGATGCCTGCAGTGCGGAGTTCCTGAATGATGGCTCTTGTAGGGATGTCCGGGTTGATGCCTCGCAGTACACAGCTGTGGATGGACATGGAAGATGGTGGCTGCTCGGTCGGCGTTGCTCGGTCGGTGTAGTACTCTTGTTCGGATGGTGTAACCTGGTCAGCGGTATAGTCCTGCAGAGTTATGTCGGACGTTGTTTGCTGTGGACTGGGGGGTTGGTAGATGGGAGGGGGGGGGGGGAGGGTCGATGTCATGACCGGGAAGGAGTGGCAAGGTGTGCTGGTGGTGGTTATGGTTGTGGCAAGGGTGCTAGTAGTGGTTATGATGGTTGTGGTAGTGGTTGTGATAGGGAGGGAAAGTGGCATTGGTTTAGTCTTTATTGGAGGCTCGTGGAGGATGGGAATTAGTTCAGGTTTGGCTTGCAGTTGATCTATGATGTTCTGTGGCGGAGTTATTACTACGTAGTTGTAGTTCCGAAGGTTGACTCCCTGTAGTATTAGGCGGTGCACTTCTTGGTCGGTCCTGACTTGTAGTAGGAGGTGCTCTGAAGGTCTCTTCGTTCGGCCATCTATTACTCGAAAGGATTTTACAAATTGAGCATATTGTGATTTAAGTGTTTGCTGAATTTCAGTCTCTGGGATAGAGAGATCTACCCAGGGGAGGAGTACGTAGGGCATGGTATTGGGGAGGCGACTGCCAACTAGGCGTCTGCCTATTTGTGCTTTTTTGAGCTCGGCTGGGCTGCGATTAGAGATGTGGGCCACCCGGCCGAGAAAAAAAGATTGGGATGAGTGATTTGCGCACTACGGAGATCGGAGAGGTGCATAGGCTATTTGAAGCCACCAGCAGTGCCAATGCACTATGAGAGCTATGTCTCATTTCCAAAAATAGATGTCTGCCTGGCCATCAAATGATATAGATGTTGATTCCCATAGGGAACCTAAAATATTTGTCCTGAATGAGTAAATTTATAATACTAATATAATGGTCCATTATTGGACATTATAAATTTTCCAGCTAACTCATTCTTGGTTGCCTGCGTTTCGCCCTCGTGTGCTAAGTTAGGCTCATCAGTTGGAACTTAGCACACCACCCAAGACGCAAGGCTAGTGCATACCGTGGAGGCTATCTATCTATCTATCAAATGCTTTCATTCCCCACCCTGAAGGGGTGGGGCGGGCCACCTAGAGGGTGTCGCCCTCTCTCTCTGGCCAAGAGATGCGGGCAAGTTGGGGAGATGTGACGGAAGAAGGAGGTGGATAAAGGATGTGAATGTGTAGGAGATGGCGAGGTGCTTTATTAAATCAAGGGATTTACAATAGGAAGTACAGAAAATTTTTGACAGTGGTGTTACAGATTTACAATTTCGTTTGTGGCATGTTACAAAGATTATGCACTGCATTATAAACATGTAGGGAAGCATGGTGGGGTAAAGAAATAATGCAAAGGCTGTGGGACTAGTGAGGGGTGTGTGAGAGGGGTGAATGAATGGGCTAGGTTGTGGAAGATACAAGAGAAATGATGCAGTGAAGTGAGTAAGATATGGAGGGGGTTTGATAGGGCTGGTGGTGGGGGAGAGAGATCGGGTGGAGGCGGGTAAAAACGGATGTGTGGACTCGATGGAAGGACAGGTGGCTCTGGCTGGGGACGGCGACGAGGTGTGGGAGGTCGGGTGGAAGTTTGGGGAGAAGAACGAGAGGGTTCAATCTGATGAAGGTGGCCGTGGAGATGAATTCCATTGTCGATGAGGTGTTGGGCAGTGTCCGGAGTCGGTAGATGAAGTCGAACAAGGCACGTAGGTCCTGAGGCATTGAAGATCCGGGTTGCTCGGCGCACTGGTGTTCCGGTCTGGCGAAGGGCTTGGACGATGGTATCCATGGATAAGAGCGGGTCCACTCCTATTCAATTCCATCCTAGCCCTCTCATCTAAAACTTGTCAATCATTGCACTCTCCTCCGAATATTTAATCCTTACACACATCTCCGATCATTATCTACTATCCGCACACACCCACTAATTCCATACATCTAATTACCCACCTCCCTCTTTTCTCACATCTTCTCAACCCCATCATCTCTCCTGGCCAGAGAGAGGGCGTTACCCTCTAGGTGGCCCACCCCACCCCTTCAGGGTGGGGAATGAAAGCATAGTTAGATAGATAGCCTCCACGGTATGCACTAGCCTTGCGTCTTGGGTGGTGTGCTAAGTCCCAACTGATGAGCCTAACTTAGCACACGAGGGCGAAACGCAGGCAACCAAGAATGAGTTAGCTGGAAAATTTATAATGTCCAATAACGGACCATTATATTGGTATTATTATTATTATTCTAAAGGACATTCCGGATAAGACCTTCCAGGATGCCTTCCAGGCATGGAAACACCGCCCCCAGAAGTGTATCGACGCAAGAGGGTGCTATTTTGAAGATTTTTGATTATTTGTACGAATATATTCAATAAATGATTTTTTATGAATTTGGTCACATTATTTATGGAACGCACCTTGTACGTTTTAACAGTCTTAATCCACCCTAGCTATTCAAAGGTTCTTCTCACACATTCTACTGAAATAACTATCATCATCATCATTGTACAGTTCCAGTTTCCTGGATATTGTTAATGAGCCTCTTCCACTCCTTCCTGTCCATATACAACATGTCATGGAGAACATCAACTGTCCATCCTCTGGTAACTAGATCAACCTTGATCATGTCCATCCATTGGGTTTTAGGTCTTCCTGCAGGTCTTTTCCCCTCCATCTGTCTTTTCAAATTTATTCTGGCTGTTCTAGTAGGCTCCATCCTCATCACATGCCCGTACCACCGTAGTCTGAACGTGTCGATTCGGTCTAATAGGGATGTTTTTATTCCGGCTTCTTTCCTCACCTCTTCATTTCTTAACTTGTCCATCTTGGTCTTCTGGATGGCGGATTTAAGGAATTTCATCTCTGATGCTTGCAGTCTTGATGAATCTCTTTTTGTGAGGGTGCACGCTTCGATACCATAGGTCAATATTGGTATGAAATAGCTGTTAAACATCATCAGTTTGGCCGGTTTTGGAATTATGTCATCCCATAAAAGTGTTCTTACTTGTTGATAGAATTCTGATCCCTTTTGCACTCTGTTTGTTACTTCCTTTCTGACCAAATTATCACCGGAGATTACACTTCCAAGGTAAGGAAAACTATCCACACACTCTAGCTGGTGGTCTCCTAGTTTTACACTTGCTGGATGCCCTTCTCTGTTGACTGCCATCACCACTGTCTTGGTCTCGCTATATAATTATATAACTGTATGGTGTTCAGCTAATTTCTAATATTACTGCTGTTATTTATTCTCCCAATAGCCTATTACATGTTTTCATTCCATATTTTACACATCTATATAAATAAAGTTGTAGGGGGTCTGCTGTCTGTAATTTTGTTTGTTTAGCCAATTTTTCAGATATTTATCTCTTTTAGGTCAACTCAAGTCCGTATCAGTGGTTTTTATTTTTCATGTCCGTTTGTCAGTTTGTTCCATCATCATGGCAAAACAGCTGGATAGATCTAAACCAAACTTTATATTTAGAGTATACTCATCCCAGGGAAGGTTTCTGATATGCATTAGATTTAAGAATCTAATGAATAGATGGGGGTTTATAGGTAAATCAGAACAGTTTTCTTCCATATTATTGATTTTCTGTTAAGTCTGTGGATTATATGTGAAACGTCCCATCATTACAAACAACTGTTATGTACATAATTTCACTTACCCTTCAAATGACAGAGAAAACTGCTATTTTCTGCATGTCTCATGCTGTACATTGAGTGACCAACAGACTGACAATGAACCTACAGGTTACCATGGCAACGTCTCTGACTGGTTGCCAGCAAGGAAGTGACGTATTGCCATTTTCGCCATCATTCCTGTAAACTCGTGGTTGTTCCTTGGGTAGAAATCGAAAGAGACGTCAATCGGCCATTTTGTGCGATACTGGCAGAATAACGTTGGAGGTTACAATCATCCTCGAATAGCACTAAGGAGCATTGTTAATATTTGAACAGTACACTGTAAGGTGTTTTCTGGCATTTGCTATAATTTTTACTGTATTTTCCTTCTCCTTCTGTTTCCTGCTTTAATTTCTTGCCTCTGCCTTGCCTTTTTAATCTTATGTAATAACACCTGTACAGTAATTTTCAGTGAAATCTGTATACAAGGTAGAATACTGTAGCGAAGCATGGGTACATTTGCTAGTAATTTATAAGAAGACTCCATAAATAAAAATATCTGAATCAGAATCATTGCCACAGACAGGATGACCAAGGAAATCTATATATATAAAAGCAAGTCAGTCTGGAGCGATGTATATATAAATATATAAAAATTAAAATAGACGTGACTTAATGAGACACTTTTTGAAATCTCAGAAATTTGAAACTTGGTACTGGAGAAGCTGATGATCCCAGGATCCCTTGAAAAATCAAAAATTCTCAAAATTCCCTGAAGGGGGCACGCTGGGGGGCTTCAAATTTTGGGCTCATCATAAGAATGCAGTCGCATAATTTATCCAAAGTGACAACCTATAGGTTTCGTGGGCTAAAACATTTTTCAGGAATTTCCTAATTTTTATGCCCCTTCCCCCCAAATCAAGATGGCGGCACAATCTGCCAGGCGAGCTAGAAAATTGAAATTTGATGAAATTATAGCTTTTAGCCTCTAACGGACGGAAAAATTCAAAGTTGTTCAAATTTTTCACTTTTTACCCCCAAAGTTATCAAAATATGGAGGCAATTTTAATGACTGTGCAGATATTTCGTTTGAAGTATTTGTTGGCTGAACAGTAAGCTGTATCACAAAATGGATGGCACAATCTTTTTCAATTTGGAGTGATTTACAACTTTGGTCCTATGACTTTTTGTCGTATCTCTATCCCTCATACATTAAATTGGGCTTTATTTCTGGATTGTACTTAAATTTTGCACTTTGTACACGTATAATTGATGGTTTGAATCACATATAGGAAAGATAGAATCATCAAATTCTACATGAATATTAGCCCACCCAGTAGCCATATGTGAGCCAAATTCAGTGTTTGGAGCTATCACATAAGTATCTGAAAAGTAATTCAATGTGTGAAAAGCTTACACCAATTTCACCTTATTCAATGTTTCTAAAACAATATTACCTTTAAATAGATGAGATACTTGAACATATCATAGGAACAGCCATTTAGATCGCTAAATGAGGCCAGAGGTGTCTTATCATACAATCAATTTTTCGATATGATGTACCGTTTAGCAACAGTTATTCTGTAAATGAAGGTGAACATCCATATACCCCCATATGTCAATTTATATTTATTCATTGAAGTTGATTTTTAGCAATCTACAAAGGGTGTGTCTGCCATTGTAGTTAATACTTTTTAAATCGATAGTGATTGTCAGCAGGAGTGTGTCTGTTATTGTAATCAATATTTCAAATATAGTTGGTGCATTATTGGACATTATGAATTTTCCAGCTAACTCATTCCTGGTTGCCAGCATTTTGCCCCAGTGTGCTAAGTTGGGCTCATCAGTTGGCAAGTAGCACACCTATCAAGACACATGGCTAGTACATACCGTGCATACTCATTCGGAACAAATATTTCAGGTTCCCTATGGGAATCAATATCTTTATCATCAGTACACCCCACATCGACTTTAACTGGCAGTAAGAATGGGGTCCTCCTCCAACTTCTGTGCACCATTGTAATGAATAATTCCCTTCTCAATTTGACTAGCAGAAGGCAAGGGAGCATGCAATTATTTTCAAAACTCCTTTACCCGATTCTGTTTGTCAGAAGGCAAGGGTGCCTCCCATTATAAACAAATTTACCCATCTAAAATGTGACTGACGTTAGGTACAGTGGCCTGCTATTATAATGGAAGCTCACCAACTCGGTGTGATTGGCAGTAAGCTGACTGGCATAAGAAAATGCGCCTGCCATTATAATGATAACAATACAACTCAATTTTGACTGTCAGTAGGGAAGGTGTCTGCAAATATAATAAAAATTCCTCAAATGTGTTCTATCTGAAAGTAGGAAATGGGGCCTGCTATTGTAACGAAAACTCTCCAAATCGATTGTGGCCACGCAGTAGGCAATGGGGCCTGCCATTAAATGAAAATTACCAACTCCTTTGTGAATCGCAGTAGACAAGTGGACCTGACGTTATCATCGCAACTCCGCAAGTCGCACTTTACATTGGAAACGCCTGTGGACTTCCCAATGCTGTTTCTCGGATAATGCCAAGAGACATGGAATTTAAAAAAAATTATTCACTTCATGTACAGTAATTTACTTTGATATCCGTATACAATGCAGAGTACCGTAGTGAAGCACATGTACATTTGATAGTTTAATATAATAGCAGGATGAATTCTACTGAGATACAGGAAAAATCAAGACTGAGTCACATTACTATTCATTTTGTACAGAAGTTCTATTGTCAAATCTTTAGTTTTAGGCTGGGATCCTTGATGGTTTTAGTGTATTAATTGGAACAGCTTAGCATCTATGAAATGAGTAATGAAGAATTTCTGTCTACAAAAGATCTGTCAACTTAATTATTGCACTATCAGATTACTAAACTCAATAATGCCTTAAAAGATTCTGACATGAAAACATCTTATAATTTGGTCTGCTGCTAGGAGTGCAGGCCAGAAAAGTTGGTGTAGTTAAATATGGTAGGAGTTTGAAGCCTTTGTATGACAGAAAGTTACCAGTGGATGTTATTCATTTAGGTATCAATATGTGGGGCATATCCTCCATTACATAACTAGCGTGTGAGGTGGGAGAGGTTTTGTGCTTGGTGGGGAGACATGCTGATAGCTGGAGTACAATTTTGGTGCACAGTCAACTTCGAGAAGGTGCTGAGATTACCTGCACTGTCCGATTTAGATGCAATAAATGGCATTTGTTTACTAATAAACCCATTTCCTTGGACAAATACTGATATTTAATCAAAAGTTTTAGTGTGAGTGTTGTGAGCATGTAAATAAATTTTAGTGGAAAATTAGTGTAACATTTTGTTACAATAGCCAATTCATCCATGTCAAGACCAAGAAACTAAGCTAAACGGATAACAGTGGATCAAGAACCCATGAATAATCCACTAGAGTGGGCCCGATTGGATCAGACAGTGCACGGAATGCCAGAAACCAAGTGCAGTCAAATCCGGTTATAACAACTCCAATGGGACCGTCAATTAACGGTCATTATAGGTGATAGTTGCACAAACTGGTTTTTATTTCTTGTTCTTAAAAGTGTCATATCTTTAAGTTTTAGGCTGCACAGTTAAATGATTAATTAAAAGAATAAATTTATAACTTCAAAAAACACAAGTGAAATAAGTACTCTATTTACAATACAGTAGGCTATTTGTGGAGTAGGACCGTCCGACTCATTGGCTGAATGGTCAGCGTTGAGGCCTTGACTATTTAACAGACAGACTGATTTGAAATCTATAATCTACTGAAAACAAGAGTTTGAAAGTAAGCTTTACATTGTTGTCAGCAATCCCCAAACTCTTGACGAACAAAAATCAACATTGGACATTATAGTTGATACATTTCTCAGAAAATGTGATAAAAATACAGTATGCCATTTTTATACAATATCACATTATAAGCGATGTCGTACTAAGCAATTTTTAAAAATACAGTGTTTACATAGAATATGGATGGGACCGTTCGATTTTGCCGTTATATCCAATACATCGTTAAGAGGTAAGAACTTATTATATTAATAAAAACCACCTTTCCAATACATGACAATCCTTTATAATTAGGATAAAACCATTAATAGATATTATAATTAGGACATGTTTTGCTCATGCTTAGTGAACATCATCAGCTAGAAATAACTTAATCCAAGGTAGATCAGGGCCCTGATCCCGGTATATATAACACCTCTACGATCGTATTCGTACAATACATGTAGCAGCAAGTCAGTGACCATCAAACCTCCGTAAACAACTAAGGGACTAATCACCCCTCAACCAACACATGGGTAAGTGCCTTCTATTATTATTTCCCTACAGTAGTACGGCCTTTAAATTCCAGCAACTGACACATATAATTTTCTTCTTTCTCTTCTTTTTTACAGGACACACCCGATTTATGTTTTTCAGCTACGAGATCAGTAGTTCTCCATTTGAAGCCCAATAATAATACACTATCTATACATAATAATAATAATAATAATAATAATAATAATAATAATAATAATAATAATAATAATGTTTGAAATACAATGCGAGAGAGTCTCATAAGGTTTTTTACGCCGATCCAGGCGACGTTTTATCCATCTGTGTAGTTCATTTTTGAACCAATACATGTGATTTCAACACACTTCATCACATTTAATCTATGAAACAAGATCATAATTCATTACAAGAGCTCACTCCTAATGTGAAAAATGTTTTTAATTACAAGCAGTCTAATGCCATTGAGCGAAGATTTTTATGATCATCGATTTATACGAACAATCACTCACAGCATATTATTGTAACATCTTCATGTCGTTCATTCCACTAACATTTTAAGCAATTTTAATGGTCACTATTTGTTTCAATAGACATAATACAATCTTACTGATTATTTTTAAACTGTTAAAATTCATGTTTCGCACCCTCAGAACAAGACTGTCGTGACTCCCAAAAGTTGAATTTTGAGTTACGAACACATTAAAAACTGATATTTTGTCCTCCATCGAACAGTAAAACTGTTGTAACTGTAAGTCATACCATACCATTCAAAACACGCAAACAACAGTTTTTAGGTTTTGTGAATTTGTAGAGGTTTATACTGATAAACTGTCGTAACTCTATTACGACAGTCTTCCTGTAGAACATTTTGCAGAGGTACCTACTGACAAATTGTCGTAAGTCGTCGTGTGTGCGGCACATTAATATTGTCTGTACAGTATTGACAGTGTTATGCTTTCTATAGAAAGACAGTATTATACCAAGGCACTGGCAAGTTGCGATTTTGTAGCGAGTAAAATTCCACAATGTCCTAATTATAATATTCTATTAATGGTTTTATCCTAAACATAAAGGATTGTCATGTATTGGAAAGGTGGTTTTTATTAATAAATAACTTCTTATTCTGAAATCCAATATGGTTTTATAATGAGATTCATAACTTGTAATGTTAAAAGAGATGTTGCAATAAAAGGTTTCGACTGTACATGGTGGTCACCCTTCTACTGCTTACATATGATCCTATGGTGAAACCAAAAAAGAGCTATTTGCTAATACTGTGAAGCAAAAGATATACAGGGAACATCAGAAAGTGGCATGCAGAGAAGTCAGTGCCAGCGACTACCGCCGTTACAATTGATTGACCTGAATTGACTATGGATGTGAATAACCTTAGAGCTTAAATTATATTTCATGCTTTTTGTATCATTGCCTCATACTAAATAAACTACTCAGGATAGTCATCTTGCCCGAATTACCAGCTATGTTGGAAGTATAGGTTAATCTGTAATTTGTTGGAAATAAATCTGCTTAATTTATAATTTGTCTTGAAGACTAATAACTACTGTATATAATAAATGTGTGCTTTGAAAAGCTAGCTCTTGTTTGAAGTGATCACACAAAAATGCCTGCAGCCATGTCAGTGACACAGCTTACCTATTTTTTTTTTTTTTTTCACGTGGATGCTGGAGAAAAATATTTTGCCTGGTACTACAACTTGGGTGGATAAAGAAAGGAAAAAAAAGAATGAGACACTGTATCTCTTCACAGAAATCTGAAATTTGGACTTGGTCTTACTCCAATTATTTGTAAGAGAGAGGAAACAAAAAGCCTGATCTTGAGAACTCTTAGATCTGGAAGAAAAAAACTCAGACATTACCTTTGCCCCGGCTTGTGTTGCAGAACGTGTGAGGGCAGTGCAGAGCATAGCGGGATCAACAACACCATCACCAGGGCAATACAGAGAGCCATGGATAACATTCTCATCAAGTAGGGGAAACACCTTTTTGGTTTCTTCTGGAGTCAAGATAGAAGAATCCACTCCAAAACTTCGCCCTACAGTTGCAAGCCTGCGGTACTCATCCAAACGCTCCTGTATAGACAAAACATAATAAATGAAATGCTGTTCAAAAAAGAAATCAAGAGCAGTTCTTCCCTTTTTATATGACATTTTAGAGATAAGCATATAAACATGTCTGTATATCGAAGTTGTGAATAATATATTGCTCAGGAATTCAACTGCAATATAATAACCGAGGATCCTGTAGCTGCTTGGTTTTAGATTGAAAAAAAATATATATACACACATATTCATCATAGGCTATATGTAATTACTTACTCCTCCTGTATTTGTCCTGTGGTCCTAGTCTTTTACCACCTGAAATCATTTTTATCATTTTGCATCTTCCCTTTTCCTGTCTTTACCCAGATTTCTCCTTATCCCACCCTTCCCACATCGAGAATGAAGATCTGCCAAGAATGTTGCTCAGTAAGTGTCAATACCTGCAATCTTATAAATTGGAAAATTGGAAATTTATTACTTCATCTTTCAAGTAATGAATGTATTTGGAGATAATGCCTGTTTACTCTTTACAGACACCAGCATTTTCACTCTCAACATATGCATCCATTACTAACTATAATGCAAAGCCCTTGGTTGAGCTTGAAATTTGGATTTTTAAATGCACCACCTGGATATGTCATTGGAACATTTGGAACTCACAAAGTAGAAGGTTCATGGGTAGATGAAATAAATTACAAGGAAATTTTGAGTTTGTTGGATTATGAGTGAAAACGTATGCCCTTCATTTCCGCGATGCATCATCTACACAGAAACATAAGGGAGTACGAACGCTCGCACTATTAGTGGCTTATTATTCCAGGATTATTTAAATTGTCTTTTTGATAATAAGGATTTGTTTGTGGATCAGTATTTCATATGGTCTAGCCAACACGTTCCCTGAACACGTGGTAAAAGTACCGCTTCCTTTGCTGCTTCATCCCCAAGTTCATTTCCCACAATCCCAACGTGGCTTGGGAGCTATGTGAAAGTGATTCAGGTGCCAGCATCACATAGGTGGGAAACAGGTGTCTGCAGACTGCAGAGAACTTAACGAGTTGGTACACATGGGAAAGTGGTCACTAATAAACACAACACTGAAAAATCACTAATAATGTTATGTGTCCACCTTGTCAATACTAAAAAAAAACTATGTAATCCATATTAATTAATCTGTTGTACATGTTTCGAGAATCACATTCATTCTCTTCACCAGCGACCAAACGTTCACTAAATAATCTGCGGACTTCATACAATTACATACTAGCAATATACTATACTATCAAATGTGTTATAAATAAAATCTTTGAAATTATATAAGAAGCATTTCTTCTCCTTAAATTATTTTGAATACACTATACAATGTCTCTAAAAAGCCATGTGTGCATCAAAAACTTAAAACTTAAAATTGATATTACAGCTCCTTCGGTACTCCTTGTCTGTTGAAATACCTCCTAAAATGGTTAACAATTTTTAAGCCGGGTTGTGATTAAGCTTCCCATTACATGTTGTAGCTGCTTGTTTACAAATCAAAACTCAAATACATATAGCCAACCTTGACTCATGAATCGATGTGATCTTGCTCTTCTTTCTCACAGAATATGCGAGCCAGTTTCGTTGTACCTCACATCTTGTTACCTGTGTGGCTTCTTGTATACTTCTCAAATCAGAACCAGATATAAGGATCAGCTGGTTTGACAAGGTGATTCAGTTGTTGTTGTTGTTGTTGTTTGAGTCATCAGTCCATTGACTGGTTTGATGAGCTTTCCGTGCCACCCTCCTGATTCAGTATGGTGAGCAATACCTTAATTGATAAGAGGCATGGACTTCTTCCCCATTCTGTGGATGGACTGGTGAATTTGAACAACCACTTGCACATTACTAAGTAATGTCATTGGGTTTCGATTGTTTGTAGCAGTTGATTATTTCTTCTTTCATTTCTGATGTTTTACCATATTGTTTCAGAATACCAGAAACACCTGTTCTTAAACTCTAAAAAAAAAGATGAAGCGCCTACAAACAAGAGCATTTTCCATACAAATGTTTTCTTTAAATCAAACTGTTCTTTGATTTAATGTTTATTTGTTAATGTATCACCAATTTAATTAAAGTTCTCAATAAAACAGCAAATGCTTGATTTTAATTCCTCAATGCATGTTCCTTTTATCATCTCAAAGCAACCTCATGGGCTGACTATGCTGCTCATGCAATGTTTGCTTCAGCATGCACGTATAAACCCTTCCAACTCCAAAGGGACCGGACACTGCTTATCCAGCGCCCACTGCATCACCATTAGCCTGAGCCATGTGCTGGGTCCGAGGACCGGTGCAGACACCTGGCATGCTGTACAATGAACATTGCAGCCAGGTTCAGGCCAGTGGTGTGCACCGATCATGCCTGTGCTTCCTTGCATTCTATCACACATGTCCATGAATTGTATGTAAGGATCAGCAGCAAATCCTCTCTGTTTGTGTTCTGCATCAGATTCCATCGCACAAGCATGGGCATGTCACTCACAAACTAGTGACAAGAGTGAGGACTTCAACTCTCTAGACAGAGCATACTGCTCATGTTCTAACCCTAGATGTACATCTCTCTTGGACTGACTTTGTGATTGTCCAGCAAGTCTAGCTCTTCTTGCTTTAGCCGGCACAGAGTTGAGATTTGTTTCCTTTTTTTTCTGGCACCATGGCAGAAAGCCAACACACAAAATGAACCTAATCCTTCATACAAAGAAAGTAATTAATTAAACTAAAATAAAATCTATGGCATTGGTAATGTATGTATGAACAAAAACAAATGGAAGAATAAGGAAAGCAAAGAATCCATGGCAGAACACTAATACATCAAATTATCCTAACATACCTTATATATAAACAAATTAATTTATACCAAAATAAAATCTACAAATTTATTTTAGTAAAGAATAAGCTACCACCTGCACCACACAACCTGAAGTTATTGCTCACAAATATCGCAATGCTCCTGTATGCTTATCCACTCAGAACAGCTATTAACTTGCTATAAGGAGAACGCAGCCGCTCGTTCCATTATTTATACAATCAACCACCCACGCTCCATCGTCACATGGCTACAAGCCAAATCGCAACAGCATCCGAAACTACCACTAAACATTACAGTAATAACGTATATGAACCGAATGCAATATTTCCTGGAAAACTGTGAAGATTTAGGAAGAAAATGTATATAACCTTTTTTTCTACGAAACTGAATTCTAAGTACACTCATCACTCTTTTTAAAAAAAAGTACTAAATGTGTAGGTAGCAAATTCACTTTCAAGGTCCCAGGTGCATATTTTCTTTCGTTGCATGGCCTCCTTGAGAAATGAAACTGGATATTTTAATCTATCCTGTGCACATTGAATCTTTATGTACAGTATGTACTGAGTTTCATCAAAATTAGGTAAATGATTTAAGAATAATGGCAGAACAAACAGACTAAATATAAAACCAGCATTATGCATAGAGAAGATTTCCAAAATATTTCTTACTGAGGCTATGAGACTTCCAGCCTATGGCTCCACGAAGTCCAGAAAGAGCTGAATTTAGCTGGGATTTCTGACCTTGAAGTCATGCAACACTAAATTCTGTGATATAATTAATTTTTGGTCCCTGCTACCCAAAAGTACTATTTCTGGAAACCACTCTCTTAGGAAAGAAAGGAAAAATTAATAGACAGGTTCTAGAAATATTGGGAATAATAATAATAATAATAATAATAATAATAATAATAATAATAATAATAATAATAATAATAATAATAATAATAATAATAATAATAATAATAATAATAATAATAATAATAATAATAATAATAATAATAATAATAATAATAATAATAATAATAATAATAATAATAATAATAATAATAATAATAATAATGTTTGTCCAAACCTTGCCCCGTTTCTTTACGGGGTCGGGTATGAGGTGAGAAGAATCTGTCGTGGCAGGTTTTTATGACCTCATCAGAGGAGTAATAAGATGAAATGAATGACGTGATATATGATAGCAGAAAGAGAGAGGGTGAAACCCGGTGCCGGCACAAAGCCTACTCCTCTCAAATAGCACCAAGGGGTCTACTCAAGGCTTGACGTCCCAATCTGATGGACGAATCATCATCAACAGCGTCAGGACTGAAAGAGCTCTGACGACCGCCCACAACCATTCACCACTCTGTAAATTATGTAACAACTATAACGAAGCTGTTAGCATAGACAATAACTTGGACTTCGACATGTCAATTTCCAAATTTATAAAACATTTTTCAGCAACACTGCCACGACACTAAGCATTAAAATCACATTGAAAGCTGTCAAAAAGTTATAGGTACTGAATAATTTAGTTATTAATTTTATTTTTATTTATTAAGATCTAAGACTTGTATCAATGTAATTTAATGAATAATTTGGTTATTAAGTTTATTTTTAGTCATTAAAATCTACGACCTGTATCAATGTAATTTAATTTAGTTATAAAGAATTGTATTTTTAGTTATTGAGATCTAACATTTGTGTCAATGTAATTTAATAAGTAATTTAAAGATTTTTAGGTTTACTGTAATTGGGGTCTACTACCCTGTTATAAACCGGCTATTAAGTAAATAAATATGCCCTCACTTCATATGAACACTGCGGAGAGGTTTGGAATTTAATCCAGGTTTTTGGCACATGATCTAGTGATTAGAATGAATGGGAATGAAAAAAAATCACAGGGTGAAACATCAGGGCTATAAGGAGGATGCAGTATACAGATAATAATAATAATAATAATAATAATAATAATAATAATAATAATAATAATAATAATAATAATAATAATAATAATAATAATAATAATAATAATTCACTGAAAATGGCAATAAAAATAAATTAGTAGCTTCAAGAATTCAGAAAATGGAAAATGCTTTTCAACACACAAGGAATGTTTTTAACAAAAAATGCTTGTCTCGGAACAGTAAAATTCATTACATGTAATCAATTTCATGGTGGACTGTATTGAAAATTGTATATTATCTTAAAACAATTAAGAATATTTAAATGGGCAATCTATTTGGTACAATGCATTCATAAGAATGTTTATAACTTATACATGACACTTAAATTGGGACATGTTTCGCCCTAGTTGTGGGCATCTTCAGCCTAATTTTCATCCTCAAAATCAAAAGTTATCAGGATCTCATACTAAACCTTGTTAATAGGTAAAATAGTATGAGTTAAAAAATACAATATGTGGGTCTTTTACTGACAGGTGAACAAATATTTGATGGAGTTGATGAAACACTAAAATATCTGGTATTGGCACCTATTAAAATTGAAAGTCGTTAGGTACCTTCAGTCGAGCTGGCGGCATGAGTGATACGATCGTGCCACATGAAACAGAAGGAGACATTCTAACAACTTTATTTACTCAGTGGATATAATTCTTCCATCTTAAAGGCTGTTTTTCGAGAGTCTCCCGTTTAACCAATATCAGGACTGTGGCAGATAACATGCTTCAAGCACCTTGGAATTATCGTTCATCTAACTATCTTTATCTCTTATTCTCTAACCATTACAGTCAGTAAATTAGGTCGCCAGACAACTATAGATCATTTTTAAATAAGCATGAACCAAGTGCTTGGCTACAGTTGTTTTGATTTCACAATGTGTTAATGTGCCTGTTGTGAAGAAGACTTGAACTTAGAACAAAATAAGATTGTGACTTTAGGAACATCAAGAGTTTTTTTTTCTTTCTAATATCCATTAAGTACTATTAATAGAAGTTATCAGACAACAAACATTTTAATTAACATCCAGACAACTTTTATCTTAAATCTCTTTATCCTGTAACTGTACATAGTGTCCTAATTGGTGTTTATTTTGTATCAAGTGTTAACATACAGTATTCTTTATTTGTCAAACTTGATTTATAAGACGGAGGGTACCTAACCACATGATAATTTTAATACGTGCCAATACCAGATATTTTAATGAATTCATTTTAAAGACTGTTTCATCAACTCCATCAAATAGGAAAGGCTTAGGAGTTGGAAGGAAGCGGCCGTGGCCTTAATTAAGGTACAGCCCCAGCATTTGCCTGGTGTGAAAATCGGAAACCACGGAAAACCATCTTCAGGGCTGCTGACAGTGGGGTTCGAACCCACTATCTCCCAGATGCAAGCTCACAGCTGCGTGCCCCTAACCAATCGATGAAAATGAAGAACTATTGGGCAAGGAGGAAAGCTCAATAAACGTTGATTCCATGTGGTCCTATGCGACCCATTTGTGCATAATAATAATAATAATAATAATAATAAATAATAATAATAATAATAATAATAATAATAATAATAATAATAATAATAATAATAATAATAATAATAATAATAATACATAATTTCCAAAATATGTTTATCATCTGTTCACTGAATACCTGGTTTCTACAATTTCTACCCCTTTTAAGAATCATAATTACAATTCAGTAGGTAATGAAAAGGAAAAAACAAGTGCAATTCAAGTCATATATGGAAAGACAGGAACAATGAAAAGAACACAAAAATGGAACACACAGTTCAGTGTGAGAAGGGGTTGAAATAAAAATAAAATACAAAAAGTGAAGGGCAATCTCCACATCAATCCCATTTTTTCTTGACAAGCTTGTTTCTGCTTCCTACCTTTATTATAGGGCAGGCTATAGGGGCGTATGATGTAACTAAATAGTATGACTCTAGCTGTGGTCGTGAGTGGATTAGTTAGTGCCTGTTCCTTGTGTAGTATAGTGCGTAATAATGGCTGGGCGGCAAAAACTTACTCCTGTTCAACTATTAGAACTTGAAAAGCTAGGAGAAGATGAATCAAGTGACGAAGATACATTATCAGATATAGACACAATGAGTGACAATGAGGATTTTATACCTCAACAGTGTGGTAATATGTTAGATAGTGATAGTGATTCGGCTAATGAAAATATCCACACAGTGGACTTCGCACCTATGATAGATGCAATTAAGCCTTCAACCAGCCGTGATCAATCTTGCAGCAGAGGATGGTCTCTTAGCAGTGGGCAACCTGTTTGAAGAGGAAGGGGACAAGGTGGGAGATGTCATGAACTGGTAAAGTCTCCTTCATTTTCGCCAGGGGATCAGTTATGTGGTAAGTATGGAACAACTATTTGGACTGTTATCAACAGTAGTGGGAACTCCCCTGGAAGGATGGCTGCTCATTATGTACTGAAAGAGGTAGCAGGGCCTATTTCTCACACTAAGCATAACGTAGAGACTAATAGCAAGGTTAGTGCCTGGCGTTTATTCATTGACACTTCCATGTTGAAGCATATAAAGATGTGTACAGAGACCGAAGCTCGTAGACAGACAATGGATACTAATTGGTCTATTTCTTTGGAAGAATTAGATGCTTTTATTGCTTTGTTATAAACTCATGGAGCTTATAAACTTACTAGTCTAGCCGTAGGTCATATGTGGTCTTCTTTATGGGGATGGGGTCCCCCTGTTTTCACTAACACTATGGCAAGAAATAGGTTCAAAAGAAATTCTATTTGCACTTTGATCTCCATAAAACTAGATCCACTCATTTGGAGACAGATAAATTTGCTTTGGTGTCTACTATTTGGAATAGATTTACTGAGAACTGTTATGCGTGCTATAAATCAGGAGCGAATGTCACAGCTGATGAACAACTCTTCCCCAGCAAAGCTTGGTGCAGGTTCACGTAGTATATGGCCAACAAGCCAGATAAATTTGGCATAAAATTCTGGCTACTGGTAGATGTTGATTCTACGTTTGTGTGCAATGGGTTTTCTTATCTTGAGAAAGATGAAGTGCAACCTGCCAATGAGTCAATGCCTGAAAATGTTGTCATGCAACTTATGGACCCATACCTCATGAAAGGATGTAACGTGACCACTGATAACTTCTTTATATTGGTAAAGTTGGCTGAGAGACTGACTGAGAAGAAAACCATTATTGTTGGAACAATCAATCGAGTGAGTAAGGAAATCCTGGAGTCAATCAAAGCACTACGTATGAATCTGTATAAGAGTGTCGTACTTCAGAATGAAGATCACACTACTCTCACAGTATATCAAGGAAAATTGAACAAGAATGTGCTTCTGCTAACCCGAGTGTTCAAGTCAGTGAAGATAACAAGAAGTTCCCTAGTACTACTGAATTTTATAACGGAACTAAGTATGGGGTAGATGTAGCTGATCCAATGGCACGTAAATACACCACTATGGCTGAATGCCGAAGGTGGCCTGCACATGTGTCCATTCTTTTCTATAGAATACTCTGTAGTTTCATTGGCATCTCCCTTATTTTGTTTTGTACTTAGTGTTTCAAGTTTGTTGAATGTATATTCTCCTTGATAGCATAAAGCCACAAGATCTCAACTGGAACACAGTAATGAATGGCGACTGGAAAAAAAGGATAAGAATAAAATAGAGAAAAACCATATTTATCTCAACCTGGCTACATCTGGATATAGGGAAATTATGATTACATATTGTGAAGTGAATAATAGTTAGCATAAAGGAGCATTTCCTAAGAGCATATTTGTCATAACACCAGCTGATAATAAAATATATCAAATCTAAAGCAACTGACCTTAGTATAAGCAATGTACATGCCACCATTGTTAATCCAGCCAGGATCAAAACCAGTCTCACTCTCCAACCTCATAAGAAGGTCTCTTGTGGCATCCAGAAGCTGAATTTCCACATCATTAGGCCTCAGTCGCCAAATTAGACCTGCTGTATGCCATGTAGTACCAGAAGTTATCTTGGCACGTTCCAAGAGGACAGCATTCACACCACGGCGTGCTAGCTGGTAGAGCAAATTGCAGCCAGCACTGCCACCACCTGGGATAATGTAAACAAAAGAACCTGTTTCTAACAGATAGAAATGTTAACAGGTTACATCCTAAATGAAATACTGATATGAGTTATCTGAACTGTTATTTTAGACTCTGCAATCTATTTAAGAACTTGTTTGGTTAATCTGATATAACTCTCCTCAAACCAAAGGTCAAAAGTTAGGGATAGGCACAAACTTAGCAACCTTTATATATGTAGCTGTGGGCTGTACAGAGGACAATTTCCATTTCAAATAATAACAAATAAGCATAACTTAGGATTGCCACCTGTCCCATCATGTCCTTGAATTTGTGGCTAGTATTTGCTATTATTCTAAA
Organism: Anabrus simplex; assembly: GCF_040414725.1. Lineage (NCBI taxonomy): Eukaryota > Metazoa > Arthropoda > Insecta > Orthoptera > Tettigoniidae > Anabrus > Anabrus simplex. The sequence goes on along the minus strand of NC_090265.1, from coordinate 1,148,499,753 downwards.
ATAAGAAGAAACTATGTTATACAGACTAAAATTAGTGTAAAAAAACTTTGCATGTAATGAATGCAACTAAACTTACATATATTGTTGGAGCGGAGGAAGTCTATTCGCTCACCAGCCAAACAAATTACTACCTATAGTTGCAGTAACCTGAGGCTACTAGCGGATAAGGGAGGACTTTATCACGTAACCTTGACCGCCTGGGAGGAGGAGAGGTTCAATCCACTCTGTAAAAATTCCAGCCCAACACCAACATAGCACGATTCCATTTGACCAGATATTATATATATATATATATATATATATATATATCAGTTGAAGTTTTAGTATGCTTAGAGTGGGCTACAACAGCAAACATAACAAACAGTAGCAGGAAACATTTTATCCTTGTGGGAAAAAGTGATGTCAAGAGTCATACTGAGCAGAAAAGGCAGTACCGTTGATAGGAGATCAAGAACAAACAGGTTTCAGAGAAGGTCAGTCTACTGTGGATCAGATTAACACATTCAGGCTAATCACTGAACAATTTGCTGAGTATCAGACATCTAGATCTTAAGAAGTCTAATAATTCAGTGGTGTATCAGTTCATTCTAGGAAGTGTTCTAACAACAAGAAGGCAAAGATTTTAACTTTGGTACCATAGTATATCAGTTGAAGTTTTAGTATGCTCAGAGTGGGCTACAACAGTAAACATAACAAACAGTAGCAAGAAACATTTTTTCCTTGTCTGATTTTTCTAAGGAAACCAGCTGACGTTTTAATACATGTTTTAAAGTGTTATATAACACAAGAACGACCAACCAAACTTTTTATAAGTGTTTTAAAGTGTTCTATTACATAAAAAACATTATCAAGAAATGTTTATTGTGTGTGTATATGTTAAAATAAGGTTATATATTGACGATGTTTTATGTATTGCTGAATGATGTTAGAGCTTAAGATATAGGGAATCTTGCTTTATGAGGTAGAAATTCACTGATGAAGGGAGTGCAGGCTCCTGAAACATGTATGAGTGAAATAATTGTACAAAATTAGGAGCTTGAAAATATACTGACAGGGTGGACAAACCATCAGCCATAGTATATTTGTATGAACTGAGTCAATACAAACCAACTAAGGACTAAAATGGTCAAATTTGTTGAATCTGAAGGGTGACCTCTCAGATTGTAATAACTGGAGGGGAATAACTTTGCTGTCATATGGGGAAAAAGTGATGTCAAGAGTCATACTAAGCAGAAAAAGCAATACCGTTGATAGGAGACTACATCAAGAACAAACAGATTTCAGAGAAGGTCAGTCTACTGCGGATCAGATTAACATATTAAGGCTAATCACTGAACAATTTGCTGAGTGTCAGACATCTTTGTACGAGTATAACCGAACAAGTTAGCCATGCGGTTAGAGCGCGCAGCTGTGAGCTTGCATCTGGGAGATAGTGGGTACTTTCCATACTTTCCATTGATTTTAAAAAAGACCTTTGATTCTGTCAACCGGAGCAAAATGTGGAGGGCTATGGAAAAGTTTTGAATCCTACAAAAGATAGTCCGTCTTACACAGGCAACATATGATGAATATACTTGTCACGTAGAACATAAAGGGAAGCTGTCTGAAGCTTTTGCTGTAAAATCTGGAGTAAGACAAGTAAGTCTACTGTTGCCAATTTTGTTTATCACGACACTGGATTGTATGTTGAGAGAGGCAACAAATAGAAAGCGTGGCATTCAATAGAGATTATATAACCGATGGGAAGAACTGGATTATGTGGATGATCTCTGTCTTCTAGCAGAATGTTTTTGGGACATGGAAATCAAACTAAATGACTTAGAAGCTAAAGAAGTAGGCTTAATGATAAATAACAAAAAAGACTAAGGAAAAGCGCATAATCCATCGTAACAATTCTAGCTTGACTCTAGATGGAATGCATATAGAAACGGTAGAGGAATTTTGTTACTTACGAAGCATGGTAAGCCAGGATGGAGGTGCTTTTAGAGATGTGGTGAGTCATACAAATAAAGCCAAAGGAGCTTTTGAACAGTTACGGCCAATATGGAGATTCCCTCACATTTGCATAAAAACAAAACTAAGGATATTCAACTCAAATGTTAAATTGGTGTTACTGTATGGAAGTGAGACCTGGAAAGTAACCAAAGACATTACCACAAGGTTGTCCGGCTCCACGGCTAAATGGTTAGCATGCTGGCCTTTGGTCACAGGGGTCTCGGGTTCGATTCCCGGCAGGGTCAGGAATTTTAAGAATCACTGGTTAGTTTCGCTGGCACGGGGGCTGGGTGTATGTGTCGTCTTCGTCATCATTTCATCCTCATCAAGATGCGCAGGTCGCCTATGGGCGTCAAATCAAAAGACCTGCACCTGGCGAGCCGAACATGTCCTCAGACACTCCCGGCACTAAAAGCCATTTGCCATTTCATTTACCACAAGGTTACAGACTTTTATAAATCACTGTCTGAGGTACATTATGACAACATGGTGGACAAAGATCATCTCAACTTTGGGAGGCCACAAGTGAAAGTCCCATACAGCAACAGATAATAAGAAGAAAAGAAAGACATTCCAGGTATCATTAATGAACAAGAGGAGTGTGTATGTGAGGATCTTCAAAAGGCAGAAGTATTCAGTCAGCAGTATGTAAAGATTGTTGGTTACAAGGATAATGTACAGACAGAGGAGGTGACTAATAATAAAGAAGTATTAAAATATACCTATGATAACAACATTTACAATAAGGTACAAAAGTTGAAAACTGGAAAAGTAGCTGGAATTGATAAGATTTCGGGGGATATACTATAGACAATGGGATGGGATATAGTAACATATCTGAAGTATTTATTTGATTATTGTTTGCATGAAGGAGCTCTACCAAACGAATGGCAAGTTGCTATAATAGCCCCTGTGTATAAAGGAAAGGGTGATAGACATAAAGCTGAAAATTACAGGCCAGTCAGTTTGACATGGATTGCATGTAAGCTTTGGGAAAGCATTTTTTATGATTATATTAGACATGTTTGCAAAATTAATAACTGGTTCGATAGAAGGTAGTTCGGTTTAGGAAATGTTATTCCTCTGAAGCTCAACTTATAGGAATCCAGCAAGATATAGCAGATATCCTGGATTCAGGAGGTCAAATGGACTGTATTGCAATTGACCTGTCTAAGGCATTTGATAGGATGGATCATGGGACTCTACTGGCAAAATGAGTGCAATTGGACTAGACAAAAGAGTGACTGAATGGGTGGATATATTTCTAGAAAACAGAAGTCAGAGAATTAAAGTAGGCAAAACTTTATCTGACCCTGCAATAATTAAGAGGCCAATCCTCAAGCCAGTATTATTAGACCTTTATGTTTTCTTATATATATAAACTAGCAATTACCCGCAGCTTCGCTTGCGTGGATTTCGTAATTTGATCAAAGTAATCGTTCCTCGGCATTGTACTAAGCCATTATCTGAAAATTCCTATTGTATAAAAACTCACCCAAAAATTGAGTTTCATTTACCCAAGAAATTCTTTGTAAACCAAGTTTGTGGTATTGCCTTTTGGGGCTATACTCTCAAGTCAAAAAAATAAATACACATTTCTTTATTTTTAAAGGAGATTCCAAATACCTATTCCCATATCTGCAACATCTTCAGATTTTGAGATGTACGTAGGTGGTTTGAAAAGTTCTCGGAATGTACTAGAATTAAGTATCTTACCTCGGTGGAACTGCTTTTATTTTTCAACATAGTCTCCCTGTAGACTAATGCATTTGGTCCAGCGATGTTCCAATGCATTGATCCCATCTTGAAAATGAGATTCCTCCAGGCCTGCAAAATACCTCTCCAATTCGGCTGTCAGTTCTTCCTTTGTAGAAAATCTCCGTCCACCGAGGGAAATTTTCAGCTTGGGGAATAGATGAAAGTCTGATGGTGCCAAATCAGGTGAATAAGGTGGATGTGGCAACAATTCATACCCCAGTTCATGAAGTTTTGCCATGGCAATAACACTTGTGTGTGGCGGAGCATTGTCCTGATAAAAGATGACCTTTTTCCTTGCCAAACCAGGCCTTGTTTCGCGTATCTTTTCCTGTAGTTGGTCTAGGAGGTTTGCATAGTATTGCTCCGTAATTGTTTGGCCAGTAGGAAGATAATCTATCAGCAGAATGCCTTTTGCATCCCAGAAAACTGAGGCCATGGCCTTTCCGGCCGAACGCACCGCCTTTGCTTTCTTTGGTGGTGGTGAATCAGCATGTTTCCACTGCTTTGACTGCTGTTTTGTCTCTGGGGTATAGTAGTGGACCCAAGTTTCATCTGTAGTCACAAACCGGCACAAAAAATCTTGTTGGTTGCACTGAAAACGGGCCAGACTTTGTTAGGACATTTCCAATCTGGTGCGTTTATTGTCCAATGTCAAGAGCCGCGGCACCCATCTTGCGGATAATTTTTTCATACCCAATTCTTCGGTTAAAATATAATATACCCGTTCAGAAGACATCCCTACAGCTTCAGCAATCTCCCGCACTTTCGGTCGACGATCCTCCATGACCATTTTATGCACTTTTGCGATCAATTCTGGGGTCGTAACACTTTTTGACCGTCCACTACGCGGATCATCATCCAAGCTCTCCCGACCAAATTTAAACTCGCAGGTCCACTTGGCAACAGTTGGAAATGAAGGTGCAGAATCCCCCAGTGTGTTCTGAAAGTTGGCATGAATTTCCTTTGCTTTCATACCTTTCTTTACAAAGTATTTAATCACTGCTCGAATCTCAGTTTTTTCCATTGTCACAAATCACTATGCGAGAACAACAACAAAAAGTCGTCACTACCAGACTCCTGCAGCTAGAGCACTGATGCACTACGTGTTCACTCACAAAGGATGTGTGATTATTGCGCGGGAACCTCGTTGCTCTAGCACTGACATCTAGGGATGATTCCGAGAACTTTTCAAACCGTCCTCGTACATAAGTATCCCCATAAAAAGAATTCAATCCCTTGATCAGTGCTTTCCGCATCCCCACCCCCATCTAAGTGTATTTTCTGAAAACAAAATTACATGTTCCTTTATTTTTAAAGGAGATTCCAAATACCAATTTTCATGTCTGTTACATCTTCAGTTTTTAAGATATAAGTATCCTCATAAAAAAATAATTCAACTACTTTTCACCCCCTATTAAGTGCCTTCTCCAAAAACAAAAAGGTACATGTTCCTGTATTTTTAAAGGACTTCCCAAATTCCAAGTTTCTTGTCTCTAACATGATAAGTTTTTGACATGTATATATACCGGTACTCATTTAAAAAAATCACCCACTTTTCCAATTCTCTTCAGCCCCTTAATTGGATTTTCTAAAAACAAAAAATATGTGTTTCATTATTTTTAAAGGAGATTCCAAATACCAGTTTTCATGTCCGTACGTCTGTAACACCGTCAGTTCAGATAAATGTATACTCTTAAGAATAATTCAACTCTTCTTCTTCTTGACTTCTTTCCACCCCTCTCCCGCCTTAAGTAGACTTTCCGAAAACAAAAAAATAGGTGTTTCTTTATTTTGAAAGGAAATTCAAAATACCAATTTTCACATCTCTAACAGCTTCAGTTTTTAAGATAAAGTATCCTCATAAACATATTTCAGCTCCTTACTTCCTTATTTTCAACCCCACACCCCTTCGTCAATTTTCAGGAAAACAAAAACAAATGTGTGTTTCTTTATTTTTAAAGGAGATTCCAAATACTAATTTTCACGTCTGTAACATCTTTAGTTTTTGAGATATAAGTATCCTCAGACAAAGTATTCAACTAATTTTTCAATTAATTCACCCCTCTTAAGTGGACTTTCCGGAGAGAAAAGAACACATGTTTCTTTTCGACGAAAGAAGGTTTCAAATACAAATGTTCATGCCTCTAACATCTTCAGCTTCTGGGATATAAGTATCCTCATAAAAGGAATTTAACTACTTTTTCACTCTAGCCCGTTAAGTTGATTCCCCCCCTCCAAAAATGTGTGTCTCCTTATTTTTTAAGGTGATTGGAAATAAAAAAATTTCACGTGTGTAATCTTAAGTTTTTGAGATATAAGTTTCTCCATATAAAATTAAACATTTTCACTTCCTTTCACCCTCCCCACCCTTATGTGAATTTTCCGAAAACCAAAGAGACTTGTTTCTTTACTTATAAAGGAGCTTCCAAATGCCCATTACCATGACTGTAACATCTTCAGTTCTGAGATATACATATCGCCATAAAAAGGATTAAACACCTTTTTCACCACCCCCGCCCCTAAGTTGATTCCCCCTCCCCCCCCCCAAAAAACGCGTTTCTTTATTCTTAAAGGAGATTTCAAATACTAATTCTCACATCTGTAACATCTTCAGTTTTTGAGATATAAGTATCCTCATACAAAGTATTCAAATAATTATTCAAGTAATTCACCCCCCTTAAGTGGATTTTCCAAAGACAAATGATAACGTTTTTCTATACTGTGAAAGAAAATTCCAAATATAAATTTTCATGTCTGTAATATCTTCAGTTATTGAGATATAAGTATCCTCATGAAAATAATTCAACTCCATTTTCACTCCACCTCCGTCCATAAAGTTGGTTTCCCCCCACCCAAAAAATGCGTGTTTCTTAATTTTTAAAAGGAGATTATAAATACCAGTTTCCATGACTGTAACCTTCAGTTTTGAGATATAACTTCTCCAGAAAAAGAATTCTATTTTTTTACTTCCTTTCATACTCCCCACTCAAGTGAATTTTCCAAAAATAAACAGTACCAGTTTCTTTAAAAGAGTTTCCAAATACCAATTATCACGACTGTAACATCTTCAGTTTTTGAGATATATGTATCCTCGTAAAAAAAAAATCATCTCCGTTTTCATCCCCTTCCCTACCAAGTTGATTCTCCCCACAATCAAATGCGTGTTCCTTTATTCTAAAGTAGATTCCAAATACCAGTTTTCATGTTTGTAACATCCTTAGATTTTTTGGTATTTATACATACATTCTCATACAAATAATTGAACTAATTTTTCAATTCTTCCATACCCCCCCCCCCCCCCGTTAAGATTTTTCCAAAAACCAAAAAATATGTGTTTCCTTATTTTTAATGGAGATTCCAAATACCAAGTTTCATGTCTGCAACACGTTAAGTTTTTGAGATATACTGTAGATAGGTTAATTTTCAAAATTCACCCCCTTTTTCAGTTCTTCTTAAGTGAATTTTCCAAAACAATTTTTATATTTTTTTTAATTTTACAGGAAATTCCAAATACCAGTTTTCAGGTCTGTAATATGTTCCGTGTTAAATTTCACCCCGTTTATCACTCCTGTTCACCCCTATTCATCGGATTATCCAAAAACACAAAAAATATGTGTTTCTTTATTTTCAAAGGATATTCCAAATACCAATTTTCATGTCTGCAACACCTTTCGTTTTTGAGATATAAGTCTCCTCATAACAGGTGTTCAACCCCTTTTTCCCCCTTTTTCATCCCACCTAATGAGATCTTCCGAAAACTAAAAAATACGAGTTTCTTTATTTTTAAAAGGGATTCCAAATACCAATTTTTACCTCTGTAAACATTTAAGTTTTTGAGATATAGATATCCTCATTTTAAAATTCACCCCCCACTTTTTCACCCCCTTAGCGACAGAATATCTGAAAATCCTCCCTTAGCGAGCACCTATATGTTAATATGAATGTATCTCCAAAATTTCATTTCTTTATGTCCTGTAGTTTTGGCTCGACGATGATGAATCAGTCAGTCAGTCAGTAGGACAAGTTATTTTATATATATAGATGATATGAGTACAGAAGTGGAATTAGAGCGAAGGCTCTTTGCGGATGATGTTATTCTGTATAGAGTAATAAATAAGTTACAAGATTGTGAGCAACTGCAAAATGACCTTGATAATGTTGTGAGATGGACAGTAGCCAATGATACGATGATAAATGGGGCTAAAAGTCAGGTTGTGAGTTTAGATATTTTAGATATTTTTAGATATTTTTTATATATATTTATTCTTACACCATCAAGTACAGAAAATGTACACTAGGTATTGTCAGTATTAATAAAAATAATCTATATACAATATCTTAGTAATTATGCTTGAGTCATTAGAAAAATTATTTTAGCTACCTATATTAGGTCAGTTTTTGAAATACCACATTCTAGATACTCTTCTACACTATAAAATGCCTTTTTCCTTAAGAATTGTGACAGTACCCTGTTAAATGCACTATTGTCTAATGTTCGAATAGGTAGTGGAAGCTTATTGTACATCTTAAGCTGTTGATAACAGTGGCTGTTTGTGCTTTTACTAAGCCTGGAGTAAGGAGTATCCAGATCATTCTTGTATCTTGTGTCGTGCATGTGAACTGTAGATCTTTCTTTAAATTTGGAAAGATTCTCTTTCACATGCATAATATTTGTAAGAACATATAAACAGGGAACTGTCATAATTTTTAGGCTCACAAAGGAAGTTTTTCAGGAGTCTCTAAATTCTAATCCAGCAATTAGACGGACTGTCTTTTTCTGTCATATAAATACATTATTTGATGTGGGACAATTTCCCCATAACCTGATCCCATACAGTATATGAGGGTGAAAGAAAGCATGATAGGATGCAAGTAGCATATCCCGACTGATGCAGGTTTTCAGTTTCCGCAACAGATACCACACCCTGGCTAATCTCTTACAGAGTTCTGATGTATGTATTTCCCATGTAAGTCTTGGATCTACATGTAGGCCTAATAATTTAACAGAATTACGGCAGCCATTATTTACAGTGCGATCCAAGGTAAATACGATATTTTCTGTTTTAGTGACATTAACAGTTAATTTATTGTGATGAAACCAGTTTTCAGCAATTTTAACAGATGTGTTGACTTGGTTTTGTAGTGTTGTGATATCAACATTACTGTTCACGAAAGTTGTATCATCAGCATATAGAACTGATGTGCAGGGAACATTACATGCTAGGTCATTGATATAGACCAAAAACAGGAAAGGTCCCAAAATAGACCCTTGTGGGACACCTGCTTTAACCGTTTCCATACCAGATTTTTTATCACTTATTACCACCATCTGTCTCTTCTGATGAAGATAGGATGCCATTAATTTCAGTTCATGACCCCTTACTCCATAATAACCAAGCTTGTGAATTACGATTTCATGCGAGACACAATCAAAAGCTTTTGTCAGGTCAATTAATGTAGCGCCTGTGACTGTTTTATTCTCAAAATTATTTAATATGTCTTTGATGACACATTCAACTGCTTTTATCGTTGAATGACCCTTTCTAAATCCAAACTGTTTGTTGTAAAGCAAATTATTTTTTTAAAAGTACTCGTCAAGTTTCACAAATAGGAAAAGTCCTCTCAGTTTTAATTACTACATTGATGGAATGAAAGTTCCTTATGGAGAGCATTGTAAGTACCTAGGTGTTAATATAAGGAAAAATCTTCATTGGGGTAATCACATAAATGGGATTTCTAAATAAGGGGTACAGATCTCTGCACATGGTTATGAGGATTTTTAGGGTTTGTAGTAAGGGTGTAAAGGAGAGGGCATATAAGTCTCTGGTAAGATTACAACTAGAGCATGATTCCAGTGTATGGGACCCTCACCAGGATTACTTGATTCAAGAACTGGAAAAAAATCCAAAGTAAAGCAGCTCGATTTGTTCTGGGTGATTTCCAACAAAAGAGTAGCGTTACAAAAATGTTGCAAAGTTTTGGGATGGGAAAACTTACGAGAAAGGAGATGAACTGTTTGACTAAGTGGTATGTTCTGAGCTGTCACTGGAGAGATAGCTTGGAATGACATTAGTAGATGAATAAGTCTGAGTGGTGTCTTTAAAAGTAGGAAAGATCACAATATGAAGATAAAGTTGGAATTCAAGAGGACAAATTGGGGCAAATATTTGGTTATAGGAAGGGGAGTTAGGGACTGGAATAACTTACCAAGGGAGATGTTCAATAAATTTCCAATTTCTTTGCAATCATTTAAGGCTAGAAAAACAACAGATAGGGATTCTGCCACCTGGGCGACTGCCCTAAATGCAGATCAGTAGTGACTGATTGATTGACCAACTGATTGAAAATGGAGATGGATTGGGCACACCCTCAGAAGATCACAAGAAAGTATCACGAGGCAGGCATTGAGCTAGAATCCACAAGGTAGTAGCAGGCAAGGCAGATTGAGGATTACCTGGAAGAGAACCATAGACAGGAAGACTGCTGGAGTCAACAAGACATGGAGGGAGGTGAAGGCATTAGCAGAAGACAGAACAAGCTGGAGACATTTCATCGAGGCCCTATGTTCCAATTAGGAATTAAAGGAAATAAGTCAAGCCAAGGATTTTAATCCTGGATTGAGGGCTGTAACAAAGTTGATTTAGCTCTGAGTTCAACTAAGAAGCTGTGTGACAGGAGAGGTAGCAGTTCCAGTCAAGAAAGCCATGTAATACTGGAGAGGAAGTCGTTACACTGACTATATGACGTTCCAATATCCGTAGGCAATTCGAGTAGGCAGCAGTAGCCAATATGGGCTGGACATTTCACATGGTTTGATCTTCTTCTTCTTCTTCTTCTTCTTCACCAATATGTTTGCTATAGCTCTACTGCTGTATGTTAATAATGTGTTTCAAGAGCATCTGGACAGAAAATGAGTATTATAAGCGGTTCCATCATAGACTTAACGAATGTGTTTCACAGGGGACAGAAACACTGCAACCTGTATCCGATAATGGAGGAGTGAAAAATCATTTCAACTGGTTCCAGCTCTTCTCACTCAAAGGACTATCATTACACTGATACTGGATGTAATAATCTGCTCAGTAACAAGACCTTTCCTTTGATCAATTTATCACATGTTTGGTAGAATTGAGAAGGTACTGGAAAGAAAAGGCATTATAGCAAGCCTGGAAAAAAACAAAGGCATCTTCTAAAGTTTTGGAATTATTATTAACATAGCCTAAGATGGTGAAGTTGCTGAACAGAAAAGAAAAGCATGTGAAGTGTTCAAACATTCTGATACATGGCACTTATACTGACAAGTTCTGCACAACATTATTATTATTATTATTATTGTTAAATATCTTGGTGTAACGCTTGATACTAGGGACCACATCCAACGGGTAATAGATAAGGCAGCGAAAACCACGACTGCACTGAGTAGACTCATGGAAAATATCAAGGGGCCGAAATCTGGTAAAAGGCGGCTTCTCATGTCGATACTGCTATACGGTTTGGAAATTTGGGCTGAATCATTAAAAATTGCAAAATATCGGACAAGAATTGCGGCTGTACAATGGAGAGCAGCTTTACGAATTGCTTGCGCATATCGCATAGTATCAGAACCTGCGATACTAGTAGTAGCAGCAGTAGCTCCTATTGACTTGTTGGCCTTCGAAAGGCAAGAAATTTGGCTCACACAAGAAGAGCTAGGAAGGAAAAGGCTTTGGCTCTTAGTCATAGAATGCAACGATGGCAAACAAGATGGGATGATGATTCTAGATGGAAATGGACGAAAAGACTGATACCTTCCCTGGGCGTATGGGTTGGCCGAAATCATGGTGAAGTGAACTACTATCTCACACAATTCTTGACAGGTCATGTATACTTCCGAAAATTTCTTCATAGGCTAGGGCTAGCAACTAGTCCGGTGTGCATACACTGCGGTGATATCGATGACGTATTACATACTTTCTTTGTGTGTGTTCAATGGCTGCCACAAAGAAGATGCTTAGAAGTTGTGCAGGGAGAATTGACGCCAGAAGGGATTGTGTCAGTAATGCTACGAAGTCAAGAATCTTGGGACCAGGTGGCAGTCTACGTAGAAAATATTCTGCGTCAGAAGAAGAAGGACCTGGACAATTATGACAGACAGTAAAGCAGAAGAAGGAAGATGAAGCACAAGATGCATTAAGCACGACATCCGTCCTGAAGTAATGCAAGAGCGGTTTCCGGGGCGGAGATAAACGTCGTAGGAAAAGGGAGTGTGGTTTTTAGTGGGTAAGAATCTCCACACACTTGTTGAGTACGGACCCTCACAAGCGTCTTATGAAAGATTTTCCACACTCCCTCTCAAAAAAATAAAATAAAATAAAATAATTATTATTGAATATTGAATTTTCACGACCGCATTGTAATCGAAACCAACTTTCAACCTATTAGGTCGTGTTACGTACATTTAGTACGTGTTAAAGAGATGTTAAGTACAGAACAAAAATGGCCAACCAGACACCAGTGGGATCCGAACCCACAACCTCCCGATTTCGCGTCGGTTGCTCTACCAATTGAGCTATGGTGGCCTAGGCCATCGTTGTTCTGTTGGAAAGGATCTAAGCTACAGGTCTGGTACTACTACCATCACACTGTACAGTGCGTTTAAGTTGCCCGACGCGAAATCGGGAGGTTGTGGGTTCAGATCCCACTGGTGTCTGGTTGGCCATTTTTGTTCTGAAACTTAACATCTCTTCAACATGTACTAAATGTACGTAACATGACCTAACAGGTTGAAGGTTGGTTTCGATTATTATTATTATTATTACCTGTATACTAGCGCATATCGCACAGTATCTGAACCTGCAGTCCTTACGATAGCAGCGGTAGCACCGATTGATTTACTTGCCTTAGAGAGACTGGAAGTCTGGCGAACTCAAGGAGAGCTCGGAAAGAAGCGTGCTAAGGAGCTAGCTTATAGGCAACAAATGGAGCGGTGGCAGCAAAGATGGGAGGAAGATCCTCGAGGAGGAAAATGGACTAAGCGGCTGAGACGACGCCTAGCTGATTGGGTTGACCGAGCTTATGACGAGGTTAACTTTTACATTACGCAACTACTGACGGGTCACGGATACTTCCGGAAATTTCTACATAGAGTAGGTACGGCGAGCGACTCAGCGTGTATTTATTGCAATGATATAGATGATGTATTTCACACATTTTTCGTATGCTATCATTGGTCAGCTCAGAGAAGATGTTTATATACTGAGCAAGGAGAGTTGACGCCAGAAACTATTGTGCAAGTGATGCTACGAAACCAAGAATCTTGGGATCAGATAGCAGTATATGTAGAAGGCATTCTGCATCAGAAAAAGAGAGATATGAATGCTCATGAACGGCAGTAAGGAGAAATAAAGGAAGAAGAAACCTGAGAAATTAGCATGACACCGCCCTGAAGTAATGCGAGAGTGGTTTCAGAATGGAGATATATGTCATGGGAAAAAGGTGTGTGGGTTTTAGTGAGTAGGAATCTCACACGCTTGTGGAGAGCGGACCCTCACAAGTGTCTAATGAAAGATGTCCCACACTTCCCTCGTTAAAAAAAAAAAAATTTCTGTATACTGCACCCACCTTATAGTCCTGATCTTGCACCCTGTGTTTTTTTCATTCCCATTACTAAAGGCAAAGCTTAGGGGCATTCGATCTGAGAACTCTGAAGCAGTGCTCAAGAAAAGTGAGGTGATTCTCAAGGACCTGACAAAGAATGGTCTGCAGTATGTGTTCAAGGACTGGCAGAGACGATATAAAAAAAAAATTATTATTAATAATAATAATAATAATAATAATAATAATAATAATAATAATAATAATAATAATAATAATAATAATAATAATAATAATAATAATAATAATAATAATAATAATAATAATAATAATAATAATAATAATAATAATAATAATAATAATAATAATAATATATTCGTTTACGGCCATTAGAGACCATTAGTTACATGTTTCTGGAAGCCTTCTTCACAGTCCAAAACTTTAGCATCCTTTCTCTGGCAGCTGTCTTCTTTCTTCAGTCCACCCACGGTTAAGTTTTGGTTCATCATGGAATCCCTGGAATTTGTCGATCACTGGCCTAAACTTGTTTGGTCTGAGATGTCTTCTGAATTTAGTCCCACCTGTTTGAGATCCTTTCTCAACTCCCTGAACCATTTGTCTGACACTTTAGGTCTGCTGTCTAGTATTGTGAAAATCCTTTTCGTTAGTCTCTTCTCATAAATTCTAAATAAATGTCCATAGAATTTAAGTCTCCGTTTCCTCATGGACTCAGTTAGCCTTTCATCGTCACGGTAGTTCTTCCCTTCCTCACAACCTATACTGTCCATCCACAATCTTTGGACCCATTATTTTGCGAAGGATCTTTCTTTCGAATTTCTCAGCTTCTCTCAGTCCTGATTTCCCTGTCATTTGGAGGCATTCACTAGCATACAGACATTCCGTTTTAATCACTGTATTGTAGTGCCTTAGTTTAGCTCGTCTGGAGATGTTACAGGTGTGATGGAAATGCCACGGTAGTTGTTAGGATCTGCTCTATCACCTATTTTGTGTAGAGGATGAATGATAGCTTCTTGTATATAGGATATGTCTTATGAAAAGCCGCAGCCATCTTCTCCCGTCTGATGTTGTTTGCTTCTCTTTCATTAGTTTTCAATTGCACTATTTCACCCAAGTACTTAAAGCTATCAACTCTTTCTATTTTAAAGTGTTCTGTCTTCAGGTACCGAGGGGCTATTTTGATGTTATATATTTAGATTTTTTTGAAAGAAATCTGCAATCCTGCCTTTTCTGCTTCTAGTTTTAGTACATTCAGATGTTCTACTGCTGTGTCAGTATTCCTAGATAGCAGCGTAAGGTGTCCGACTCGTTGGCTGAACGGTCAGCGTACTGGCCTTCGGTTCAGAGGGTCCCGGGTTCGATTCCCGGCCGGGTCGGGGATTTTAACCTTAATTGGTTAACTCCAATGGCACAGGGGGCTGGGTGTATGTGTTGTCTTCATCATCATATCATCCTCATCACGACGCGCAGGTCGCCTACGGGAGTCAAATAGAAAGACCTGCACCTGGCGAGCCGAACCCGTCCTGGGATATCCCGGCACTAAAAGCCATACGACATTTCAGCGTAAGGTCATCAGCAAAAGCAAGGCAATTAATCATAACACCACTTTTTGACCCTCCAATGTATATTTGGTTAAGTAATCCTTTTTTGTCCAGTTCTTTTTCCCATTGCCAGATAATCTTCTCCAAAATACAGTTGATAAGAATTGGTGACAGTCCATCACCCTGGCTGACTCCTGTTTTAATTTCAAACTGCTTGGAGATCCCTCCCATGAACTTAACTTTCGAATGTGTCCCAGTTAAAGTCTGCTTAATAATTGCCATTGTTTTGATGTCAATTCCAAATTCCACCAATATATCGAATAGCACTTCCCTGTCGAGTGAATCATACGCCTTCTTGAAGTCTACAAAAACCACTACCAGATCCTTTGAGAGATAATTCTCTAGTACACGTTTCAGACTCCAGATATGATCAACGCATGATCTTCCCTTCCTAAATCCCGCTTGATACTCGCCTAGTTGGTGATCCACTTGTTCGACAAGTGTCCTCTGTAGTGTTTTAGACAGTGTCTTATATGTTACAGGTGTGATGGAAATGCCACGGTAGTTGTTAGGATCTGCTCTATCACCTATTTTGTGTACAGGATGAATGATAGCATTTTTCCAGTCTTCAGGGATTACCTCCATTTCCCATACCTTTTCCATTTCTCGCCTTAAAATTGTGATTTCTCCACCACTTTTCAGCATCTCTGCTGTGACAGAGTCTTCCCCTGCAGCTTGAAAAAATCCTGATAATGTGAAAATATTCTGGGATCAATTGGAGAATGAATTGCTAAAATGCCAAGCAATCATGTCAAAATTCTGATGGGTGTTTTCAATGCAGAGGTCGGGGAAAAACGTCAGTTCCGAAGAAAAAAAAAAAAAAAAAAGAAAAAAAAGGAGGTAGGTGGTTATCCGGCTCACACCAGAACAAATATGAATGGGAAGAGACTTATTGACTGATGTGAGACTTTTGATCTTAAATTAATGTCCACGTACTTCAAAAGACTGCCAAGGAAAAAGAAAACATGGTGCACTCCACGGAAAGACCTAGGTGAATATGAACTGGACCATGTTGCAATTTCAAGGAGAAACACTAAAGAAATTATGAATGTGGTAGTACGGAAAGGAGCCAATCTTGGCTCTGATCACTTCTTGATCCGCATAAAATTCAAGCCGTTACCACTAAACGAGAAGAGACTCTCTCCGAATGTGTCAATAAGAGTAAACCACAAAAAACTTCAAGAAAACAGAAACGACTTTCAAAGACGTATGCGGGAGAAGAAAATGGAGACTTGCGAGGATATTTGAGAGAATATGGCTAATATATCTAAGGATGTTGGACCATTGCAACGAACTTGCAGACACCGATGGTGGACTACAGACTGTGATGTAGCAATTGATAGGAGAGCTGCAGCCTATAAAGCATGGTATGAAGATAAAACAAAAGATAAATTTGAGACATACAAAGAGGTACGCAAACAGACAGCAAAGACTCTCTGGCAAGCCAAAAGGAATCAAATATCTGAAGAAATCCTAAGTATTGACACGGAATTTAAGAACAATACTAGAAACTTTTATAGGACCTTTAAAGAGCACATACATGGATATCAACCATCTACCATGGGATTTCGAAGGGAAGATGGAAAATTGGTTGTGAATAAGAATGAAAATTGTGAGATATTAGCTACGTATTTTGAGAAATTGTTGATCTGTGAAAAACCTAAAAATAAATGGCCAAAAGAGGATCCAAAGCCACAGAATGAAAACTCAATAACCCCTGATGAAAAAGAACTCTGTGAAATAATTACAGACTTAAATAATAATAATAATAATAATAATAATAATAATAATAATAATAATAATAATACCACCAACAACAACAACAACATTGGTTTTACGTCCTACTAACTACTTTTATGATTTTCCAAGACAACAAAATGCTGGAATTTTGTTCCGTAGGTGTTCTTCAACCTGCCAGTAAATCCACTGACACAAGGCTGATATAGAGTATTTGAGCACTTTCAAATGTCATTGGATTCAGCCAGGAACAAACCTGCAAAATCAAGGTGCTGCATTTTGGAAAGGTCTAAAACTGATCCAGTGAGAGCCTTGCTGTGGTATAGCGATGGCTAAAAATTATTTGTAAAATTGGTAAATGTATGATAAGAACTGACTCCATCATAATAGAAAAAATATTCAAGTAAAAACTTGAGAATTATAAGAAATTGATGAGTGCTGTCAAAATGTTACCAAATATAATTTTTTAACCAAATTCCTAGAAAATAGACTACTAGAAAATAATGATAAAGAGCAGATGATAGGGTATTTATTGAAGACAGATTTATTTTCTGATTGCATTGTAGTAGGTATTTCAACATTACTATGGGAAATATTGCTGTTGCCAGTAATAAATATTTGCAAGAATAATTGACAAGGTAAGATCTTCCCAAACCTAGGTGAGACCATTTATAGTACTTAGAACAAATAAATACATGCCTTGGTGGGTATTTAAAGTATAACGTATAAGGCACCATAATTCTTCTTTTATTAACACATATAGGGCCTAATATCAAAAATTATGTTCCCAGAAGGAAACCATAATTTAATTACACCGATTGCAAATGTTAAAATTATTTAAGCTCTTTAAGCCTTTTCAATCACGAAGTGGAATCTTTACAAGTGAAGGCACATGCTTCCCCTAGTGCACCATCATTGCATTGTCCTACATTAGAGGCTTGGAGTGGTGTCTCAACGGTGCACTAGCCAGAGTCTTGCCAAGGTGTAGCGATCCAACTGATGAGCCCACTGTTACACTGGGGTGAAACACTGGTAATTTCACATATAATATGTTTCTAATTAGATGAACTGTCATAAACAGATTGATTTTATGTATTTTCAAATTTGTTCTTTTGAGCCAGAAACATAAAGCATATTGACTATCATGATACAACTTAAGTTTTCACCGAGCTCGATAGCTGTAGTCGCTTAAGTGCGGCCAGTATCCAGTATTCGGGAGATAGTAGGTTCGAACCCCACTGTCGGCAGCCCTGAAAATGGTTTTCCGTGGTTTCCCATTTTCACAGCAGGCAAATGCTGGGGCTGTACCTTAATTAAGGCCACGGCCGCTTCCTTTCCACTCCTAGCCCTTCCCTATCCCATCGTCGCCATAAGACCTATCTGTGTCGGTGCGACGTAAAACAACTAGAAAAAAAAAAACTTAAGTTTTCCTGATATTTCATGTAATTATCTTTACAAATAACCTATAAGTAGAGTTCAAATTATTATGATACTCTACATATTTTGATGTCTTCACTATTTATGTAGGATTTCTTGAAAGTCTAGTTACCACCACCTATGTAGACCTGTAAACATCCTGAGATCCCATTTGTACGGACCTCCATAATTTTAAAACCGCAATACCACTATATTTCTGAAAGGTAAAACTGCCTGTATCCTGATACGCTATACTTTGACAACTGTTGCAACCCGTAATTGCGGGAAATCATTGATTCATTCAATAAGTATATCTAAAGCACATCTGTACGTAAATAAAATCCCTAATCCTGTCTGTCATTCACACTGATACTGAGAAAACGAAAAGGTTTCAACAGCTGAAATTGGTAGCAGTTATAGACTGTTATGCCTTCTTTACAAGAAAAATACAATGAACATCTCACGACCATGACTTAAATACTTTTTAAAAGAAAAATAGGTTTCTATCAGTGAAGTCGTTGTCACATATTTGCCATGATGACGTAGGTACACAGCTATATCTATTGCCATGATGTCGGACTGCATAGGTCTTGGCTTCTGTTGCCTTCCGTAGATATATTTGAGAGACTTAAACTGTTACCCGTAAATGGGTTACAAGAACAATGCAATGACAATCATCATACTTCAACTGTTCAGTGAAAAAGACTATTTTTCAGTGAAATGAATGAATCATTTTCTTTTTCTATTCTGGGGATTATCTCTATAGATAAGCACGAGACAGATCAGCCAACTTGGTGGCCACGGTCGTTGACACGTCAAGTCTATATGGTCTGACACTGTGGTTTGCCAGTTTCAGTCCCGTTGGTTGAAAATATTTTTACCATCATAATGTTGGTCAGCAGGGTAGGGCAGGTAGTGTTATAGAATTTCTAATCACTAGAATGTGTACCAAATGCCTGGATTAAATTCCAAACCCCTCCACAGTGCTCATATGGAACGATGTCATATGAAACTGTTGATGGTGATTTGCTTTGGACAGTTGTATGTAACTTTCTCAAGAGTACGCAGATCCATAGACATCAAAGTACAACTCCAGCTATAACTGCACTCAATAATCATCCCTTTTTGTATCTCAGATAAATTGCCCCTTTTACCCATTACAGCAACAAGTGATATGTGTGCAGAAGGCCTATCACATACTTTACATACCCTGAACACCAGCTCATGACATGTGACAGACTTCATGAACTACACATTGCCAATGTTAAATGTATGAAGTGGTCATAATAATGTGACTCGATTTTACAGTGTATGTTCTTTAGAATGGTGGATATCAATTAAGATCTAACAATGCTGTGAATTCACAACTGAAATCTACAGTATTTTTCAAAAGGGAGACCACATTATTCTATCTGTCTTCTAATGTTTTCATTCCTTAACTTAGAGGGATGAAGATTGATGTGAATAAAGAAGGTGGTTGAAGAGTGTTGTTGGCCTCTTGGCTAGTGATCCATTGGATTGATGGTGAACTGTTTGCATGTTGTATTGTTTCTCGATTAATAGTTTATTAGCTGTAAGGAATTACTTTGTTTCACACGTATTCCTCTAGAAGGCAGGGACTGATTAGAAGCATTAGAATATCCTGTGTTCTGATTAGTGATTTTTTGGATAGTTTCTTCATAGTGCATATTATTTATTGTTATTTTGGAATGTAAATATTGCATTATGAAGCTAGGAGAAGGAAGAAGGTAGTGCCTAGTCAGAGATATTATAAGATGTCCAGCAATCCTGAAAGAGCATCGACATGTGATCAACAAAAACAGAAAGAAAGTTATGAATACCAAAAAACTCAATTCCTATATTATAATCAAAGGAGGAAAGTTGTAAGATGTGTTGAATGAAAAGCACAAGAAGTGTAACATTGATATCAATAAAATACACACATTTTTCTCTTCCTTGATGTCTACACCTTATGATCACGTGCATTATGAGTACCCTGTTTCCACCTCTGATGTTGAGCACTCATGAGACGAATTGGAGGATATAGCAGTAACCAAACAAGAGGTCACTGCTGACACTGAGGTCACTGCTCCTGATCATGTGCTTATTCAAGCTATAAAAAGTAATACTTGTTACAAGGTTATAGCTCTCTGATGTTGAGCTGATCCTTCTCTTTGCTAGTATGTGCCTGGCTCACTACATAGCAATAAGAAGAGTATCCATTTGACTTTCAAGAACACAGTAGGAGTTGTTGATCCATGCTGTTTTAATTGGACGTGCACCAGTATTGATCGGTTTGGGTTCTACTTAGCATGGTATAATGACCAATGGGTCATGTGACTCAGTTAACAGTAAACGATGAAGGAAATGATAACCGTAGCAGGACTACATTTTAATCTCAATAACTGGTAAGATTTTAGAGGTTTCATAAGTGGACATTTTGTTTTATGATAATGAAGATATTTTAATATGAACTTTCAGTGTATAGCTATAAGTACTTATAAACTGACACAACAATTTTACTGCACACTTTAACTTTACAAGAACACTTTTTAATGTCATATGTGTAATGATTTCATCTTTTAATATCTATATTCATGTAATTAAGTTCAAGTAGTTTCCTAGAATATGAGATATTTTACTTATGATGTTTATTCGCTGAGGAAGAGAATGGCAGTTCTCGAAACATGTCTGAAAATTAAATATTGAATTAATGAAGAATATTAAACACCAAACACTGAGAAGAGTCAGAAGAGAACCCATTAGGGCGGAAGTCACAGAAATGGATGAGAAATTCAAGAAAAACAATACCAGATTATTCCATAGGGCCTTTAAAAATAGAATCAAAGGCTATATAGCACTGAGCCTGCATTTCAAGAAAATGGACGGAACTCTTGCCCTGAACAATAAAGATATCTGTGAGATCCTTGCAAAGTACTTTGAAGACCTCCTTAACTGTGAATCGCCATCAGAAAATTTGGAGATTGAGAAGGACACAATCCAGAACCCAGATTCCGAACCATCAGACGAGGAAGTGGTAAGGGAAGTAATAAACTCCCTAAAGAACAACAAAGCATCTAGTGAAGATGGAGTAATAGCAGAACTGTGAAAGATAGCCAATGATGCCTTTATCACTGAAGCGACAGAACTGTTCCAGAATATTTGGAGAGATGGAAAAGTACCAGAACACTGGCTAGTAACATTAATACACCTACATAAAAAGGGACCGAAAACAGACGTCAACAACCACCGAGGAATATCACTTTTATCTGTCACGTATTTTTTCTAAACTTCTATTGAATAGACTGACACCACAAATTGACCACAAGTTGGGAGAGTATCAGGGTGGCTTCGGGAGAGGGTGCTCTTGTCAGGATCAAATCTTGAGTCTAGAAATGATAACCAAATATTACAATGCGTGACCAAAGAACATCTTCATCTCTTTTGTTGACTTTCAAAAAGCATAGGCCTACGATTCAATAGATAGAGACACACTGATGGACATTTTGAGATAATATGGCATCGATCAAAAAACACTCACCTTACTTAGGTTAACACTAAAAAATGCCATATCCAAAGTGAAATTTTGAGGAGAGATCACAAACTCTTCCAGATAAAAACAGGTCTGAGACAGGGTGACAGCTTATCACCAACACTGTTCAACATAGTTCTAGATAAGGTCATGAAAACACTGTGGAAACATAATGACTCGGGTGCTATAATAGGTAGTAAAAATAAACATGTCAAACCCAAGCGTTTGGCCTTTGCTGATGATTTGGCACTCTTCGCTGAAAGAGAACAGGAAGCAATAACACAGATAAATGAACTACAGGAGATAGCCGAGAAAACACATTTAAAATTCTCCTTCACAAAAACAGTGATGATGAGCACGGACAGGAATTATGTGAAGAGAACAATGAAGACGAAATATGGCGAAGTGAAGGTCACAAAGCAGTTTAAATTCCTGGGAGAGATTATCAGCAGCAACAGGATCATGGAAAATAGGAGACTTAAGTTGGAAAGGCTAAACACTGCCACCAAAGCCATTTACAACAAAAAGAATCTTTCCATTAATGCCAAACTAAGACATTATGATGCTGTGGTAAAACCAGTGATTCCGTATGGGGTGGAAACAGCAACACTAACGAACCTGGAAAAACTACTAAAGATTGAAGGGAGAATATTAAGGAGCATTTACGGCCCAAGGGTGGTAGAGGGAAACTACAGATTACGATAAAATAAGGAGATATACAAAACAATTGAAGACCTAGAAACAACAATAAGGAAAAGACAGCTGCGATTCTATGGACACATGGTCAGAATGAATCCAGCAAGGTTAAAAAAAACAAATTTTTAATAAAATATACTACTTGAAGGGCCAGGGGGGATATGCCAGGCAGATGATGGAAGAACTCAAGAGGTTAGGAACTGCAGATGAAGAATGTTGTGATAGAGACCAATTCAGGAAAAGACTTTCCAATATAAAAGTTCTTACTGAAGAAAAGAGAGAATGCAGAGAGGGAAGATGGACAGAAGAGAGAAGAGTGCAACATTCTGAAAGAATGAAGGCACTGTGGAAAAAGAGAAAGGAAGAATGGATGATAAGAAGAAAGTGAAGTGGTATTGGCGTGGTCCTAAGTTTGACTGGTTCGCAAGAAAGAAAGAAGAAGGATATTAAATAATGACATGGCAGACCAAACAACAATCCCTTATGTTATTCTACAGATAGCTCTTATGGCAACAATGGGATAGGAGTGGGAAGGAAGAGACCATGGCCTGAATTACTGTATACCCCAGAAATTACCTAGTGCGAAAATGGGAAACCACAGAAAACCATTTTTATGGCTGTCAATAGTGGGGTTCAAACCAATTATCTCCTGAATGTATGGTGATAGCTACATAACCCAAACTGTGCAGCGACTTGCTTGGTATATTTTCCTTTTAAGTGTTTTGTTGTTTGTCCTGCATTTTTTACATTTTTTTCACAGGGCATGTATTGTGATGGTTAGTCAGGCTTTATGCATTTAACCTTTAAATTAAAAAGTGACAGATTATTTACTCATTGCTATGATAATGGTAATGATAGGTTATGATTGGGATCCCAGTATAATTCTTCTCTTCTTTATTAATTGAGGCATGTGGATATGTGAAGGAAAATATATATATGTATATATAACTTCTTCTTTTGCACAAGTGGAAGAATGTGAGGATGTCAAAGGTCTACACTACTAAACTTGAAACAGACTAATGCTTTATGGCCAAAAACATGGCCACTAGTAATCTTGCTGAATAAGATTTCAGTACTACAATTCGTCCTGCTACATCCTTGGAATTTATCTTTATGGCCAACAATATGGCCGCTAGTTTTCTTTCTGCGTAAGGTTTTACTAATTCAGCTTTAAAATAATGCTTTACGACCAACAACATGACTGCTAGTTTGCAAAGAGATAAATTCTTTTATGTAAGTAAGTGTTTCATATCCAACAACATGGTTGTTACTTGGTCATAACTGTTAAATTAAAGAGTATATAATGTTACCTTTAATTGGGGCGATGGTCCTTCAGTGGAGGCAATGCCACTGGAACCCATCTTGTTGGAGGGTAGCAGCTTCACCAGGCTGACCTGGGGCCGAAGAGGACCTCGCAAGACGAAAGGGCTCAGGACCAGGGAGCATCACGCAGAGCTGGAGCAGTGGAAAGGGTGATATATTGCTATGCAGAAGGCCATGGAAAGCCACTGCATTATGAACTTCCCAGGATAATATTATGGCAGTAAAATTAAACATCGGCCCCGAGCACAAGCGCTCCTTAAATGGGTGAGGTGTGCAAAGAATCTCCCGTACTGCATATATTAGATTAGGGAAAGAAAATTCCATTGATATAGGTGATGTGGAATGTCCATAGTTAATTTGAAGCTGGCAAACTGCACAACATCATCCAAGTGATGAAGAAGCTGGACATTGAAGTACTCGGTATCAGTGAAATGAGATGGTTGGGCTCAGGAAAGTGCCTAATGGATGAGCACACAGTTTACTGCTGTGGGAAGGAAACCAGACTGCACCACAGTGGAGCTGTGTTCATCATAACCAAAGAAATGGACCAAGTCATCAAGAAAGTAGTACCCTACAATGATCGGATCATCATGGCCCAAGACATCGCCACGCCGGTGGATGTCTATGTCAGTGACAAGGACTTGATCAAGTCCCTCTACTACAATGACCTAGAAGAATTTATCAAATCAGTTGAAAACAACAACATGATCATACAAATGGGGGACTTAAATGCAAGTCAGAAAAGGAAAAGACGGAAAAATAGTTGGAAGTTTTGGGTTGGGAAAAAGGAACAAACAGGGGAACAGGCTAGTCCAATTTTGTGTCGAGCACGATTTGGTGATCGTGACCACCTTCTTTAAATTGCCAAAGAGATGTCTTTACACTTGGAAGTCTCCAACAGACAACTCACAGAAAGTGTTTAGGAATCAAACAGATTATTTTGTGATCAGGATAAGGTTCTGGAATGCACTGTAAGCCATTAAAACCATCCCCTATATGCCTCTGACTGAGTAAAATACAAAAGATAAAAGTATCTGACAGACTGGACATCGAAGCACTCTGTGATAAACTTAACCATGATAGGTTAATATTGTGTTTGGTCCGTATTGACTGGTCTGAATGTATAATATAACTATTTATAATAGTTTATTTAAATCCGCCTTGATCAATACACTCATTAAATGAAAGAAACATTATTAATTAAACCATACATGTTTCGGGAAATCTCAACCATTCCCTTCATCAGTGGTTAGATCAAAGAATAACACAATATGATACAATCTTTTGTTTTACAAATTTGAAGGAGTATTGTGTCCCAATACATCATATCAAAGAGTAAAGAGAACTTACATGATCAATACATACAATTTTGGTTAAACTGAATGAGAACACTATACAAATTTAGGATCTTCAAGTTTTTCTTCTTTTCTTCTTCTTTTTGTTCCTTAAATGATTATATGCTAGCCTAAACAGTGGGTTATCTTCTGTACTTTTTTCATTTAAACTTGATTCAGAATTACATTTTTGTGTAAGGTAAATTTCTAAATTTTCCAAAACATTCATCAGTTTTCCCTTTTTGGTTGAATGTAATAATTTCATGTCATTGGAAATGTCTGTAAATTTATGATTCATTTCAACCATATGTTCTCCCATTGCCGAATATCTTTTATGTTTGACCGCATTAACGTGTTCTTTGTACCTTATAGCCAAACTTCTTCCGGACTGTCCTATGTATCGTTGTTTACATGTTTGGCATGTTAATTTGTAAATTCCTGATTTATTAAATA
Organism: Anabrus simplex; assembly: GCF_040414725.1. Classification (NCBI taxonomy): domain Eukaryota; kingdom Metazoa; phylum Arthropoda; class Insecta; order Orthoptera; family Tettigoniidae; genus Anabrus; species Anabrus simplex. Next base: position 1,148,474,317 of record NC_090265.1, on the reverse strand, counting down.
TACATTTATTTTCTATTTTATCTGAATTGAAAATTATCTTATTAGTATTATTATCCGTTTTGTAACAGAATTAAAAACATTGAGCTAACAGACTACTACACGATACTGCAACCTTTCCACCCCACGCCATTTGCCGCATAGAACCAAATGACTGCATGATAATCCCTAAAAAAGTCGGGATACTGCCATATAGCACCATACGCCAAAACGCCTGATGGAAAAGGACCTTTTTAGTCTAGAGTCAAATGCCACCTCATCAGGAAGGAACAACAACAAAAATTTTCACAATGATGGGTGAGCAAATGCTCTTCCGACCGTGCAAGGGTCTACTGCACCCTTCCGTTCCATAGAATCAAACCACCGACCTCCCAGGGCCATGGTGCGTTCGTGGCAGAAGATCAAAGAAAATAACACATAACTAACTTAAAGGCATAAATGAACAGAAGGAAACCTGGGATACAATGTTATTCGGCAAAATGACAGGCAGACAAAAGTTTAAATACCTATTTATTGAGCCTTGATAAATCAAATTAATTAAAGGTTGATCCCGAATATTTATAGTATATCAATGTTGAATATGCAGTGTCCAATGGACTAAATACAAATTGTAAAGTGTCAAAAATTTTATTTCTCCTTTACCTCTTTCTTCTTCCCGACATGATGATAAATATTACATTATAATTTGTATAACATATGTTTAAAAAAAAAAAAAAAATCAGAAATATCCTTATAAATGTGACGGTTATCATTAATAACTTTCTTCACTATCAGAAGAATCAATTATTTATACAACAAATTAAAATGAAGATAACTTGAAGTGGTCACCTAGCTAAATTAATTATATTACAAAAATAAACAACGAATAAATGAATGCTAGTCGATATAATCCTAATCAAAATAAAATGACTGATGTCAGGTCCAGAAATCGAACCCACATCCCAATGAATCCAATGACAAAAATTACGAAAATAAAACTCGATTTGTCATCCACATAAAGAGTGAAACACGACTAAAAGAATGTATAAAAAAGGAAAATATGTACACATAATATGAAAAGAAACAATAACAATATACACATGCAATTGGCTGTATATAAAAAAAATATGTGACAACAAAAATCCATGGTTGCCTCAGAACTCGAACCGATGATATCCAAGATGGCATCGACAAACGGGACAAAAAGAACTGGCTTTCTTAATTAATCATAGGGTCAACAAATAAATAAATAATACTTTTTTTGATATTTGCTTTACGTCGCGCCGACACAGATAGGTCTTATGGCGACAATGGGACAGGAAAGGGCTAGGAGTGGGAAGGAAACTAGCGTTCCAGTTAGTTAAATATTATTATAAGATCATACATGGAAAAGTAAAAGAATCCTTTAAACAATAATCGGTGTCGCACTGCCTTCATTCTAAGTGGAATAGCTCGAACAATACAGCATACAGTAATCCTATACAAGGGGCAAGCCCTCTCGCTACCCTTCCATCTTCGCTCAGCTCGTAAATCTCTGGACGTCAAAGCCCTAGCAAATAATGGCCCGGTGTGGCAGAAATATCCTTTCAACATCTCAAGGTGAAAGCAAATCGTTTCCCTTGGAACACATATTTGTTAAATAATCTTATTTCATTATATATTCTCATATCATATTTCCAAAGCTCCACTGGCTTATAAATTCACTGTCCTGCCACAATTATATAATACAATATCAATCCACTGTTCATTGTCTCATATTCACATCCTTCAACTTAGAATGACCGGCTTCGATTCCATCCGATTACAGAATACAGCCTAGCTTTTTCCTACATTGTAAAATCAAATCAATAAAATCAAATATGGATTTTAAACATATCCATAATGTTATTCTCATATATAGAGAGGGAAAATATTCGACATTAAAGGAAAACGCTAATCTCAGTAGGAGGGCGTCTGTTCGATGTCTAGGCAAGTCACACGCATATAATTAATACAGCCATCTACAAATATATTATCATGCAAATTACGTGAAAATAAGAGTGCCTTGCTATCCTGATGTTAACAGTCAATAATCCATTTTTACAAGCATAATCACCATGCATTATCATAATAAGCTTGGATATCACGTAAATAAATTATATAAAATTACCGCTTGGCTCAGTGCCAAAACAAATCTACTTTCTATTACATTTACCTAATCTAAGCACACTCTCAGACTAACTAATATTTTATCATCACGTCAAATACATGCATTACGTTAATTATATATATATTTAAGCCCATGGAGTAGACTATTAATTCCATGAAATGAACATAAATGAATATGAAGACCACTCACAAGTTCTCTCTCTAATAAAAAAATACATGCAATTTACATGTCTAACCTAATTTACGTGATCTGCATAATGAATAACCGCGCATTTATTAAAAAATTATTTCATTTTAGTACTTATCATCATGTCGTAACAATCCAAGGTTTGGGTCCCGGGTAAGACCCTCATCTTCATTTTTTAAGCTTCCATGGTGTTGACGTTGGTCACGGGTTCATGTCCGTTGCTACTCCCGCTGAGCACGTTCATAATCCAATGGTTATCTTCTACACTTATAACAGTTTTATGAGATTAAGACTTGTTGCGTCACTTTAACACAAAAAATACAATTATTACACTATAATGAAATTAATACTTGTTGCATCACTTAAAAACTTACAATTATACCGTTCTTGCGATCATATAACTTCAACCTTTTTTTAAATACTATTGTTTGTAGACAATTACAATATTCTCGAAGATATAAACTGTACATTTACAGTCTGAAACACTAAATAGATCAGAACACCATCAAACCGTGGTTCTGCTTTGGATCCTTCGCGTGAAGTGGATACTGTTGTCATCATCGCGATTCCTTTTATAAACTTTCCCCCTCTCATGCAAAAGAGAGTGGATAATCCCCACTACTTTTTTAAATTAATAGTTCCACGTGTTGTATGACATCGGTAATACACTCAAACGTGTGACTCAGATTCTTAAGTAGTCTGGTTATGTGCGGAACCTGAATTGTTCGGCCATTTGTTTAAAATTAATTATCAAAATAATGCCCCTACAATGTCCTCCATGAGGGTGCTGCGTACAAGGGACGCTTAGCGTGTTATATAATGCAACGATTGCGTATTCTTCCACACGTTAATATATTATAAAGAATTGGAATTTTGGCAGATGTCTATAATGAAATCATATAACATCCCGAGGTTTCCCATATTAAATATTATGCATGTCTCGAAATCTCATCATACAAATGCAACTCGCGAGCTGGCAACATCGTGTTCGGCCATTTTTTCAACGGGTGAAGGTATCATTATCGATTTTTCTGGCTTGACATTTTCTTCTCTCTCTCTCTGTGTATTCTTTTAGTTAAGACGGAGTGGTGTTTAGCAGGCTACAAAGGTTGTGTAAGCATGTGCAATCTAATGCAACTTTTTGTAACAAGTACGAGGGAGCTTTACAAAGGTTTTTCACTGCCAAATAATTAATAAATAAATATGTACATGACCGATAAGGTCACAATACATAGTTTGGATATCAAAGATATGTACTCCAACATTCCTATTGTAGATACTATAAAAATAGTATGAAAGAATTTAATGCAACACAGCAAATTAAGCAAGGTGGAAATTGAAGAATTTTTAACATTACTAGAGTTTACTTTGGAAAATAACTATTTTGTTTTTGACAACAAAATTTACAAACAGTCTAAAGGCCTAGCAATGGGTTCGCCGGCTTGAGGTATTTTAGCTAACATATTCATGGATTACATGGAATATAATAAAATAGTGGATAAAATAGATGGATTGATTACATGGTTGAGATACGTCGATGATATATTTGTTATTATCGATGAACAAAAGGTTAAACCTGAGTGATGATATATTACAGTATTTATATACTTTGGATAGACAAGTGCATTTTACGATGGAATCTGAAAATGATAGGACTTTAAATTATTTAGATTTGACAGTTACTAGAAATTCTGGTCATTTTGATTTTCAAATTTTCAGAAAAGGTACTCAAACAGATACTATTATCAGAAATGACACCAATCATCCAGGTCAACATAAAAAGGCAACATTTTACATTTTAATTAATAGAGCTATGAACATACCTATGTCTAAGAAGAATCATAATAGAGAGATAAATATAATCCATCAAATCGCTTGTAGCAACGGATATTCCAACAGATTTATTAACAGAATGATAAATAAAGTGAAAAATGAACCTAAAACAACTTTAATTACAGAGCGAAAAGAGAAAAAGAAATTCGTAGTTCTAACTTTTTGAAATAAGCACTCTTATCAACTGGCTAAAATTTTCAGGAAAAAGAACATCAATGTCACATACAAAACGGATAATAATACTAATAAGATAATTTTCAATTCAGATAAAATAGAGAATAAATGTATATTTAATAAATCAGGAATTTACAAATTAACATGCCAAACATGTAAACGATACATAGGACAGTCCGGAAGAAGTTTGGCTATAAGGTACAAAGAACACGTTAATGCGGTCAAACATAAAAGATATTCGGCAATGGGAGAACATATGGTTGAAATGAATCATAAATTTACAGACATTTCCAATGACATGAAATTATTACATTCGACCAAAAAGGGAAAACTGATGAATGTTTTGGAAAATTTAGAAATTTACCTTACACAAAAATGTAATTCTGAATCAAGTTTAAATGAAAAAAGTACAGAAGATAACCCACTGTTTAGGCTAGCATATAATCATTTAAGGAACAAAAAGAAGAAGAAAAGAAGAAAAACTTGAAGATCCTAAATTTGTATAGTGTTTTCATTCAGTTCAACCAAAATTGTATGTATTGATCATTTTTATAATATTTCATAAGTTCTCTTTACTCTTTGATATGATGTATTGGGACACAATACTCCTTCAAATTTGTAAAACAAAAGATTGTATCATATTGTGTTATTCTTTGATCTAACCACTGATGAAGGGAATGGTTGAGATTTCCCGAAACATGTATGGTTTAATTAATAATGTTTCTTTCATTTAATGAGTGTATTGATCAAGGCGGATTTAAATAAACTATTATAAATAGTTATATTATGCACTCTGTGATGACAAGAAGAAGAAGAAGCAAGAGGTCATTAAAAATCTAGAACAATAATTAAAAAATCCAGGGATACACAGATAATGTGGAGAACATGTGGCCTCAGTCCAAAAACTGCATTATGAATACTGCACACACCATGCTCCACTGTCAGACATCACTTAAAAAGAAACCGTGGATGATAAATCCCATTCTGGCCTTTGTGCAGAAGAGACATTATATATAGACACAAAGAACTCAATATAAGGATCAGATGAGGCATCAGAAAGGCCCAAGCCACATGGCTTGAGGACTGATGTGCCATAATTTAGGATGTAGATAGAAACCATAATATGTTTCATCAGCGCAAGAAAATTTATGAAGTGTTTGGGTGTAGGTTGACTGGTCAATTGAGCTACCTGACATATAGGAACAGTATGCCGTGACTATGTTACATGAACTTGATCACAAGTGTGTTACTTAGGTAGTGCCTGTGTATTAGGCAGCGAGGAGTTGGATGTGCCTGGCTGCAGTGTCCACAGTTGGGTCGCTCTGCATGGCAAGTACTAGTACTATGGTTGTTATACTGCAAGCACCACTCACAGCGAAGGGGCTGAGATAGAGATACACCGGAGGGCTCCACCCAGAATGTTGCCAATACATGGATATCCCCTGGGAGAGAAGGGATAAATATCTGGTGTTGTTGGCAGAGGAAGCCAGAACATGATCGACCTAGTGGTGCTTTTTATGTGAAATACCTTTTGTACTGGGATAGACCATCAGCATTGAGATCTTTCATTATGTTTTCTTCAGTGATGGTCAGGTCGACTCCCCAGACCATGCAACTGAAGAGGTGATGGAGGTGGGGTCTTGACAGTGGGTTGGTTTAGGAGCTGGAAAGGTATGGATGATCATAGTGAGCGGGTGATCTTGTTGGCTGCTTCTTCACCTTGATGATAATGCTGTTGCCAGTTGGGCAAATATCAGCAATTTTCTCCTTTGTCATGTTGAAGTGGAGGAAGGTGGAGAGGATTTTCTGGACCAAACAAAAATCAATGCTTGGATTAATGAGAAGGAAGGAGTGGGTACTTTGGGGTTGGGATGGAGGGAGCAAAATGATGTTATGGGGCGATGGACTGGAGGGAGGGTATGGGTATTCTGTAGTGGGAGGGATGTTGGAGGTTGTTGGTATTGCTTCCATGGCTGGGTCTTCTTCCTGAGATGTGGTGGTGGCATGTAGTACTGACATGTCAACAACTATGTGGCGAGTAGCAGGCTCGTCTTCAGGGAGAGTATGAGGTGCCGTGTGCTTTTATATAACATGAGGTTCATACTGAGGGGCCAACAGTACACGAAGATGGTGGTGGTAGCTGAGGTTGTTGGCATATGAAGACATGATTGCAGTGTGATAGACAATTGCTGCAGCTTCAGCTCCCAACTGACCAGGGTGTGTGGTGGTGGTGGTGGTGGTGGTGGTGGTGGTGGTGGTGGTGGTGGTGGTGGTGGTGATGGTGGTGGTAGTGTTGATGGCAGTAATGTCACTTACGATATGCATGACATGACATGACATGATGATCAGATGAGTTTAGCAAACTCTTGAAATAGTGGTTTGAAGTGAACACCTAGAGTTCAAAAAGGAGGAGTGAGAATCCTACAGGGGCTTTTGGGTCAAACAGAAGAACTGGTAGAACCGGTGATCACCGTAAAGAAAGGGGAGGCTGGGCGAACTCTGTTAAGCCTAGCAGGTAGATCTAGTGTCAACATAGGCCCTGCATAAAGTGTGTGGGGGAAGGGGGGTCAAACCGTGTGAAGCGGAGAGTTTTATCGATCCCAGGGCAAAACTCCCCAAAGCCACTCAGCTCACTTGGTTAGATGATGTTTTCAAGAAGCTGAGTACAGTATATGGGCACCACTGGATTATAGAATGTACTATCTGATGTTTCAATCAGTAGCGACCGAAGAGAGATCTGCAAATTATTCTTACACCCCTCAATTTTCAGGTCAACTTAGCTATACATAATCAAGAAGTGGGTTAATTTCAGAAATCATATTCATAAGGTGAATATAATATGAATAAAATGAAAATTGTAAATAATTAGATCATCACCAATTCAGGGTCCATGCATCACCATCATCATGAATTCCTTCCAGCAAGCCGAGTAGGATGTTTTTGAACAATGTGGCTCTATTTATCATGATCTTGGTATGCTTCTTCTCTCTCTACGGCATCCCATGTTTCTTGTCTCTTATCTGGTCTAACCACCTTTTTCTAGGGTGTCCAATCGGTCTTTGTCCCGGAACGATCTTTTCAAAATACTTGCTTGAAGATTGAGTCACCTGCATCCACTCAACATGTCCTAACAGCTTCAACCTTGCAACACTCAGCCTTTCTTCCATGGTCAGGCTGACCTGCAAGTCTCTTCGTATCTGATCATTCGTGATTCTGTCCTTCCTTGTTTTACATCAAGAAAGAATGAAAAAAGAGAAGAAAGAAAACAATCAACCTGAATGCCTGTTGTATACCACAATTTTTCAGCATTCCATGCTTGTCATTGTCAAATGTTTTATCTCACCTCAACAACAGCTATCAGCATACTCCCACAGTCTTGCTTTCTTGCTTTCTATTAGACTCCATTTTTATTATAATCATATACAGAATATTATTTTACATTTTCTAGTTTGCAGTCACTTTTAAAAATTACCTCTCTCGTTCATGAAAATTTTGAAATGAAAAGCATAGAGAACCAGAAAAATGACAGTAAACAATCTTATTTCAGTTCATCAGCCAATTAACAATCACCTATGAGCTACATCACCCTTCATGTGGGATAAAGACATAAGTCAGATCCATTTATGAACACAATAATTATCATCAGTTCTTCTGAAACTGTGCATCCACAGTTTGATTCACCAATTAAGGGTATTAATGACATGATTAACAAAATTTAAACCAGATAATGCTTCATCGTAACAATAACTAGATTTTAACTGAAAAGCAATTCCTTAAATCTACAAGTCTTGGTCATATAGAATGATTGATTTGGGGACCTCACTTACCAATGACTACGACATCTGAACTTAGAGGTACTTGTGGTTCTGAAGCAGCTGATACATTCTCTTGCTGTTTGTTTGATAAGTTACGGCTACTACTGTTCACCAGCCGTTGCGTTGAACTCTTCAGCCAGGATGGATGCACCTGCAATATCCGCAAAAAAAGACATCACTGATTTTCTTTTGCTTAGCATCTTACAGTCCTGAGAAATTAATCAGAATTTCCTTAATGGTTGGCAACAGTGTGCTACACACTGCTTATTATTGGACCCTGTACTTTCTATGTATTGTTTCTTCATTGACTGAATTAGTACTATTGTTCTGTATGATGAGAGTTTTAGGTTAAAATTGCATTTATTTGCTTATGTTTTACTTTGGAAAACTTTTAGGTTCCCTTGTGAGATTTGTATTTTCTGGACTTCAATGGATTCAATTGCCAGGAGTCTGGCTCCTTGGCTAAATGGTCAGCATGCAGCTCTTTGGCTCAGAGGGCCCTGGGTTCAATTCCCATCTGAGTCAGAGACTTTAACCTTAAATTAAATTATCTTGGCTCTGGGACTGGGTGTTTGTTATGTCCTTAACATCCCGGCACCTCACACACCCCACACAAAGCTATCGTCCACCACATTAACACACAGTTTCCTATATATGGCAGATGCCGCCCACCCTCATTGGAGGGTCTGCCTTACAAGGGCTACATCAGGCTAGCAACAGCCACACTAAATTATAATAATTGCCAAAAAGCATAGTGCGATCGTACCATTATCACAGAATACATCTTATGACACAAAGGGAGGTAGGCAATAAAATTTATTTTGGTGTAAGCACTATAAAATCCGGCCCTGCATTGTAGAGGGTGGCATGACTGCCTCTTACCAGGAGGCCCTGGGTTTGATTCCCAGACAAGCCAGGGATTTTTACCTGGATCTGAGGGCTGGTTTGAGGTTCGCTTAGCCTATGTGATGACAACTGACGAGCTATCTGGCGGTGAGATGGCGGCCCCGGTCTAGAAAGCCAAGAATAACAGCTGAGAGGATTCACCGTGCTGACCACATGACACCTCATAATCTACAGGCCTTTGGGCTTAGCAGAGGTCGCTTGGAAGGCCATGGGCCATCGGGGCTCTTGTGTCATGGGATTTGGTTTGATTTTTTTATAGGCACTATAAATCAAATGATTCAGTTGCACAAACAGACTGGCTCTACAAGAAGCTAATACTACACTTCAAACATTAAATAACATTGATCCTTACATTAAGTTCACTTTGGAGTCAGAAATAGATCAAAAAATTAATTTTTTGGATCTCACCATTACTAGACAACAGGAATCCTTAACCTACAAGATATATAGAAAACCCACTCAATCGGCCGTCACAATTCAACAAGATTCATTTCATCCCTTCCCCCACAAAAAAGCAACTTATAACAGTCTTATACATAGAGCATTTAACGTACCCATGAACAAAAAAGATCTTCACACGGAACTGAATACTATCCGTCACATCTCTAGATTCAACGGCTACAATAATCAGTTCATAGAAAATATCATTAGTAAACACAAATTCTGACCTAAGACTACACTTAAAAAAGAACCATCTAAACACGACTCTATCTCCACTTTTACCTATGTCAATGGAATGCACATAATTACTAATGTTTTAAAGAAAAAAGGCATGAAAATAGCCTTCAAAACCAGCAACAACAATATGCAAATATTACATAGCACTTCACATATTAATAAAATAAACAGATACTCAAAATCAGGGGTCTACAGAATCAGATGTAGCACATGTTCAAATATTTCTTACATAGGGCAGGCCGGTAGGAGTTTCAATATCAGATAGTCTGAGCATTTTAACGCAGCTAAATACAACAAATTTTCAGCCATCGGCCAACATATGGTCGATTGTAACCATTGTTTCACGAACATTGAAACAGACATGGACATACTCGAAATAGTTAAAAAGGGACCTCTACTCAACATAATTGAGAGCTTTTACATACATTTAGATCAATATTTCAATGCCCACTACAATCTTAATGAAATTACCGAGAAACCCAACATTTTATTCGATCTTTTCATTTCCTATTATAGGAAAAACAAATCAACTGTTAATAAACCTTTCTTTAAATCAATTAAGGGTCCCCTTCCATCTCAAATTCCATTAACTTCCCTCTCTCCTAACCCGTCCTGAACCATTTCCCCTTCCCTCCCTCCCTGTCTCCTCCCACACTTACGTCATCCTTCCCCTCCGCATCCCTTCTCCTCTCTTGCTGATCTACGCTGCGTGAAGCTCACTCTGTCTGTTGCACTCCTTCCAATAGCTCGTTCCAAACAAGTGCAAGGTGAGTACTCGTCACACACACACACACGCACGCACGCACGCACGCACGCACGCACGCACGCACGCACGCACGCACGCACACACACACACACACACACCCCTCCCTTAGTAATTTCTCTATCAGATTTTCCGACTTAATTCTAATTTTGTTCTTCAGGTTCTTTGGGTTCCGACTGAATTGAGACTTACTTTAAACACTGCATTTCCTTAAGCTACATAGAACAAGTCCAGCTTTCTCAATTCGTCAAGTCTACATTGGTCATATTGGACAATTCCCTCTGCGCCATCATGGAACTTGCCCCCAGAACTTTCCAGAAAACTAAGACTTCACTTGAATTTAAATGTGCAACACGAGTCCAACCGTCAACCTAGACTTCGGCATCAAGAAATTTTAAACGACATCACAATTATTTTATTCATTTGTTAATTTTAACATTCTGATCATATTTATTGTAACTTATGTATAAGGTTTTTACTTGTATGTCATTCCACTACCATCCACATTAATTTAGTTTATGTCTTTTACTTGCAATTTCGGCTAGGCTGATGATGGTCCAAAATGGACCGAAACTAGTACCTGACACTATCATATTGTAATGTTTTGTTAAACGTTATATGATTTTAAGTATTGAGAAGGTGGAGCAATAAATATTGTATTCATTTTAAGTTAAGTCTTAACTCTATACGGAACCCAACCATGAAATTTATTACTTTAAATAAACACAAGTGCCTATTCCTCTCGTAGCATTTTTCAATTACCTGGCACATACTGAAAATCTGATCCTGACAGCCTCTCTGAGGTCTGAAACCACACTGGTTTTCATCCAGCTTCCTCTCAACGACTGATCGCACCCTCCCTTCCAAGATGCCAGTGAATACTTTGCCTGGTATACTAATCAATTAGATACCTTGATAATTGTTGCAATCCTTCCTGTTCCCCTTGCTTATGGATAGGTGCAATTACTGCTTTTGCCCAATCCCTGCCTTCCCACTATACTTCACCATTTCAGGTCTAATTTCATCTATTCCTCCTGCCTTGTGACAATGGAGTTTATTTACCATCCTTTCCATAATTTCACCAACATCATTTTCCTCCTCCCCATGAGCTTGGCTGTTTGCAATACCACCAGGAGGATTTCCTTTTACATTGAGAAGATGTTCAAAATATTCCCTCCACCTCTCCAGTGATTCCTGGAATCTATTATGAGTTCACCTGAATTACTCAAAACACTGTTCATTTCCTTTTTCCCTCCCTTCCTAAGATTCTTTATTACTGTCCAGAAAGGTTTCCCTGCTGCTTGACCTAGCCTTTCCAGGTTGTTACCAAAATCTTCCCAGGACTTCTTGTTTCGCTCTGTTTCTTTCATCTACGTACAACTTCCTGTCTGCCTCGGCCCTTGTTTGGAGCCATTTCTGATACGCCTTCTTTTTACGTTTACAAGCTGCTCTCACTTCATCATTCCACCAAGATGTTCGCCTTTTCCCATCTTTACACACAGTTGTTCCTAGGCATTCCCTTGCTGTTTCTACTACAGCATCCCTGTATGCCACCCATTCACTTTCTATATCCTGAACCTGCTTACTGTCTACTGTTCGAAACTTCTCACTAATCATATCCATGTACTCCCGTCTAATTTCCTCGTCCTGGAGATTTTCTACCCTTATTCGTTTGCAGACAGATTTCACTTTCTCTACCTTAGGCCTAGAGATACTTAGTTCACTACAGATCAGATAGTGGTCTGTATCATCGAAAAATCCGCGGAAAACTCGTACATTCCTAACAGATTTCCTGAATTCGAAGTTGGTTAAGATATAGTCTATTATGGATCTGGTACCCCTAGCCTCCCATGTGTAGCGGTGAATAGCCTTATGCTTGAAGAATGTATTCGTAACAGCTAAACCCATACTAGCACAGAAGTCCAGCAAACGCTTCCCATTCCCACTAGCTTCCATATCTTCCCCACATTTACCAATCACCCTTTTGTATCATTCAGTTCTATTCCCAACTCTCGCATTGAAATCGCCCATTAGCACTATTCTATCCTGGCTGTTGACCCTGACCACGATGTCACTCAATGCTTTATAAAACTTGTCAACTTCATCCTTATCCGCACCCTCACATGGTGACTACACGGACACAAGTCTAGTCAAAATTCCTCCAACTGACAAATCTACCCACATCATTCGCTCATTTACGTGCCTAACAGAAACTATGTTCCGTGCAATGGTATTCCTGATAAAGAGCCCTACCCCAGACTCTGCCCTTCCCTTTCTAACACCCATCAAGTACACTTTATAATCTCCTATATCTTCCTCGTTATCTCCCCTTACCCGAATATCACTTACTCCTAGCACATCCAGATGCATCCTCTTTGCTGACTCAGCCAGTTCTACTTTCTTTCTTCCATAAGCCCCATTAATATTGATAGCTCCTCATCGAATTCCATTTCGTTTGCCAAGTTGTTTCCAAGGAGTCCCTCGCCTGTCAAATGGGAGTGGGACTCCGTTACTCCCATAGGTCCGAGGCTTACTTAAAATGTTCTGAGCTCGGTAGATTCATGAAACAGGATGCTACCCTACTTGAACATAGTCCAAGTGAGGATCTCTCCTCTAACAGGTTATGGACCACCAGTGGATTGTATATTCCTAGCCACCTGAGCAGAAGGAGGGCCATGACTCAGAATATGTCCGAGATGCCAACTCCCATTCCATAGCAACTGGTATCCCGACTCTCAGGACCACTTACTAGGCCACTCAGCCGTTGCCCATGGTTCACGAACTAGGACGTGACTATAGTAACCCACAAACCTGAACCATACAATCTTGATGATTCCAAAAAAAATATGCATGGTAGAAAGTCTAACTGGAGTGAGCTATCATGATGATGAACTTAAAATATATGCTCAAAACTGGTGGAAACTAGTCTTCATTGTGTAATGTAACTTATAAAACAGAAAGGAGGTCATAATATTAGCTACTAGCAAGATACCTGTGCTTTGCAACGGTATTATAATGAAATTTATAATTGAATGCTTAACATTTTATATATAATCCGCCAACATTCGCGATCTGACTAGTTTTCTGAGAGAATTTGTCAAAATTCGCGATCTGACTAATTTTCTGAGAGATTACGGCAAAATTATTCCCATTTTTCCATCTTTCTTTCCAGCAATCGATTTCGTACTTCCCGGGCTAGGTCCAGGTATTCCACCCGGTCAGTTGGGTCCCTAAATCTTTGGCATCTTTTCCTATAAGCATTTTTAATATGGATCAAATCCTTGAGGAGATCCGGCGTGGTGTCTCTTGGGTGCCTTGGCGGTACTGAACCCGCGGCCGTACTGCATTCATAGTCATTACCTGGCCAGGACCCATTTCCAGTGTGTTCCGCACATTTTGACGACGGTCCAGAACATTATTATTATTATTAGGGTGCGTGATATTAGTTTAATATAGATTATTATTATTATTATTATTATTATTATTATTATTATTATTATTATTGATGGTCTGGAACCCTCAGCAAGATGCAAGACTGCTAATTGGCTTTAAATTACATCGTCTGCCATTGTTATTGCTGGCAATGTGACCAGCACCATCGTCGCATGTAGGAAAGTGCGCGAAATTTCTGGCAACACGAATTATATACTTCCATGTATTATTGACCTCATTATAGAGGTGAACAATTGTACGGTCAATATCATTCATATCATTTATTTCAAATGTGTTTATTTACATGCCAGGAGAATCTACTATAATCTAACTTTATGTACTCCAAAGGAAAAGTTGTTTCTTGAAAACGAACCCAGGAGAGATTAAAAATGATCAGTTTATGATCAGAATAAGTACATTATGAACAGTAAAATCAATTGATCTCAACTCCTTTTTCACCCCACTGCCGTTAAATTGATTTACCCCCCTCCCCCAAAAAAGGCATGTTCCTTATGTTTAAAGGAGGTTCCAAATACCAAGGTTCACATCTGTTACCTTCAGTTCTGAGATATAAGTATCCCCATAAAGAGAATTCACTTTTTTCACACTCCCCCCCAGTGAATTTCCCGTTAAAAATACTTGTCTCTTTAATAGTAAAGGATCTTCTAAATACCAATTATCAAGACTCCAACATCTTCAGTTTTTGAGATGTGTGTCCACATAAAAGGAATTCAACTCCCTTTCACCCCCACCAAAATGATTTCGCCCAAAAACGCTTTTTCCTTTGTTTTTAAAAGAGATCCAAATATCAATTTTTACGTCTGTAACAACTTTAGTTTTTATTAGATGTAAGTATCCTCATACAATTAATTCAATTAATTTTTCAAGTTTTCACCCCTCCCCCCCCCCCCTCCATTGGCCTTTCCGGCAATACGTATTTCTTTAATTTTAAAGCAGATTCCAAATACCAATTTTCACACCTGTAAAATCTCTCAGTTTTGAGATTATATATATCCTCATACAAATAATTCAACTAATTTTTCAATTTCCCTCCTCCCTTTAGGTGGATTTCCGAAAACAAGAAGTACATATTCCTTAATTTTTAAAGGAAATTCCAAATACCACATTTCACGTCTGTAACATCTTCAGCTTTTGAGATATCAGTATCCTAATTAAAAGAATTCAACCCCATTTTCAGTCGCTTTTACCCCTCCACCCAAGTGGTTTTTCAGAAAACAAAAAATACATGTTCCTTTTTTTTTCAATGGAGATAAAAAATACTATTTTTCACTTCGGTAACATGTTAAGTTTTTGAGATACACTGTAGAAATGCTCATTTTAAAATTTCACCCCACATTTAGTTCCCCTTAAGTGGAGTTTCCAAAAACAAATCACCTATGTTTCTTTACTCTTACAGGAGATTCCAAATACCAATTTTTACGTCTGTAACATTTTAGGATTCTGAAATATACTGTAGATATAGTCTTTCTAAAAATTCACCCAAACATGTCACTCCTGTTTAAGCCCCGTTCATTAGATTTTCCAAAAACAACAAAAAAAATGTGTTTCTTTACTGTATTTTCAAAGGAGATCCCAAATACCATTTTTCAGGTCTGTAATATCTTCTGTTTCTGGGATACAAGTATCCTCATTTAAGGCATTCAACCACTTTTCACCCATCTTCACCGCTCCTATTGGGATTTTCCGAAAACGAAAAAAAAAATGTGTTTCATTATTTTTAAAGGGGATTCTGATTCTAAATACCAATTTTTACATCTGTACACTTTAAAAGTTTTGAGATATATATAGACTCATTTTAAAAATTCACCCCCCCATTTCACCCCCCCCCCCATTAATTGGATTTTTTAAAAACAAGAAATACATGTTTCTTTATTTTTAAAGGAGATACCAAATACCAATTTTCAGGACCGTAATATCTTCAGTTTCTGAGATATAAGTATCCTCATAAAAGGCATTCAAACCCGTTTTTCACCCTTTTCTACCTTTCCTATTGGGATTTTCCCAAAACAAAAAAAATATATGCGTGTTTCTCTATTTTTAAAGGAGATTCTAAATACCAAGTTTACATCTATAAACGTTAAAAGTTTTGAGATATAGATACACTCATTTTAAAAATTCATCCCCTTGTCACCCCCCATTAATTGGATTTTCCAAAAACATACCTTTATTTTTAAAGGAGATCCCAAACACCAATTTTAAGATCTGTAATATCTTCAGTTTCTGAGATATAAGTGCTCTCATTAAAGGCATTCAACCCATTTTTCACCCCTTTTCACCCCTCCTATTGGGATTTTCCAAAAACAAAAAAATTAGTGTTTCTTTATTTTTAATGAAGATTCAAATACCAATTTTTACATCTGTAAACTTTCAAAGTTTTGAGATATAGATACACTCATTTTAAAAATTCACCCCCCTTTTCACCCTCCTATTAATTGGATTTTCCAAAAACAAAAAAATACATGTTTCTTTATTTTTAAAAGAGATCAAAAGTACCAATTTTCAGGTCTGTAATACCTTCAGTTTCTGAAATATAAGTATCAGTATCCTGATTAAAGGCATTCAACCCCTTTTTCACCCCTCCTATTGGGATTTTCCGAAAACAAAAACATGTGTTTCCTTATTTTTAAAGAAGATTCTAAATACCAATTTTTACATCTGTAAACTTTTAAAGTTTTGAGATATAGATACACTCATTTTAAAATTTCACCCCCTTAGCGACGGAATATCAAAAAATCCTCTCTTAGCGAGTACCTACATATTAATATAAATGTATCCCCAAAATTTCATTTCTTTATGTCCAGTAGTTTTGGCTCGGCGGTCGGTCAGTCGGTCGGTCAGGACAAGTTATTTTATATATATAGATTAAATAATTATGATGATGATGATGATGATTATAAAACATCATCATACTTTCTGTCCATCTGAGGGTCTGTCTGAGGATTTTTACTGACTTATCAACAAGCTAGGAAGTTCAAAACGTACAGAATTACTTCCTCTACACTATAGTTTTCCTGAAAAATATTAAACATTTCTGGAAATCTGACAGAAATTCTTTAAATTATAAGAGAAAGGTCTGAGCACATTGCTGTCTCTTTGTCCCTTCATCTTACTCTACAGCTAATGTGAGTGCTCTTCCCTATCAGGTGGTTGCAGTATTCATTCTGTCCACTTCCACAGTGTAATGGTAGCACAATTGGTTGCTGTCCTCAGACACTCTGGTTCAATTCCCAGTACTGGCATAAATTTAAGATTGGCAGGAGTGCTGGTATGTGGTTAAACAAGGTACACAAAGTTTACCTCCATCAGTGCACCACCTTGGGACAAGGACACAAACTTACATTTTTAGTATTCCTTCTCCTTACTTTATTGACATTGATAAGATTCATGGCTGTAATTCTTTGCAGTTATGATTGCATGAATAATAACCTTTGGAACTGAAGGTAGACGTTTTGTGGTATTTACTCTCTAAGTTATATTTTTCTAAGGAGGATGTCAGCACCTAAATTGAGTTCTTAGCTGCAATTCTTATCCTTCATAAAACATTCAATGAAATATAAGCCACATGTACTGTATACAGACTTCATGTCACAAAGTACATTTCATTAATGTTTTAGAATTTGCTATGCCAATTAATGGACTTCATATTCAAATTCTTTCCAAGTAGGGGACATTCCCTGTCAAGTCGGACAAAAACTGCAAAAAAATTAAATTGGTTCTTTCAAAATTAGAAATATTTTAAAACATATGTACTGGTACAGTAAGGAAGGTTCAAAATCAAGATTATGTAAGTAATATTTTCCTAACTGTAATAGTGCTCACAGATAAAGTTGTGAAAAGTCCTGGCATAATTGGTCTTGCAACAGAAATTCAACCACATTTCAACAGCTTCAAAATATTAGAAAGATAGTTATTAAATTGTTAAAAATATTTGTAAAAATGAAGAGGTAAAACTGCAAATTATAGAAGAATTCAAGAAACATAACTCCCAGAATTACTGTAGAACTCTCAAACAAAAATGAACTAAATATTTCCCATCATCAGTCCGAAAGAGGAGAAGTCACCTAATAGTGCTAACTATGAAATCCTTGAAACATATTTTTCTGAACTACTTGGGTGAATCACCTCAAGAAAAGTTTCAGTCCAATTTTCTTCAAAGTAATCCAGATTGAATCCCACTGAATTCAGGAAATTAACATTGAATCCCAGTGAGTTCAGGAAATTAACAAAGTCACCAAATTTCTAACAAAAACAACAACACACCATACACGAAGAAAGAAAATAAGACTCATCCAAACTACTATCTAGGTATCTCATTAATCAAGTATACCAGGTAAAATGTTCACTAGCATTTTGGAAGGGAGAGTGCGATCAGTAGTTTAGAGGAAATTGGATGAAAACAGTGTGGTTTCAGACCATAGAGAGACTGTCAGGTGGATTTGAAAGTAATATTGTTATATTATGATAATATGATTTTAGTTCTAAAACATGTACACATCGCCCGTCACTCTCATTATAAGGTGAGATAAGTCGTAACATAGTAGATGTACTGGAAAGTGTATCTAGAATGCAAAATAAAGCTTAAAGTGAAGCATCTCATTTACACTGAGAGGATGTTCGTGCGATTCAAATTATTTTGAAAATATCAATTCAAATCTAGTGGATGGGAGAATTTACTTAATTGAAATAACATTAATTATATATGTTTTAGTATAGAAATAGAACAAATTTATTTATTTATAGTGAAGTAGTACTGTGAAGGAAAATTGAAAAAGTTGAAAATACATTTTTAGGAAAGTAAATTAATATTGTATGCAGCAGGTAATTGAAAAATGCTACGAGAGGAATAGACAGTCATGTTTATGTTTCCTAGATCTAGAGAAGGCATATGACAGAGTACTGAGTGAAAAGATGTTTGTCGTACTGGGGGACTATGGGATTATGGGTAGATTATTAAAATCAATCAAAGGCATTTATGTTAACAAGCGAGCTGCAGTGAGAATTGACAGTAGAACGAGTTCTTGGTTTGAGGTACTTACAGAGGTTAAACAAGGCTGTAATCTTTCACCTTTATTGTTCATAGTTTACATGGATCATCTGCTGGAAGGTATTAAGTGGCAGGGAGGGATTCACTTAGGTGAAAATGTAATAAGCAGTCTGGCCTATGCTGACGACTTGGTCTTAAAGGCAGATTGTGTCCAAAGCCTGCAGTCTATTATCTTGGAACTTGAAAATAGGTGCAATCAATATGGCATGAAAATTAGCCTTTCTAAGACTAAATTGATGTCAGTAAGTAAGTAATCCAAGAGAACTGAATGTCAGATTGGGAGTACAAAGCTGAAACAAGTAGATCATTTCAAGTATTTAGGATGTGTTTTCTCCAAGGAAGGCAGTATAGTAGGTGAGATTGAATTAAGGTGCAGTAAAGCAAATGCAGTGAGCTCACAGTTGCAATCAGCAGTATTCTGTAAGAAGGAACTCAGCTCCCAGACAAAACTATCTTTACATCGGTCTGTTTTCAGACCAAATTTGCTTTATGGGAGAGAAAGCTGGATGGGCTCAGGATATCTTATTCGTAAGCTAGAAGTAACAGACATGAAAGTAGCGAGAATGATTGCTGGTACAAACAAGTGGCAACAATGGCAAGAGGGTACTCGGAATGAGGAAATAAAGGCTACGTTAGGAATGAACTCGCTGGATGAAGCTGCACGCATAGACCAGCTTCGGTGGTAGGGTAATGTGAGGAAGGGAGGGAAAAAGGAAATGAATAGTGTTTTGGGTAAATCAGGTGAACTCGTGATAGATTCTAGGGAATCACTGGATAGGTAAGAGGTGTAGAGAGAGATCAAGATGCAGATGTTAGACTCAGTTCCCAACGATTTAAAGATATGATGTATAGAACTAAATGAAGCCACAGAACTAGTTACAAATAGAGGATTGTGGTAGTGATTAGTAAATTCACACGGGCTTACAGACCGAACGATGAAAGGCATAACTGTCTATAATGAAGATGTATATATGTATAACTGAAATCTAAACTGTACTGCAGGAAAGTAACATTGGTACTAATAGAATCTCCAGAGTGAAGGAATTTAAATACCTAGGTAAATGGACAACAGAGAATGGTAATGAAAAGAAATCCATAATATCAAGAATTCAGAAGATGGAAACTGCTTTCCAACTAATAAAATCCGTTTACAGTAAACAATGGCTCTCCTGGAACAGTAAGATTCAACATTACATAACAGTGATTAAACAGGAGGCACTATATGCTTCAGAAATCCTACATGTGGAACAAAAAGGATTAAAGGGACAATTAGAAATTAAGCAACAAAAAATGATGAGGAAAGTCTTACAGCCAAGAGATAAAAATGAAATTCATTACCTTAAACCTTTTGTGAAATATGTTAACGTGTTTACAAAATCACAGATACGATGCAACTGTGACAAATCCAATTTATAGGCACTCTACCAGAAAAAGATTTTCCCATCAACATTACAAATTGCTGCAAAAACAAGGCCACTTGACCAAAGTAGTATAAACTAATGGAGAAAGATCTAGGACCACCAAATATACTAAATCAGAATGAAATCAGAATTATAGTCCAAATATGGGGATTTGAGGAAGAAGGGCAGGAACATACATGAGGTAAATGGTATGAGGGATGGAAACTTGCACAGTCCTTAAGAATGAAGACCTAATGGGCAAGAAGGAAGCCTGAAAAATTGTTGTTTCTGCGTGGTCCTCGGTGACCCATTCGCGA
Organism: Anabrus simplex; assembly: GCF_040414725.1. Taxonomy (NCBI): domain Eukaryota; kingdom Metazoa; phylum Arthropoda; class Insecta; order Orthoptera; family Tettigoniidae; genus Anabrus; species Anabrus simplex. Next base: position 1,148,453,623 of record NC_090265.1, on the reverse strand, counting down.
AGAAGAATATTTCTTGTGACTTCTGAACCCCAGTCATAACACGGTCCCTATCCATGGCATTTCATCACATTTCATCACAATTGCATAACCACTGACAAGCAAGCAGAGAGATGGCATCAAATTAAAATGTTTGTACATGGTACTCTGTTAATCCAGTTGCACAATTTTTGGATCAACCAAATTTTTCCTATTATAAAATCAAACTAAACCAAACCCCATGGCGCAACAGCCCTGAAGGGCCATGGCCTATCAAGCGACCGCTGCTCGGCCTGCAGATTACAAGGTGTCGTGTGATCAGCACCACGAATACTCACGGCCATTATTCTTGGCTCTCTAGACCGGGCCTATCTCACCGTCAGATAGCTACTCAACTGTAATTACGTAGGCTGAGTAGACCTCGTACCAGCCCTCAGATCCAGTTAAAAATCCCTGACCTGGCCAGGAATCGAACCCGAGGCCTCTGGGTAAGAGGCAGGTATTCTACCCCTGAACCACGGGGCTGGCTTTTCCTATAATATAAATTTAAAATTCATTGGAAGGTGTAATGGGCATGCGTGCTATTCACGAGTGATGAGAGACTGAGGCAGGTTGGTGTCAGCACCCTGTTCACTACATTAGGACGAAAGAGAATTACTGATTTTACGAATGTGCCAAGTACCTGACTGACCAGAGTTTCACTTTGCTACAGTGTGGAAGACACAGTACAGCCAGTGACTTTACGCCAAGTGTTAGGCGGCAGGAACTAACCTGACAATTCAAGAGGGCCAATGGCTTTGGACGGATGAGCTCTCTTGGGAGGGTGACAGCCCCTCAGTGGAAGGTGGTGGTGGTGGTGGTGGTGATTACTGTTTTAAGAGGAAGTACAACTAGACAACCATCCTCTATATAACACTAATCAGAGAGAAAAAATGGAAGGGATCTCCATGAAGGTATAGGCCAAAGGAAGACAAGGGCCATGAAGGGCATGAAAATGAAAGACTCACTAGGCCTCGAGTGCTCTAATACCTGTTGATGAACTTATCCATAATATATATTTTATTTGATCCTGTATTGACTTGTCTAACTCTATTAAAAAAAACTATTTAAAATAGTTTATGTACAAGGGAATGCATATTGTTCCTGAAACATGTATGATAGAGTAAATAATTTTGAATTATTAAAAAGTATATTGACAAGGTGAACCCAACATAAACTATTTTAAATAGTTTTCTTTAATAGATTTTGCTCTAATATCGTCGGGGTTGGAAAATAACAAAATTTGACCAAGGGAGGTCGAATAGGATAGATGAAAGTTTTTTTTGCTAGGGGGGCTTTACGTCGCACCGACACAGATAGGTCTTATGGCGACGATGGGATAGGAAAGGCCTAGGAGTTGGAAGGAAGCGGCCGTGGCCTTAATTAAGGTACAGCCCCAGCATTTGCCTGGTGTGAAAATGGGAAACCACGGGAAACCATCTTCAGGGCTGCCGATAGTGGGATTCGAACCTACTATCTCCCGGATGCAAGCTCACAGCCTCACGCCTCTACGCGCACGACCAACTCGCCCGGTGATAGATGAAAGTGAGGAGCCTGGCACAAGTAAATGGAAGAAATTCAAGGACTCAGCTAAGGGCCCTGTGGTCACCAACCCACGCTTCCAAGTTGAGAGCCCCTGGGGCCTCTACTAGTCGCCTCTTACGACAGGCAGGGGATACCGAGGGTGTTATTCTACTGCCCCCATCCACATGGGGACATCAGTGGAAGAAATGCCACTGAAATCCATCAGGTCACCCTCTTGGCCTTAAGGTGGAAGAACTGGAAATGTCTAGTCAACTGCAAGGGATCAGGCAGGCAATGGGAAAGTAACATGAGTACTAATAGAATCTCCACAGTGAAGGAATTTAAAACAATTGGATTGCAGTTGCCATGTTCTCTGGTTAATAACTGATGCATACTGACACAGATGATGCAGGTAATCGGGCACCCCACAAGAAATATGCTACCCGAAAGAGAGAGAAGCTGCAAGCCCATAAAAGTCTGTTTATTGGAACCTGAAATGTAAGAAGACTCCTGCAAACAGGTAAACTCTACCTCTTGGAACAGCAGCTGATGAGAGAGAAGACTGACATATGCAGCAATGGCAACACTGCTGGAAGGACCAAGGACGCTTCACAACAGAGAATTATATAGTGGACATCATAGGAGGAAATAAGACTAATGTAAATGGAGTAACAATACTAGCGAACAAGAGGATCGCAAAGTATGTCCTATCCAGGGTGTCTACAGATTTGAGCAAATCATTTTTCATGACTTTTTCATGACTTTCATGACCATTTCCTAAAATATTTCATGATTCAATCGAAACAAGCAATAATGAATTATAAAGAAAGAATGCCCACAACTCAACCTTTTGGCACTTTAAACAAATGTCCTCACTCACATTCTTTCTAATAATTTATTTTGTAATACATTTAGGAGGATAATTACACACAAATATTGCACTTTCAATGGTACACAATAAAAAATTACCAACTTACATTTATTTAGTAATTCATTTTGAATTAAGGGTGTCACTATGTTAATTACAGTATCCAGAAGTCTTACACTCGGAAACATGTTAATTATTACTCAAACATCTTACACTTTCAATCATATGATAAAATATGTGGTTTAGAAAGGAGAATAGCAAAAAATCCAGTACACAATATAGTTGGGGTAACAGAAGTAATTGATTACTTCAGAGTGGAAAAGTGCAAGTCGCAGCTGATGAATGGCTCTACAAGGAGAAGCATTTGGCAGAAACCATCCAGTAGTGGTAGCAATAATAAATGAGAAAAATTGACAGAATAATATAAATAAGAGAGAAGAAAATAAAAGTATGGAAATTAAAAGATAAAAATGTACAGGAGATACTGAAACAACAAATTTCAGCAATGGAAGTTGGAAGTGTAGAACTGTCCAAGTTTAAAGAGACATTTGTAAGCTGTGCAGAGAACACCTGTCTTAGAACATCTGCAAGAATAAAAGAAAAGGAGACTCCATGGTGGAAAGAGATAAGGAAGGAAGTTGTGAAAGAAAAGAAGAAAGGGAGGCAAGAATGGAACTGTGATAAGAAAGGAAGAATGTAAAAGGAAATATCAGGGAATTAAAAAGAGATGTAAAAGAAAAATAGTAACTGAAGAAAAGAGGAAAGCTGGAAGAAATTCACAAGAGAGAGGAAAGCATGTAGAGGGGAGAAAAACAATGCTATATGGGCTAGTGTTGGAATGTTGTGGTTTTCTCATAAAAATAAAATGTCATATATCATATCTTGTACATATTTTAAGGAATGCAACATTGAGGTTATGTGTTGGTAATTCATATTAATTTAGTCGAGGGGTTTATCTTCATTTGTTTTGTTCTTTGGACATTTTGAATTGCCATGCGTGCGTGCGTACGTGCGTGCGTGCGTGCATGTGTGTGTGTGAACCAATGCTAGTTGTAGTGAACCGCTTGTAATAAATGGATGTGTGTGAATGAAGATTTATCAACAGCTAGTAAGGAGCATGACATTATTGATGAGAAAAATGGCGACCTCGTGGACCAGTGAAGAAACACTGAATAGGAATGTGCCCAAGCTTACAGTGGAGAACTATTTTTCGTGGGCATTAAAGGTGAAATAAGAGCTGTTGTTGAAAGATGTATGGGAATTAGTAATAGGGTATGAGGATACGCCAGGTTGTTAACTGTCTCAGATAGAAATGAGACGATGAGTGCGAAACAATATGATTGCGTTAGCACAAAAGCAACTTGCAGTACTACAAGGAAAAGCAGTAAAAATTGGACTTCAAATATCAACTCAGTGTATAATTGAAATGGTTCATGGTGTGGGTTACTGTAGTCACAGCCTAGTTCATGATCCATGGGCAATGGCTAAGTGGTCCTGAGAGTCGGGATAAGAGCTCCTGTGGAATGTGTATATATCTGTACATATTTTTCTACTTATACTTTCTTTTTACTGTGTTTTATATTACTTTTGTATTACTTTCCTGTGCTTACTTGTAATATATCCTGTGTATATATCTGTACATATTTTTCTACTTATACTCCATTGAACTTTCTTTTTACTGTGTTTTGTCTATACTCCTCTACTGTTATGTAAAATGGTATTTCCATTAATAAAGTATTATTAGTCATTCAACAGTAAGCTGGATATCAAAGGTATAGGTAAGGTGAAAGTAAAAATGTCCACAGGATGGACGATTACATTTACAGATGTGTTGTATGTACCGAACTTAAGTGCAAATTTAATATCAGTTGGTAAGTTAACCAGCAAAGGTTTCAAAGTAGGATTTGCAGGTGAGAAAGCAGTGGTTGTAGATAAGAATGGAGATGAAACATTGTTTGTTGCAAACAGGAGGAATGATGTGTATGTAGTACAAATAGAGGGGGGAAATGAGATTGTAGCTGTGAATGACTGTGATCAAATAATAGATCAAGAATGTAATAACAATGTAGCATTTAAAAGTGTTGGGCAGGTTAGGTTGTGGCATGAGAGATATGGACATGCACATTCTGAAGCTTTGTTTAAATTGCCTATCTTAGAATTGAAAAGGAGCAATGATATTAACACTTGTTCTGTATGCATTCAGGGGAAACTAAGTAACAAGGGAGTACCTAAGTCTTGTGATGTTGTGCACACTGATGTAGTTGAAAAAATTAGTCCACCATCACTTGGGAAATCTCAATATGTTGTAACTATGATTGATGAATACTCCAGATTTAATGTGGCTGTATGTGTGAAAAATAAGGATGAAGTGTTGGAGGTGTTTAACGGGTGTGAGGCAAAAGCAGAGAAGTTAGTTGAGGAAGAAATAGATAGATTGAAAGTATTTGGATGTAAGGCAGTGATGGAAGTTGTTGTTGTTGTTTGAGTCATCAGTCCATAGACTGGTTTGATGCAGCTCTCCATGCCAACCTATCCTGTGCTAATCTTTTCATTTCTACGTAACTATTGCATCCTACATCTGCTCTAATCTGCCTGTCATATTCATACCTTGGTCTACCCCTACCGTTCTTACCACCTACACTTCCTTCAAAAACAAACTGAACAAGTCCCGGGTGTCTTAAGATGTGTCCTATCATTCTATCTCTTCTTCTCGTCAAATTTAACCAAATCGATCTCCTCTCACCAATTCGATTCAGTATCTCTTCATTCGTGATTCGATCTATCCATCTCACCTTCAGCATTCTTCTGTAACACCACATTTCAAAAGCTTCTATTCTCTTTCTTTCTGAGCTAGTTATCGTCCATGTTTCACTTCCATACAATGCCACGCTCCACACGAAAGTCTTCAAAAACATCTTTCTAATTCCGATATAAATGTTTGAAGTGAGCAAATTTCTTTTCTTAAGAAAGCTCTTCCTTGCTTGTGCTAGTCTGCATTTTATGTCCTCCTTACTTCTGCCATCGTTAGTTATTTTACTACCCAAGTAACAATAATCATCTACTTCCTTTAAGACTTCGTTTCCTAATCTAATATTTCCTACATCACCTGCCTTCGTTCAGCTGCACTTCATTACTTTTGTTTTGGACTTATTTATTTTCATCTTGTACTCCTTACGCAAGACTTCATCCATACCATTCAGCAACTTCTCGAGATCTTCTGCAGTCTCAGATAAAATAACAATATCATCGGCAAATCTCAAGGTTTTGATTTCCTCTCCTTGGACTGTGATTCCCTTTCCAAATTTCTCTTTGATTTCCTTTACTGCCTGTTCTATGTAAACATTGAAAAGGAGAGGGGACAAACTGCAGCCTTGCCTCACTCCTTTCTGGATTGCTGGTTCTTTTTCAAAGCCCTCGATTCTTATCACTGCAGACTGATTTTTATACAGACTGTAGATAATTCTTCGTTCTCGGTATCTGATCCCTATCATCTTCAGAATCATAAATAGCTTGGTCCAATCAACATTATCGAATGCCTTTTCTAGATCTACAAAAGCCATGTACGTGGGCTTGTCCTTCTTGATTCGATCCTCTAAGATCAGACGTAAAGTCAGGATTGCTTCACGTGTTCCTACATTTCTTCTGAAGCCAAATTGATCTTCTCCCAACTCAGCTTCAACTTGTTTTTTCATTCTTCTGTAAATAACACGTGTTAAAATTTTGCAGGCATGAGATACTAAACTAATGGTGCAGTAGTTTTCACACCTGTCAGCACCGGCTTTCTTGGGAATAGGTATAACAACATTCTGCCGAAAATCGGATGGGACTTCTCCTGTCTCATACATCTTGCACACTAAATGAAATAACCTTGTCATGCTGGTTTCTCCTAAGGCAGTCAGTAATTCAGAGGGAATATCATCAATTCCAGGTGCCTTGTTCCTATTTAGGTCACTCACAGCTCTGTCAAACTCTGACCTCAAAATTGGGTCTCCCATTTCATCAGCATCAACAGCCTCTTCATGTTCCAGAACGAAATTATCTACATCTTTACCTTGATACAACTGTTGGATATGCTCCTGCCATCTTTCTGCTTTGTCTTCTTTCCCTAGAACTGGCTTTCCATCTCAGCTCTTAATATTCATGCACCTAGATTTCCTTTCTCCAAACGTTTTCTTGATTTTCCTGTATGCAGCATCTACCTTTCCCAGAACCATACAGCCTTCGACATCCTTGCACTTCTCCTTCAGCCATTCTTCCTTAGCTACCTTGCACTTTCTATCCACTTGATTCTTTAATTGCCTGTATTCTTTTCTGCCCTCTTCATTTCTAGCATTCTTGTATTTTCGTCGTTCATCAATCAGGTCTAGTATCTCCTGAGTCATTCACTGATCTTAGTTGATCTTTTCTTCCTTCCTAACATTTCTTCAGCAGCCCTACTGACTTCATTTTTCATGACTCTCCACTCTTCCTCTATAGCGTTTCCTTCAGCCTTTTCATTTAGTCCTTGTGCAACATGTTCCTTGAAACAATCCCTCACACTCTTTTCTTTCAACTTGTCTAGATCCCATCTTTTTGCATTCTTTCCTTTCTTCAATTTCTTCAACTTCAGATGGCATTTCATGACCAACAAGTTGTGGTCAGAGTCCACGTCTGCTCCTGGGAAAGTTTTGCAATCCAACACCTGGTTTCTGAATCTCTGTTTAATCATGATGAAGTCTATTTGATACCTTCCAGTGTCTCCAGGTCTCGTCCACGTATACAGCCATCGTTTGTGGTGTTTGAACCAAGTATTGGCAAGGACTAAATTATGATCAGTGCAGAATTCAACCAGCCGACTTCCTCTTTCGTTCCTTTGTCCCAATCCAAATTCTCCTACTGTACTACCTTCTCTTCCTTGGCCTACCACTGCATTCCAGTCTCCCATCACAATTAGATTCTCATCACCTTTTACATATTGTATTAAAACTTCTATCTCCTCATATATTCTTTCAATTTCTTCATCATCCGCTGAACTAGTAGGCATACAGACCTGCACTATTGTGGTGGGCATTGGTTTGGTGTCTATCTTGACGACAATAATTCTTTCACTATGCTGGTCGTAGTAGCTTACCCGCTGCCCTATTTTCTTATTCATTATTAAACCAACTCCTGCATTTCCCCTGTTTGATTTCGTGTTGATAATTCGGTAGTTGCCTGACCAAAAATCCTGGTCTTCCTGCCAACATGCTTCACTTATACCAACTACATCTAACTTTAGCCTATCCATCTCCCTTTTCAGATTCTCTAACCTACCACAACGATTCAAACTTCGAACATTCCACGCTCCGACTCGCAGAATGTCAGTATCCATCTTCCTGATGATCGCCCCCTCTCGTGTAGTCCCCACCCGGAGATCCGAATGGGGGACTAGTTTACCTCCGGAATATTTTACCCGGGAGGAAGCCATCATCAGTACATCATTCATACAGAGAGAGCTGCATGTCCTCGGGAGGTAGTTACAACTGTAGTTTCCCGTTGCTTTCAGCCGTGTAGCAGTATCAACACAGCTAAGCTATGTTGAGTATTATTACAAGGCCGTATCAGTCAATCATCTAGACCACCGCCTTTGCAACTACCGAAAGACTGCTACCCCCCTTTCGATGAACCATTCGTTAGTCTGGTCTCTCAACAGATACCCATCCGATATGGTTGTACCTGCGGCTCGGCTATCTGCATCATTGGGACACGCAAGCCTCCCCACCGCGGCAAGGTCACATGGTTCGCAGAGGAGGGAAGTTAGACATGCAAATGTAGTGGAACCTAGAACAGTTGAGGAGGCTATGTCAAGCCAAGAGTCTGCTAACTGGATGGAAGCCATGAAGGTGGAGATCAATGAGATGAGAAAGAAGGATGTTTGGGAAATTGTAAAAAGACCAGAAAATGTCAAAGTGATTAGTTATAAGTGGGTGTTTTCACTGAAATATGACAGTGAGGGTAACATTCAGAAATATAAGGCCAGGTTGGTTGTTCAAGGTTTTAAGAGACAGATGAACCTTAGTTCTGATGAAACATTTAGTCCTGATATAAAGAGGAAAACAATTAGACTGTTAATAGGTATTGCAGTACGTAAAGGTTGGACTGTAGAACATCTAGATGTAACTAGTACTTACTTAAACAGTGAAATCAGTTGTAATGTATACATGGAACAACCAGAATTGTTTGTAGAAAAGGATGTCCAAAGTTATGTATGTAAATTGAAGAAAAGTATATATGGACTACCTAATTCTAGTAAAGACTGGAAAGCTTGTGTTGATGCTATAATTAGAAGACTAGATTTTAAGAAATGTGTCAAAGAACCATGTGTGTATGTAAAGGAGTGTTGTATTATTGGCTTGTATGTTGATGAAATGAAATGGCATATGGCTTTTAGTGCCGGGAGTGTCCGAGGACATGTTCGGCTCGCCAGATGCAGGTCTTTCAATGTGACACCCGTAGGTGACCTGCACGTCGTGATGAGGATGAAATGATGATGAAGACGACACGTACACCCAGTCCCTGTGCCAGCGAAATTAACCAATTAAGGTTAAAATTCCCGACCCTGCCAGGATTCGAACCCGGGACCCCTGTGACCAAAGGCCAGCATGCTAACCATTTAGCCATGGAGCCGGACATGTTGATGACATTATTGCAATAGGTGACAAAGAGGTTGTCAAGTTGGTTAAAATAAGGCTGGCAGATGAGTTAGAGATTAAAGATCTAGGGAAAGCAACAAACTTACTGTCAATAAAAATAGAACAGACAAAAGAAGGGGTTCATTGAGTTTGTATATGTAGCATCAGAGAGAAACGCTGCAGACTTGTTCACACAGAATTTATCTGGCAACAAGCTTAAGAGTTTGTATAAGCATATAGGTTTGCAATGAGAGGACAGTTGATTGAAGTGTAGTATTTTATTTTTTTGAGAAAAGGGGGGAGTGTTGGAATGTTGTGGTTTTCTCATAAAAATAAAATGTCATGTATCATATCTTTTACATATTTTAAGGAATGCAACATTGAGGTTATGTGTTGGTAATTCATATTTAGTCGAGTGGTTTATCTTCATTTGTTTTGTTCTTTGGACGTTTAGAATTGCCATGTGTGTGTGTGAACCAATGCTAGTTGTAGTGAACCACTCGTAATAAATGGATGTGTGTGAATGAAGCTGGTGTTTCAATGGTATAATTTGATTACCTAAACCAGTGTAACGAGCAAGAAATGAAGATATATCAACAGCTAGTAAGGAGCATGAGAAGAGTATGCACAAAACTGAGGAAAGATGAAGGTTTTGAGTTAATAACACAGCCAAGAGATAAAGAAAACATATGAGGAATATTTTGACAAATTCCTGATTGTGAGAAAAAAAGTAGTACAGTGTGAAGACACAGAAAATGTTATAACAATGATAATGTGGAATCAAGAGTTAGAAGGATAAACGTGAGGAAAGCCACATGGGGCAGATACCTCATGGAACAAAATTTAAGGAAAAAAAAATGGTGGAAGTTATGAGGAAGTTGGAGAAGCATAATAAATGTCCCGATCCAACTGGATAAGGAGAAATGATGTTGATGATAGAAATAAATGTGTTTATGGAAAGTAGCATGGCACTGATGGTTTATTCATTGTGTAGACTAGTAAACTTCACATATTTTAAGTTTATAATATGCTATTTTCATGACCTGAAAAGAAAATTCATGACTTTTTCATGACTTTCATGACTCCCATGACCTGTAGACACTCTGCTATCACATCTGACTATAAACGATAGGCTGATAAAATTTACCCTGGAAGCCAATCCTGAGAACTTCCACATGCTACAGATCTAAATGCCCACTGAAGATGCACCAGATGAAGAGGTTGGAGAGTTGTACGATCAGATCACAGAAGAACTTGACAGAATCCTAAGGAAGCAGCCACTCTACATTTTAGGGGATTTCAATGCCAAAGTTGGATGCACCAAAGATGATCTACACTGTCAAAACGGTTTGGACTAGGGGTGAGAAATGAAAGAGGAGAATGCTTGCTACAGTTTCCTACAAATCACAGCCTAGTAATTACACAATGTTCCAGCACCACTCAGACCAACTATTCAATTGGATCAGCTCTAACAAGAAGTTCTTTTTTTTTTTTTTTTTTGCTAGTGGCTTTACGTCGCACCGACACAGATAGGTCTTATGGCGACGAAGGGACAGGAAAGGGCTAGGAGTGGGAAGGAAGCGGCCGTGGCCTTAATTAAGGTACAGCCCCAGCATTTGCCTGGTGTGAAAATGGGAAACCACGGAAAACCATTTTCAGGGCTGCCGACAGTGGGATTCGAACCTACTATCTCCCGAATACTGGATACTGGCCGCACTTAAGCGACTGCAGCTATCGAGCTCGGTAACAAGAAGTTCAAGAATCAGATTGATTATATACTAGTAAGAAGGTGATGAAGAGGAACATCTGTAATGTTAAAGTGAAACCAGGTGCTGACTGCAGTTCAGACCACAAGTTACTCAAAGCTACCTGCTCATTCAAGGGCCCACCCATGAGGTTTCCCTCCTGGTACCTTCCTTTCTACCTTTCTTTAAATATGGCCATAGTATGTCTAGAATGCTCAGTTGATCTTCTTCATAACCCTCTCCTTGACTCTGATCTCCTCAAAAACTGAAACTTTGGTTTCGTGTTCCAACCAAGATATGTGCAGGACTCAGCAGTAGGCTCTTGAATGCTTGGGAGATTGTAGTGAAGAGCACTGAATACAACATCCCAACATTCTAGTGCTTTGTTGGTTACAGGAAGGTGTGTAACTCCATGAAGTGGGAGCCTTTGTGGGGCATACTTCAGAACATAAGAGTTCCAGATCATCTGACATGTGGTCAGGCACTCTACACTAACAACAGAGCCAATGTGTGGGTCAACAACATGTTCTCCAGAACCTTCAAGATCGAAGCAGGAGTCAGGCACATCATGAGGAAGGTCCTGAATGGATGGAAAGGTGGCTTCGGAGTGGGAGGCAAAACGATCAGCATCCTGAGGTATGCCCATGACACTCTCATCATAACGATAAGTGCCAGGGAGCTGAAGACAAGCATGGAATGATTGATAAGAACGATCAGGGAGTATGACCTTGAGATCAATAAGAGCAAGACAAAAGTCTTGATCGAGGACAGGGCGAACAACAACCTGCCACACGTGAATAGGGTAGCTGGATTTGAGGTGGTGGGAAGATTCATCTACCTAGAAACTCTAATCTCAAACAACAGAGGATGCTCGGATGATTGCCATGTATGCTGCTGAGATGTGGTCAGTTAAAACAGCTGACAGGGAGAAGACGGAAATATCGGAAATGTGGGTCTACTGCTGAGTCCTGCCATGTCTTGAATGGAACACCAAACCAAAGCTTCAGTTCTTGAGGAGATCGGAGTCAAGGAGAGGCTCATGAAGAAGATCAACTGAGCATTCTAGAGATACTATGACCATATTTCAAGGAGGAAGGAAGCCATGGAGAAGATGGTGGTAGAAAAGAAGGTATCAGGATGGAGACCTCAGGGGTGGGCTTTGCAAGATGGGTCGATCGGATAAGGACACATGTTGGAAAGTCTTTATTTGAAGCTTCACAGCTTGTCAGAGATTGATCAGGTTTTCAAAAACTTTCCAACTGCTAATGACATGCTGTTTTCTACAATTAAAATAAATTTTGGTTTTAAACTAAATTTATTTTCTTCCACTTTTGTTCAGATTAACAAGATTCAACAACAACAACAACAACAACAACAACAACAACAACAACAACAGCAGCAGCAACAACAACAGCAACAACAACAACAACAATAATAATAATAATAATAATAATAATAATAATAATAATAATAATAATAATAATAATAATAATAATAATAATAACAACAACAATACACTGCAGTCCAAAACTTACGGACAAAATAACTTTCCCAGTTGTGTCACTGCCAAGTAACATAGCTCGATGAAACTTGAACCATACATAGAAAGATCTGCTACAGTACTTTTTTTTTTTTTTTTTTTACAAGTTTCTTTACATCGCACTGAGACAGATAGGTCTTATGGCGGTATAATGGGACAGGAAAGGACAAGGAGTGAGAAGGAAGGGACCATAGCCTTAATTAAGGTACAGTCCCAGCATTTGCCTGGTGTAAGAATGGGGAAACTACAGAAAATCATCTTCAGGGCTACTGACAGTGGGGTTCGAACCCACTATCTCCCGAATACTTGGTACAGTATGGTACAGTAGGCAGCTGAAAGGAATATGTGATGAGACGAACAGAAATGACACTTTTATACAGAGACAATAAATTACACTGCGACTCACAATGGTCCCCTGAACATCACAAAAGAAGGGACATGGTTCTTAAAAAGGTGCGTGATCATCACAGACAGCAAAGCATGCTCTGCAACGTGTTCCCATCCTGGCCACAAGATTGGTAAGGAGTTCTTGTGGTAGGGCCTTTCATTCCTCCACCAGCGCAGTTGACAACTGCTTGATGGTCGTTGGTGCATGTGGACATGCTGCAATACGTCTACCCAACATGCCCCACACGTGCTCAGTGGGATTTAAGTCAGGGGGACGGGCAGGCCAGTCCATTCGCCGAATATTGTCTCGTTCCAAGAGCTCCTCCATCTGCGCTGTTCGAGGCAGTCGTGCATTCTCATCCATAAAAATGAAGTCAGGGCCAAATGCACCCTTGAAAAGATGCACAGGAGGAAAGAGTACACTGTCACAATAACATTGACCGGTGAGTGAACCCCGTTCAAAGGTTTGGAGGTCGGTATGCCCATGCAACATTATGCCTCCCCACACCATAACACTTGGACCATCTAAATGATCATGTTCAACAATGTTCCTGGGTGCATTATGTGTTCTCACCTCTTGCCAGATGAGGGTACGACTAGAATCACTACTCAGACTGCATCTGCTCTCATCTGAGAAGAGCACATGATCCCACTCCTCGTCGGTTCAGACCTGATGATCTTGGCACCATTGCAAATGGTGCTGCCAATGTGCGGGTGTCAATGGAAGACAACGTAATGGTCGTCGAGCAAACAGACCACCCTCATGCATTCTTCGTGCCACTGTGGAGCGTGAGATTGGGTGCCTTGCAGTCCTGTTAAATGTGGTTGCAATTGCACCCGCTGTTTGATGTGAGTCTCTTCATGCCTGTTGCACAATGTAGCGGTCAGCTGTTACTGTAGTTGACCATGGTCAACCCCCTCCTCTGCTTTGGGCAGCAGTGCCTGTGGTTCGGAATGCTCCCCATGCATGTTAAACAATGCTTGAGTAATGCCAAATTCCTGGGCTACACTCGTCACACTTCGTCCTTCTTCCAGTTTCCCGATGATTCTTCCCCATGCGAAGTCATGCAAATGTTGTCTCCGGGCCATGTTGTAATGAATAACACCACCACAGTGCACCATAATAGCTCGCTGATTGACTTACACTGTCTTGTCCCGTTCCTTCAACTGCCTCGTTTCATGAGGCCAGACCAATTTACCGCTATAGTCGCACTGACCTCACGCCAGGTACTCTAAACATAAATTCATTACTGAGGATTGGTAAACAAAAAGAATTAGAATTACTTCTGACTAAAACTGAGATTAAAATCTTAGCAGTACAAGAGACCAAACCCAAATAAAGTGGAAGAATTTTTGGACCTTCTGGATGATGAAATATCTAAAATCCCTAAATCAAATGATGTGATATTAATACATGCCTTCAATGCCCAAATAAAAAACCAAACCAAACCAAATCCCATGGCACTACAGCCCTTGAAGGGCCTTGGCCTACCAAGCGACCGCTGCTCAGCCCGAAGGCCTACATGTTACGAGGTGTCGTGTGGTCAGCACGACAAATCCTCTCGGCCATTATTCTTGGCTTTCTGGACTGGGTCAATGCCCAAATAGGTGGAGAAAAATCTTTCAAGTGATAGTAGGAGAATATTCGACACACTGAAGAATCAACAAAACTGGAATGAAATTAATTAATCTCTGTAAAATGTTCCAATTGAAGTTAATGTCAACTTTCTTTAAGAAGCTTCCAAGAAAAGCTAAAACATAGATAATCAAACCCTAAATTATGTGAATTTCAATTGGACTATGCAGCTATATCCTAAAGAAACATAAAAGAAATCATGAATGCCAAAGTAATAAGAAGCAGAGAATATGACCTCTCTAGAATTAAACTCAAGTCCCAACCATACAGAAAACATGGAAGAATGAAGAAAGTAACAAAGTTACTTACAAGAAACAATAGAAATATTCCAGGAAGAAATCAAAGTAACTCAATCTGGTAACTGGCAAGATTTATCTTACAAAATCAACAAGGCAGCACAGAAAATATTTGTCTCAGTCAAAACTAAAAGAAAAAAAAAACTGAAAAGAAGAAGCATTACCAGTATGAACAAAGCAATGGAAAAAGTGAAAATGCTCTGGAAGGAGCGACCACTATGAACAATTCATATGAAAAGAAGAAAAGACACTTAAAGAATAATGAGGGGAATTAAGAGGTCTTTTAAAATGCCACAGCTTATTGAAACACAGTATAGTTTTGTGGAAAATACTGTAACTCCATAAATTTTTATCAGACTTTCAAGAGTAAACAGAAAGGCTACCAAGCCCGTAGTATTTGCTTTAGGGATAAAAGAATTGGCTTCAACAATTCTGAGAACTGTGAAATACTCACAAACAACTTTGATTAACTTTTAAACTGCCCAGAGACAAAACAGAAATTAATGAAAATATAGAAGAAGAAATTAAAGAAGTAATTGAAACTCTCCAAAATAATGAAGTTAGTGGAAGTACTTTATAACAGCTGAGCTTTTAAAATGGTCTTGGTCAAAAATAGTTAAAGATCTACACAAAATCTTTGAAGATATTTGGAAAACACAGAAAATCCCAAAAGAATGGAAAGTGGCCTTAATACACCCGTTACATAAGAAAGGTGACCAAACAAGATGTTGATAATTATAGAGGTGCATCCCTTCTACCAGTTGATTACAAAATATTCTCCATAATACTGTTAACAGAATAGAGAGAGTACTCAATAGTCAGTTGGGTGAATACCAGGGTGGTTTTCAAAAAGACACATCTTGGTCAAAACAAATATTTAATTCAAAGTTCATAATCTGTCATGGATTAATTAACTCTAAGGTCATAGTTGAAACATTTATAGATTTAAAAGAAGTGTTTGACTCTGTTGGTAGGAAAACCTTAGATTAAATGATTTGGGAATTTGGAGTTAAATTGAAATTGGCAAACTTAAAACTTGAAACCCTTTCACACACAGTATCAAAGGCAAAATTTATGGCAGAAAAGGTCAAAACCTTTCAAGATAAATACAGGTGTAAGGCCTCTTCAAAAGTATCCTACAGAAAATAGTAACGTACCTCCAACTTTTAGAAATCAAAAATAGGAAGATTTTTTAATTCTTGGATTTCATCATGTATATTGTGCCACGGTCTCGGTGAAAAAAGAAAAAGACAAGGTAAAAGGTATAAATATAATGCGAATTGACCATTAAATTTAAAATCTTAAACTAAGAAAACATAAAAATGGTTACAAGAAAATGTACCAAACGCGAAACAAAATGCATAATAGTTTCCTTTATTAGACTGTACCATAAAATGAATGGACATTCAATTTTATAGGTATCTCTGAACACTTGGAGATTATGTTTGTTATGTTTTATGGCCATAATGTGAAGAGAAAATACCAGAAACTGTCACTGACACAACTCTCTGAAAAATATTCAAGTCATTAAAATTATGAACTAAGAATGAACACAAATGCACTGAAATATGTGAAACTACCACATAAAGAAAATGGATCAATATGTCTCATACATTATTAACATATGACTGCAACCGGGGGAAAAGCACCAAACCGCAAGAAAAAACACGTGGCCTACAACTCCAACAAAACTGCACACAAAAACGATGTTAACAGCGCGCCAACCACACAATCAAAGAGAATGAGTGGTTGCAACTCATTCTTTCATCCCAATTAACAGTTGCTAGTGCGCACTAGCCTCTCTCGCTTGTAGGGCGATTGCCGCCCCGAATTCCCAGCTGTAAAGTACACATGCTGCTATAGTGAATGGGAAACACGAGCATCAAATAAATATGCTAGAAAATGAGGTTGTGTAAATTACACAAGCACATAAGAATTTATCCTAGGGGCAGAGTATTGACTGTACTGGAAGTAATATTGGTAAAAAATAGGAAGTAAAAATAAATCGGAAGACAAGCTAGAAACCAGAAAGTTCCTGGGTAATTCGGAAGGGTTGGCAGGTATGTAGTAAGAATTTGGAAGGAAAAATTAAATGAACAAAATTTTGCCAATAACTTTGGGGAGAATAGGAAAAGGAAATGGCCTCGCCTTTGCAAATGATTTTGCTATGCTTTTGGGAAATCTAACAATTCAGCAATCTTTTGGAAGAAATAGCCAACAAACAGATTTTTTGAGAATCTTTGTAAAGAAAACCAAATTTATTGCAAACCAAAAAAAAATGTTCCAACATTTTTACCATAGAATCAAGAAAGAGAAGAAATTCAAATATCTGCAACAGATAATTCAAGAAAATAGTTTAGAAAAGTCTGCTACAAAATAAAGAATATGCAAGACAGAAAGGGAATATGGTATTACTATGGATTTTTACAATAAAAAGTGCTTATCCGAAAGTCTTAAAATAAGGCTCTATAATATAGTTGTGAAATTGGAATGTTTGTATGCGAACAAATACCTACTATTAAATAATCTTGAAATATTAGAAAGCAAAATCATTAGAAAGTCCTGGGTTCAGAGAATGGTACAGAATTGTGGGAATTAAGAGGTAATAAGGGAATCTATCAGAAAACAGAAAACTTTACAGAAACAATAAGAAAAAGGAGACTGTCACTTATGGCCATATCTTTAGGATGGATGAATACAGATTAACAAAAAAAGATATTCATATACAGTATATAAACAGACAGATAGGAGAAACAAGATAAGGAACACAAAATAGGATGAATGTAAAAACAGATCAGTGTGTGAAGAAGGAACAACAGAACGAAGAGACCACGACAATCTCCATACCTTCATACCCTGCCATCTTCAAATAGGCTCTCTCCCCATCAATCTCGGTTATTCTATATCCATCTCCTTTCAGACCCAATGAGTTCATCTCTGCTTCCCAGTTTTGTCAGAAGGGCGGGCATCAACACTCATTGAGGGGCCGCCTTGACATACCTTTAGTGGATGACATTTTTGCAACCACTACTCTTGACTCTCACATCCTGTTCAGCCTAGAGTCTGAAATTCATCAGTCCTCAAATTATTTAGATTTAACCATCATCCAACATTCGGATTATTTATCTTATAACACGGGTATCAAAGCTTGCCTGCCATAAACGCAGTGCCCACGGTAGAAAAGGGCACAGGTTGCTTCCCCTCTGTCAGCTTGTACTTCCCCATGTTGCTGACTCAGGGCTGTGCAAGCCTAGCGGTAACATTCTCCAGTTACCTGTTACAACAGCCAGATGAAAGTGCGGCTTAAATTTATGTGGCAGTTTGCACATTTATCTGGAAGTTTGGTTGAAAACGAGTACTACGATTTTCATTTTTGTGTAACCTGGGAGAACGCTCTTATCTGGGACTTTGTTCCTATCGGGACGCTGCTGTAAGAATCAAGATGGCTACACATCACGATGAATCTACATCTTTACAAAGGAAATTTAATTTATTCTCCTTTTCAATATGTACATATCTCCGTCTTTAGATGGAATAATATTAATCATACATGTTTCAATTCGTCTGAGCTATCTTCAGTGAAAAAAGTTAATTTTTTAAAAATATTTGATGTTAAAAGAAAATGTTAAAACACAATGAAAAAGAGAGTGAAAACAAATGAGACATGATGGAATTAAAACAATAAGTAATGATGGTGAGGTTGTGGACCTCTTAGTCCAGACATGCAGTATGCTACAATCGAAAAACAAGGAAGAATTCACTGTGCTAAAATTTAAAATGAGGGCCTGTATTCTTTGAGTCACACTCTCAAATAGTCAAGAGGGCAGCGAAAATTGAGAAACTATATTTGAGAAGAAAACAAATGCCAGGTAAAATGTATGTGACTCATAATGGAAACCGTCAATGAAGTTCAAATCTGTAATGGAAAAAGTGTGTCTGAGAAACTTGGGCTAATAACTAAAAAATAAGTGTGAAGGAAACTTTAAACTAACTTATTAAATACTGTAGATGCCTTCTTGAATGGCCTGACCTTCTCAATTGAGGGTACCTCTCTCACTGATCATGTCTGTTCCTGGCTCAGCAGTGTTTGTGAGGATGGGAGGAGTGAAGGGAAAAGGGGAGGGAGATGTTGAGCTGGTGGGGAGAGGGGTGAAGGAGGAATGGTGTTGAGTTGGAGAGATGGAGGCGGCATTTGTTTTTATTACAGAATTGCTGACAAATGTAAGGAACGAACATTTCAAGTAGAATGATCTTTTTTTCCCCTTTTTCATTTAAATTATGAGAGGCGTTCCTAAACTGATCTATATTGACGTGGATGCTCTTGAAAATAAGATCTTTATCTATTGTTGTATATTCATGACTGAATTCTTTATGATGTTCACTCATAGCTGAAAAACAATTATATTTAAGTGTGTTGTGATGTTCGGCATATCTTATGACAAAATTGTGGCCTGTTTGACTTACATAGCTGGAATTATTATTATTATTATTATTATTATTATTATTATTATTATTATTATTATTATTACGTGATGGAAAGATGGGCGAATATCTGTGTGTGCTTCTTATGATGAATTTGTAAGTAATTAATGATATGAGTCACTAGAAGTTGAGCTAGAATATTCTTCTAGTACCTGGAGTATTGTTTTACAATTTCATCAAATTATTTCGTCAACTTGTAGACAAATTAATTGTAGATAAGTGTTTGATCATTCAGGATTTAGGTTGTAAGTTGCTTTCAAGGAATATACGACATCAAAGACAGGATCCTTCGCAGCCGCGGCTCAGTCACGGCCAGTTAGATTCCTTTCGTGCATGATGACAGAGGCAGAAGTTCAGAGAGATTCGGTAGAGCTCTCTCTTTCGTGTCAGAATAGGAGTGCAAACATACTTGAATGTGCCAGTTTTGGGACACAGGATATGATGCAAGTACCTAATGGGAGGAGTGAGGAAATAATAATGGACGAACAGCGTAAAGAGGAGGAACATCTTGAGATCGCTGGGGCATTGGTGAAAAGCATTCTAGCTATTCTGCTTCAGAACCTTAAGTTGGAAATCCAGAATCGATTACGAAAATTGGAGGAAGCTCTCGATGCTGGAGCAGCATGCAGGACATCCTGGAAGAGAGCTAGGGAAATTCTAAAACAGGAACAAACAACCGTAGAGATAAATGAATTGCCTACGACACCGTTAGTGACGAACGGGGAGGAGAAAGATAAGGAGAAATGGGTCGAGATTTCCTATAAGAAAAAAACAAGAAGAAGGAAATGAAGGAGGATAAAGATATCCAACCTTTAACAGATAAGGTAGATTCTGGCAGAATGGAGGTCATTGATAGTGGGGAAAAAACAAGATAAACGGACCCATTTAAAATCAAGGGATCGTTCTGATGCTGTCCTTATCAAACCAACAAACGGCAAGACTTTTGCAGATGTTTTGAAGGGTATTCGGAGTAAAATAAAACCGGAAGACAGCGGTGTGAGTATTTGATCTATTCGTAAAACTCAGACCGGGGCGATTCTTCTCGCTTTTAATAAAGACACACAAAACGAGAACAGAGACAATTTTAATAAATCTTTAAGGGATGTCCTTGGAATGGATGGTGATGTGAAGACTTTAACTCCCCGCACTACCTTGGAAATTCGGGACATGGACAGTATCACCACTGCTTTAGATGTAGAGGAAGCTGTAAGACAGGATCTTCAGAATTTCGAAGGAGAACTGAAAGTCTCAATTAATAATCCGAACAGCAGAGGGCAAAAACTTGCTATCATTGAGATAGAAGATAAGGAGGCCAAGAAACTATTAGAAATGGGTAAAATTAAAATAGGATGGTTGGATTGTAGAATCCGAAAAAAGATCGTGGTACCTCGCTGCTTTAAATGTCTTTTGTATGGACACCTTGCACGAAACTGCAAAGGTGCAGATAGAAACAAAATTTGTTTTAAGTGCAGAGAAGCCGGGCATAGGATGGTAGGTTGCAAAGCAAATCCGAGATGCATAATTTGCACAGACATTAACGTTGACGAAACTAATCAAAGTCATGTACTTGGCTCAAAAGCCTGCACAGCGTTTCGTGAAGCTCTCGAAAAGGCTAAAACTAGCAGTAAATGATGAAGGTTATTCAGGCAAATATGCACAGGAGTAGAACTGCCAATGATCTTTTGACGCAGTTGACCTCTGAGATAGGAGTAGACGTATTTCTTCTCAGTGAACCTTATCAAGACAGAGACCACCCAGGATGTTTCGTGGATAATTGTGAGATAGCTGCAATTTGGATACCAGATTTGGGTAGATGCCCAGTATCAAACCAAGGATGCGGAGACGGTTCTGTTTGGGTCCGTACTGGTAGATATACTTTAGTGAGCTGTTACTTTACACCAAATGAGTCAGTATTTGAATTTCAGGCTAAGCTGGACAGCCTAGAGGACGTATTGCGAGGTTTTGACAACGGTTTAATTGTGGCTGGTGATTTCAATGCCCAAGCACTAGAATGGGGTATGCCACAGTATGATTCTAGAGGGCGCCGAACTATGGAGATGGTCTCTAGGCTGGGTTTGACGGTCACTAATATTGGAAATGTGCCAAATTTTCGACGATCGGGCTGTAGAGGAACCATACCGGACGTGACTTTTGTATCTGAGGACATCGTGTTGAATATCAATGACTGGCGGGTGATTGAAGAATACACGGGAAGTGATCACCAGTACATTACTTTTCGTATTCGTCCTGAAACTTCACAGATTAATATTACATTGTATAAACTAATATTGTGGAATATAGAAAGTATGGACAAAGAAAAATTTCTTGCTATTAAGAAATGAAATGGATAGTATAACAGAACAAATATGTTGTTATAAAGGGAGAGAAGCGGCTGAGAAATGTGTTGAGCTCACCATGCAGCTTATTTGGAGAGCATGTGATCTTTCCATGACTCATAATACATTACGAAACAAGAAGCATTCAGCGTACTGGTGGACCAAAGATATTGCTGACCAGAGATGATGTTGTTCTGCAACTTGGACGGAAGGCACAGAGAGCACGAGTCAGCCAAGAAGACACCTCACTCACAGCTGAGTATAAGTCGGCAAAGAAAGAATTGAGAAATGCTATCAAAAAGAGTAAAGTCGACAAATGGTGGAAAATGGCTAAAGAAGTGGATGACGATCCATGGGGTTTAGGATAAAAGATTATTATGAAGAAATTTGGAAGTTTCTCAAACCCGATCATGGACTCAAATGCAATGAAGGATATTATGGATACATTATTCCCAGATCATCCTGAGAGGTCTGCTGCTCCTGCTGCTGCTGATGATGATGACTTCATAGATGATGTGCCACTTTTTACACGAGAAGAATTGACAAGAGCGATTAGGTCCCTTAGAAATAAAAAGGCCCCAGGACCAGATAGTATTCCAGCAGAGATATTAAAGCTGATAGCAGATTTCTGTCCACAACTACTGCTGAAAATGTACAATAGCTGCCTGCTATCGGGCGTGTTCAGTGTTCGCTGGAAAACAGCTTGGCTAGTTTTAATAAGCAAAGGAAAATCTGGGGGCTATAGGCCTTTATGTATGCTGGATACTGCTGGTAAAGGATTAGAGAAACTTTTGCAGCCAAGAATACTTTCAGCAGTTCAACTAGCTGGGGACCTCTCTGATCGTGAACATGGTTTTCGAGGAGGGCATTCGACAATCGATGCAGTATGGGAAGTGTTGAATACAGCTAAAAGGGCACAAATGGGTAATCATCACTCTCGAAAAATGACACTCCTTGTGACCCTGGATGTTAAGAATGCTTTCAACTCGATAAGTTGGAATGACATATTGGAAGCGCTTCAAAATACTTTCAAACTACCGGAGTATCTCATGCACATAATGAGAAATTATTTGAAAGATCGTACTCTAGTATATCACACAGAAGATGGGCAGAGAGTGAAACGGCTCACAGATGGTGCAGCACAAGGGTCCATCCTTGGCCCAAATCTGTGGAACATAGTGTATGATGGATTGTTGAGGTTAGAGATGCCAGAAGACACAATGCTAGTGGGCTATGCTGATGATATAGCTGTTTTGATAGTTGCTCGAAATTTGGAGTTGGCTCAGTTTAAGCTAAATTAAGTCATGCGAAGGGTGAAAGATTGGATGGCGAATCACAGATTACAGCTGGCAGATCATAAAACAGAGATCGTTCTCTTGACAAGAAAAAGGATCACCACTGCCATTCCAATGTATATTGGACAAACAGAAATCGAAACATCTAGAAGTTCCTCAGAGTGACACTTGATACCAAACTTAACTTTTGGGATCGTATCAAACGGGTGATAGATAAGGCGGTGAAAACAAGGATTGCACTGAGTAGATTAATGAGCAACGTTAAAGGTCCGAAGTCTAGCAAACGACAACTTCTGATGTCGATAGTTCACTCGACACTTCTATATGGTGCAGAAGTCTGGGCTGAATCTCTGAAGTTTGAAAAATACCGGTGAAGGATAGCTGCGGTACAGCGGAGATCAGCTTTGCGTATTACAAGCGCATATCACACAGTATCCGAACCTGCGGTCCTTACGATAGCAGCGGTAGCAATGATTGATTTACTTGCCTTAGAGAGACTGGAAGTCGGGCGAACTCAAGGAGAGCTCGGAAAGAAGCGCGCTAAGGAGCTAGCTTATAGGCAACGAATGGAGCGGTGGTAGCAAAGATGGGAGGAAGATCCTCAAAGAAAATGGACTAAGCGGCTGATACCATGCCTAGCTGATTGGGTTGACCGAGCTCATGGCGAGGTTAACTTTTATATTACACAACTATTGACGGGTCACGGATACTTCCGGAAATTTCTACATAGAGTAGATAGAGCGAGCGACTTGGCGTGTATTTATTGCAATGATATAGACGATGTATTTCACACATTTTTCGTATGCTATCATTGGTCAGCTCAGAGAAGATATTTATATACTGAGCAAGGAGAGTTGACGCCAGAAACTATTGTGCAGAAGTTGCTATGAAACCAAGAATCTTGTAGAAGGCATCCTGCATCAGAAAAAAGAGAGATATGAATGCTCATGAATGGCAGTAAGGAGAAATAAAGGAAGAAGAAACCTGAAAAATTAGCACGACACCGTCCTGAAGTAATTCGAGAGCGGTTCCGGGGTGGAGATATACGTCGTGGGAAAAGGGTGTGTGGGTTTTAGTGTGTAGGAATCTCACACGCTTGTGGAGTGCGGACCCTCACAAGTGTCTAATGAAAGATTTCCCACACTTCCCTCGTTAAAAATTATTATTATTATTATTATTATTATTATTATTATTATTATTATTATTATTATTATTATTATTATTATTATTATTATTATTTAAGCTATTCCAATCCCTAACTCCCCTTCCTATAAACAAATATTTGTCCCAATTTGTCCTTTTGAATTCCAACTTTAACTTCACATTGTGATCTTTCCTACTTTTAAAGACACTGCTCAAACTTATTCGTCTGCTGATGTCCTCCAACGCCATCTCTCCACTGACAGCTCGGAACATACCACTTAATCGAGCAGCTCGTCTCCTTTCTCCCAAGTCTTCCCAGCAAAAACTTTGCAAAATTTTTGTAACACTACTCTTTTGTTGGAAATCACCCAGAAGAAATCGAGCTGCTTTTCTTTGGATTTTTTCCAGTTCTTGAATCAAGTAATCCTGGTGAGGGTCCCATACACTGGAACCATACTCTGGTTGGGGTCTTACCAGAGACTTATACGCCCTCTCCTTTACATCCTTACTAGAACCCCTAAACACTGTCATAACCAAGTGCAGAGATCTGTACCCTTTATTAACAATCATATTTATGAAGGTCTTTTCTTACATTAACACCTAGATATTTACTATGATCCCCAAACGGAACTTTCACCCCATCACGCAGTAATTAAAGCTTAGAGGACTTTTCCTATTTGTGAAACTCACAATCTGACTTTTAACCCCGTTTATCATCATACCATTGCCCACCGTCCATCTCACAACACTATCGAGGTCACCCTGCAGCCGCTCACTATCTTGTAACTTATTTATTACTCTGTACAGAATAACATCATCTGCAAACAGCCCTATCTCTGATTCCACTTCTTTACACATATCATTGATATATATAAGAAAACATAAAGGTCCAATAATACTGCCTTGAGGAATTCCCCTCTTAATTATTACAGGGTCAGATGAAGTTTCGCCTACTCTAATTCTCCGAGTTCTATTTTCTAGTAAATACAGCCACCCATTCAGTCACTCTTTTTTCTAGTCCAATAGCACTCATTTTTGCCAGTAGTCTTCCATGATATTATTATTATTATTATTATTATTATTATTATTACTACTACTACTACTACTACTACTTGTATTGTGCAAACACTCCAAATTATATTATTAACTAATTAACAAAGTTATAAGAGATTTTGAGAGGGCAGAAATAAGAAGGCAACAGTTAAATAGTTCAGACCAAATAAAACAAATTCTTCCAAAATATTCAGTATAGCTTTCAAAGAAGAAAATAATTTCCAGCACAAATTAATGGTCCTTACCTTATTCAGTGTACATCGCCACATCTTGAGATACTTCTGGACCACAGTTCTCCAAGTCTACAACAGTTTACAATCCACTGGAGATGATTACCATAATAAAACAGCAGCTGGTATGGGAATTAAGTCATACAAAAAGAATAATGAACCTAATTACATATGACATAAAATAAGAAGAGAATAACAAGAAACATGAATTGATTGAATGTAAAATGTGTTTCTATACATTAATACAGACTTAAGGAAGAACTGTAAGACATGGATAATTAGTTTAGTGATGGAATAGGAGCAGGTGGGGGTGGGAGATGAGATCTTAGCAGTGAGGAAGCAGAGTGATAGCAACTAGTACCTGGTATACAAAAACTAACTGAAAAGAGTAAACAATGAGTTGTGTAGAGTGCTCCAGTCAAAGTCAAGTTAAGATATCAAACTAAACACAATACACAAGTTGAATATAGGAAGCTGAGGCTCAAGGTCGGTTAGTGGTTGCTGGGCAGCATATGGCCTACAAGGAGAAGCATTATGCTAAGGTCATGTTTACTACACTTGGACTACTGCCAGCAATCTGAGACATTCAATGTTAGGCAATTAACTCATTGATAAGAAAGAAAGAGGAGGCAGGCAACAGAGCTATATTTGCATAGGACAGCTATGATAAGGTGATACGGTGAAAAAAATATGAGAAGTTAAGTTCTTATATCTATCCACTAAATAATTCTTAAATACTAGTCAGGACATTTTGGAAGATTTTTGATAGATTATCCCATCATCATCATCATCATCATTCATTTTTAAATGAAGTTATCTGTCCAATTACTGATGCAGAAAAGTTCCAGCCTGCAGGAGAACGATGGTATCATAAAGAAAGAAAGAACCATTTTCTAAGATGAGACAAATACAATTAAATTAATAAGTGAGTTTTTAGTGCACACATTATACACATCACAGTTTCTTTTGATAGCTTTACACCAATCAAATTAAATTTATAGAATTCAACCAAGTTTTTTTAAAAAGAATTATTATTGTTATGTATTGATCAGAAGACTGATCAAGATGGAATTTCTACTTGGAGTAATTTATGAAGTAAGCTATATAAATACTTCTTTTGCTTTCATTCACATGAACAGGAGCATAAAAGGGAGTTTGATACAGAAAGAAGAACAATTTTTCTTTCTTAGTGGAATTAGCACATAAATATATATGACTTTATTTGTCGCTTGTTCTTTTCCATTATTATTATACTGACTATTATTGGGCTACTTTGTCCTAGTCTATTACCACCTGTACTTTTGTCTCTTCCATTTTCCTGCATTTATCTAGCTTTCTTGCTATATATACTAGCTGTTGAACATGTCGTTGATGAGTTTATATAATTGCAGCAATAATGCCTTTCCACCAGAGATCAGTGGCATCCGGTCTGTGTAATTCTATTGTTGATCAGTTTTATGGGCTTAGTGCATTGTAGGCTATCACATTTAATTTTCTTATGACTATGCAATATTAGGGCATTCAAGGTCAAAGGAACTTTCCTTACCCCCTCCTTTCATGGTTCTCTTTTCTCATATTCTTCGAGTGATCGTTCCTGTAAGTTTTCCTTCTCACTTTGATGGTAATCTTCATTATCTTCCTGATAGGGGCTGATGACCACCTAATAAAACCTTTCGCAACAAAAACCACCACCATCACCAGTTAACTCAGCATAACGATTGAATAATATTTCCATGTTATCGATGCTTAGCACTGATGGATTTGGCACTAAAATTCTAAATTTGTGAATATCTCTTATATCACCACCACCACATCATCATAGCCTGTACAGTTCTGTAACTTCTGTTATGAACAAATTTTATATAGAACTATTATTTGCATAGATATTTGTTAGTTTATCAAAAATGTAATAATCGGGAACATATCTATTATTATTCTCGTATGGCAAAATCGCATCAAAAGTACATTATATTTAGCCCAACATTTGTTGAGTAGTTTTCCCATACAGCTAATATTAGCAGAAAATTTGACATTTCCTATTTTGTTCCCCTTGATACCGCTATGCAGTTGTACAATAATCAAATAATATACATACTGTTATCAAACATGTGGGAAGTAATCTGGGGTGAACAGTACATGTGTCACATCTGCGAGAAGATTTGTTTTCTTACTAAACTGGCCATTGCATTACAAGAAAACTGCTCTGTCACAGTGTTTCTATGGAAAAGTAAAGAATGAGAAATACCTGTTTCAAGTATCAAATTACAACTCCTTTTCTTACAAAAGCTCAGTACCTGGTGAAATTGAAATAGCTACATTCATTGATGGCTTATGTAAACCTACACTTGCATTGTATAAAAAAGAGTTCACTGTAAATTGCTTCACTGCCAGAAAAGGAAGCATACATCCAGAAAGGTTCCAGTAAAACATAAAAAAAAATGATTACAAAAACGTTCTGCAGTATATCCCAAGTGAATTTTTGTCCTTCTATAAAGGCATTTGTAAGTGGACTACCATTGATACTAACGATACTTTAGAAAGGGATTTCTGAAGTTAGAGACCTAATATCCATGCATCTAAGCCTAATATTTATGTGGTTAGAGTATAATGTTGATTATGTTATATGCATACTATAATAATAATAATGTTATTTGTTTTACGTCCCACTAACTACTTTTTAAGGTCTTCGGAGACGCCGAGGTGCCGGAATTTAGTCCCGCAGGAGTTCTTTAACGTGCCTGTAAATCTACCGACACAGGGCTGTCGTATTTGAGCACCTTCAAATACCACCGGACTGAGCCAGGATCGAACCTGCCAAGTTGGGGTTAGAAGGCCAGCGCCTTAACCGTCTGAGACACTCAGCCCATACTGACATCTGCCCATTAATTCTTGTATTCAGAACCTACAACTGTCACAGTAAAAATAATTTTCTTTTTCTACCACTTTTTCCACACCCTGATGCGGGTCACGTAAGCAGTCTGTGTTGCACATGTGGACTTGGCCCCATTTTATGGCCGGATGCCCTTCCTGACAGCAACCCTCGGTGGAAAGCCGTATTCATTATTGTGTGTTTCTGTGGTGGTTGGTAGTGTTGTG
The DNA here is from genome assembly GCF_040414725.1 of Anabrus simplex. Taxonomy (NCBI): domain Eukaryota; kingdom Metazoa; phylum Arthropoda; class Insecta; order Orthoptera; family Tettigoniidae; genus Anabrus; species Anabrus simplex. The sequence continues at coordinate 1,148,425,327 of NC_090265.1, read as the reverse complement.
TATTGTGTGTACATGAAAATAATGTTGGGACAAACATAGACACCTGGTTCCTGAATCAGAGAAAATAATCAGATGTAAATGAACTTCCCGACCCGGCCGGAAATTGAACTAGAGACCCTCAAGGCTTCAATGCAGACTATTCAGCCAAGAAACCAGATTGTCACAATAAAATCAAAAATATTCCATTTTTTTAATAACCGATTAATGCTTTCTTAAATAATCTGGGTGAAAGATTTGAAATTTTTCAATTTGTTTTAATTTAAATCTATTTAAAATGATATATGAATAATATTCTGTATGAAAATAAGCCATCTCCAAATTACCAGTATAAAATAAATTTTTAAAAATAAGCAATACTGTTACAAAACTTCATGGCATCTTCTTGAGTTTGTAAAAGATAAAAAGCTCTGTAGGTATATTGAAAATGTTCCCCTGTATGTCTGCTATACTTTCTTTTTCTCCCGTAAAATTAGTTTTGACAGAGCTGACTGCATTTCAACTGGAGAAGGTAAATGTTCACTATCTTCTTTTTCTTCTTGGCCTTTACAAAGGAGAGGATATACCACTCATGAGCAAGTCTCTGGAATCTCTATACAAGGGAGCCTGAGGCAAATAGACATCACAGTCTTCAGCCAACTCAAAAACTGGCTACTTACTGGATCCAACTGTGGGGTTCGAACTAAATTCAGACCAGCTACAGGAGGTTGATAATGAGAAGAAGGCTACCTATGAACCTACAGTGCCCTACTATAAAAACAAGTACATACAACCTTGAATGTATTGATATGACTGGATTGACAGTGTGTACTTATGGAACGATATCGAGCGTTTTTATAAAGAACTGCAAAATGCTAGGCATCCCTAAAAATACCATAAAAGATATTGCAATCTCAGCAGTTATGGGATCTGTCACGATTTTACGAAATCACTTACATGCTACATAATAATAATGTCGACACTGGAAAGGCAAAGTATCTTAAGCGACAAAATATGAATTTTACAGGAGCTGATAAAACTATTAGTGAGTTGAATACTTACAGTTTAGGCAGTTTCTGTTTTTATTCCACTCCAGAAATGAATTTTTCACTTTATTGTCATATTAGGTTACGTATTTATTCAATTGTTGCAAAATATAACTTGTTTTAGAGTTATGAATGTCACTACATTACAATAAGAGAATCAAAGTGGAAATTACACTGATTACAGTACAACATTTGGAAATGACCATTTTTATCAGTCCTCCTCATCTGTTTGTGGTAATAGATCACTGTGTTTGGAGTCGTAAGTAAGGTTTAGATACTCGTTGTAGAACATTGCAGAACATTTAGTGCCAAGTCTAGCCAGATCTTGATAATTCTCTTCAGACACTGGAACAAGATGATCTTTAATCTCTCTCTCACTTGGTGTCACCTGCTAATCTCCTTGTTGGATATCACCCATCAATCATCATAAGTACACTCATTTTCTGCAGCAACTCACTAGCAAATTTATTAACAAGATAACTGCTGTCATGTCATGGCATGTGGCCTCTAGAAAGACCTGGTGCAGGTTGAGTTGACGCCGTATAGGCAATACTTCCTCTTAAAACAATAATCACCACCACCACCACCACCACCACCACCACCACCACCACCACCACCTCGTATAAATCCTTCTATTATTTCTAATCTTCCTCCAGTAGATGCCTAACTCTTTTACAATACTTCTCAAACTGATACAATGATACAACCTCCTTGGAAACCAATCCTCTCTCCTGATAAGGTTGAAATTTAGATACTGATGGAGTTGTTTTCTGAAGAGTGTAAAATTCATGGATTATGCATTGAAATCTTAAAATTCCGTTACACGCTTATTCCCTTTCTGTGTTTTTCCTGGTGTACAAAATGCCTTTTAGTCTCGTTTTGTCTCTGCTCTCTTTTTTTTTCTTTTGCTACCTGTTTAATGTCACACTAACACATTGAATGTTTTTGGCAAGGGAGAGATGGGAAAGGGCTAGCTGGGATGGGGAGGGTAGCAGCCATGACTTTAATTAAGGTACAGCCTCAGCATTTGACTGATGAAATGAAATGGCGTATGGCTTTTAGTGCCGGAAGTGTCCGAGGACAATTTCAACTCGCCAGGTGCAGGTCTTTTGAATTGATTCCCGTAGGCAACCTGCGCGTCATGACGAGGATGAAATGGTGATGAAGACAATACATACACCCAGCCCCCGTGCCAGTGGAATTAACCAATTATGATTAAAATTCCCGACCCTGCCGTAAATCGAACCTGGGACCCCTGTGACCAAAGGCCAGAACGCTAAGCATTTAACCATGGAGCCAGACATGTGCAAATGGGAAACCACAGAAAACCATCTTCAGGGTTGCCAACAGTGAGATTCAAACCCACTACCTCCCGAATGCAAGCTCACAGCTGTGCGACTATAACCGCATGGCCAACTTGCTCGGTTAAATTTCTGTTGACCGACCTCTACAACACTTTTGTTGTACTTTCAACAACTCCTTTCTATACTGTCCTTGTGTTTTACTCTTTCTGTCCCCAGCTTCCTTTTTCATAAGACTATGAACACTGAACAATCTCATACATTTGTCCTCTTGTTGTCGCGAATTTCAGTGTAGAATTTTCAGTGGCATAATTCACTTTGTGCATGAATGGTAGGAATATGTACTGATAATGAACCGATTTGTTTAGCTACTGACCCTACTTGCTCAGTCAAGTGACAAGAAGCAGCCCCTTCTTTTCCTTCACAGCTGTCAATCAACATGTGATAGATCCGCTAACAGGTTTTGCCTTATGTTTCAAGTGCCAAATTGATTTGAGGCAGTTATAAATCGTGTACTACAGAAATGACCGACAACAGTCAAGAACGATGAAACTGATGCATCTCACATTCCCTCCAGAATTAAAACTTGTAGCTTAAGATAATCTGTATGCAAATTACAAGATTCTAACTCAGGCGCTTAAGATGTAATGACTGGTGTTTACAATAACCTGGTGTTCTGTATATTACTGATAGTGGTTACGATAATTTATTTTTTTACATTGTTTTTACCCTCTAGATTTATTTAACACTTAAAATACTTTGCCAGCATGTGCACTGGAGTCTGATTGACGTACAAACACCGTAACCTCAATTTTGACAAAAATGTTGCTTACGATACTTTGCCTTTCCAGGGATGATGTGATGTGTTATTGTCCTTAATCTCTTCTACTATTTTCCAATCTTTTATTGGCAATATATTGTATAGCCATATTTTGTGTCTTTGTAATGCTTTGTCTCTGTAGTAGCCTTGATCTTTTCAGGAAGCTCATCAAATAAAATATGACAGTTTTAGCAAGACTGCAGACTATCAAGAACTTGAAATGGTAGGTGAACATTATCTATTGTTGTGTTGGTACTAGTGCTATCATCATCATCTCTGCAAATTTTTGTTACTGTAATACTAGTCCCTCAGGCACATACACATAACTTAATGACATCACTAGTATTCAAAACAAGATCCCAAGTTTAAACTTAATTATTACTGTAACTGCAGGACTGTAAATTACACTCCAAATAAAGGAAACTTAATGAGGTAGACAGAATTATGGTGCATACTATGACATCTCAGTAACAATATCTGGCTGCTGAGACAAGGCTAGTCTTCTGTAAACAAGTTCATCTGTGAGAGCACTTAACTTGGTCCAATTTAAATCACTTGAAAGCTGAAGAGAGAATACTTTCCAGACAGCTGATCATTCATCTAAGTACAGTCAAGTCTATGCACAAGTCCATAACTAAAGATACTATATTTTCATAGGGAACTCAAGTGAAAGGTAACTTATTTCCATAAGTTATACAGGTATCTAATCATTAAATACCATCAATACTACTCATTTTAAAAAATCAGTCCAATGGTAACAGTAATAGTCATAAAAGCCCTGAGTTTCATTCTTATCTCTAATCAATTAAGTCTTGGTTAGGGACTGCCTAGATTTGTAGGCTACTTGAATTATTTGATATTGTTACACATGGTAGAGCATAAAGGAACTTGTCACCATGCCAAACACTAACTCTGGTTTAGGGTTGATCATTTAAATGTATGTATGTATGTATGTATGTATGTATGTATGTATGTATGTATGTATGTATGTATGTATGTATGTATGTATGTATGTATGTATGTATGTATGTATGTATGCATGCATGTATGTATGGTACCAGTAAAATAGCCCAATTTTATGAATTAATATTAAAGTTAGCACGAAGTTGGTCTTATGGCAATTCTGGGTGGTTTCTAGCTAGGGCTTGGTACAGGAGGAAGGGTCCTATCTACAAGAAAATTTTTAAATTGATTGAATAATAGTTTTATTCAGAAAATGCATTTCAAAGTGCATATCACCTTACTGTTGATAGTCGCAGTCTTCAACATCACCTTTTGATGACCCGTGCTCCCAGTTCACCAGGCTGAACGGGGCTGGAACACGTTCTGGAAGTCGCCAATATTTCGTTGATAGAAGGCCGGAACACCCAGGTTGGTTTGATATGGGTTTGAGTCTCGAACTTTCGACGTTGTGGACGGTCTCCGACGCTCTCCAACGATGTTACGGGGTAATCACTCGTCACATAACTTACACGAGTGTCCAAATTTACACAGTCCCCTGACACTTTGGTTTAACAGCACTGTTTCATTTAATATGGTTGGGATATACCGTCAAATTCACTCTTAATCTTGTAGATAGTATTTAAAAGTTCACTAAAGATGTAGATGCGAGTAGCATCAAGATTGGAAGAAAATAAAGCACAGTTCATGAATAGAAATAATGAAACTGAAAATTGTTCATGCACTTGGCACAGTTCGTGGTGATTTTCCACTAAATAAAGTAGCACTTGACATTGAAAGAAATGTATGACTGCTCTAGAGTTTATCAAAGACACTGCTGTCAGTCATGAAACAACACTAAACACTTTGACGAAGAAATAAGGTTGTGATGAAAAGTACAGTTTGTTGTTAGGCACGCTTGACATTAAATAAAATAGGCGACTGTTCGAGAGTTTGTCTAAGACACTGCTGTCAGTCACACACAGATAATTTACACACTGTTCAGAAGAAATAATACACAGTTCTGTTTGAATTGGATTAAGAAACACAGTTTAAATTCACAGTGAAACACTTGTGTCACAGTACATGATTATACTTTTATCATGGTAATCATTTGCAGTAATATTCATGGGAAAATTCGAACACTTTTATAAATACTCATGTCTATTAAGGAAATTATGCTGACTGAGATTTGAAGAAAAAATGTCACAGTTAATAGTATAACGTAGTAGTGTCACATTGAAATTAATTATGTTTGTTCAGATGCTAAGTTTCACACAGGCAACGTGGTAATAAACTCAGTTCTACAAGAACAAAAGTAAGTTGCATTGAGAAGTTTCTACATGCGCACAGAATATAAATTATACTTTACTGTTGTCACCTAAGTCCAATATACGACTTGTCATAATCAGAGTTCCAATACGCGCACACATTATAAGTTCAACTTGATTGATAGACTCAATGTCCATTATAAAGACTTTGTTATACATGAGTTCACACACGCACAATTTATAAGTTCAACACGACTGTCAGAGTTCAAGTTCCACATGAAGACTTTAAATATTCGAAGAGAGACTCTGTCAGCACTTTGACGAACACTGCAGCGTGGAGAGTCAGGCTGAACACCCAGTTATGACTGTCTGATCTGGGTAAAGTGAGCTCTCCTTATATTCGGTTTGGGGCTCCTACGTCATCATATAACGTAATCTCTTTGAAGCAGATTATCTCCTGTGTTCCTCAACGGATTATCTTGAGATTCACAATTTGGGAAGTTTATGTTATCCTCTTCAGAATGACGTGTCGCTCAAGTCGCTGAGCTTAATATTAGAGAAGTTTTGAATTTTTCTCAATGGAATGTTCGCGAAGGTGCGACGTTCATATCCAGAATATATCAGGCCATGCAGGCTACATGTGGCATCAGGCATGTAATCTAACTTATCCCTGCAGCCACGTCACACACACAGCTGTCGGCGGCTCGCTTATTCGCTCCTCCGAACGTAAACAAACCAAGTTTGCTCTGAACGTCTTGCGTGATGATGAAGTACAATTAATAGCCAAAAAATATGGCATGTACAGGTCGTAACTGGTACAGTATGTATGTATGTATGTATGTATGTATGTATGTATGTATGTATGTATGTATGTATGTATGTATGTATGTATGTATGTATGTATGTATGTATCCAACCCTTGTCCTGTTTGTCTACAGGGTCAGGTATGAAGTGAGACAAATCTTTGTAGTGAGTTTTTATGACCGAATGCCCTCATCAGAGGAGATAATGAGATGTAATGATGATGTGATATATGATAGTAAGAAGGGAAAGGGTAAAACCAGGTGTTGGGACATAGCCTACCACTACTGAATATCACCAAGGTCAGCTCAAGGCTTAATGTCTCCATCTGACTGATGAATTACCATCTTTCGCATCATATGCTTTCACTCCCAATGAACACTGCGGAGAGGTTCGGAATTTAATCCAGGCTTTTGGCACAAAATCTAGTGATTAGAAATTGTACACCGCCACCTGTCCTAACCTGCTGGCCAACATTCTGATGGTGAGATTTCTTCGACCAACGGGACTTGAACCAACTAGCCACAGTGTCAGACCATATACACGTGGTGCCTTAATAAAAACGTTATACAAATGCTGGGGCTGTACCTTAATTAAGGCCACGGCCGCTTCCTTCCAACTCCTAGACCTTTCCTATCCCATCGTCGCCATAAGACCTATCTGTGTTGGTGCGACGTAAAGCCCCTAGCAAAAAAAAAAAAAAAAAAGTTATCTTTTCACCTACTGGTGGGTGGCCAGCATGTCAGTAGCCTCTGAAATGAATCAACTAGTTTACTTATACCAAAGTGAGCACAAAAGTCATGAAAGAATTTGAGAAATGTTCCTCTTCATCCCACCAGAATTCCTATAATGGTTGTACATATTTTTTAAATAATTCACCGTGGGCTCATAACTCATCTTCTTTTCTTAGTCAATTATCAATGGCTGATCATCATCAGTTCTGAATTGGACCGTGGGATCAGTGGTGATGCCCAATCTTGTTTATTGCAGATTGCCAAGATGTCAATTCTACGAATATTTCCAATTATTGCAACACACTGGATTTGCTTGTAGACCTCAAATTCTTTTATAGCTAGGGCTAATGCTTTCCTGCTCCTTACATCATGTAATAATGCAATCTAAAGATTCAGTTAGCAGTTTGGCTTATAACATAAACTTGACTGTAGTGACAAGCAGAGTCAAAAATTTGTAACTACTGAAATGACTTTGAACTTGAAGAGCAATGAGACTGGCATGAAGATCTCCATGTTTGAAGCTGAAGTGAAGTTGCTAAGGAAGAGACAAGATAGATTTAATGCTCAGAAAGAAATTAAAAATTGGAGACCTGGATTGTATGCATATTCTTCAGTGCAGTGAAAGAAATGTAATCAAAGTATAGTGAAGGTAATTCAGTAAATTCACTATCACCATATTCTGTAAGGTAGTCAGTTTGCAGATAAAGTTATCTCTAAATCAGCCTGTTTTGGACCACCTTGCTGTACTGGAGTGAAAGCCAAATGGAGTATGAATAGCTTATAAGCAGGGAGCAATAGACATGTCAGTAGCAAGGATGACTGCTGATAAAAATATGAGGGGCCATAATAGGAAGAAGACCACATTGGGAATTAATAAGTTAGATAAAAGTATGTAAAAGAACTGACTCAACTGCAGAAAATAAGAGAAGTAGAAGTCAACTGAATCAAAGAGATTTATTTATTGTATGGCTTTTAGTGCCAGAAGTGTCTGAGAACATGTTCAGCTCACCTAGGGCAGCCCTTGTATGCTTGAGTGGCTGCGAGCAAAAACTTCAGACGCAACTCTTCTACGTAATACAGCTCTCTCGTTAGCACATAAACAAGCCGTGAGGGAGAGTACTTAAATAAGCAAAGTGTTCTCTTTAGAAAAGTCTATTTCAGACTCTCTATTCTCTTCATTTGTGCATTGTTAAGATGCACTCATATATTTTGCAGACCATAGGGTTGATTTTTACTCGTAAATGAAACAATTCTGTAGTTTGTCCCCCTCCTTTTCAACGTTTATATAGAACAGGCAATAAAGGAAATCAAAGAGGAATTTGGAAAGGGAATCACAATCTAAGGAGAGGAAATCAAAACCCTGAGATTTGCCGATGATATTGAAATTACAGAAGATCTGGAAAAATTGCTGAATGGTGTGGACAGAGAAGGGGTACAAGGTGAAAATAAATAAATCCAAAACAAAAGTAATGGAGTGCAGTCGAACGAAATCAGAGATTAGGAAATGAAGTCTGAAAGAAAGTAGATGAATAGTGTTACTTGGGTAGTAAAATAACTAACGATGGCAGAAGTTGATACAGGAATTAGAAAGATGTTTTTGAGGACTTTTGTATTGAGCGTGGCTTTGTATGGAAGTGAAACATGGACAATAACTAACTCAGAAAGAAAGAGAATAAAAACTTTTGAAATGTGGTGTTACAGAAGAATGCTGAAGGTGAGATGGATAGATTGAATCACGAATGAAGAGATACTGAACTGAACTGGTGAGAGATCAATTTGGCTAAATTTGATGAGAAGAAGAGATAGAATGATAAGACACCTCTTAAGACACCCAGGACTTGTTCATTTGGTTTTTGAGGGAAGTGTAGGTGGTGAGAACGGTAGGGGTTGATCAAGGTATGACAAGCAGATTAGAGCAAAAATAGGATGAAGTAGTTACGTAGAAATGAAAAGTTTAGCACAATATAAGGTGGCATGGAGAGCTGCATCAATCCAGTGTATGGACTGATGACTCAAACAACAACAGTTTAACGTTGCATTAACACTGAATGTTTTCAGTGATGCAAAGATGGAAACGGGCTAGGATTTGGAAGGCAGCGGCTATGGCCTTAATTAAGGTACAGTCTCCGTATTTGCTTGGTGTAAGAACAGGAAACTACAGAAATTGGTCTTCAGGATTGCCGATGGTGGATTCGAATCCACCATCTCCCGAATGCAAGCTCACAGCTATGTGACCCTAAACGCACGGTCAACTCGCTCGGTACATCTTCGCCCTATTTCAAAGGTTTCTCAGCCGTCTCCCCTCAACTTAATGGCTTAATATCTCTCTGTCACAGTCTTCCATTATACATCCTATCAGCCAGTTTTGAGTCTAACAGTTTCTTTCTAGACAGGTTTGATTTCTGGATGATTCAGTGGGACCATGAACTAAATATCAGATTCTGTCTTATGTGTTCTTGTTTTAGAATTTTGACTGGTTTGTTCATTATATAACATGGAACATTCACTGAATTTGAGGTTATGAACAAATAGTAAGTTAAATGTGCCTGTATGTTAGATAATTTTTGTGTGTTTTGTTCTTTGTTATGTGTTCCGAGGTATCTGTGGAACAGCAGAGGTGAAAGAAGGTGCGGGGGTGAACAGGTCTCATGCTACGAAATTAAAGTTAATTTAAAATTTAACAAGGTTATATTTTCTTTGCAAAATCAAGAAATAACAAGCATGGCAGGTACAGAGTAGCAAGGCAACAAAAGTACAATTACAGTATTTACAGGATTTGGGCTTCGAGCCCCGAACTCACAATTCTTGGGCAACTAGCCCAACTTTACCCCAAAACAAGATTTAACAGAGGGGCAGAAAACCCCATTCATGCCCAGGAGCACTTGCTCTAAATTACACAGAAAAGCCTCCTCGAGGCATACAACACTCAATTTTCAAGAAAGAGCCACTCGCTCTCAAACCTTAAGCCTATCAAAGGCCACACCAAATTCCACTTTCAAGTTGTCCTCCACGGACGCGAAAACAGGGGTAAAATACCCAACCTACTGAGACCTATTAAGAGAGAAAAGGTTAATTACATGGCCTCTAAAATACCAATTTGAGAGGAGGCGATCTGCACTCCTAATACATTTTGTTTAAAACCTAATCTGGCTCTAGGCCGCTAATGCAAGGGCTAATTCCATACTAAAGAGGTGACTTTAGAAAGAAACAATTTACATTACGTTAAGGAAGAATTGGTTGTGAAAAATAAGTCCACCTCAAAACAATATGAGTGGGAGCTCGAGAGGGTTAAGCACTCTCTATCCCAATATGTAGCTTAAAAGAGAATAGATACTAAGAGTCTTTACATTTTAGGGAAAAGTTACATGGTGGAAAAGCTTCGGACCCGCCCCGAGAGTTAAACTGCTGAGCTGGCAAGAAAATAAGTTATTAAATGGCCATTACCTTATGGATGAACTGCTGCCCAAAGAAAGAGGTGCTTCCCGCCCCCTGCTACGTACTTTACACACAGAAAGATGTTACTGAAGTGGCGCGGAGACCCGAAAATCAGCAGTTTATATACTCTCGCGGAAAGTTCGAGGCGTTTCAGGAATGAGAACACCCTCCCACAAAAGCTTTATTGGCTAGGGTTAAGCAACATATCCCCTTTGGAGAAGATACACCTGATTGGTCATAAATTAATTAAAGAAATTCGGGATTGGCTAAATTCAAAACAAGGGGAAAGAAAGGGTTATACAGCCAACTTAAACAATAACAGAAAGAAATTTAACAAGGAACAAACTTTTGAAATAAAAATTTCTCCAAAAAAACAGTTCTTTCACTTCGCACTAGGGTGCACCATTGTAGTTCTTCAGTAGTGTCCTCTAGAAGAGAAAGTTCACACTTCTTACTACAGGTAAAACAAAAATACATCGAAAACGACCCAGTTCAGAAACTCCAAAATTTCCAAGTAGTGACATCTTCTGAGAAACTTGAAAATTAACACCTAAGATAAAGTTCAGACTTCCTCCAGTAGGGGAGTTTCAACTGGCGCAAAGTTTGAATAAGCGGCATGGAGGTGTACCGCCGGTACAGACCTCCCCCCCCCAAAAGTCCCTCCAGGGGTGACCCATGAAATTTGTTTGAAAACAAGGTCCAAGTTATGATGTTGATATGGAGATTAATTGCAGAAGTATTTACCAACAAATTTTCTTAAAATGATTGGATCCAGTTTCAAAATTCTTGTAGTAACTGTTGAAGTAATGTCTTTATGTTTGTAGAAGTTGAATTCAGAAGGAAACTTTTAGTTTTTTAAAATTGAGGAAAAATTTTCTAAGTCCACCAGATATTGCAGTAAAATCCAAAACAAAGGTAGTAATGTTGAACTGGAATGTCCATATAGCTGGATATGTACTTTAAACGTTGATAAGTTTGACGGCCAGACCAGCCGCCGCTGCTTGAGTTCAGAGGAGGCCGCTCGGACCCCTCAAGTACCCTGAGATACCGCTCGCCCGCACTATGAGAGGAGTAGTGGAGTTGAAGCACGCCGCGCCTGCGGCGAACATGCAGGTCGCGGGCCAGTTACAGGTTGTGCGCCGCACATCAGCCTTGGCCGGGAGGAGGACTCTGGCTCGCTGTACACAGGTTGGCCTCACTGGAGAAGGGCGGGCCCGTACCCTGCCTCAGGAGCGGTACGGCGCCGCGCTGCTGCGGGGGCACTGTAACATTAAAGCTAGGCGGCAGAATTTTGTTAGACCATCATCAATTTTTTGAGGGCACAGGCATTGTGGAGAGGTTGAGGGGCCAGCGGCGTGAAGATATTCATGGCATATATAAGCCACTGTGTGTTATGTTAGCAGGAGACGGGAGCGTGGTAATGGCCATGGTAAGGACAGGATGGCAGTTTAACTGATCGGGGGAGGTTTGCAATAAATAATTACACACAAAGGAAACAGATTCCAAGAGCAGAAGGCCTTAAAAGTGAAACCCCTCAAAAAAAATATAACCTTCCTATTTCTTTCCAAATTATATGAAACAAGTTAACACAGAAATTACACCGGTTTCACCTGTGACAGGTGAACCCTAAATATCCTCTCGGTGGCTGGATTGCTTAACAATAAGGTAACGGGAGTAAGGAAATCGAGAATGATACACGGCCCATGAAATCTGGGGGCAAGCTTGCCCGCGGGAACAAAATTCTTGACCATCACCTGGTCACCTACCTTCAAATGGGTGGGTCTCCGTCCACGATCGTATCTTTCCCTAACCTTTTCATGAGACACCTTAAGATTGGCTTTAGCCTTCTTCCAAAGATCTTTAATGTTATCTGGGTCTATTGTCTCAGGTAGAATGTCACTCAGAGACCAGAGGTTAGAGAGCGGCGTGTTGGGAACAAACTTGAACATCAGCTAAGCTGGCGTAAACTTATGAGATTCATGAACTGCCGAGTTCAAAGCAAAAGCTAACCAATGCAGGGACGTGTCCCATCTGGAATGATCTTCATGATGATAGGCAATAAGCGCGGACCTGAGATTACGATTAACCCGTTCAGCCAGAGATGGTTAAGGGTAATAAGCAGAAGTTGTCACGTGAGAGATGGACAGGTCGAAGCAGAATTTACGAAATAAATTAGATGTGAAAGCCTTAGCATTATCAGACACAATATATTGACACGGACCAAAAGAAGCAAAGATTGAATTTAGACAAGTAATGGTGGACTGAGCGGTAGCCAGCTTAGTCGGAAATAACCAGGAAAATCTTGTAAAACCATCTACACATACAAAGATGAACTTGTTGGCATTTCCCTTCGACTGGGGGAAGGGTCCTACATAATCAATATACAGGGGTTCCATAGGGCGCGAAGCTTGGTGAGAAGACAACAGGCCTACCTTGGTTGACATGGTGGGTTTACTAAGCAAGCAGGATCTACAAGCCTTTACTAGTTCACGGATTTCACCGTCCATACCTTTCCAGATGAACCTTTCACGAATCTTCTCACGAGTTTTAAAGATTCCAAGATGCCCCCCTAATGGGGTCTCATGATAGTACTTGAAGATCATAGGTACAAGAACAGCTGGAACGACAACCTTCATCCTCTTGTCATGCCTCGAAGGGCAACATAGAACACCGTTCCTCAGTACATAAGGAACAACATGTTCCCCAGAAGAAAGGGTTTCCATTATCGGGGCCAGCGTCGGATCTTCACGTTGGTATTTCTCGATATCCCTAAAGAGCATGGGAGCATCAGTTAAGATGGCATTAACATCAAATAGTATGGACTCGGGAGGTGATGAACTGTCGACCGGTTCATGGGTCTCAACGTCGTTGGAAAACATACGGCTGAGTCCATCAGCAACAACATTTTCGGTACCTCTGATATGTCTAACCTCAAATTGGAAGGCAGAAATTCGGATGGCCCAACGGGCTATACGACCAGTACGACGCGGCCTACCTAAGACCCAGCTTAAGGCTTGATTATCTGTCTCCAGGTCGAATTTGACATGTTCCAGGTAGAGACGGAACTTTTCTAAGGCAAATAAGACTGCCAAACCTTCGAGCTCATAGATGGAATACTTGGTTTCTTGAGCCGACAGAGTCCTAGATGCATAGGCGATGGGTCGCCTCCCTAGTTCAGTCTCTTGAAGAAGGACTGCAGCTACCGCCGACGACGACGCATCGGTTTGGACGATGAATTTCTTTGAGAAATCAGGCATAGCAAGGACAGGGGCATTACAGAGAGCTAATTTAAGATCTTCAAAAGCGGCTTGTTGAGAAGGTCCCCACTCGAATTTGATGCCTTTCCTACGAAGAAGGTTTAAGGGCGCCGCTCTATTAACGAAGTTAGGAATAAACTTCCTGAAGAAATTCACCATACCAATGAACCTGGCGATACCTTTGATGTCCTTGGGAGGTTTAAAATCACGGATGGCCTGTGTTCTAGAATGATCGACTGCAACACCATCAGGTGAGACAATATGCCCTAGGAATGACATGGAGGGCTTAGCGAAGGCAACCTTGGACAACTTATCAGTTAACCCGGCCTTACGAAGGCGATTGAGAACTTCTCGCAGATGATCTAGATGTTCTTCAAACGTCTCCGAAAATACGACGACATCATCCAGGTAGTGATACAAGTACTCAAATTTGATGTCGGAGAAGACCCTATCTAGCAGTCTAGTGAGTACAGCTGCTCCCGTGGGGAGCCCGAAAGGCACGCGGTTGTATTCATACAAATTCCAATCCGTGGCGAACGCTGTAAGATGTTTAGACTCTTCGGCAAGGGGAATTTGATTGTAGGCCTGATTCAAATCCAAGATGGTGAAGAACTTGGCCTTACGGAACCATGAAAAACAAGAATGAAGGTCGGGAAGGGGCACAGATTGTAACACCACCTTCCGATTGAGAGCCCTATAATCAATGACAGGCCTGAAGCCCCCTTGGGGTTTCGGGACTAGAAAAATAGGCGAAGAATACGCCGACTTAGAGGGTCTAATAATACCATCCTTCAACATCTGATCGATGATTTCTTTCAGAGCCTTCATTTTAGGTGGAGATAGCCTATAAGGTGGAAAACGGACCGGAATCGAATCCGTGACCTCAATTTTGTATTCAATAAGGTCAGTAACACCAAGAGTATCAGAGAACACCTCTGGAAATGACTGACACAATTTACGAATACTATCAGCCTGCTCCTCAGGTAGATGTCTAAGGTCTAACAACATCTCATCCTGGGTAGGCGAAATAGATGAACATGATGCAGAATTACATTTCAATAATGGGATTTTACAATTGGAAGCAAATTTGAATGTGCACGACTTACTCTGAAGATCGAGCACAAGACCAGTGTGAGAAATGAAGTCAGCTCCCAATATAATGGGGCAAGACAAGTGCTTAGCCACAAACAATTTGATTTTCCATGTAAATTTAAAAACACGAATTTTGACCTGTAAAGAACCTAGAATTTCTAATGGAGATGAATTAGCCGGAACATATTGGATCGCAGACAAACAATAGTCAGGAAGCTTACAAACAGATTTCAATTTTGCATACCATTCAGCCGAAATAATAGAACAAACACTGCCTGAATCTAATAGAGCTGTTATAGGCTCATTATTTAACTCAATTTTGAGAAAAGGCACCGGTGCGGGGGTATCCGCCGCAATCCTAAGACATTCTTTGGGGCATTCAAAAGATGAATTTGAAGACTGAACTTTCCCTGAATTTTCGACCTGTTTACCAGGGGCTGAGCCTCGGAAAGATGGATTAGTCGACTCAGCCAAAGCCACTAGTCACTTTTTATTATTGGCATTGGTGGAATTTGCACCAGAAGTTGAGCAGGAGGGGGTGCTATTTGAATTTGGGCAATTCTTGGCGATATGTGAAAAAGCCCCACATTTAAAACAGCCTTGTGGTGAACCAGCTCCATTATTTGCCCTACTAGATTTGATCAATGGACACTTGTTCCAAAGAGGATCAGGCGACCCGCAAGCATAACATTTACGAGGTGTGACTGGTCGGCGAGGAGGAGGAGGCCGAGGATTACCAAAAGAAGGAGGGGGTTCTTTCGCGACACGCAAGGAATCGGCATATCTAACTCCTTCCGCCAATGCTTCAAGTTCAGAGAAGGTTTGCGGGCACGCCGCGAAACATAAATATGACCTATAGGATGGTGAGATACCTTCCACAATAGCTTGTACAATCTGATCCTCAGGAAAGTGAAGAGCAAACACCCTAGTATAGAACTTAATATCTTGGATGAAGTCTGCCAAGTTTTCATCCAAGCGCTGTACACGATAATAGTACTTCTGAATAAGGGAGGACCTTGCCCTAGCCGGGATGAAGTTAGCTAGCAAGTGGGCGTGGAAGTCCTCAATAGATGATTGCTCGGCAATGGCTCTTACTATTTTGTCTGAGAGAATACCAATTGCATAGGGATAGATGATTTGCAAAATCTGACATGGAGAAAGAGAAAAAACAAGAGCATGGTCCTGGAACTCAACTAAAAACCTTAAAAAAGAAATAACTTCACTGGTGGTTTTAACAGAAAACTTAGAGATACCTCTGAGCAACATTGCTAATGGATGAGGCAAGCTGCTGGACCCAGGTGACATAGTAGGTAAAGGTTTAAGTGGCAAAGACGTTAATTCAGAACGTACATTATTCAACGAGGTTCGGCGTTCAGACTCGTTGTCCAATGGGGCAGAGGTTGTTTGAGCTGCAACAGTTTTCCTATTGACGTCTCCCTTAGGAGGCTCTTCCTCGCTACCTACATTCACCGTGACGGGTTGATCAGTTTTGGGAGGAACTTCCCCAGTTAACAATTGGGTAACCTTACTGGACAATTCAGAAAGCTTTTCAAGAACCATACTAGCTTCCTTCCTCTGAACGTCATTCAACTTCAGAGACAACAGATCGTTAACCCTATTTGAAAAATGAAATAGCCTGGCTTGCACACGCTTAATTTGATTAGGAGAAGGATCATTTTCTTCAAAAAAAACTAACTACAGATGCTAGCTCAGTAGTATTGTCAGTGATCGTGGAAAGAGAGTCGTCAATTTCTTTCTCTCCCAAAGTGGGGATGGAAATGGGCAAATCAAGGGACTCTCTAAGCTTATTTGTGTCTACCGCAACCGTGCCTCCAGATTGCACATTTCTAATAGTTAACTTGCGCAAATAGTTGAGATGGAGAACATCGCGAGGGCCGGGCATGATGACAGAACAATTTTGAAAAAGGAAAAATCAAAAATTCCAGCAACTGAGAAAATTGTTACAGTTCGGATCAAAGCAATGTTTAGCCGTCAAAAGGGGCTAAATTGAGACCCATTCAACCATGCTCTGCTACCACTTGTTCCGAGGTATCTGTGGAACAGCAGAGGTGAAAGAAGGTGCGGGGGTGAACAGGTCTCAGGCTACGAAATTAAAGTTAATTTAAAATTTAACAAGGTTATATTTTCTTTGCAAAATCAAGAAATAACAAGCATGGCAGGTACAGAGTAGCAAGGCAACAAAAGTACAATTACAGTATTTACAGGATTTGGGCTTCGAGCCCCGAACTCACAATTCTTGGGCAACTAGCCCAACTTTACCCCAAAACAAGATTTAACAGAGGGGCAGAAAACCCCATTCATGCCCAGGAGCACTTGCTCTAAATTACACAGAAAAGCCTCCTCGAGGCATACAACACTCAATTTTCAAGAAAGAGCCACTCGCTCTCAAACCTTAAGCCTATCAAAGGCCACACCAAATTCCACTTTCAAGTTGTCCTCCACGGACGCGAAAACAGGGGTAAAATACCCAACCTACTGAGGCCTATTAAGAGAGAAAAGGTTAATTACATGGCCTCTAAAATACCAATTGGAGAGGAGGCGATCTGCACTCCTAATACATTTTGTTTAAAACCTAATCTGGCTCTAGGCCGCTAATGCAAGGGCTAATTCCATACTAAAGAGGTGACTTTAGAAAGAAACAATTTACATTACGTTAAGGAAGAATTGGTTGTGAAAAATAAGTCCACCTCAAAACAATATGAGTGGGAGCTCGAGAGGGTTAAGCACTCTCTATCCCAATATGTAGCTTAAAAGAGAATAGATACTAAGAGTCTTTACATTTTAGGGAAAAGTTACATGGTGGAAAAGCTTCGGACCCGCCCCGAGGGTTAAACTGCTGAGCTAGCAAGAAAATAAGTTATTAAACGGCCATTACCTTATGGATGAACTGCTGCCCCAAGAAAGAGGTGCTTCCCGCCCCCTGCTACGTACTTTACACACAGAAAGATGTTACTGAAGTGGCGCGGAGACCCGAAAATCAGCAGTTTATATACTCTCGCGGAAAGTTCGAGGCGTTTCAGGAATGAGAACACCCTCCCACAAAAGCTTTATTGGCTAGGGTTAAGCAACATATCCCCTTTGGAGAAGATACACCTGATTGGTCATAAATTAATTAAAGAAATTCGGGATTGGCTAAATTCAAAACAAGCGGAAAGAAAGGGTTATACAGCCAACTTAAACAATAACAGAAAGAAATTTAACAAGGAACAAACTTTTGAAATAAAAATTTCTCCAAAAAAACAGTTCTTTCACTTCGCACTAGGGTGCACCATTGTAGTTCTTCAGTAGTGTCCTCTAGAAGAGAAAGTTCACACTTCTTACTACAGGTAAAACAAAAATACATCGAAAACGACCCAGTTCAGAAACTCCAAAATTTCCAAGTAGTGACATCTTCTGAGAAACTTGAAAATTAACACCTTAGATAAAGTTCAGACTTCCTCCAGTAGGGGAATTTCAACTGGCGCAAAGTTTGAATTAGCGGCGTGGAGGTGTACCGCCCGGTACATTATGAATGTTGTCTTATAAACTAATTTCCATGAGCTCTAGATTCTCTCCAGATAAATTCTGGTGCTCTTGTCATATTACTACAGATTTTAAAAAATTAACTTGTTTTTAAAAAGGAAAACTAGTCGCAGTAAATGCTCTAGTTAAAGTTATGATCACACAAATTTCTCTACTATTTTTCCTTTTCTGTTGCAGATATACTGAGTCTAATTTATTAGTAAATACCAGTTTCTAAATTGTGTATTGGAACATAACAAGCTAACTAAGTATAGTTTAAATTCAGAGATACAAGTTAATAATAATTGTACCGGGCGGTACACCTCCACGCCGCTAATTTAAAATGTGCGCCAGTTGAAACTCCTCTGCTGGAGGAAGTCTGAACTTTATCGACGGTATTAATTTTCAAGTTTCTCAGAAGATGTCACTACTTGGAAAGTTTGGAGTTTTTGAACTGTGCCACTTTTGATGTATTTTTGTTTTACCGGTAGTAAGAAGTGTGAACTTTCTCTTCTAGAGGACACTACTGAAAAACTACAATGGTGCACCCTAGTGCGATGTGAAAGAACTGTTTTTTGGAGAAATTTTTATTTCAAAAGTTTGTTTCTTGTTAAATTTCTTTCTGTTATTGTTTAAGTTGGCTGTATACCCCTCTCTTTCCCCTTGTTTTGTATTTAGCCAATCCCGAATTTCTTTAATTAATTTCTGACCAATCTGATGTATCTTCCCCCAACTTGAATATGCTGCTTATCCCTAACCAATAAAGTTTTGGTGGGAGGGTGTTCTCATTCCAAAAACGCCTCGAACTTTCCGCGAGAGTATATAAACTGCTGATTTTTGGGTCTCCGCGCCACTTCTGTACCATCTTTCAGTGTGTAAAGTACATAGCAGGGGGCGGGAAGCGCCTCTTTCTTCGGGCAGCAGTTCAACAATAAGGTAATGGCCGTATAATAACTTCTTTTCTTGCTAGCTCAGCAGTTTAACTCTCAGGGCGGGTCCGAAGCGTTTCCACCATGTAACATTCCCTAAAATGTAAAGACACTCTGTATTTATTCTATCTTTTAAACTACATATTGGGATAGAGAGTGCTTAACCCTCTCGAGCTCCCACTCATATTGTTCTGAGGTGAACTTATTTTTCTCAACCGATTCTTCCGTAACAGTAATGTAAATTGTTTCTTTCTTAAGTCACCTCTTTAGTATGGGATTAGCCCTTGTATTAACGGCCTAGTGCCAAGTAGGTTTTAAACAAAGTGTATTAGGAGCGCAAGTTCGCCTCCTCTCAAATTGTTATTTTAGAGGTCATGTAATTAAACTTTTTCTCACTTAATAGACCTCAGTAGGTTGGGTATTTTACCCCTGTGTCTATGTCCTGAGAGGACAACTTGAAGGTGGAGTTTGGTGTGGCCTTTGAGAGGCTTAAAGTTTGAGAGCGAGTGGCTCTTTCTTGAAAATTGAGTGTTGTATGCCTCGAGGAGGCTTTTCAGTGTAATTTGGAGCAAGTGCTCCTGAGCATGAATGGGGTTTTCTGCCCCTCTGTTAAAACTTATTTTGGAGTAAGGTTGGGCTGATTGCCCAAGAATTGTGAAGTCGGGGCTCGAAGCCCAAATCCTGTAAATACTGTAATTGTACTTTTGTTGCCTTGCTACTCTGTACCTGCCATGCTTGTTATTTCTTGATTTTGCAAAGAAAATATAACCTTGTTAAATTTTAAATTAACTTTAATTTCGTAGCCTGAGACCTGTTCACCCCCGCACCTTCTTTCACCTCTGTTGTTCCACAGATACCTCGGAACAAGTGGTAGCAGAGCATGGTTGAATGGGTCTCAATTTAGCCCCTTTTGACGGCTAAACATTGCTTTGATCCGAACTCTAACAATTTTCTCAGTTGCTGGAATTTTTGATTTTTCCTTTTTCAAAATTGTTCTGTCATCATGCCCGGCCCTCGCGATGTTCTCCATCTTAACTATTTGTGCAAGGAGGAGTTGATCTATGAATTAACTATTTGAAATGTGCAATCTGGAGGCACGGTTGCGGTAGACACAAACAAGCTTAGAGAGTCTCTTGATTTGCCCATTTCCATCCCCACTTTGGGAGAGAAAGAAATTGACGACTCTCTTTCCACGATCACCGAGAATACTACTGGGCTAGCATCGGTAGTTAGTTTTTTTGACGAAAATGATCCTTCTCCTAATCAAATTAAGCGTGTGCAAGCCAGGCTATTTCATTTTTCAAATAGAGTTAACGATCTGTTGTCTCTGAAGTTGAATGATGTTCAGAGGAAGGAAGCTAGTACGTTGCTTGAAAGTATTTCTGAATTATCTAGCAAGGTCACTCAATTGTTCACTGGGGAAGTTCCTCCCAAAATTGATCAACCCACCACGATGAATGTAGGTAGCGAGGAAGAGCCTCCTAAGGGAGAAGCCAATAGGATAACCGTTGCTGCTCAAACTATCTCTGCCCCAATGGACAACGAGTCTGAACGCCGTGCATCGTTGAATAATATACGTTCTGAATTAACTTCCTTGCCACTGAAACCTTTACCTACTATGTCACCCGGGTTTAGCAGCTTGCCTCATCCATTGGCAATGTTGCTCAGAGGTATCTCTAAGTTTTCCGTTAATACCACCAGTGACGTAATTTCATTTTTAAGATTTTTAGTTGAATTTCAGGATCATGCCCTTGTGTTTTCTCTTTCCCCATGTCAGATTTTGCAAATCATCTATCCCTATGCAACTGGTATTCTCTCAGACAAAATAGTAAGAGCCATTGCCGAGCAATCATCTATTGAGGATTTCCACGCCCACTTGCTAGCTAACTTCATCCCGGCTAGGGCCAGGTCCTCCCTTATTCAGAAGTACTATTATCGTGTACAGCGTTTGGATGAAAACTTAGCAGACTTCATCCAAGATATTAAATTCTATACTAGGGTGTTTGCCCTTCATTTTCCTGAAGATCAGATTGTACAGGCTATTGTAGAAGGAATTTCACCATCCTATAGGTCATATTTGTGTTTCGCGGCGTGTCCGCAAACCTTCTCTGAACTTGAAGCATTGGCCGTCTCAGCGGAAGGAGTTAGATACGCCGATTCCTTGCGTGTCGCGAAAGAACCCCCTCCTTCTTTTGGTAATCCTCGGCCTCCTCCTCCTCGCCGACCAGTCACACCTCGTAAATGCTATGCTTGCGGGTCGCCTAACCATCTTCGGAACAAGTGTCCATTGATCAAATCTAGTAGGGCAAATAATGGAGCTGGCTCATCACAAGGCTGTTTTAAATGTGGGGCTTTCTCACATATTGCCAAGAATTGCCCAAATTCAAATAGCACCCCCTCCTGCTCAACTTCTGGTGCAAATTCCACCAATGCCAATAATAAATGTGACTAGGGGCTTCGGCTGAGTCGACTTATCCCCCTTCCCGAGGCTCAGCCCCTGGTAAATTGGTCGAAAATTCAGGGAACGTTCAATCTGCAAATCCATCTTTTGAATGCCCCAAAGAGTGTCTTAGGATTGCATGGAGTCCCCCGCACCGGTTCCTTTTCTTAAAATTGAGTTAAATAATGAACCAATAACAGCTCTATTAGATTCAGGCAGTGTTTGTTCAATTATTTCGGATCAATGGTATTCAAAATTGAAATCGGTTTGTAAACTACCTGACTATGGTTCATCTCCTGTTCAATATGTTTCGGCTAATTCATCTCCATTAGAAATTCTCGGTTCTGTAAATGTCAAAATTCGTATTTTTAAATTTACATGGAAAATCAAACTGTTTGTGGCCAAGCACTTGTCTTGCCCCATTATATTGGGAGTGGACTTCATTTCTCACACTGGTCTTGTGCTCGATCTTCAGAGTAAATCGTGCACATTCAAATTTGCTTCCAATTGTAAAATCCCCTTGTTAAAATGTAATTCTGCATCATGTTCATCTATTTCGCCTACCCAGGATGAGATGTTGTTAGACCTTAGACATCTACCTGAGGAGCAGGCTGATAGTATTCGTAAGTTGTGTCAGTCGTTTCCAGAGGTGTTCTCTGATACTCTTGGTGTTACTGATCTTATTGAATACAAAATTGAGGTCACGGATTCGATTCCTGTCCGTTTTCCACCTTATAGGCTATCTCCACCAAAAATGAAGGCTCTGAAAGAAATCATCGATCAGATGTTGAAGGATGGTATTATTAGGCCCTCTAAGTCGGCGTATTCTTCGCCTATTTTTCTAGTCCCGAAACCCCAAGGTGGCTTCAGGCCTGTCATTGATTATAGGGCTCTCAATCGGAAGGTGGTGTTACAATCTGTGCCCCTTCCTGACCTTCATTCTTGTTTTTCATGGTTTCGTAAGGCCAAGTTCTTTACTATCTTGGACCTGAATCAGGCCTACAATCAAATTCCCCTTGCGGAAGAGTCTAAACATCTTACAGCGTTTGCCACGGACTGGAACTTATACGAATACAACCGCGTGCCTTTCGGGCTCCCCACGGGAGCAGCTGTACTCACTAGGCTGCTAGATAGGGTCTTCTCCGACATCAAATTTGAGTACTTGTATCACTACTTGGATGATGTCGTCGTATTTTCGGAGACCTTTGAAGAACATCTAGATCATCTGCGAGAAGTTCTCAATCGCCTTCGTAAGGCCGGGTTAACTGTCAAGTTGTCCAAGGTTGCCTTTGCTAAGCCCTCTATGTCATTCCTAGGGCATATTGTGTCACCCGATGGTGTTGCAGTCGATCATTCTAGAACACAGGCCATCTGTGATTTTAAACCTCCCAAGGACATCAAAGGTATCGCCAGGTTCATTGGTATGGTGAATTTCTTCAGGAAGTTTATTCCTAACTTCGCTAATAGAGCGGCGCCCTTGAACCTTCTTCGTAGGAAAAGCATCAAATTCGAGTGGGGACCTTCTCAACAAGCCGCTTTTGAAGATCTGAAATTAGCTCTCTGTAATGCCCCTGTCCTTGCTATGCCTGATTTCTCAAAGAAATTCATCGTCCAAACCGACGCGTCGTCGTCAGCAGTAGCTGCAGTCCTTCTTCAAGAGACTGAACTAGGGAGGCGACCCATCGCCTATGCATCTAGGACCTTGTCGGCTCAAGAAGCCAAGTATTCCATCTATGAGCTCGAAGGTTTGGCAGTCTTATTTGCCTTAGAAAAGTTCCGTCTCTATCTGGAACATGTCAAATTCGACCTGGAGACAGATAATCAAGCCTTAAGCTGGGTCTTAGGTAGGCCGCGTCGTACTGGTCGTATAGCCCGTTGGGCCATCCGTATTCCTGCCTTCCAATTCGATGTCAGGCATATCCGAGGTACCGAAAATGTTGTCGCTGATGGACTCAGCCGTATGTTTTCCAACGACGTCGAGACCCATGAACCGGTCGACAGTTCATCACCTCCCGAGTCAATACTATCTGATGTTAATGCCATCTTAACAGATGCTCCCATGCTCTTTAGGGATATCGAGAAATACCAACGTGAAGATCCGACGCTGGCTCCGATAATGGAAACCCTTTCTTCTGGGGAACATGTTGTCCCCTATGTTCTGAGGAATGGTGTTCTATGTTGCCCTTCGAGGCATGATAAGATGATGAAGGTTGTCGTTCCAGCGGTTCTTGTACCTATGATCTTCAAGTATTATCATGAAACCCCACTAGGAGGGCACCTAGGCATCTTTAAAACTCGTGAGAAGATTCGTGAAAGGTTCATCTGGAAAGGTATGGACGGTGACATCCGTGAACTAGTAAAGGCTTGTAAATCCTGTTTGCTTAGTAAACCAACCATGTCCACCAAGGTAGGCCTTTTGTCTTCTCATCAAGCGTCGCGCCCCATGGAACGCCTGTATATTGATTATGTAGGACCCTTCCTCCAGTCGAAGGGAAATGCTAACAAGTTCATCTTTGTATGCGTAGATGGTTTTACAAGATTTTCCTGGTTATTTCCGACTAAGCTGGCTACCGCTCAGTCCACCATTACTTGCCTAAATTCTATTTTTGCTTCTTTTGGTCCGTGCCAATATATTGTGTCTGATAATGCTAAGGCGTTCACATCAAATCTTTTTCGTAAATTCTGTTTTGACTTGTCCATCTCTCATGTAACTACTTCTGCTTATTACCCTCAACCATCTCTGGCTGAACGGGTTAATCGTAATCTCAGGTCCGCGCTTATTGCCTATCATCATGAAGATCATTCCAGATGGGACACGTCCCTGCATTGGTTAGCTTTTGCTTTGAATTCGGCGGTTCATGAATCACATAAATTTACTCCAGCTTCTTTGATGTTTAAGTTCATTCCCAACACGCCGCTCTCTAACCTTTGGTCTCTGAGTGACATTCTACCTGAGACAATATACCCAAACAACATTAAAGATCTTTGGAAGAAGGCTAAAGCCAATCTTAAAGTCTCTCATGAAAAGGTATGATCGTGGACGGAGACCCACCCATTTGAAGGTAGGTGACCAGGTGATGGTCAAGAACTTTGTTCCCGCGGGCAAGCTTGCCCCCAGATTTCATGGGCCGTGTATCATTCTCAATTTCCTTACGCCGGTTACGTTGTTATTAAGTAATCCAGCCACCGAGAGGATATTTAGGGTTCACCTGTCACAGGTGAAACCAGTGTAAATTTTGTGTTAACTTGCTTCATATAATTTGAAAGGAATATGAAGGTTATATTTTGTTTTGAGTTTTCACTCTTAAGGCATTCTGCCCCTCCTATAATATTTTGTTTTATATGTAAGCATTTTTGTAAAACCTTCCCCGATCCGTTAAACTGCCATCCTGTCGTTGCTACGGCCATTACCACGCTCCCGTCTCCTGCCCCACTACACACAGTGGCTTGTACGTGAAATGAATTTCTCCACGCCGCTGGCCCCTCTACCTCACCACAATGAATGTACCCTATTATCATTCTGGTCCAACAAAAATTCTGCCGTCGAGCTTTAATGTTTCAGTGCCCCCGCAGCAGCGCGGCGCCGTACCGCTCCTGAGGCAGGGTACGGGCCCGCCCTTCCCCAGTGAGGCCAACCTGTGTACGGCGAGCCGGAGCCCTCCTCCCGGCCAAGGCTGATGTGCGGCGCACGACCTGCTACTTGCCCGCAGCCTGTACATGCTCACCGCGGGCGCGGCGTGCTTCAACACCACTACTCCTCTCATAGTGCGGGCGAGCGGTATCTCAGGGTACTTGAGGGGTCCGAGCGGCCTCCTCTGGACACAAGCTGCAGCGGCCGGTCTGGCCATCCAATTTAATCAACTACATGGACATTTACTATCAGCAATTACTACACTTGGGAATTCTACTGCAATATTTGGTGGACTTTGAAAATTTTTCTTCACTTTCAAGTATTAAAAGATTTTCGTCTGAATTCAATTCCTACAAACTTAAAGTCATTAATTCAACGGTTACTACAAGTATTTTGAAACTGGATCAAACCAAATTTAGAAAAATTTTATAAATGCTTCTGCAGTTAATCTCCATATCAACATTATAACTTGGACCTTATTTTCAAACAAAAGTTTATGTTCTTCTGTGTTACCCCTTGGAGGAACTTTTGGGGGGGGGGGGGGGGAGGTCTGTACCGGGCGGTACACCTCCACGCCGCTAATTTAAAATGTGCGCCAGTTGAAACTCCTCTGCTGGAGGAAGTCTGAACTTTATCGACGGTATTAATTTTCAAGTTTCTCAGAAGATGTCACTACTTGGAAAGTTTGGAGTTTTTGAACTGTGCCACTTTTGATGTATTTTTGTTTTACCGGTAGTAAGAAGTGTGAACTTTCTCTTCTAGAGGACACTACTGAAAAACTACAATGGTGCACCCTAGTGCGATGTGAAAGAACTGTTTTTTGGAGAAATTTTTATTTCAAAAGTTTGTTTCTTGTTAAATTTCTTTCTGTTATTGTTTAAGTTGGCTGTATACCCCTCTCTTTCCCCTTGTTTTGTATTTAGCCAATCCCGAATTTCTTTAATTAATTTCTGACCAATCTGATGTATCTTCCCCCAACTTGAATATGCTGCTTATCCCTAACCAATAAAGTTTTGGTGGGAGGGTGTTCTCATTCCAAAAACGCCTCGAACTTTCCGCGAGAGTATATAAACTGCTGATTTTTGGGTCTCCGCGCCACTTCTGTACCATCTTTCAGTGTGTAAAGTACATAGCAGGGGGCGGGAAGCGCCTCTTTCTTCGGGCAGCAGTTCAACAATAAGGTAATGGCCGTATAATAACTTCTTTTCTTGCTAGCTCAGCAGTTTAACTCTCGGGGCGGGTCCGAAGCGTTTCCAGCATGTAACTTTCCCTAAAATGTAAAGACACTCTGTATTTATTCTATTTTTTAAACTACATATTGGGATAGAGAGTGCTTAACCCTCTCGAGCTCCCACTCATATTGTTCTGAGGTGAACTTATTTTTCTCAACCGATTCTTCCGTAACAGTAATGTAAATTGTTTCTTTCTTAAGTCACCTCTTTAGTATGGGATTAGCCCTTGTATTAACGGCCTAGTGCCAAGTAGGTTTTAAACAAAGTGTATTAGGAGCGCAAGTTCGCCTCCTCTCAAATTGTTATTTTAGAGGTCATGTAATTAAACTTTTTCTCACTTAATAGACCTCAGTAGGTTGGGTATTTTACCCCTGTGTCTATGTCCTGAGAGGACAACTTGAAGGTGGAGTTTGGTGTGGCCTTTGAGAGGCTTAAAGTTTGAGAGAGAGTGGCTCTTTCTTGAAAATTGAGTGTTGTATGCCTCGAGGAGGCTTTTCGGTGTAATTTGGAGCAAGTGCTCCTGAGCATGAATGGGGTTTTCTGCCCCTCTGTTAAAACTTATTTTGGAGTAAGGTTGGGCTGATTGCCCAAGAATTGTGAAGTCGGGGCGCGAAGCCCAAATCCGGTAAATATTGTAACTATACTTTGTTGCCTTACTACTCTGTACCTGCCATGCTTGTTATTTCTTAATTTTGAAAAGAAAATATAACCTGGTTAAATTTTACATTAACCTTAATTTCGTAGTTTGAGACCCGTTCACGCCCGCACCTTCTTTCACCTCTACCTACCGCAAAAACACGGTAATAATAATAATAATAATAATAATAATAATAATAATAATAATAATAATAATAAAATTTGTGTCCTCATCCCGAGGTAGTGCAGCTCTTTTCAGACACCTCCCCCCCACCAATGGAGGTGAACTGCGTGTACCATTTTTACTGCATACCAGCCCTCCTGCCATTCTTAAATTTCTGGCAGTACCGGGAATCGAACCCGGGTCCCCGAGGACGGCAGCTTATAGTACTAACCGTTACACTACGGAGGCGGACATAATAATAATAATAATAATAATAATAATAATAATAATAATAATAATAATAATAATAATAATAATAATGGCGTGTGGCCTCCGGAGAGGTCTGGTGCAGTTCTTTCGAGTCAACGCCGTATAGGCGACCTGCACTTCTGTGAGGTTGGGGCCCTGCCTACGATGAATTCTAATGCTAAAGACAGCACACATACACCCAACCTCCAAACCATTGGAATTAACTAATGAAGGTTAAAATCCCTGACCCGGCTGGTAATTGATCCCGGGACCCCTCGGCCAAAGGCCAGATGCTAACCATTTAGCCATGGAGTTTAATACCAACAGATAAATAATACTTTCCTTCCGAAAGTAACTTATTAAGGACAACATACATAATGCCAATGCCAGTCAGCTTTCTTAATTCAACATAAAGTAATAATATTAAAGTACAATTAAGAGAACATTGAACAAACTTCATAGGAAGGCATGTGAAGGTCATGTTTGCAACATCACTATTTTCTTTTACCGGTATATTAAATAGGGAAATACAGTGAAAGTAATACTTTGTTACATAGTACATACAACTCACTTTTAAAATAATATTTTATAATGATTAATATTTGAGTTCATCAGCTTCAATAATATTTCAGGGATAGAGTGGCATGAAACTTACCGTAGCAGTGTTGTGCCCCAGCTTGCCTGCAGATCTCTTGACTGGGCAATGAGGAGACCAGGCATCTCAGGTCATATCAGATAACAACAGGTCAGTTGTAGGTCAATAGCCTTTACGGTCAGCTTCTCATGGTAGGCCTACATGCTTTTGAATTTTATACTTGAACCGATCATATTCAGATGCTGAAAATTATTAATACTGCAAACTGATAATTTTATTCTCAGCACATTTCAATTTAATGTAAATAACAATATGACAAAAAGTAATCTCAAAGAGAAAAGGAAAAATTATACGAAAAATAAAGCATTCTAAGAAAAAATATTCAGAATCTAGAATCCATGAGGAAATACTGAATATTTTGATTATGGTATTTAATATGGAAATATTATTTCATTATCTGTTTAAAAATAATAGTAGTGTTCACTATTCACAACAGGACTTGCATTCTAAATGAAAAAATCATATAAACTATTTATCTTAAATAATAATTATTAAGATCACAAAAATACTGAAGTTTTATGTGCATAATTTTCTTGTAGATACATAAATATGGTATATATTTACACAAGACTGTCAAGGACATAGGAGGCTACTACATAAAGTAATAAAAAGTAAAGTAATTAAATATGGAAACATCCTTGTACTGGAAACATAGTTTGATAAGAAAAGAGGAAGGGATCAGAGATGAAATGAAGAGGTACTTCAGCATGTTGTTAAATGGAGATGGAGACACACCACCAACAACTATAGAATATATGAAATCAAGAAAACCAACCCTCATTAATATGGCTTGAAGTCAAAACAGCACTAAAGAACATGCAAAATGAAAAGTCCTTGGGCTTCAAGATTCCACCTCAGATATGAAAAAGGCAGCTGGAATACCAGGTTTAAACTGGCTTTATAGAGTACTCTCATTGATCTGGAAAGAAGAAAAAAAAAAAAAAGAAAAAAAATATCCCAGATGATTCAAGAAAAGGAGTCATCATACTACTGTTTGAAGAGGGAAAGAGATGGAAATGTGGAAAATACAAGGCCATAACCTTGTTGTGATACATCCCCAAGCTGTTGAAAAGGATCATCGAAGATAGTGGAACCATTGCTTGAAAAAAAAAACCACGGATTTAAGAAAGACTCTATGGATCACATTTTTGTCATAAGAATTCTCACAGAAAAGTACTGTCAACATGGAAAGATTCTTGTGATTACATTTTTGGACACTGAAAAGGACTACGATAACGTTCCTCAGAACAAGATCTGGAAATGTCTGGCAGACCTCCAGGTTACAAAGTACCTAATTGACAAAGTAAAGACGCTATATCAGAATTGCTACAGCTGTGCTCAGATAGGCAGTGGATGATCAAAATGGTGTGAGACAAACAGAGGTGTCCAATAAGGAAGTGTTTCATCACTACTTTTGTTCATAACAGTAATGGACAGTAGAGCAAATACCATTTGCTAATAATTTGCTGTTATAGGGAGAAACAAGAGCCAAAATACAGGAAGAAAACTGACTGAATGGAACAACACATTCAATAACTTTGAGCTGAAGATGAGTAAAACATAGACTGTAGTAATGAAAGGGAAAAACTTTAAGTTCATTAGAGTCATTCTTGCTTCATGCACCTCAGATGCATAATCTCAAAAGACAATACTGTCAAGCAGAAAATACTCAGCAGGAAACAGAAAGCATCATACAATCAAGTCAGAAACCTACTCTGGGACTGCAAAATACCACAAAAAGGAAAAACAACCCTGCACCACACCTACCTTGTACCAGTTCTCACCTATGGTTTAGAGGCATGTACTCTAATAAACAGTGACTACAGCAGAATTCAGGCAACAGAAATGAAAGTAATTAGAAATATGAATCAAAGTACTCAAAAGGACAAATTCAGGAATAAAGTAAATAGGAGGGTAGTTGGCACTGAGGTCCCAGAATAATAAAGAAGTGTAGACTTTAGTGCAGGGCCTCTCAGAGTGCATGCGCTTGGTGCATGCACTGTGCGCGGTGCAAAAGACGACTGCGCTTGGTTGACCAGAGTGCAGCCCCCCACTCCTCGATTTGGAGCAATAGCGCTGTCTCTCTCTTTCCCCACGCCTGTCTCGCTCGCTCTCCCTGTCTCCCTCTTCCTCACTTGCTCCGTAGTGTTCCAAATCTGAGCCGAGTTGAGACGAGTTGAGCCGAGCTTAGCCGAGTAGCCCAGAGACGAAGCGTTGGTCCGAGTCGAGCCGAGCGGGAGCGATGCACAGTGCACGGAGCTCTTGCGCCTCCATTTGCACGCGTGAGATTTTGGGCGTTTGAGAGGCCCTGCTTTAGTGGTATGGGCACATTATGAGAATGAAGAGCGAGAGACCTGCCAATACTTCAACCTTACTGTACAAGGAAAAAGACCAAGGGGAACGACAATGTTGGATAGAGATAGCGAAATCTGATGTAGAGGAGAGAGGTCTCAGATAACATGTCATGGAACAGAAGATGTATGCAGACAAGAAGAGATAGCAAGTGCTTGTACACCATACCCAGGAAAATGGAATTATAAAATGTTGATGTTTACAAACATTTGGAAATTGATCTTCTTTCCGTTTACCTCAATTTAATGTCTTTCTTCATTTTTCCTGAGTGTTTATTGTTGCAATTATCTTTGTCCAAATGCAGATAGATAATCTTCACTGAGAAACTATCTTGGCAGTTGTTTGCTTCTTTGTTTTAACTGGTGTGAAAATGGGAAACCACAGAAAACCATCTTCAAGGTTGTTATGGTAGAGTTCAATATCACTATCTCCCGAATGCAAGCTCACAGCTATGTGACCCAAACCGCATAACCAACTCGCTTGGTGCAGCTGAGCTGCCTTCCATTTTATCTCACTCATACCCGCAAGTGTTTATAGCTTTAATAACAACATTCTTGGTGGAACTGGACATGGTCTGTTACTTGAGAATGAATTTAACCAATGTCCTATGTTAAAATATTAAAAATTATTTAATTACTGCAAAAATATATTGAAAAATTAAACCTCACAATCATGAAAACAGGTATACACAATATTATATATTAGTAAGTAATTTCAGTCCTGCAAACATTTTACGTAGCCTACTTCCCTCACCAAAAATAAAATTCACCTTGACATGCCAATGAATCAGTCTTTGGATTCCCCTCATGCATAAAGGGAGACAACTCAGCAAGCATTTCTAAGACGGTCATAGTTTCTCCTGAAGACACAAATCAAAGATCTTGTTGAAATTTCAGGTATGTCTTTGAGCAGTGAATAAAATATGATCTTTCAGAACTTCTGAAGAAATGTCAACGTGAATATATTTGCAACAATGACAAGTCTCTCATAATTTTCTTACAGCTGAGTAAGCAGAACCCTTTCATGTTGGAAAATAACGGTCTCCTGGCAATGGTTTCCAATGAATCTGATAAGCTTCATCAGCTGATAATTGGGAAAACATAAATCCAAGATGTTTGAAGAGTTTTAGGACCCTTCCTACTGACTGTAAGGTGAATAGATATTGATAGATGACAATCCAAAACCCATTAACTGCCAAGATCCCCATTTGGGGATTCTTTTGCTGCATAAATTTTAATACCAATTTGTCCTTTCTGTTGTTGTCCAGGACTTGTTCAAGCTTGTGCATGATGCAATTGTTGATTTGCTTAGAACAACATTTGAGTTGTGGAGTGTTTCTTTTAGGAAGAAAACGTATTTCTTCTCTGCATTTTTGAAACACTGTAAGTCATATTCCTACTCTAATTCAAGGACATAATATCATTTCTAATAGTTTATAAATCACATATAACAGCATTTTATTTTCACAAATGATTTCTTTTTGCAATAAGAAATACATTAAGATTCATCCCAATTTGACTTACTTGACTTAATTCCTGTATCTCCTAAGTGGAGCATAGGGCATTTATCCCTATTTGGTGTAGAAGATAGTTATGTAGAATGTGCAGTTGGCATTATTCTTCTCTGTTTCTGGATATTTTAAGAAACCTTGGAAAGAGTTTACTGTAAATTATAGAAAAATAATTTGGCATTGGAAAAATGGTTTCATCAACTCAAACAAATTCAAGAAAAATAGAAACAAAAAGACCCTTCTTATGGACTGGTGTGTTGCCACCCACCACAGATACCTCGATGTTTCCAAATGGAATTCTTTCCTGTGTACTGCCTAAGTGTGCTCCAGCCACTGCACTTGGGTGTTAGCTGCCTTCAAAGCACATTAAAGGAAGTTGACTGAGCAAAATGCAATCATTGGGACATATGCATAAAGGTGAGTAAATATTTGTAGTAAATACTTATAAATAGAAGCATTTACAAACATAAAAGTTAAAGCTAAAAGTAAATCCTTGAAGAGGAAAGTTGGCCACGGCTCTACGTAGCTCTACGCCTCTGCATTTGGGAGACATGGCCTGGGGCACAGTGCTGGACTTCACCCCTGGCCCCACCCGTCGGCTGTCCTGAGAATGGTTTTCCATGGTTTTCCATTCTCCTGCACTAAGATGAATATCAGACAGTTCGTAGTATAGGCCACGGCCACCCAGCCCCTCACCTTCTCCGCACATCTCCTTCACCGTAACAAATCTCCCGGCCTGAGAGACAGCGTCACCGTCGAAGAGGTCCACCCCCCCCCCCCCTTCAGGGGACGAATGAAAACGTTTAGGAGTAGGAGTAATAGTAGTAGTAGT
Organism: Anabrus simplex; assembly: GCF_040414725.1. Classification (NCBI taxonomy): domain Eukaryota; kingdom Metazoa; phylum Arthropoda; class Insecta; order Orthoptera; family Tettigoniidae; genus Anabrus; species Anabrus simplex. The sequence continues at coordinate 1,148,392,504 of NC_090265.1, read as the reverse complement.
ATATCCTTGAATCTGTATGCATAAAACTTACTTGTAAGTGCATACTAGAAAAACTTCAAGTATTTACTACAATTTTCGAGTATTTACTGGAAATATTTGCTGGACACGTAAGCCTATTGTTGATCAGCAATACTGTGCTTGGCTTCCACTGTATTCCAAGTGGGTGGGAAGAAAGGTGGAAAGGTCGAACGACGTCTGATTGAAGTGAAGAGCAGGAATGTTTGAGCTACCAGCTGGTATTTGTTCTGTTCCTAAAAGAGGGAAAGATATTATTAAATAAGTCGCAAATTCCACCTATGAAAAGTGGTCAAAGTAGTTCAATAGCAAGATTCGTAAAAGCATACGAGAAAAATTTTGGAAAATGTATTTCTGCAGAGAAACCCTCCATGGTTCAGATGGCAGCACATCGGCCTCTCACCGTTGGATACCGTGGTTCAAATTCCAGTCACTCCATGTGAAATTTGTGCTGGACAAAGCAGAGGCGGGACAGGTTTTCTCCGGGTACTCCGGTTTTCCCTGTCATCTTTCATTCCAGCAACACTCTCCATTATCATTTCATAGCATTTATCAGTCATTAATAAATCACCTTGGGACTGGCGACCCCATTGTAATAACAGCCTATATATCTCGTTCATTCATTACATCCCTCTCCCGGTCAGAGACTGGAAAACAGGTTGTAGGTTTTCATTTTCATTTCCACAGAGCAAGTGAAGAAAAAATTAATAACATGAAAATGGAGTTAAAAAGAAAAACTGACTTAAAAGCAACTGGGAGTAAGAAGATTGTAATGAAGCCATGGGAGGAAGAATTATTGAAAATATTGGAGGCTGGAGGGAGAAATCCACACTTCATACAATCCCAGGTAAGACTGTTTCACTACAATTCTAACTTGCTACCTCTATATTCTAATTAACAAGGGAATAATAGCAATTTGGTATTATTCTTACATTACTTTGTAGCATTAAATATGTTGCAGTCAAATACTGATTTTGTCTACATTTTTATTCTTTCAGGTGCTTCGTCAACCTTGAGCAAAAAACGTGAGGGACATGAGACAGAAGAACTTGATGAATCAACACAATTCACATCTCCCCAATCTTCCTGTGCAACATTTCAGTCTCACAAATGCAATCAGTCATCACTAGATGTTCATGAAACTGATGAAACCAGTGTCTGGTTTTGTTGGAACAATTGAAATATATTCATGAGAAAAGGCAGAAATTAAGTTTGAATTTGGAGGCTAGTACCTTGGGTAGCAATGCAATGTTTCCTCCTGGTGATAAAAATACGTGTTACAGAAATCTGTAGGGTTTATTAAAACCTGAGAACTTTATTTCAAACAGTTATAACAGTTTTAAAAACAGAATGTGTCTTTGTGTTTGACTCCTGAAAATATTTTAAAATGAGTTCATTAATTACCTTCTCCTGGGTTAATTGTAGTAGATATTAAAAATATATAATACACTACAAAAATTCCAAGTAAGATTGTTTCTTTTAATTCCATTGTAATTATACTACATTACTATACTCTAATTTATCGCAGACAAAAAAGACATTTAGGCATACTGTCAACTTTTCTGCAGGGCAGCTTTGAAAAATACTATGCTACATATTCATCTTTAGTTCTGCTGTAGTGGGAATCATATCTTCGATTTTGTTCAAGATTCATGCTATAAGCCTATTTTTACAAGTAATGAAAATCATTTTATTTTCCGTATTGAAAGAATCTCAATAATAATATAAGGATGTGGTCATAAAAATTCAATATTCATTGACTTGGCCCTCAATGGGCAACTTAAATGCACTCTACAGTGTAATGGCAGTAGTACCAGACCTGTAGCTTAGATCCTTTCCAACAGAACAAAGATGGCCTAGGCCACCATAGCTCAATTGGTAGAGCAACCAACGCGAAATCGGGAGGTTGTGGGTTCGGATCCCACTGGTGTCTGGTTGGCCATTTTTGTTCTGTACTTAACATCTCTTCAACACGTACTAAATGTACGTAACACGACCTAATAGGTTGAAAGTCGCTTTCGAAAAAATGAGACTTTTTGGCAATTTCTGGGTGTACACATACCTTAAAGGTAAATAGAAAAAGTAAAGATGAGGAAAGAAACAGCTATGGTGGAAAGCTCCTGGAATTTTGTGAGGCAGGAAAATACTATATATTAAATGGTTTTTGGGAAGGAGACCTAGAAGGTAAACCGACATATATTACAGCACAGGGGGGAAGTTTTATTGACTTAGTAATGTGTTCGCAAGATATGTTAGGGAAAATCATAAGGTTAGAAATAGAAGATTGGCTGGAATCGCACCATGCACCGGTAGGGGTAAGGATAGAAAGAAGTGTAGGGGAAGAAAGGGAGAGAGACACAAAGAGGATTTTAAAGGATTTTAAATCTGAATAGAGGAAGTACAGGTTGTGTTAGGTAAACTTAAGGGCAGATCGGCGGGGGGGAGAGAGAAATGGTATAAACAATTTATTTTGGAAAGAAATAAGCACAGAGAGATGGGGGAGGGAATAGTAAAGTTATTTAACAGGATCTTCAATGGTGGTAAAATACCTAAAGAATGGGAAGGTGGAATTATTTGCCCAATTTACAAAAAGAAAGGGAACAAAAAACTGCCATGCAATTACCAAGGGATAATGCTTCTAGATTCACTGAGTAAGACCTACACAGGGGTTTTGGCAAATAGGTTAAGAGTTTGGGCCGAAGAGTTCTCGATAATATCAGTGTTCCAGGGAGGATTTCAAAAAGAAAGGAGGACAACAGATAACATTATGACAGTAATAATGATAAGAGAGAAATACTTAAGCAGGGAAAGAGGTTGTGTTTACCTAGCGGCCATAGATTATGAAAAAGCATTTGACACGGTGAGTAGAAAAGCGCTGATAGAAAAATGAGGTAGGTTGGGAGTCTCAAGGAAGATGATACAGGTGATTGAAGCGATTTACCAAAATGTATATTGTTGTATTAAACTAGAAGAAAATCTAATTAGTAGGCCGATAAATTGCAAGATTGGGTTGAAACAAGGTTGTAAACTATTGCCTTTTGGCAAATAAGGTGAACTCATAGATCCTGTGGGATCTGCCAATGTTATTTTTTTATTATTCAATAATAACATTATGGAAGGGCACGGAGGAGAAAACTGGGTAGTGCCGGTAGTACACAATCTAGAGATCCCAGGATTGATATTCGCAGACGGTCATTCTAATGGCTATAACAGGAGGGGGAACTACAAAGAAGTCTGAAGGAGCTGTCGGAATTCGCAAGGAAATGGACCAAAAACACTATTAATTTCCCTTTTCCCTCCTTTTGAAGATTCCTCATTACAGTCCAGAAACATTTCTCTTTGGCTGCATGCAGTAGGCCATGTAGCTGTAAGTTTACATTAGATGACATGATGCGTTCAAACCCCACCACCAGCAGCCCTGAAGATGGTTTGGATTGATTGATGCTTGTTGTTTAAAGGGGCCTAACATCTAGGTCATTGGCCCCTAATGGTACGAAATGAGACAAAATGAAATGACAAATTAAAAACCCAAAATCCTCCACTGACCACAATTCAAAACGTGAGGATGAAGAATGAATGGATGGATGGGTATGAATTTAAAATGATCAGTGGAACCGACCCACAGTGCCTCACATGCACAGAAGCTGTCGTAAAATAGTATTACTGACCAAGGGACTGCTTCTATAGCATGATACTGAATCGATGATGCTTATAGTCGAAAGGGGTCCAAAATCCAAGTCATCGGCCCCTCACAATGGTACTTATCGCTAGAAAAGTAGAACCATGGTATTTGTCATGTTGTGGTACTAATCAAGAGTAGCGTAGACTCACGTTATTCCACACATTATGGTACTACTCACAGGTAATGAAGTTCGCACATGTATTACAGACCTACTGTGTTTCACACATTCTGGCGCCATTGGCAGGCAACGCAAACCTATGGTATTCATCACCTAAGTGTACTAACCACAGGGACTCGTACTATCCTGTGGTGTCCCTCATATACTGGGTACTAATCATAGGCAAGCCAGAACCATGGGTTCCGTCATCCCATGGTGTCGCTCATATAGTGCTGCTAATCACAGGTACTGTAAAAGCCGTCCCACTCTTGCTTGCTACTAATCACAAACCTATTTGGTACCTGACATAGTGGTACTACGCGCAAGGAAAAGCGACCCATGGTGTTGTCCGCGTGGTGGTACTAATCACAAGAAGTTTCATGGTTCGCCCCTTTTAGTTGCCTCTTACGACAGGCAGGGCATACCATGGGTGTATACTTCGTCTGCATCCCCCACCCACAGGGGGTTGTGTGTTTGGTCCGCGGGAGGTATTTTATTTCCCTCAAGTCCGCCGGCTAGCCGGTTAGGACTCTGTTATCCGCCACCTGGGACGCGCCATGTAGGAGTATAACCGCTCCCCCTGCTACGCCAGCATAGTAGGTTCGTGGGAAGATGGATTTCCATTTTTATACCAGGCAAAAATAACAGCCACATTTCCTTTCTTCCTCATCCGAGCCCTTTCCTAGCCCATTGTTGCTGAAAGCCTATCTAGGCTATAGCAATGGTAAACCACATCAAAGAAAAATAAATTTGCCTGCTGCTTGACCTACTCTTTGCAGGTTACTTCCAACATCTTCCCATGATTTCTTCTTGTACTCTACAAATAATTACTGTACAACCTATGTCAGATAAGTTCCATGACTGAGATCATAAAAAGTAGAAAAGTTGCACTTACCAAGTAATGATCTTAGCTCCTGTCGAAGTAGTCCCCTTGGCTGTCTATACACAAGTGCTAGCATTTCTGGAGGTCTTGGAAGCAAGCAGGGAAATTGTCAACTGTGATGTTTGTAGGCTCAGTGTCACAGCCCGTTTGTTGTCTGCGATATCTTGATGAAGTTTTCCTTTCAGTCGCAATCTCACTCGTGGGAACAAGAAAAAATGCAAGGCGAGAGGTCGGGCTAATATAGTGTATGTGGGACAACAGTGACAGAATGTCTGGCCAGATACTCTGTAACAGATAAAGCAGTGTAAGGTCTTGCATTGTCATGCAGTAAGAACCAGTCCAGCAATGGCCACAAATCAGGGCAGCGATATCGAATTGCCTGTCGCAAACGTTTCAAGACTTTGATGTAAAGAGTTTAGTTCACTGTTTCACCTGGTGGAACATACTCATGGTGAACTAACCCTTTACTATCAAAGGATGATGCAAGTGTAATAGACTAGTTATAACTTGGAAAAAATTCTCTAAACCCATGGGTAAATAGTGAAAATATCAAACTCGATTATTAGGTGTTGTTATTATTATTATTATTATTATTATTATTATTATTATTATTATTATTATGACTTGTGAGGTGTGGCTATGAAGCTGTTTACGTCTATTAGTATTATTTACGTAGTTATGTACGGATTTTATTTGGCATTAATCGTGGTCATACCATTTATTGTGTGTTGTATGATCTGTCTTGTGTAACAAAACATGTGAGGTTATGTCAGGACATGTCTGCTGTATGTACATTATTATGACTTTATTTAATGTAAGAACATATAATTAATAGTATATAATTCATTATTACCTGTAAATTTATGTATAAATACAATGTAATGTTGTGCAACACAGGGCAAGATTCCAGTGCAACAAATCTTTGTCACTCAAGTTCTGTAGAATGTTCGATCCATTTGTAAATAGTTTACTGGAGACTCGAGAAAACATGTTATGTCATACTTTTCTAGAAGCCTGGCCAGGCAGGGTATGTAAAGAGACAGTCTTGCAAGTGTATTTGAGTCGTTAGCAAGACTTGTTAGTGAAAGTTGCTAATTGAATTCAGAGTGTGAACTCATGTTGTGATTTTGTTGTGTTGGTAGTTGGTTGACATGCTAATGTAGCAGTCAAGTGTTCAAAATGGTGGTTCATTAATGTGTGTGTATAATGTATATCATTTGTAAATAAAACAGGGTATACAATTGACAGTATTTCGTGTGTGTGTCTTTGTGATTACAACAAGAATGGGATCAATGTGGTCTGTGTTCTCGAGGGTTGACTCCGCCATTCTGCACGTTGACACTTCGTGTAGGGGTCACACTGGTAACACCAACTTTCATCCCCAGCAATAATCTTTGTTGGAAATGTGGGATCATGTTCTGGTTCTATCCACAGTTCCGCAGAAATTCTTCGTCTTTCCTCTTTCCGGTTGCGTTTTAGGGTGTGCGGGACAAGATTTGCATTCAGTTTCTGTTTTCCTAAATCGTCGTGTAAAATCTTATGACACATGTCACGATTCAAATTAAGCTCTTCTGATATTGCACACAAAGTTACACGATGGTCTTCTTGCAATAACTGCCTTACGTGCTCCACATTTGAATCGGAATGTCCTGTAGACGGTTGGCCAGTTCTGGGATCGTCTTGCACTGAATCTTTGCCTTCCCAAAACCTTTTGTGCCTCTTGAATACACGACTTCTTCATAGGTAATAAATTTCACATTATTCCATACTGAAGAGCAATATAATGTAAACAAAAGTTGAAGGTTTCCACCTATTAAATACTATTTATTCTAACCTTAAAAGAGTTACATATATATGATGAAACTAGTTTCGGCCTTGCTAGAGACCATCATCAGTCAAAATCATTCTAGTTTCGGTCTTGCTAGAGACCATCATCTGTCAAAATCAATCATGTTAAGGCAAGGCATAAATTATAGACAAAACTGAGCAAGCATGTATTGTTGATATTCAGTGCAAGACAAGTAAAGATTTGGATATTAAACACTCATCATGATCACATGTCTCTGAGAACAAAGAAATGGATTGGAAAACAACAGATAGGGAATCTGCCACCCGGGCGGCTACCTAAACACAGATCAGTAGTGATTGATTCAAGTTTCACTAGGGGTTTTCCTGAGCTTAACGCAAAACTTAATGTTCGCTCTTTGTTCACAATCAGTGCCCATTGTGTCACTCAATCAATCAATCAATACTGATCTGCATTTAGGGCAGTCGCCCAGGTGGCAGATTCCCTATCTGTTGCTTTCCAAGCCTTTTCCTAAATGATTTCAAAGAAATTGGAAATTTAATGAACATTTCCCTTGGTAAGTTATTCCAATCCCTAACTCCCCTTCCTATAAATGAATATTTGCCCCAGTTTGTCTTCTTGAATTCCAACTTTATCTTCATATTGTGATCTTTCCTACTTTTATAAATGCCATTCAAACTTATTCGTCTACTAATGTCATTCCACGCCATCTCTCCGCTGACAGCTCGGAACATACCACTTATGATGTAGATGTTGATTCCCATAGGGAACTAAAATATTTGTCCTGAATGAGTAAATTTATAATACCAATATAATGGTCCGTTATTGGACATTATACATTTTCCAGCTAACTCATTCTTGGTTGCCTGCGTTTCGCCCTCGTGTGTTAAGTTGGGCTCGTCAGTTGGGACTTAGCACACCTCCCAAGACGCAAGGCTAGTGCATACCGTGGAGGCCACTGCATAGGCTACTTGAAGCCATCAGCAGTGCCAATGCACTATGAGAGCTATGTCTCATTTCCAAAAATTGATGCCTGCCTGGCCATCAGATGATGTAGATGTTGATTCCCATAGGGAACTTAAAATAGTTGTCCTGAATGAGTAAATTTATAATACCAATATAATGGTCCGTTATTGGACATTATAAATTTTCCAGCTAACTCATTCTTGGTTGCCTGCGTTTCGCCCTCGTGTGCTAAGTTGGGCTCGTCAGTTGGGATTTAGCACACCTCTCAAGACGCAAGGCTAGTGCATACCGTGGAGGCCACTGCATAGGCTACTTGAAGCCACCAGCAGTGCCAATGCACTATGAGAGCTATGTCTCATTTCCAAAAATTGATGCCTGCCTGGCCATCAGATGATGTAGATGCTGATACCCATAGGGAACTTAAAATATTTGTCCTGAATGAGTCCCAACTGACGAGCCCAACTTAGCACACGAGGGCGAAACGCAGGCAACCAAGAATGAGTTAGCTGGAAAATTTATAATGTCCAATAATGGACCATTATATTGGTATTATAAATTTACTCATTCAGGACAAATATTTTAAGTTCCCTATGGGAATCAACATCTACATCATCTGATGGCCAGGCAGGCATCAATTTTTGGAAATGAGACATAGCTCTCATAGTGCATTGGCACTGCTGGTGGCTTCAAGTAGCCTACGCAGTGGCCTCCACGGTATGCACTAGCCTTGCGTCTTGGGAGGTGTGCTAAGTCCCAACTGACGAGCCCAACTTAGCACACGAGGGCGAAACGCAGGCAACCAAGAATGAGTTAGCTGGAAAATTTATAATGTCCAATAACGGACCATTATATTGGTATTATAAATTTACTCATTCAGGACAAATATTTTAAGTTCCCTATGGGAATCAACATCTACATCATCTGATGGCCAGGCAGGCATCAATTTTTGGAAATGAGACATAGCTCTCATAGTGCATTGGCACTGCTGGTGGCTTCAAGTAGCCTATGCAGTGGCCTCCACGGTATGCACTAGCCTTGCGTCTTGGAAGGTGTGCTAAGTCCCAACAGACGAGCCCAACTTAGCACACGAGGGCGAAACGCAGGCAACCAAGAATGAGTTAGCTGGAAAATTTATAATGTCCAATAACGGACTATTATATTGGTATTAACATACCACTTAGTCGAGCAGCTCTTCTTCTTTCTCTCAATTCTTCCCAACCCAAACATTGCAACATTTTTGTAACGCTACTCTTTTGTCGGAAATCACCCAGAACAAATCGAGCTGCTTTTCTTTGGATTTTTTCCAGTTCTTGAATCAGGTAATCCTGGTGAGGGTCCCATACACTGTCACTAAACCAAACAGTGTGCTGCTAAGCACAGCCCTGCCACTTAGTGCGTATGCGTGGAATCATGGCCAAGGCCATCTCAGAATGTATGCATACCAGGCAACATAAAACCAACATTTGTTCCTTTGTTTGTATTGCAACCTCAGAAATACAACACTTGTCCCAGAACTTTTCTGACAAACGGTGTATTTAGCTCTTTCATTCATGTAAATACAGTTGTTCCCAAGCATTCTCTAGCTGACTCTGTTACAGTAACCCCATGTTGTACCTTTCTTTTTCTACATCCTAAACCTGCTCATCCATGTATGCCCATTTAATTGTCTCGTCCTGGAGATTTTTCTACCCTTATCCATCTGCAGACAGAATTAACTTTTTCTATTCTAGGCCTAGTGATACTTAGTTCACAGCATATCAGATAGTGGTCTGTAACACAAAGATCCCCTAATACCCATTCATTGCTAATAAGTTCAATTCACTTGTAATATAATCTGTTAAGGAGCTTGTGTTCACTAATGGCTATCTTATATTGACACAGAAGTCGAATAAAAACTTCCTGTTCCTAATAACTTATCTTCTCCACATTCCCCCCATTACCTTCTCATATCCTTAGTTCTATTTAAAATTCTTGCATTGAAACTACCCATAACACTATCCCGTTCTTACTGCTTGTCCTGGTATGCAATCAGTTAGTGCTTCACAAACGTGTTTATTTCATCCTCAACTCCCTTGCACAGTGAATAGATTCTCATCCTAATTCCTGAAATTACTAAATTTATCCACGTCATTAGTTCATTAATATGCCTCACAAAAAACTATGTTATTGCTAGGGGTTTCCTAATGAACAGTCCTTCCACACTCTGCCCTTTTCTTTTTAACATCTGTTATGAGCAGCTTCGCCCTATATCTTCCTCCTTATCTCTTCTTACCCAAACATCATTAACTCCTAACACATCCAGATGCATCCTCTTGGCTGACAGATTCTACAGTCTTCCACAAGCTCCTCAGTTGATAACATCTCATCTAATTCCATTTAGGTCACCAAGTAATTCCCAGAGTCCCTTGCCTATCAAATGAATGTGGGATCGTCACTCCCATAGATCCAAGGCTTAGTGAACACACTCTGAGCATGCTTGGTAAATTAAGTTGGGTGCTAGCCTAACATACAGCCCCTGTGAGAATTTTCACTCTTAACAGTTTAGGGACTACTGGTTGTCTGAACCACCTCAGTAGAACGGGTCATGACTTGGAAATACAGCATGTCATAGGTGCCCATTCCCATTCCCCAGTGGCTGGTATCCCAACTCTCAGAACCACACCCAGCTGTTGACCACGGTTCACAAACCAGGACATAACAACAGGAACCCACTCTATGAACCATGAAAATTTGTCAAGGGAAAGAAAATAATACTGCACACCCTTAAGCATACCAATAACTCTCAACACTTAAATGGAGCAACCAAAGGTCTTAGAAATAAGATACAGTAGATTGTAAGTATAGTCCTCAGGGTGAGTTTTACAATGTGCTTTTCAACTGGAGATATACTCCGCAGTCTACGATCCATTTGGAACTGCAAATTTTATCACACACACAAAACTACCTTATAGGAATGGTCTGATTTAAGCATCACATGTGTGATACTTAAGCTCCAGTCATCAACGATATATTATTTGTGTTCTGCTTTTATTTAATTTTTACCACATGAAGCTCTATTTCAAACAGGAACCTTACAAGGACTATACTTACAATCTAATGTATCTTATTTTTAAGACCTTGGTCATTCCATTTGAGTGCTATTTAACCTCATGCATGGAAGCTATAAGAAATGAGAATTTTAGCATGTTATATGAAAAATATTTTTGGACAATTTCTTGAACTCTCTTACGATCTCCTCAAATACTACGTATATTCCCTACCTTCATGCTGCTCTTTCTCCGATCACGCCGCCGCTGCTTCACTCATTCTACTGCTCTGCTTACCTGTCATCTGCTTACCCCGTTCATCACGTGACTCTGACGTCGTCATCTCCACTTGTGTGTGTGCTGGTGCTTACCTCTATTGGACTCGTGATTATGACGTTTCTGGAACATGCTGGCTTTCAGCTTCTCTACTTTTCTCAATGTTTCTCTGATATATACTCTTGCTTCACCGCTCTAAAAATGGAGTCTGCCTTCGTCTCGGAGTGCTGGAGCACCGAAACAACTGTGCTACGTTCTATATTGTCATTACCATCTGGACTGTTATTTCTTCAAGTAATTTGATGATCAAGACTTATCGTATGTTATTTGGACATTAAATTTTTTATTGGGCCATCTGCCCCAGCTGAACTTCGCTTTTGCCGGCTTATTTCGGCATCAAAATTATATATGCAAGACATTATTTCTACTAAAACTTTTCAATCACGAACTGTATTACGGACAATGGAATTTTGAAATCACATTATCTACTTCCTAGGACCAATGCTACTTTCTGCAATAATATTAATATCAGATCCTGCAGCGTAAACACACCCGGCAAAAAGAGAATCCTTTCCCCAGTTTGATCCCTGCTACATTTCCCCTTTCCCTTCTTTTCTCATTTTCTTTCAGGTTTGCTTCCTTTTATTACTCTTCTTTGTACGCTTTATATTTATTTATACGGTTTTTTATGCATTTCTTATAATCTTTATTGTAAATGTGGCACAATTTCCTTATCTTCTGAGGTTTCCCCTATATAATTCACTGTCTTGCCTAATTACTGTCCTTCGGCTGATGATGGTCACTCGTGACAAACTAGTACCACCAAGACAGATGTGATGTAATATTTACACAATAAAAATGTATTGAATAGGTGGACCATTATAGTTAATTGTTTTTCTTGTTCATGGAATCCAGACGAGGATGACACAATATTTTGTTTTAAAAATCCCACATTTTCCTTATCTTCTGAGGTTTCCTCTATATAATTCACTGTCTATCAGACCAACACTGCTCCAGATGAATGGCAGACACTCTTTAGTCTTCAACACCCACCACCTGGTTTTAATCTCCCCAGAAGAACTTGGGTTCTTCTCAACAGAGTCCGAACCAATCATGGACAATGTGGGTCATTGTTGCATATGTGGGGTATGCGCTCCTCCCCTGAGTGCGACTGTGGTGAGAAGAAACAGACCATCCATCATATTGTCACTGAATGTCCAAGGAGGTCATACTCCAGTCAGCTGAAGGAGTTTGTGGTTGGTTGGACAGCTTAGATTTGAGTTTATGAACTGGTTTTGAGATTGGTTGATTGTTTAAAGTGTCATATTGTTTGTAATATATTTTAATATTTGTATGTAGAGTTATGTACTAGCCATAAGCTAAATAAATAAACTGTCTATCAAACTCTTGTCTTCGATTTATTATCTTTTTGTCAAATGTTTAATTATTTATTTATTTATTTATTTATTTATTGTTAAATATATCTTATTTATATTGTTAATCTTTGGTTTTCTCTTGCTCCTAAATTATTTTCTCTTGGCCCAGTTTCTTCTCACTGCATGTTTCCACCGTTCAATTATTATTATTATTATTATTATTATTATTATTATTATTATTATTTGTGCCTCTTCTTCTACGACTTGAATGCTTAAGCTATATATATTTACTAATTCTATAACTATATTATCTCAGCATCGTATGTACATTACACCTACGGCCGTGCGCAAACAGCCGTAGGTAACAACTCGCACAAGAAGGAAAATTTTTAAAATTTTTATTGTCTTCAATTTTAATTCCGCAACATGAATTTGTATCACATGCCATAGGAGTGTTTATACAGTATTATCACAGTCGATCTGATGATGCACTTTTATGTCAAATTGTGCCTATACCCTGCGCAAGGATGACATGCAAAATCGTGAAGCGTTCCACATTTTTATGCCTTTGCTGGCGGGACCTAGTGTTTACTGTGCACTATGTCTTCTGGTATGGGCTAGAGCAATATTGTTACTTTCATTGATCTGTCTCAGCTTTAACCTTAGCTTTGACAAAATGAAAGTGACTGAGGTATGAGTGATGCTAGTAATGCCATTCCTTCTGCAGCCAGTCCCTGCTGTGAATGGTGTGAAAATATTGCTCATAGGGTCGGTTGGTGCATGCATTTCAGTGGGCTTGGCAGACTGATATGTAATAGCAACTTCTGGCTCGGTGAGGAAAGCAACGGGAAACTACCTCGCCTCTCATTTCCCTAGTACGCCTCTTCAGTGATGCCTAGGCCATCTATGACAGCTGATGGCGGAGCTGTTGAGGATCCAACCAGCCTTCGGGCTGAGGACTAAACATACATACACATACACACTTACTTTAGTAGTTTTTATAATTATGTCTTGTCTAATTATTGTCCTTCGGCTGATGATGGTCACTCGTGACTGAAACTAGAACCACCAAGAGAGATGTGATGTAATATTTACACAATAAACATGTATTGAATAGGTGGACCATTATAGTTAATTGTTTTTCTTGTTCACGGAATCCAAACGACGATGACACAATATTTTGTTTCAAAAATCCCACATACATTGGCTCTTTTTGAGTCACCTTGGTGAAAAGGCAGTAATAATGTTGCTTGACTAACATGACCCAAGTACATTGGCTGTGATTGGAATCACAATCACCTTCGTGAAAAGGCAGTGATAATGCTGATTGGCCATTATATCCTGCCAATGACTCAGTTTAATATTATTTATACCAACAACGTTTTCAGATTTAAGAGGAATGCTTAATATATCAACAAGGAAGGAAATCAGAAAAAATAGACCATGAACTTGTGTAAAACTTTTTTAAAATAATGTCATAGAATTTGGAAATGTATCGAACATCTCACTTACTAAATTATTCCAATCCCTAACTCCTCTTCCTACAAATAAATATTTGCCCTAGTTTTCCCTCTTGAATTCCAACTTTATCTTCATATTATAATCTTTCACACTTTTAAAAACACCAATCAACAAACTAATTCGTCTACTAATGACACTCCACGCCGTCTCTCCACTGACAGAGGGAACATCCCGCTTAGTCGAGCAGCTCATCTCCCTTCTCCCAAGTCTTCCCCCAGCAGAAAGTTTGCAGCATTTTTGTAACACTAATATTTTGATGAAAATCACCCAGAAAAAATTGAGCTGCTTTTCTTTTCTTTTATTTTTCAGTTCTTGAATCAAGTAACCCAAGTGTGGGCCCCACACTTTGGAACCACAATCTAATCGGAGTCTTACCAGACTTATATGCCCTCTCCTTTACACCCTCACTAAAATCCCTAAATACCTTCAATGTGAAGAGATCTGTAACCGCTGGGCTGAGTGGCTCAGACAGTGAAGGCACTTACATTCTGAGCGCAAGTTAGCAGGTTCAGTCCTGGCCCAGTCTGGTGGTATTTAAAGGTGTTCATTATGTCAGCCCGGTGTCGGTAGATTTACTGGCACATAAAAGAACTCCTATGGGAAGAATCCTGGCACCTTGGTGTCTCCAAAAACTGTAAAAGTAGTTAGTGGGATGTAAAAACAATAGCATTGTTATTAGAGATTTGTATCCATTATTTACAACCCTGTTTATGTGATTACCCCAATGAAGATCTTTCCTTATATTAACACCTAGATACTTCGAGTGATTCCCAGAAGGAACTTTCACTGTATCAATGCAATAATTAAAACCGGGAGGACTTCTCCTGTTTGCGGAACACACAGCCTGACTTTTCACTCCATTTATCATCATATCATTTCCTGATGTCCACCTCACAACATATTCGAGGTTTGTTTACAGTCGCTCGCAATCTTGTAACTTATTTATTACTCTACATATACAGTATAACAATCTGTAAATAACCTTATCTCTCATTCGAGTTCTTTACTCATATTATATACTAGGAAGATACCCGTGCTTTGCTATGGTATTATCTGAAATTTATAATTGAATGCTTAACATTTTATATATAATCCGCCCAAATTCACAATCTGACTTGTTTTCTGAGAGAATCCACCAAAATTTATGATCTGACTCGTTTTCTGAAAGATTACAGAAAAGTTCTTCCCATTTTTCAATCTTTCTTTCCAGCAATCGATTTCGTACTTCCCAGGCTAGGTGCAGGTATTGTGCCCGGTCAGTTGGGTCCCTAAATCTTTGCCATTTTTTCCTATAAGCATTTTAAATATTGATCAAATCCCTGAGGAGATCCGGCGTGGTGTCGTCTTGGGTGTCTTGGCGGTACTGAACCCTCGGCTGGACTACATTCATAGTCATTACGCGGCCAGGACCCGTTTCTAGCGGAGTCCGCACATTTTGACGATGGTCCAGAACATTATTATTATTATTATTATTATTATTATCAGCAGCAAGATGCAAGACCGCTACTTGGCGGTAAATTATACATGCTGCCATTGTTATTGCTGACAATGTGACCAGCACCATTGTCATGCGTAGGCAAGTGCACAGGATTACTGGTGATACAAATTATATACTTCCATGCATTAATGACCTTATTATAGAGGTGAACAATTGCACGGTCAATTTCATTCCTATTGTTTATTTCAAATGTGTTTAAATGTTTATTTATATACCAGGAGAATCTATTCTAATCTACCTTTAAGTTCTCGAAAGGAAAAGATGGCTCTTGAAAACGAACCCAGGAAAGATTAAAAATGATCGGTTTATGATCAGAATCAAGTACATTATGAACAGTAAAATCAATTGGCCTCAACTCCTTTTTCACCCCACCACTGTTAATTTGATTTACCCTCCCCTCAAAAAAATGAAGGCGTGTTTCTCTATGTTTATCACAACTGTAACATCTTCAGTTTTTGAGATATGTCTCTTCATAAAAGGAATTCAACTCCTTTTCAACCCCACCCCCCAAGATGACTTTCCCTCCAAAATGGGTTTTTCCGTGTTCTTAAGGCAGATCCAAATACCAATTTTCACGTCCGTAACAACTTTAATTTTTATTAGATGTAAGTACCCTCATAAAATTAATTCAATTAATTTTTCAGTTCTTTCACCCACCCCGCCTTCATTGGATTTTCCGAAATCAAAGGAATACGTATTTCTTTATTTTTAAAGGAGATTTCAAATACAAATTTTCACGTATGTAACATCTTCAGTTTTTGAGATATTGGTATCCTAATAAAAATAATTCAACTCCATTTTCAGTCATTTTAAAAACAAAAAATACAGGTTTCTTTTATAGAGATTAAAAATACCATTTTTCACTTCAGTAATATGGTAAGTTTTTAAGATATGTTGTAGACATGCTCATTTTAAAATTTCACCCCTTTTCCAGTTCCCCTTAAGTGGAGTTTCTGAAAACAAATCACCTATGTTTCTTTACTTTTACGGGAGATTCCAAATACCAATTTTTACATCTGTAACATTTTACATTTCTGAGATATACTGTAGATATATTCTTTCTAAAAATTCACCTCATTTGGCACTCCTGTTTAACCCCCATTAATTGGATTTTCCAAAAACAAAACAAAAAAGGGTGTTTCTTTATTTATAAAGGATATTCCCGAATACCAATTTTCAGGTCTGTAATTTCTTCAGTTTCTGATATATAAGTATCCTCATTAAAGGCATTCAACCCCTTCTTCACCCCTCGTAGTGGGATTTTCCCAAGACAAAAAAATACGTGTTTATTTATTTTCAAAGGAGATTCTAAATACCAATTTTTACATCTGTAAACCTTTTAAAGTTTTAAGATACAGATACACTCATTTTAAAAATTTCTAATAATTCACCTCATTTTCACTCCTGTTTAACCCCCATTAATTGGATTTTCCAAAAACAAAAAAATATGTGTTTCTTTATTTTTAAAGGTGATTCCAAATACAAATTTTCAGGTCTATAAAATCTTCATTTTCTGAGATATAAGTATCCTTATTAAAGGCATTCAACCCCTTTTTCACCCCTCCTAGTGGGATTGTTCGAAAACAAAAAAAATGTGTGTTTCTTTATTTTTAAAGGCGATTCTAAACATCATTTTTTACATCTGTAAACTTTTTAAAGTTTTGAGATATAGATACACTCATTTTAAAAATTCACCCTAGCGACGGAATATCCAAAAATCCTGCCTTAGCGAACACCTACATTGTAATATAAATATATCCTCAAAACTTAATTTCTTTACGTCCAATAGTTTTAACTCGGCGATGATGAATGAGTCAGTCAGTCGGTCAGGACATGTTCTTTTATTTAGATATGTATATAAGAAAACAGGTAGGGACCCTCTTCGGAGGCAGCCCTACCCAGGGAGTGGCGCCCATGCCTATGTGAGTCCCAGAGCACACTGACCCGGTTTGTAACATCTGGTATGGAACCCAGCTCAGGGTTACGAGTGAAGACCTCAACGGCATCTACGGCAGAGAAGGTGGACTTCGGTACGGTGGAGATGGCGGAAGAGGCAACCCTGGACTTGGGAATTAATATGAGAACAATTTAAAGAAACCCAACGGCCTCTGGTATAAGTGGTCCCCCTATACAAAGGGCCAACAGCCTCCTAAGAGGGTGGATGAGTGGGTGGAGAAAAGGGCACCCTCTTGTCCTTGGGGTGAGAAATCACCCCTAAAAGCAGATGAACTTACTGAAAGTCAACGCCAAAGGATGAAGAAGGCATGGGGAAACCATCGCATTTAAGACTCTTGTAGTATTCCTAGTCCCACTGGACAAAATCCATGTACTGTATATGGCTGTTCCTGAGAAGAAATTCAATTCTGGAGTAATACGCCCACATTCGGATCTCCGGGTGGGCGCTGTATCAGGAGAACCATCCGATGTGAAGATTGAACGAAATGGGAAGAAGAAGAAGACGACGACATCTCAACTGTTGAGGATTGGTACCTGGAATGTCAGAACGGTGAATGAAAAAGCTAAACTCAAGAATGTGAAGAGGAAAATGGAGAAATATGACATCAATATTTTAGGATTATGTGAAGTGCAATGGGAAGGAGAAGGAGAGCTTGTATCTGGAGATTACAAGATAATTTATAAGGGAGAAGAACACAGGCAAGGAGGAGTAGGACTATTGTATAGAAAAGTTCTAGATAGTAGTATAATTAAGGTGATGCCTGTAAGTGATAGGGTACTGACAATCAAGATACAGAGTGACCCTCTTGATACACTGATCATTCAAGTGCATATGCCTACAACGAATGCGGACGAGGAAGAGGTAGGCCGGATTTATGAGCAGATAGAGGAGGTGTTTGAGGAGAATGGAAAAGGTCCAGTAAGAACTGTAATGATGGGAGATTGGAATAGTGTAGTGGGAAGTGGAAGACAGAGTAATATGGTCGGAGATTACGGATTAGGGAGAAGAAATGAACGAGGAGAAAAGCTAATTGATTTCTGCAAGAGCCTTGATCTTTGGATTGCTAACACCTGGTTTAAGAACCATAAACGGAGGCTGTATACATGGAAGAGTCCTGGTGATAAAGCCAGATATCAGATAGATTTTATTATGTTGCCACTGATGCTTTCACAGCCTGTACTTATAGACATGATGCTGTATAGGCTTTTGGGCTTATGCCGTGTCAAGAAAATAAGGTGAAATTCTTTTCGTTTCGCAAGGAACTGTGCCCTGCGTCCTCAGAAGAAATCTCGACTGTCCATGAGAAAGGCTTCCTAAACAATGACTCTTTAAAATTTAGACATTACAATAGAAGTGGAAACGGTACGTTCATTCGCCACCAGATGGCCCCCACGACGTGGCACAACGCTAGCATTCAAAGCGGAAGCTGACCGAACCATCACACTAAGCGGTTCACATAATGTGTGTGCATAACATATGAACTTGACAGGTGTATGATATAGACACAAGCCTGGAATGAAACATCTGGCACCGGGGAACGTACAAATTTGGAAATCACCGAGACGAAATAACAATAGTGAAAAGACAGGGAAGGGAACTACCTACGTAAATTCTTAATGGCTGGCAACCAGGCATTACTTAATTGATAGCCGGTGTCCCTGTTGAAATTGTTAGGATTTCTACGTATTTCCACACCTTCCCGTATAATCCTGGACCTGTAGTGTCTAGTGTGGGTAAGAGCTCGAGCATCTTGGAACATGACATCATGACCTGACGATAGAACATGCTCAGCTATTGCCGATTTGTCTGGTTGGTTGTACATGCGTGTTCTTTGATACGGGTACCAATGGACCGGCATGTTTGGCCGATGTCTACCTTACTGCAAGTACCAGGAATTTTGTATACCCCAGGTTGTAAAAGTGGGGACAATTTGTCCTTGGTTTTACTCACACTGTGAGCAATTTTAGTGACGGTGCCAAACACGGTTTTTATATTGTGTTTGCGGAGGACCTTGGCAATTCGATCACACTGTGGTGTTGTGAATGTAAGGCAAGTAGGCAGTTCCCTTCACTTCTTCCTCCTGTGAACTTTGCTTGGTCGTTTCCCTGCGATGCAGGGCTCTATGAATCTGCAAATCGCTGTCACCATTACTCTTGAACACGAGTTTGAGCGTGTCCATCTCCACCTGGATATGTGATGGCTCACAAATTCGTCTCGGCCTCTTGGTGAGTGGCGAGAGAATGCCTTGTTTTTGTGCGGGATGGTGGTGAGAATCTGCATGAAGATAGCAATTTGTGTGGGTAGGCTTACGATAGACGGTATGTCCTAGGAGCCGTCTGGTTTCTTTCTTACTAGAACATCCAAGAAAAGAAGGCATCCATCCGACTCCATCTCCGTAGTGAATTTTATTGAATGATGTTGCTGATTTAGGTGGTTTAGAAATAGATGAAGTTTCTCAGGACCTTCTGTCCAGACCACAAATGCATCATCAACATACCTCCACCATATCATAGGTTCGACGGGCGCCGAAGCAATAGCCTCCTCCTCAAAATGCTCCATAAAAAAATTAGCCACGACGGGTAAAAGTGGACTTCCCACAGCCACTCCGTCCGTCTGTTCGTAAAAATTCCCACCCCACAAGAAATAGCTGGAAGTCATGCAGTGGTAAAATAGCTTAATAATGTCCTCAGAAAACAGGTGTTCAATGAGACATGACCGAGTCAATCGGCACTTCAGTGAACAAGGACTCCAAATCGAAACTCACCAAAAGTGCATCAGGTTGATTTTATTATACTCAATCAAAGGTTCAGAAACAGCATCAAAATGGCTAAAACATTCCCTGTGGCAGAAGCAAATACAGACCACAACTTGCTAGTGGCAGATATAAGAACACGACTGAAACATATCCGAAATAAACACCCTGAAAGGAAGTGGGATGTAACAAAACTGAAGAATGAAAATGTCGGGTCTTATATAAGGACTGTAGAAAATTTGGAAAACTTGAGAATGAGTATGGATGTATCAGAGGAATGCTCACCATCAGGACTGCAATAGTAAAAACTTGAGAAGAAGAAGTACGTAAAGTCCGAAGGAAAGGATATAAAAAGGAATGGATAACAAAGGTGGTGTTAGATAAAATGTATAAATAGAGGAAATGGAAAAACGACTCCTCAGATGAAGGAAGAATACAATACAGAAAACTAAACAATGAGCTGAGAAGGACAACTGAGAAGGCCAGGGAAGAATGGATTAAAAACCAATGTGAAGAAATAGAAAAGTTGGAAAAGGAGGGAAAAATACAAGAGATGTATCAAACAGCAAGGAGCTTGATGAGGAGAAAACCAAGGAAGATAAGTAAACAAGGAATAATGAACAAAGACAGAAAGGTGTCATCAAGTTTAGAAGAAAGTAAGGAGGTGTGGATGGAATATATATTTTTTTTTTTTTGCTAATTGCTTTACGTCGCACCGACACAGATAGGTCTTATGGCGACGATGGGGCAGGATGGGGCTAGGAATGGGAAGGAAGCAGCTGTGGCCTTAATTAAGGTACAGCCCCAGCATTTGCCTGGTGTGAAAATGGGAGACCACGGAAAACCATCTTCAGGGCTGCCGACAGTAGGGTTCGAACCCACTATCTCCTGAATACTGGACACAGGCCACACTTAAGCGACTGCAGCTATTGAGCTCGGTCGGAATATATAAAAGACCTATATGATCATCAAGCTGATCATGGAACAATGATACTGGAGGATGAGAATCCAGAGGACCAAGGATAGAAAAATGGGAAGTGGAGAAGGCAATCCAGGACCTAAAGGAAAGGAAAGCGATGGGCTGTGACCAGATACCATCTGAATCATTAAAGGCTTTAAGAAATGGAGGTATAGTTAGACTGTCCAATCTGGTGAACACAATATACGATACAGGCATTTGGCCAGAAGATCTTCTTAGGACCATTATGGTTCCCTTACCGAAGAAATTAAATGCTAAACAATGTAAAGATTATAGAACAGTTTTATATGTCATGTTACAAAGGCAGTGACCAAGATAGTGCTGAGAAGAACAGAAAAGAAAATAGAGGAGAATATGAGAGATGACCAGTTTGGTTTTAGAAAGCGAAGAGGAACCAGAGATGCAATTGGATGCCTAATGATGATTGCGGAAAGGATGTTGGAAGTGAACAGGGAAATGTGTATATGTTTTATTGATTGGGAAAAAGTGTTTGACAGAGTGAACTGGTGCATTCTGATGAGGATTCTGAAAGATACTGGTGTAGACTGAAAAGACAGAAGACTGATTAAAGAGTTGTATAAGAATCAGAAGGTGATGGTTAGAGTAGATGAATATGAAACAGAAGAAGTGGGTATCGGAAGAGGAGTGAGACAGGGATGTTGCATGTCACCAGCTCTGTTCAATATATATGCCGAAAAACTGATAGAGAAGAACCTGGAAAAAGCAAGAGGTGTTGTAGTGGGAGGAGAACCAATAAAGACAATAAAATACACAGATGATGTGGCGGTATTAGCTGAATCAGAAAAAGATCTACAAGTCATGTTGGAAAATGTTGAGAGAGTGGGCAAAGAGTTTGGAATGAAGATAAACATTGGGAAGACTAAGGTGATGAGAATAGAAAAGGAAGAGATTGCTGTTAATATAACACTTAGTGGGAAAGAAATTGTAACAAGTAAAGTCATTCAGATAATTGGGAAGTTTGTTGAAATGGAATGGAAGCTGTACAGAAGAAATACGAAGCAGAATATCTATGGGAAAAGTAGCCTTTGGAAAGGTGAGAGGGCTTTTGACATCTATGGCAATCCCTACTGATTTAAGAAAGAGATTCGCAAAGTGTTTTGTGTGGAGTGTAGTGTCGTATGGAGCTGAAACATGAACACTGAGAAAAAAAGAAACAAAGTATTTGGAAAGTTTTGAAATATGGTTGTGGAGAAGAATGGAAAAAAGTGATGTGGACAGATAACTACAATAAATAAACTTTATATGTCCACCTATTCAGTACAATAATAATGTTGTTATACAGATGTAATTACAACATAGTAATTATATACAGTACTAGTTTAGACGCATTTTTGTGTCATCATCTGTACAAAGAAATGGAAAATATGCAAAATTATATATAAAACTCATGACATACCTTAAAGTGCATAATACAAAACCCAATGAAATCTATAATAAAAACAATGACACACAATAAAAACTTATTGCACAAGTAGAAGACTTAAAGATAAAAATTTCATTGTTCCGTATTGAAATTATTGATGTTAAAAATTAAATAACTGGAAAGGAGGTTCAACCTATTCAATACTCAAAAGAAAGAAACGTAGCAATCACATTTCTATTTAAATGGGACCGGTTTCGACCTTAGTCTAGGTCATCATCAGCCATAAAAAACATGTAAAATGTTTATGAATGTTGGAGGTCAGTTTCACTCTCTGTTAGGCTGATGATGACCTAGACTAAGGTCGAAACCGGTCCCATTTAAATAGAAATGTGATTGTTACGTTTCTTTCTTTTGAGTATTGAATAGGTTGAACCTCCTTTCCAGTTATTTAATTTTTAACATCAAGTAGAAGACTTGCGAGTAAAACATATACTGAACAGTTCTCAAGTTGAATGATGTCCCTGTGGACATACAGTAGTAAGTTCCTTAAGTTTGACGTGCGGTTTAAATTAATAAAACATTTTGTGTCCATTCAACTACGGTTCACGAACTGCAGAGTCATCTTAAAAATCATAAATATTGCTGGATAAAATTCAGGTATGATGGAATTCTTCTATGTCTAAGGTCTATGAGGTGGAAACATATAAGTAGCTCCTTAAGGTGGATATATGATTTATGTTTCTCAGTTCAAATGTGAAACCTATGAAAAATAAATAAACGCTGTTAACGATTCGAAGCGGGAAGTGTTGAGGCTCTACTCAATAATATAATATAAATGTATGCAAGACTCACCTCATACGGCCGTAGACCGATCGTATTGCAAGTAACGTGCAGTAAACAATGAACAGCTCGAGTCAGGTATGCATAACCAGACGGAACAAGGGAGGGGCGATAGGGGTAGGCCGAAGCAGGGCGTGTAGAGGGGATCTGGTGGGCGTGGACTACGAAACAAATGTTGGGAAAACTTGTTGCGTATATGTAAAATTAAATTCTTGTTTGGAATTTGAACATTTTTGAAAAATGCTATAAGGAAATCAAAGAGAACTCTTGGTGTCTCGGATATATCATTAAGGTTGAGATTTGCATTGAAATACTGGCCTAGATGGATATAACATAATTCAGTAACATCCAGCAGTGGTCCTTTACTTACTCTAATATTTGAATGTCTTGCTTCAAGCTTGTGAAATTATGTTTTAATTCATGGACATGTTGGCCTACAGCAGAGAATCTATTATATCTCATGGCATTAACATGTTCAGCATATCTTATCTTGAAGTTGCACCCAGTTTTCCCACGATAGGCACTGCCACAGTCATTGCACTGAAATCTATATACTCCTGATCTGAGATAAGGGTTGGATTTATTTATAGTGGCTGCATTATGTAAGACCTCAGTAATCCTGTTATCAGTACGAAAAGATATCTTTACCTTATTCTTATTCAATATATTAGTGACTTTATAAATGTTGTCATTAAATGTGAAGGTTGAATAGGAATTGAGGCTAGGTTTATCTCTGCTAAGCGTGGTTTGCGGACGATCTCTAATCGTACTGATTAAGCTTTCGATGAAAGAATCTTTGTAGCCGTTAGCATAAGCTATAGAGCGGATGGTATTCAACTCCTTGTTTAAGTCAGCTTTAGACATGGGATTCTAAAAGCACGATCTACTAGACTAATGTATGTAGCTCTTTTTTGGGCTTGTGAGTGTGCCGAATCATGTCTTATGGTAATATTAGTCTGTATGGGCTTTCTATAAATGTTAAAACGTGAAAGCTGAAGGTTGTCTATTAATAGTTAAATCTAAAAAATTAATTGATCCATTCTTTTCGGACTCCAATGTGAACTTAATATGTGGGTATATTATTAAGTTTTCGTAAGGTGGCATTCGCGTCTGTTATCCGCTCATCTAGAACTATGTACCTAGACCAATGATGTATATTACTGAACGTGTTTCCGTTATTTATTATGGAATCTTCCAAAAAGTCCAAATAAATTTCTGCTAGAATCCCCGAGGCCGGAGACCCCGTTGATAGCCCACTTTGTTTATAAATTACACTGTCAAAGACAAAGTAATTATTGTTGATTAGCAACTTGAACAACATAAAATCCTGTATTTCCAATTCGCTTAGGTGACTATGAGTTTTTAAATTCTTATTAATGATCGGTAGTAACTTACTGGTATTTATGCTTGGAAACATGTTAGCAACATCAAACAAATGTATTGCATGACAGGGCTGTAATTTAATATCACTCAATTTATTAACTAATTCTAGAGTATTCTTGATTGATTTATTAGCCGTGAATCTATAATGTTGTTTAAGGAATTTCTGAATAAACTGTGCCACTTTGTAAAAAGGACTCGGTCTATAATTTATTATGGGTCTAATGGGGACTCCGGCCTTGTGGATTTCTGGACGAGCTTCAGCTGTTGGAAGTCCCGGGTTCATGTTAATTAATTTATTCTTCTCTTGTTCCGCAAAGAGAAAAACCGCATTCTTTAATGTTTGTTTTAATTGTTTTTGAAGTAGTTGTGTCGGATCTTTCTTTGGAAACTGTGAAGGTCCCATCGTCGAAAAATATTTTGGTTTTTTTAATGTAATCGGCCTTATGCATGATTACTGTCGTATTACCTTTGTCAGCTTTAGTTACAATAAGCTCTTCGCCTTTAATCTTCTTCCTAAGATCGAGGATATGCTTTCTTTCGGTAAGGGAGGCTTTATCCATAACGCCGGGTTTGTTATTATTATTTGTAATAAAATTTTTGTGTAATTGTCTTTTTACGTCTGTCCCGACATCATCCTGCAAATCATGCGGCATCTTACGAATTGCAACTTCAGATTCAGTCACTAGTTTAGAGGCTATGTTGGCCAAATTAAAATTAGGCCAGTTATGTTTTGGCCCCTTAGCAAGAATAATCTTTTCATCCTCATTTAAGTCAATTTTAGACAGGTTAATTACTGGAGTATGGAAGTGACCTATTGATCTGTCATTGGAACTAAGCTTAACTTTTTGAAGGGGAGGTTTGCTGGAAGCTACTTCGTTCTGTAGTATTTTAAGTTTTTTCGCTAATGTTGTCTGTTTAATGTCAAGTAAAATAATAAGCTTATTTTGAACCTGTTCTTGGAACCTTGTGTAAAAGCCATTATTAGGTTCCATTTGGGACAAATATTACAGTGATATTTCATAGAAAGGAATGCGCTACATAACCGGAATCGGACGTTTTCATGGCCCATTAATTTTAATTATTATCAAAATAATATTTCACCGATGTACAGTAGGTACAAACCCCGTGGATAGCCATAATAAACATACTGCATCTATATGTTCAATTGCTCCTGAGAAATGTGTAGGTACCTGTGAGGAACTTGCACAATAGCATGTGCTCTTTAAATTTTTTTTTTCTTTTTTAAACTCTATCAGTTTTGGTAGCCGTAACTACATCATTGGTTGCCACACTGAATAAAAGAGGGCTTATTGGGTCATCTTGCAACACACCTACTGTTTGAAGCTGAGGTCTTGGATCTTATTTTGCTATTTATATGAGATAGTTCTCCGATAGGGTGTTTCCAATTATCCTTAAGTACTGTTGTATCCTAAAGGTAGATTTTCAAAACTGTTTATTGATAATTTTCTATTAAAAAGACCTTTTCTCCCAGCTTCCTATGCTGACAGCAGTTTGCAGTTTACCTGGGTCATCCAATCAAATTTGACTTTAACACATCTTCCTTCAAGCTACAGATCAACATCCATCATAATGTGGCCCTGCTAACACATATCCCTCAAGCTACTGATCAACATTCTCTAAGAATTCTGCAGAGAATTGTTTTGAACTGAAAAGATAGTACAATTTTATATACAGTAAGGCTTTTCTTTTTATGATTCAGCGATCTCAAATCAGTAGGACTAGAACCACTGGGAAGAAATAAGAATCTCTCTTTACTTCACCAAAATCTAACCCATTATTCCCTACATATTAGTATAGTAATTTTGAGCCAACTGTGTTTATTGTGTTGATTTTTTTATTCATACTTCCCAATTTATGAGTTACCACAGGACAAAGTATACCAGACCAAGTGTATTTCTACAGTATATCAGTCTGTAAACATATTACATTATAAATTTAGAAAGATTATGCAATTGTTAGCAAGGCATTACTGCTAGTTAAAAAGATGATTCTTTAGAAGTTGAAGAGAGCCCCATAAGGCTAATAATGCCAACATTTAATGGTTTCTTCAGTCAATTGTCTTTATTATTATTATTTATTATGTTAATCACTATATTAAGTACCAGCATGTAATAATTTTTTCTCCCTCTTCTTCTTCCTTGTTATTCTGATGTGAATAGATAAATACAGTAAATATGCACAATATTACCATCATATGCACAGGAATTCATACTTTGGATGGAGGTTTCACTCCAGTCAATAGATGGAGTAATATTTCAATACTTTCTATTATTTGAAGACAGAAGAATAAATCAAACAACATGCAAAATGTAAACAAAAAACAAAACAAGAAATGCTCATTCCAAGGCCATCTACAAGATAATTTACATTTTGGTACTGAAATCAGCTTGATTCAATAAATAGGATAGAAATTCTTTCAATGGAAAAATTATCTATGTGGTACATAAATCAACTTTTACAGCAAATGTCAATGAAGAGAACTGGAATAAGATGAAAGAACTTTTTAAAGAAAAAAATGAACTTGATTTTGGGTAGGTCAAGAATATGTCAGTTAAAATTTCTGAAAATCTACCTTTACACCAGTGTCATAGCAGAAGAATATGTTGATTAAATATGAGCCATAAATAATATGGACTTAATATTTACTACCTTCACTCATTTGAATCTTGGACTGAAACATGGATGAGAAGTGAGAAGAATATAAGTGCAACAGAGAAATGTGCTAGTGGTGAGGCTCTTCAGTACATCAAATAAAAATGTAAGGTAACACAGGTGGGTATAACATGATACTGCTAGTAAATAGTAACTTATGATCATCACTGTTATATAAGCCACATACTAATCAGTAAAAAATGGAAAAAAAGTTAGATAAACACATATTTAATTTAAAATTTGCTGCTAAAGAAATGGAAAGAAATTCAAATAAGTGCTATAAAGAAGAAAGATCTGAGAAAGAGAAGTGTAAGAAAGCAATCCAGAAGGGAAATGTAGAATGTGCAAAAATACATGCAGAAAATGCTATCAGACAGAAAAATCAAGCATTAAATTTCCTTACCATGAGTGCTCGATTGGATGCAGTGGCAACTCGAGTGCAGACTGCTGCGACTATGCGTCAAGTTACCAAGTCAATGACAGGAGTTACCAAAGCAATGGATACGGCAGTAAAAACAATGAATCTGGAAAAGCTTACCACTTTGTTAGATAACTTTGAGAAGCAATGTGAAGACCTTGATGTACAGACAGGAGTAGTGGATTCGGCAATAGCTCAGACTAATACAACATCAATACCAATTGATGATGTTGAACATTTAATGATTCAAATAGCAGAAGAAGCTGGTTTGGAACTAAAACTACAACTACCTGATGAAAATATGGACACTGTCGGAATCTCCACAGGAGCATCACAAGTGCGAGAGAGTTTGGAGAGGAGGCTTAATCAACTACGAAAAGCAGATTAACATTTCACTTTTAGTAATGTTTTATTAACATACAAATGTACAAAATATAAACATGTTCCATGAACATTTGTTCAAGAAAATGTATAAAAAACAGTTTTAGACTCAGCTTGTGATAAAAAAGTACAATGAAGGGTTTCTTTCAAATTAGTGAACACCCCAACCTGAACTGATTTGGAGAGAGTGTCTAGTAGAATATTGAAAAGAAAATGTTTATAAGCATGGGTAGAATCCTGTTAGACAAAATCTTAAATCACTCAGAAAATAAAAAATAAAGAGTACTAAGACATAAAATGCATGGATTAATTTATGAAGCTCAGGTAGAGAGTTTTCAAAACATGTACGTCTTCCAATCATCTTTTAGATTATTTTAAGTATAATTCAATTACTAAGTTTATGGTTTAAAATGGGCATGGTATGATATTTTCCCTTCAATAATTACTTTGTTAGTGCAATTCTTCAGGGAATTTGTCATAATACAGATCTTTTATGAATGTTTAATCAAAGAAATTAATTAGTTTCTTACCCTGTTTATAAGAATTTTCCTTGTGAACATCAGTTCAGTTAGTTCATTACAAAGAGTCCAGGTGCAATAACATCTTTATAAAATTATGCCTGCTGCAATTATTTGTTATCCCATGATGGTTCTTATGCCTCTATTTAGTTCTAGTTCAGAGCTTTATTTAAAACTGTTTCAGCCATAATACAGGGAGCAATCTTCCACCTTTCTTTCAATCTTTGGTTCTGTAAGTTAATCTCTTGATTGCTCCTTTACTTTCAAGTTTTCTGATAATGATACATTGTCAAAACTGTTCTTCCAGTAACTGCGTTGAACACTGCCTATATAATGACCGTTCTTTGAGATGATGGAATGGGATGTTTCAGAAAGCATAAAGTTAAGAATAATCTGACAAAACAATCATAAAACAGGGCAGTTTCTGATTCCAATTTTCTAAGTTAATGTGGCATGCACAGGATTCTCTAATGTTATGAAGAAGCTTATACTGGAAAGGGTAGCCAGAAGGCATGGGAATCTACATAACAGAGTAACAGGCATGTCAGACTATACAAGACAGATATCCCAAAGGTATTTCAACATGAACTGTGTAATTTCAACAAAATATGACAAATTAACAGGTAAAGAAACACTAAAGCTCATTAATTAAAAAAAAAAGGTTACTGGATAAGTAAAGTCCTGTTTCCTGTTGTCTTTACACCCTGTACATCAAAAGGAAGAGCTAGCTTCCTCGAGCTTCCATCCAAACCAAATTAACACACCTACTCACCACATCTCTAAGTTCCTGGTGCAATCAGTGCAAGCATATACACAACAATGGTACTTGTTCCCTAGGGCATTTAAAACCTTCATCACCAGAACTAGCTTCTAAGGGTTGCAGAGTGAAATGTGATCTCTACTAAAAGAATTACTTAGCAATAAACAAAAACCCAAACCCCATGGTGCAACAACCCTGGAGGGTGATGGCGTACCAAGCGGCCACTCCTCAGCTCAAAGGCCTGCCATTTAAGAGGTGTCAGCATAGGGTGAAAAGTGAAAATCCTCAGCCTGTTTCCAATCATTTGACCAGGTCAAGAATGGAATGAATGAAGCCCACATCTAGCGGTATGAATAGGAATTGTGCCAGCTGTCGAAGCCTGTCACACTCCTCTGTGGCAATGATTAATGACTGACAGATGAAATGACACTGGAGTGTGTCACTGGAAAGAAAGATGACAGGGAAAACTAGAGTACCCATAGATAAACCTGACCCGCCTCCGCTTTGTCCAGTATAAAACTCACATGGAGTGACCGAGATTTGAACAACGGAACCCAGTGCGAGAGGCTGGGGCGCTGTCGCCTGAGCCACAGAGGCTCCAGTGTAGACAGAGTAAACCTCAAACCAGCCTTCAGATCCAGGTAAAACTCCCTGATCTGGCTGGGAACTGAACCTGAGGCTTCAGGTAAGAGGGAGGCATACTACCCCTACACTATGGGGCCGGCCAGCTTTGGGAATAACCCCTCAAAATTTACATATAAAATTTCAATGATAATTACCTGAAATTCTTTGAAGTTCATACACAGAACACAAGTGTGATTTTGAGAAAGAGACTGAAGTACACCTTCACCATCTATGGTAAGATATTATGCTGAACAAAGTGATGTTTAACAGAAATATATGTTTAGGCCTAGTTTCGATGCTTATGGACTAGAAGCCATGAGTTCCAATTTGATTCCTATGGCTATGGCAGACATCACAGAAGAACCTTAAAGTTTACTGGTGTTAATGAATCCTCGCTTCCATGAGGATAAATTCCTACATGAGTGAGAATGACAAGCCCTTTACTACACTATCTCATGGACAGAAAAAATAATGCAATGTTAAGGAAGAAGGCATTCTTCTCTCGTTTAAAAAGACAGTAGGATGATACTCATTTATGACCATAAAATTATTTCTTATTAGATCATTATCTTCCAAAATGAGTCAAAGACAAATGCAAAGACTGCATGTATTCAACAGCTCTCCTATGTTCATGTAAAACTTTGTATCTGAGCTTCATTAACGTATTTAAAAAAAAAAAAACACTGCCATTATCACATTAATCAAGATATAATAGCTATCATAGAGGATGGTTGCCCAGTTGTACTTCCTCTTAAGACAATCACCACCACCTCTCTATTCACAGTTTCAAAAGTGTACTAACATGTTACCAGCCCATGAACCTTTTTTGAAAACAGTTTTTAAATATTACAAATATGCAACTATATGAATGAGTAAAAATTGATCATTTCAACCTACATAAGGCTGATGATCAAGAAATAAATAATAGTGATAGGTGGAAAAGATAAATAATAGTGATAGGTGGAAAAGATAACATTTTAGACCATTTCTAAGTTTTATACTGTTACAGGCAATCATTATAAGTGTAAGTCTAATAATGTCAACAAAATAAAACCAACATTTTTTCTTTCTTTCTTTTTTTTTTTTTTTACTTACAGTAATATTGTGTAATATTTTAAACTACTGGTATCTGAGTTGTTAACATTTTTACAGTCTTCTTCTAAGTGAAGTTATCAGCCTACAAAGACAGATTTTATAATATTTGTAGTTTAATGCTTTCCAATCAATTTAGTACTTCTGTAGAATATTTCATCAGACTAAAATTGCTGGGTATTACTAGCAACTTTCTAAGCACTGATCAAAAAATTTACTCACTCCATGTTGGCTGTTACTAGTTCTACACATAAAGAGTGGATACTATCTCATGTAAAATGTACAGTCAAATGTAAAGAATTATGTGATACAGAAATATTATATAGTAGTATCAAAAATGTTCTTGCTAGAAAAGAAAATTAGAAATGAATCACAATTTCAGGAAAAAGGATTTATGTGTAAAATAATATTTATAAAGAATAAGGTAAATATTCTAGCACAATTTCAGTATTTCATATAAGGAAGCACATGAAATAAAGGAGGCAGTAATTGCATTTATTTTCGTGAAAATATTTGGCAACTTATCTTCCCAAACTTAAAAGCATATGAATTTGAGTAATTTATGAAAGAAAGTCACAGGATCAAATAAATTGTTTTACTGATAAACATATCATCAGCAATGCAATTTATTCTGATCATAATTGGCAGGTAATGAACACAATACTATGACATATCTCTCCAAATCAGTTCAGGGGGGAAGACCAGTTCTAAAAGTGAGAAGGAAAAATACGGA
The DNA here is from genome assembly GCF_040414725.1 of Anabrus simplex. NCBI lineage: Eukaryota > Metazoa > Arthropoda > Insecta > Orthoptera > Tettigoniidae > Anabrus > Anabrus simplex. The sequence continues at coordinate 1,148,360,803 of NC_090265.1, read as the reverse complement.
TTTATTGTCCATTGGTTCTGCTGCAATCTTCACTTCACTGAAACACACTGACCACCAGCATTTTGTTTAGCAGATGGGCGAGCAACATCAGGACGAAGTCTTCGAAACAGCAGCACGTGGGGCTCTGAAAAAAAAAAGGACAAAAAATTAAAAATAGACAAAACTTCTCTTTATAAAATCATCCTTTTACTGGTAAATTTCAAAGTTAGGGAAAGCCTTTATTTTAATCTTGGATGATGTGTGTAATGATCAATTACAGTTAACATAATTAAATTTTTGTCGGTTTGTCTCTGTTGAATTATCACATGAAATTACTAGAGTGATAAGCGTAAAAGGTAAGTAAAAGGCTTAATGGAAAAATAACTACACTAAAAATTATTATAAAATACCTACTTTGTGAAAAGGTGAATGGAACCACAGCAGGAAATCTTGACTTTTTTGGATTCAGTTTCAATCAATCAATCAATCAATCAATCAATCAATCAATCAATCAATCAATCAATCAATCAATCAATCACATCTAATCTGCATTTAGGGCTGTTGCCTGGGTGGCAGATTCTCTCTCAATTGTTTACCTAGCCCTATCTTCAATGATTTCAAAGTAACTGGAATTTTTTTTAAACATCTCCCTTAGTAAATTATTCCAATCCCTAATTCCTCTTCCTATAAACAAATATTAGCTCCAATCTGTCCACTTGAATTCCATTCAAGCTTATCTGCTTACTCATGACAGCTCAAACATACTGCTTACTCGAACAGCTTATTTCCTTACTCCCAAGTATTCCCAGCCCAAAGTTTGCAAAATTTTCATAAAAGAAGTCTTTTGTCGGAAATCACCCAGAACAAATTGCGCTACTTTCCTCTGAATCTTTTCCAGTTCTTGACTCAAGTAATCCTGACGAAGGTCCCATACATTCAAATTATAGTCTAATTGGGGTTTTGGTGACTGTATATTCTTTCCTTTACATCCCCACAAAATCCCTAAATACCCTCACAACTTTATTTACAACAAAGGTTTAAAAAAATCATGATTTTTATCTCAAAAATTAAGTTCCCAGCAGAAACATTTGCAATAGATGAAATTAAGTTATGATGACCTTCTGGGAACATAATTATTCAAGTGGAGGCACATGCTTCCTCCAGTGCACCATCACTGCATTATCTTAGGCTTGCAGAGGTGTCTCAATGGTGCACTAGCCACCAGCGTCTTGGAAAGGTGAAGCAACCTAAGTGATGAGCCTACTGCTACACTGAGGCAAAACACGGGTAATTTGACGACTGAAAAGCACTAAAGAGCTTGAATATTTATAATAATGATTTTTATTTAAAAAATCAAAATCGCTTTTTCTTCAATTTTACATTTTTACTAATTATTTAATACTTTCGGACTGATGTATGCTTCACTGTTTAAGTACAAAAGATGAATAATCAATGAATCAATCTAAATTCTGTGTTTTAACATCATCATCGTAATCTTCCTTTCATGCATTAGGCCATGTGTCCCATCACGATCTTGCATTGTCACTCCACATATTTATCGGGCACCCGACAGATCTTTTCCCCCTGGGTTGATATCAGAGAATCTCTCTTGGCAATCTTCCAGGTTCCATCCTTTATATATCTCTTTTCCAGTTTTCCTGATAACTGTAGATGTGGTCAGTTATTGGTTGTATTTTCTGTTCTTTTAGCACCTCTCTGTTCCTTTTATGATCCCACTTGGTGTATCCTGCAGTACAGTGCATGAATGTCACTTCTCGTGCTACATTCTGCGAACATATTGAGTTCTTAATGTCCATGCCCCACGTGTATAGAAGCCATCTACACACATGACGGCTTCATGATGTGATTATTCCTGATGTTTTTATGAACTACTTCATTTTTGCAAGTATATCTATTTCTGTTTGGTATGATAAGTTGTTCTTTAGGTAACCGAACACATTTAAACCTTCTAATATTGTATTATTTAAACATACTTTGCTAGGGATGGATCTCTTCCCCTGAAGGCCATTATTTTCTGTTGAAATAATCACATTGAATTCCGAGGAAACATGACTAAGATTAAATATTGATATCTGTAGTTCATCTTCTGTCAAGCCAATAATGCAACATTCAACTCACTTCATACCCGATCCCATAGAGAAATGGGACAAAGGTTGGACATACATCATCAGCAGGGAACGGATTTATATGTAAATACATATCTCTTTAGGAAGCTAAAATTAATTATATTTTGCATAATCTTTACGAATCATGACGTGTGGAGTTGAAAAATGGAGTATTCATTTTCCATATTTTGGAGTTTAGCACATGTTCCATATTCTTCGTCATTAAGATCAATATAGTCCATATTTCAGCTAAAAATTATTAAATTATATTAAATTAGCAGTCCTCTCAATAATGGAGAAATAAATTAATCTATATTCGAAAAATTATTATTTTAACTGGGTATGTACGTCATCATCACGCCTGTCCACGTCTGGGCTGATAAAATAATCTCATAAGCGGTGCGAAGAAAGAGAGAGGTTGAGCCCAGAAGTGGTGAAGATCAGCCGGTCAGTACTGTGACTATCTGAATCACACTTACAGCACTGATAAGCTGCATTACATAACATCGACTGTGTCTGTGCCATAATTTCGTAACTAGGGAAATCTCATTCATCGACGATGTGCTAGTGGTTTCCGGATTAATTCGTAATTCGGGAATTCCCTTTGATTGCTTCATAACTCCATCTAGTCACTACCAGTCATTCACAGTTTGAATTAGCAGTGAGACGGATCATAATGTTCTTGTACGTTCAGTGTGTGCAGTTGTATATTGATATTCATTGAAGACATTAACGTTGTTACAATATGCCTAAAGTAGCTCAGTCAACCAGTTTAAAATTGAAAAGTTATGTATCTGAATTTTAAAAAGATGGTTTATCAACTGACAGTAAGATATTATTTTGTAATTTGTATCATTGTACAGTGACATCTACTCAAAGGTTCCTTGTGCAACAGTACGTTTCAACCAGTCAACACCAGGCTAACAAACAACGAGATTCCAAGTAGAGACAGTTGTTTCTGACACACCACCAACTTCCAGTGTAACATCCGAGTTCAACACCGATCTCTGCCGTGCTCTCATCTCTGCTGACATACCTCTCTTCAAACTGAATAATCAGTGCTTCAGGGAATTCCTCAAGAAATATACTAAACGATCCATCCGGATGAGTCAACGTTCACAAAAACGTACTGTTCAGCCATATGCGATGAAACTGTTCGGAAGATAAGGCAAGAGATTAAAGATGGTCCAATTTGGGTTTCCATTAATGAGACAACAGACAAAGAAGGCAGGCTAACTGGCAACGTAATCATTGGTTTGTTAAGCGAAGATTATAGTAAACAGATTCTCTTACACTGTGATGTTCTAGAAAAATGAGATAACAAAACTATAGCAGAACTGTTCAACGAGGCTATGGGTATCCTCTGGCCACAGGGCGTTGAGTATAATAAAGTGTTACTTTTTATTAAGCGATGCCGCACCTTATATGATAAAAGCCAGAGATACATTATGTGTTGTATATCCTAAGATGACTCATTTAATATGTATAGCACATGCCTTTCATCGTGTGGTAGAAGTGGTAAGAGGCATTTACCCCAAAGTAGATTTATTGATTTCCTCAATGAAAAAAGTTTTTCTCAAAGCCCACAGAAGAGTTCATCTTTTGAAAAAAATGTACCCAGAGATTCCATTGCCGCCTAAGCCAATTCTAATTAGGTGGGGACGTGGCTGCAAGCAGTTGAATATTATGTTGAATATATAGACTGTATTAAGAACGTTCTGCATGCCATGGACTCTGAAGATGCAGCCTCAATTGAAACCGCAAAAACAGTTGTCTACGATACAAGTGTGAGAAATGACTTATGTTACATTCAGCATAACTTTTCATGCATCACAGAAACATTGAAAAGGCTCCAAAACTCGCAACTCTCACTGTCTGAAAGTTGTGAAATTGTGAATAAAACTGTGGAACAACTAAATCGTGGAACAGGTAAAGTTGCAGATGTAGCAAACATGAAGATGGCCACTGTACTTTCAAAGAACCCTGGATATTAAGAAATGACAGAGGTTGCTGCAATGCTGAGTGGAAATTTAAGTGTAAAATTAACATTGGATTTAACCCCAGCAGATATTGTGAAGTTGAATTATGCCCCCATTACCTCTTCCGATGTTGAACGCAGTTTCAGTCAACATAAATCTGTCCTTAGAGATAATAGAAGATTCACTTTCCAGCACATAAAAGAACATTTTGTAATCCATTGTTTTGGTAATTAAGAATAAAAGATTGTGTGTTCTTCAAATATTTTAAAATGAGGTGGTGGTGGTGGTGGTGATTTTTGTTTTAAGAGGAAGTACAACGAGGTAATCATCCTCTCTGAACAAATAGGTGGAAGAGAACTTTAAAATATAAAAAAGAAATAATTTATTCAACAAGTAATTTGGAAACACAGTACAAAATAAAACAAAAAGCAATTATAGGATTAGACCGAAAGGATTACTAACGTATCAAAAGGGAACGTACGTTCCCTGAGTAACAGTACACTTGTAATTTATATACCCTTGATAAGTCCACTGTCGCACATAAAGCGGATGACGAGATCAGCAGTAGTCGCGTCATCGGCTAGTATGCGTTCGAGTGTTTCCTGCAGGCCGAGGCTCCGTCTTAGGCCAGAGAGATCGGCGCACTCTGTGAGGATGTGGGCCACGGTGAAGTCGGCACCACAAGAACACACTGGGGGGTCTTCCCTCTTTAGGAGATAAGAGTGCGTGGATCGTAAATGACCTATCCTCAGCCTGCATAGTACAGTGAAACCTCGATTCTCCGTTTTTCGAGGGACCATGAAAATAAAACGTACAACACGGGAAAACGGAAAATCCGGGAATGAATGAAAACCATCAACAATTTGGCAAAACATCACAAAAATGAAATATTTATAATTATAATCTTACAAAAACTCCTAAAGCAAACCAAACTACAGCCCCAATGGAACTTTGCCTGCCAAGCGACCGCTGCTCAGCCCGAAGGCCTGCAGATTACGAGGTGCGCATGGTCAGTGCCACGAATCCTCTCGGCCGATATTCCCGGCTCTGTAGATCGGGGTCGTCATCTCACCATTAGATAGCTCCACAGTTAAGGTAATCACGTAGGCTGAGTGGAACAGGAACCAGACTTATATCCAGGTATAATTGCCTGACCTGGTCGCAATCGAACCCGGGCCCTCTGGATGAGAGGCGGGCATGTTAGACCGCGAAACCGCATTAATTACCGGTACGCGAGTTTTACAAGGGAATCTTCGTCAGTTTCCCATGAAAACTTCTTTCAGTTCAGCAACTTTGATTAGGCTAGCCAAACTCTTCGAAAAATCTAATAACGCCAAGCCAAACGACAATCGACCACAAGTAGTTTTTAATTCTCTCATCTCATAAAATAAAGCACATTAGATACAAAAGCACCCAAAATGATGGCGAAATCCATTCATTTCTTAATCTTTCATTGTAATTTGGTCTCCGGTATACTGTTCGTAGTCAGTTTCCGGAAATCTCGTACCGCGCAAATTAGGCCTACATCGACTTTTAAAGGTTATGTTGAACTCGAAAACATGGTTTCGAATGTAAGTATCGATTCTTAAAAGTTCTCGAATGCATTATATTCCATTCTGCGCGTCACAAATCCAATCAAATAGGAGAGATAAAAGAAATATCAAAATTACGGTTATTCGTGACCTTGAGGTCATCTGGAAAGCGCGCTCGCTGCACGTCAGTACGAGTTTGAAATGATACCAACCATTTAAAATGTAACGTGCGCAAATAAAACGACTGCGGTTTTTTGGTATTTTAACACGAAAACGTAAAATTCCCAGTCTTTTCATTAGGACCTAAACAGTAATAGGCAATCCCAATACCTCCCATGGCTTTCTTTTTTTTTAATGTAAGGTGCAACATGTATTTTGGTCTCGCTAACATAATCATGTACGATAATATGAAAAATACTGAATTTGTATTAAGAAGGAGCAGTTTCGATTCCTGCCTAAAAGCCCAGTTACTCTGCAGTGCCCTGAGCGAAGTGCCGAAAACCTCTTCGGCAGAACGATCGAAAAAATGTAAAAATATAAACATCTAACCCTGGACATAATATGGACGTTTTATAAGTGCGAACATTTGACGAAACTCGTTCCGTCTTCAAGCAGAGCTGTCGAAATGCGCCGTGTCTCCTTGCAGTTGTGGCCACTCTCTGCTTTATGATTTTCCGAGATTCTCTAAACAATACCACCCGAATGCGATGCTAAGATCGTCCCTTATGCAAGTTCACCGCCGATCGCTTTTCAGTGCCGGTACAGTACTTGCTTTAATTATCGCAGTGACGGGGCGTTAACGCCAAGATCCATAAATATGCCATAGCCGTCCTTTCGTGAGATACAGTTTATGAAAAAACGATTGATCGAGGATTTAGCGTTGATGGGACTGGAATTTCTGGACGGTTGATCCGGGAAATCATTTCTTCGAAGAACGGATAATGCGGGACTTTTACAACGTGATTTAATTACGATGCTCGCGGGACCACGTAATTTGAACGCATATTCCGGGAACGGATAATCGAGGTTCCACTGTACTATGGCCTCTCTCCGTGAAGGTCGGAAAGAGGACCGCCACACGGTAGTTGTCTTCTTAATTGCTCTCAGCTTGTTGGAAGTTCGGATATCTAGCCACTCCGATTCCCAGGACGCCAAGATGGTTCGACGTAGCTGAGAACAAATATCCTTAGCAGGTACATTGACTGGTCTTGAAGGTAAAAGTACAGCTTCCCTTGCAGCTTCATCCGCAAGTTCGTTTCCCGCAATCCCAACGTGGCTTGGAAGCCATGTGAAAGTGATTCTGGTGCCAGCATCCCATAACCTGGCTAGAAGGTCATGTATCTGCCGCACCAGTGGGTGTTGCGAGAAACAGGTTTCAATAGACTGCAGAGAGCTTAACGAATCGGTACACAACAGAAAGTGGCTTCTTTCGTCACGCAGTGCAAACTGCAGAGCCTCTAAGATGGCGTAAAGCTCTGCAGTATACACGCTACATACCTTAAGGAGCGAGATCATCGTACTCATATCATCAATGACGAAAGAGCAACCAACATTATCTCCGATTTTTGAACCATCCGTGAAGATAAGTCTCGCAGCCGGATATTGGTGAACGAAGTCCTGGAAATACCTCCGATAAACGGAGGAATCCGTGTTCACCTTGGGTCCACGGAGCAGATCTAGACGTATATCCGGTCGCGGAACCAACCACGGAGGTACCTCGCTAACAGATCTTTCAAGACAACCACCGATATCAATATTCAAATCATGACACAAGTTATCAATCTGAAAACCAACCGGCCGTGTGGCATTTGGCCGGTGTTGGTACCGCTGGTGGTATTGAGTACGATAGATGCATTGATAGCTTGGATGTAGCGGCATTTCACGAATTTTGGCAGCGTACGTTAGGAGTAACTGCTGCCTCCTTATCCGTAAAGGTGGAACTCCCGCTTCAGCGAGCAGGCTGGGAATGGGGCTAGTACGGAAAGCACCCGTTGCCAGCCTTACTCCACTATGGTGAATACTGTCTAAAAGGCTCAGCGTAGATTTTGATGCTGAGCCATAAGCCGCACTTCCATAGTCAATTCGGGAGAGGACCGTAGCCGTGTAAAATCGCAGCAGTACCGCACGGTCAGCCCCCCATGAAGTGCCGCTGAGAAACTTAAGCATGTTAAGTCTCTTCATGCAGGCAACCTTCAACTGACGGATGTGGGGCTGCCACGTAAGTCTCTTATCAAAATGAAGACCCAGGAATCAGCAGGTGTCAACCACTGGTAAGACACTGTTTCGCAAGCGGAGCTCTGGTTCGGGATGCACAGGCCGACGTCGACAGAAGTGTACAACAGAGGTTTTCGCTGCTGAAAATCGAAAACAGTGTTGCAGGGCCCATCTGTCGACTCGGTTAATAGCTTGCTGTAGCTGTCTCTCAGCAAACGCCACCCTTCCGGAGCTGTAATGTAGAGCTAAGTCGTCTACATACAGCGAAGGAACGACTGCGGGCCCAGCAGCGGCAACTATGCCGTTGATGGCGATTGCGAACAGCGTGACACTCAGTACCGATCCCTGAGGTACTCCATTTTCCTGAACGTAATATTGAGAAAAAGCATTCCCTACACGGACTCGAAAGAGACGGAGGGACATGAAGTTCTTAATAAACGTTGGCAAATTTCCCCGAAATCCCCACTGGTGTAGTGTGGAGAGAATTCCATATCGCCAGGTAGTGTCGTAAGCTTTCTCCAGGTCAAAAAACACGGCGACTAGGTGTTCCTTCCGGAGAAAGGCCTCCTGAATGGCGCTCTCCAATCTGACCAGGTGATCAGTGGCAGACCGATGAGAGCGAAGACTACACTGGTAGTTAGACAAGAGACCCTCCTTTTCCATGGCCCACACAAGACACCGGTTAACCATCCTTTCAAATAGCTTACAGAGACCATTTGTAAGGCATATTGGCCTATAACTATCCAGAAGTTTTGGATCTTTACCTGGCTTGGGAATTGGTATTACAATTCCCTCATGCCATTGAGATGGAAACACTCCCTCACTCCATATTCTGTTGAATAGGGTGAGGATATCCTTGAGACATCTGTCACTCAAATGCTTAAGCATTTGATTATGGATTTTGTCCGGTCCAGGAGCCGTATCTCTGCATAGCGCAAGTGCACTTCGCAACTCCCACTCCGTGAAGAGCACGTTGTAGGGATGCGAAGCACTAGAGGCAAAAGAGAGATGGTGTGCCTCTGCTTCGCGCTTGATAGGAAGAAATGCAGGGTCGTATTTCCTAGAGCTGGACGTATCTGCGAAATGTGACGCGATGTGGTCTGCAATGACTGAAGGAATCGTAACTATATCTCCATTAATGGAGATTCCGGGTACTGAGGGCACATTCTGTACGCTGACAATACGGCGGAGTTTTGTCCACACTTGTGATGACGGAGTATGTGCCGTGATGGATGACATACTTTTCCCACGTAGCTTTCTTACTTTCTCGAATCAAAAAACGGGCCTTCGCGCGCAGACGCTTAAATGCGATATGATTGGCCATCGTAGGATTCCGACAATAATATTAAAAGCCCGTCGGCGATCACGTATGGCTGCTGCAATTTCGTCCGTCCACCATGGGACCTGTTTCCGGCGACGAATACCGGACGAGGAAGGAATTGTTTCCTCTGCAGCAGCCAAAATTCCAGTAGTAATGGAAGAGACGTGGTCGTCAACAGACTCCAGCATATCATCAGCCATCACTGCGCGTTTTGTAAATTCTGGCCAATTTGCCCGCCGAAGTAACCAGCGCTTGGGTACTTCGGACTGTCTTTGATTCAAGAGAGACATAATTATTGGGAAGTGGTCACTATCACAGAGGTTGTCGTGAACTTGCCACCGTAGCAGGGGAACTAGCGCGCGGCTTCACAAAGTGACATCAAGGTGTGAGAATGTGCCATGCGCGCTACTGAAATGTGTCGGTTCCCCTGTATTGAGCACACAAAGATCAAATAGGTTGATCATTCGCTCAAGCATCCTCCCCCTAGAACAGGAAGACGGAGAGCCCCATAGTGTGTTGCGGGCGTTCACATCCCCCAGCATGAGGAAAGGAGGAGGCAACTGAGCGATAAAATCTTGTAGTGCATGCATATCAAGGTTATAATCCGGTGGAAAGTACACGTTGCAAACCGTTGTCATTACTGGCAACGGAGTGCGAACTGGAACTGCATCTAGCTGAGTATGGAGTGGTACTTCTTCGCTGAAGATGTCGGAGCGAACTAGGGTACAAACGCCCCCAGTTGCCGCGCCATCCACAGCTACTCTGTCTTTGGAATAAAGACGATATCCTCTCATAGTCGTGTCGTGTCCAGGTCTCAAACGAGATTCTTGTAGACAGACTATGGAGGCCGCATAGACGGATATCAGTTGACGTAACTCAGCTAGGCGACAGTGGTAACTACTGCAGTTCCACTGCAATAGTGCCATTGTGTGGATTGGTAGTGTTGCGAAATTAGGACAATTGCTTGCCCTTCTTTTTGTCAACTACCTGCCATTTTCCGCCGTTGTTGTAGGTATTGTCGTCACCATCCACGACAATGAGTGGTTCAGTCTCCATTGTCTCCTCAGAAGAAGGAGGCGCGGTGACTGGACCCTCCACGGACGGTGATCTCATTGGTCTGGAACAGTGGGCCTTCTTCCTGGGAGAACTAGGTTCTCCAGAAAGTGATCGAACAAGAGGGCGTCGGGGCCTCTCGCTCTTGCCCACCGTTTCTCTCTTTTTGGGAGGAGAGCCGGCAGATGGCTTGCCGGATTTCTTCGGTGATCCTGTGGACCCCGACTGAGTTGGAGAAGGCTTCTTCTCCAATGTTTTAAGGGAGCTCTGTGGCTTCACCTTCTCCTCCTTTATGATCTGGGCATTGGAAGGAGGGCTGGACTTTCCAGCCCTAATTGGGGAAGTCTTTCCCCCCGCCCTGTTGGGAGAGGACTTCCCAGCCGAACGTTCCTGGGAAGGGCCCTTCCCAGACAACGTCGACAGTAACGCTCTTTTCGGTGCTTCACATGCTGAATCTCCAGTTTCTTTAGTTACTGAATTTTGTTGCTGGCTTTGACTTTTCAATGCATTTTCAGTACCGGTGTTCTGTACAAAACTCTGTGGAGTGATCCGTACGTTTGCGACCTTTTCCGCGAATGAGATGGAGAACTCCGGAGCAGCCATGGACTTGAACTTCCTCCGGGCGTCTGGATAAGATAGTTTATCCAGCGTTTTTATCTCCTGGATCTTCTTCTCCCGCTTGAATGTGGGGCACTCCTTGGAGATTGGAGCATGCGTACCCGGGCAGTTGACGCACACAGGTGGTGGTGTGCATTCAACCCCAGTATGCTTGCACTTCCCACACATTTTGCAGGTCGTCGAACCTGTACATCGCAATGAGGTGTGGCCAAACGTTTGACAGTTATAACACCTCATTGGTGCCGGAATGTACGGACGAACAGTCAGGCGATACATTGCTACCTTTATTCGTTCAGGTATGGTCTCAGCGTCGAAGGTAAGGATGAAAGCACCCGTATCGAGTAGCTTATCACCCACACGCCTCTTCAACCTCTTCACGTCGGTTACGCCCCGACGTGCTAGGTACCGGATCATTGTATCATCGGAAGACTTAACCAAATCCCTGTGGAATATAACTCCCTTGCAGGAGTTAAGGGTTTGGTACTTCTCGATTTTCACCTCTACCTTACCGAATAACTTGGCTTTAAGTAGCCGTCTGGACTGCTCAGCCGTAGATGTCTTGATAAGTACGGATCCATCTCGGAGCTTGCGCATCTCGTCGACTTCACCAGCAACAATTTCTTCAATTGAATTGCTTATCATAAAAGGACATTCGTCAAGGGAACTTTTACCATCGACCCTGGAAGCAACCAGGAATCGAGGAAGACGTTCGTCACTCATGTAGTCTACAGGAACTGGAGTATACCGCTTACGTTTTTTACCAATTTTAGACGCCGTTTTTTGAAGGGTGCCACCCTTTGTTAAAGAAGGAAGAGAAAGAGGTTCCGTCTTTTGTCCCACGAGTACTCACGGAAATAAGAGGTCGACCTCCGGCAGAGCCAAGGAGATTTACCGGAGGCAAGGCTATATACTCCAGAGGGCGCCCGGTATCTGGAGGGGGTCGCTTGGAACTACTCTCCCAGTAGCCATGCATCACCTCGCCACGACCCGAAACTTGTGATTGGGGGAGGATAAAACCTCCGTACTAACCTAATTATTTTTTTAATTTAATTTTTTAATTTAAAAAAATTATATTTTTTATTTTTCTGTAATGTCTAACCTAATCTACCCGAGGCAGAGAGGGTGGCCAGACAGGAAGAGGAATGAAATTAAAGATGGTGAGAATAGAGGGGTAGAAATAGTGATGAAGAATAAAGAGCACAAACACCTCTCAAGCAACTCGGGGGAGACCTTGTTAGTCTGGCCCTACACCGAGGCCTATCCAGCATGGGTAACCCTGAGCTGGCACAGCCCTCGGCATCAACAAGCACACAAGCCCCCACACCGACTTCAAGGTCATGGTGTCCCTAGAGGGGGTTTTAAAATGAGAAGTGCAACATTATGCTGCATGTAGATCTACTTTGTTTAGCTTCGTTGAACTTCGATATTAAATAGAAATTTATGTTATATGTGTAATTTTAAGTCCATATATAATTCCATATTTCAATAAAAAAATAACTAAATATATATGTACATAGTAAAGAGCATCGAAATGTTTGAGGCATCGAATGATTGGTATTGAATGGTGATGACGTCCTTGCCTCCAAGTTTCCGTTATTGCATACATATAAATGATAAAAAGTAGAGGGGAAAGTCCACAGCCTCGTCTTATGCCTCCATTCCACTCAGTCTGATTCTTTACCAATTTAACAGAAATAAGATTGGATATGATCTGTTGAGAAACATTATTTAGAATTTCAAGCAATTTATTTCTGTTTGAAGTCTACAAATGCAATGTGGGTTTCCAAATTGAATTCCCTATGTTTTTCTATTAATATCTTCATAGTGAAATATGCATCAGCGCAGGAGCAACCTTTTTGTAAACCTTGTTTCATTCCCCATTTTATCTTCGTAATGTTTGTGCAATTTTTCTTTAATGATCGAAACAGACTTTCAACGTATTGGGTCGTGTTATGTACATGTAATACGTGTTGAAGAGATGTTAAGTACAGAACAAAAATGGCCAGCCGGACACCAGTGGGATCCGAACCCAAAACCTGTACTTAACATCTTCAACACGTACTACATGTACGTAACACGACCTAATACGTTGAAAGTCTGTTTCGATTACAATGCGGCCGTGAAAATTCAATATTCATTTCTTTAATGACATTTGTATAAATTTTATAACCTGAATTAACAATGTTAATCCCTCTGCTTTTTCACTGAAGAATGTTTGTTTGAAAGGTTCACCTGAGTACTTGAACGGTTCAGAATTTATTCCATCTTCTCTACTGTCGGATTTTTTATTATGGACACTCGAGTTTAGGCTTTAATTACAAACGAACCAATAGGCCTATTGCAATGCGAGTTATACCAATATTTTCCTTGTTTAATTCTACATTAGCGTATATAAGACACATTGTTTTCGACGTTCATTAAATATTTTTTATTTGTGGTTGTAATAAATATTGCCCGGGTTTTTGGCTTCTTCTCTAGGAAGCGCTCACTTAGGAATATATACAAGGAAAACTACTTGTCTGATGGTAATGAAATTTTTATATGTTATAACCATATGTATTTGTAGTGTAATACTCAAGTTACAATTTTTTTCAATCACCCCGAAAAAAGTTCTTATCATTTTTCTAAAGCAACTCTTTCTCAGCCCAGGATAAACGTACAACAGCAAAGTTGGGCTTGTTTTGAAGCACTCAGTCATGGTTATCAGAAACTACAACAACTGTAACCGTACAGTTTGGTACCGAATTTATGAAGAGTAATATTCAAAGGAGGTTTTGTGTACGCCGAACCGTGCGATTAACAGCAGGCCGGGTGGTGAAAACGGGCGCAGTGTTGCCGCGTTCAGTAGTAATCACGCGCGCAACGAACACAGTACACTCGCCCAGGGCAGTTGTGGAACGGAATGCCCATGACCTTGGTTTATCCGCAAGCTATTTTCAGTTGTCCTATGTTCTGCATGTTGGCCACGTCACTTCAAGATGCCTCTAAGTTCGCCGTTATCAGAGGGTGAACTTGCAATGATTTTGAGTGCTATTTGTTTCTTTCAATGTGAGGGGGAAAGAGTAGGGGACAAGAGGTTCCCTGTGTACAAGAAGGTGGCAGATTGTCTTGGATTATTGCTGTCGTCAGTGAAGAGAGTAGGAGCCGCTTCAAAGGAGAATGATGGAAATACGTCATCCAGGTCAAGAAAGAAGCAGTGTGTGAGACCGGGGCGTCCGAAAATCCATCTAGATGATTTTACTTTGGGCACAATACGAAGAAATATGCACGATTTTTATATGAATAAGATATTTCCCACAATTAAAAGCCTCCGCATGAAACTGTTAGAAAATATGCCGGATTTTCCCGATATGTCAATTTCTACGCTTTTGAAAGTAGTTCGAAGCTTGGGATTCCGATTCAAAAAACTAAACAGGAAACCAGTGCTAATGGAATCTGTGACAGTTGCTGCATCCCGACATACCTACCTTAGACGAATTAGAGACTTAACAGCACAGGGCTACAAGATCTTCTTTACAGACGAGACGTTGTGCGGACAGAACCATACTATGAAATATGGGTGGCAAGAAAACGTGATTGAAGCTTTAGAAAACAACTTTGACAACTATAATCTGTACAGAGGGTACATTCAGCAAATTTATGGATGGCGTGGAGGGTTCAAAACACCGTCTGGAGCTGGGAAACGCATCATAATTTTACACATCGGAAGTGAAGAAGGATTTCTTGACGGTGCAGAACTTCGTTTTATTGGCAAGAAAGGCAGTGGTGATTACCACAATGAGATGAACTCGACTCATTATGAAGAATGGTTCACGAAAGTCCTGAGTTTATTGCCTCAAAAGTCGGCTGTCGTTATAGATCAAGCTCCATATCATACGATGGTCGATCCTTCATCTAAAAACCCGAACATGTCATGGCTGAAACCTGAAATTATATCCTGGATAACATCAAAGAATATTTCACTACCACCTGGAGTTGACGATTATAACAAATTAACGAAATCAGAGCTGATCGTCCTTGCCAGGCCTTATTTTCAAACACCGGTAAAGAAGCTGGAACAACTGACTAAACGACTTCGACCAGATGTACAGCTTGTTTGGTTACCAGTGGCCCATTGCGAGCTTAATCCAATCGAGCTCATTTGGGATTACGTAAAAGGGAATATAGCAAAAACAAATATGGCTAACACATTAGAAAATGGTAGAGGTATGGAAGCAATTAACGCTTTATGCCGAGAAGCCTTACGTACCGTCACCCCTGAACTCTGGAAACAATGCATTAAACACGCTAAGAAAATTGAAGACCACTACTGGGAAAAAGATGGACTGTCTGAAAACGTCCCTTATTTCGAGCCAGTCATAATCAACATGAATGACAGCAGCACCGATTCATTGGAATACAGTGATTTTTCAGACGAAGAAAATTGATAGAATTAAATATTGTAAATGTATGTAAATAATAATGCAAATAACTCTTGTAAAAATTGTACAGTGTGATATTTCTAAATAAGTCAACCATTTTTAAACCTGCCTTTGAAGGTCCAAAGCCCTTATGAGAAAAGGTGATGGGAAGTGGAATTTATAAGAGGAAATAAAATTAAAGGTTGAAAGTAAACGAAAAGCTGTGTTCGTTGCGCGCGTGATTACTACTGAACGCGGCAACACTGCGCCCGTTTTCACCACCCGGCCTGCTGTTAATCACACGGTTCGGCGTACACAAAACCTCCTTCCAATATTACTCTTCATAAATTCGGTACCAAACTGTACGGTTACAGTTGTTGTAGTTTCTGATAATCATGACTGAGTGCTTCAAAACAAGCCCATGCTTGCTGTTGTACGTTTATCCGGGGCTGAGAAAGAGTTGTTTTAGAAAAATGATAAGAACTTTTTTCGGGGTGGTTGAAAAAAATTGCAACTTGAGTATTACACTACAAATACATGTGGTTATAACATATAAAAATTTCATTACCATCAGACAAGTAGTTTTCCTTGTATATATTCCTAAGTGAGCGCTTCCTAGAGGAGAAGCCAAAAACCCGGGCAATATTTATTATAACCACAAATAAAAAATATTTAATGAACGTCGAAAACAATGTGTCTTATATACGCTAATGTAGAATTAAACAAGGAAAACATCGGTATAACTCGCATTGCAATAGGCCTATTGGTTCGTTTGTAATTAAAGCCTAAACTCGAGTGTCCATAATAAAAAATCCGACAGTAGGTGTTTTACCAATCCTAAGTTTCCTCAAGGTTAGTTCTAATTCTTCTAAAGTAATAGATTCTACTATTAGATAGTTGTTAGATATTGACAAAGTCGACACTTTATCTTTTGGACTTCTACAAAATGCTGAAAATATTTAAGCCATTCATTTGATGGTATTGCATCAAGTTTTATAACTTCCTTTGTTTCCCTATTTAATTTCTTCAGAATTTTACATGTTTGTGGTTGTGGTCTTGTTAAGTCTGTTCCTAATGTCGAAACAAAATTTTCCCAACTTTCTTTGTGTTTTCGTCTTACTTCCCATTTTGCTAGTGCTCTCGTATGATTGTAATTCAACTTCTCCTCTATTTTACCAGTTGATAAAATTTCCTGTAAGCTTCTCTTTTATCTGATATAATTTCAAATTTCTTCATCCGAGATTCTCAAGCCTTTTTTTCTCTTCCAATTTTTTGTCATTCCTAAACTTTCAAGAGCTGCCTGTTTCAAAGCTGAGTTAATATTTGACAATTCTTTCTCTACACTGGTATTCACTGATGCTGACTGAATTACTTTATTAAGTCTATTTTGATAGAGCCATTTTATACTTGGGTCTCAGAAGGCTAACTTTGTAAGATACTTCAATTTGTTCTGAACAGGATGTCTTTTTTTTCATCCATCTTGGCTTTAAGCAGACTGGTTAAACTACTACGTAGCAATCTGTTTCCATTTCAGCGAGGCCGAGTGGCTCAGATGTTGAGGCCTTCTAACCCCAACTTGGCAGGTTTGATCCTGGCCCAGTCTGGTAGTATTTGAAGATGCTCAAATATGTCAGCTTTGTGTTGGTAGATTTACTTGCACATAAAAGAACTTCTGCGGGACTAAATTCCGGCACCTTGGCATCTCCAAAAACCGTAAAAGTAGTTAGTGGGACGTAAAACCAAAAACATTACTATCATTTCCATTTCAGGATCTTCTACCAGTCTTTGGTTGCAGATGACATAACCAATGATGGATTTCTGATTCGTACCTGACCATGTGAACTTGGGGCTATCCTTGTGTGGAAAAATTGTATTCATTATTTTTTTACTAATCTAAGTCTACAACTTTAATTCCATTACTATTACAAGTTGTTTCTCCATTTTGTTGTTCTGAATTTTGCCTATTTATTTTGTTAATATTTTAACTATTTTGAAATCAGGTATGGTATATTAGCTTACAACATATTTTAAAACTAGTTTTTCTGTCTCACGACTAAATAAGAAACACAAACTAGAAACTTTGTTTAGACTAAGCTTGTTTCTAAACTAGTTCTTCATCTTCAGCCACATATTTTATAGCTTCCTTATTTAAGTGCTTATACAAAAACACAAGCTTGGAACACGTATCGGGCTGCCCAGTGCATAAATAGGCCATTAATTTCTATCTGGCAACTGCTTGAGCGGGGAAAATGGCGTGCAACTCTACTAAAGATATTTTGCAAACAGATAACTACCTACAATCCCTAACCCATTTTGCTGCCAAAGTTGGCAGGTAACAGACCACGGCTGTTAGTTGTAACGTCACCTGCAACAAAATAAAAGTATTCACAATAATATAACAATTGAATGTTACGTCCTTTGCTCCTTTTGAACATTCGGCTGCCTCAAACATTGTCGTCTGCCGCTTGCGTGCCTTTGCTGCTTCAACGTGGTGCCGGCTAGAAATGTGCTTTTTTACACCATCAATCAGAAGTTTCCCATGCCATTCTTTTATTGCAAAAGCCACAGAGCATTACTTCTCCACACCTCTTTATTCCGTCCTGTAAGAACTGTGTTATTCGTTCATATAAGCTCACTTTCAATGGCACGGCGAACTATCCTGAAAAAATAGCGTGTGTGTTTACTTATCCCTGCTGCTGCTCCAACAGAATAGAACTGAATGAGACCATGCAAAGCGTTGATGAGCACTTGAAAACAAGCCACCCCGTGATGCAATGCTTTAATTGAGAATCACAGAAGTAACAAACCAATGACGATGTGTTACGTGCATGGGCCTTGGCCGTTAAGATACGATCTTCATATGCGAATCACAAAATAAACACTAACACATGCACATTCAGGTATTTCTGTATATCTTCGTATCTTCACCGATGATGTTTTATGCCCACACCTTGAAAAGGTTTTAACAGTCGGATAATGGTTCAATGAATGATTATTTCTCATTTTCTTCTTCTTCTTCAACTGGCATCTCCTCTTAGAAGGTCGGCTACAGTTATAGAGATTCTTGCTTCTCTAGTTGCGATAAATTTTGCAAGTAAACCTAAAAATTTGTGTGTGGAGCCGAAATGTCAAAATTTTGTGAATAGATGTGTCAAATCACATTTAAATTTGTAACACATATCCTATATGTCTCTCTCCCACCATATTTAACAGTTTTGAAAATTTGGTGAGTTTCGCGAATTGCAAAATTTGAGTGTTCTTAATCACTGATGAAATCCCTGCTGAATAAAGGGTACTGTCTAACTGTGGATAACTATTATAGTTCTCCCTAACTGGCCAACATTCTGATTAGCATTCGCACAGATATGTTCGGCAACGTGCATCCCAAGAGAGCAGAATCTGCTCCAACTTTCTGGAACAACAAACTCAAGAAGGGGGAGATTCCAGTGTTCTAGAGAGGTAAACTGACTGCAATAAAATGGAAATACAAGAGAGACATCTGGATCCTATCTACTATCCATAATGCAGAAATGGAGGAGAAATGCAGAGGACGGAAAAGAGAAATTGTGAAACCAAAATCTGTGTTCGCATAGAACGAAACAATGGGAGTGTGTGAATAAAGTAGATCATACACTGCTACTAAACCGCTGCCAAAGAAGAGAGGAAAAAATTCTTATGAGAAGATTTTTTTCACCTTTTGGAATGAGCAGTATGGAATTATTTTGTCCTCTTCAAAAAACATGGATGAAAGAAGAATGGTTGGACTTTCGTGTGGCTGTTATTGAGAAAACAATTGCACACCCTCACAGGGAGGAATTTTCTCCAAAAGCAGCAGGTCGTCAATCAGCAAAGCAACTCCAAAGCAACTTACTGGCCACCATTTTCCGTCAGTGATACCTCCAACTGATAAGAAGCAAAACCCAATGAGGACGTGTTGCAGTATGTCCAATGCTAGAGGGAAGAAGGCATGAAGGGAATCCAGGTCTAGAGAGAGATGTAGCATTGTTTTTTTTTTTGCAATTTGCTTTACGTCACACCAACACAGATAGGTCTTATGGCGACGATGGAATAGGAAAGGCCTAGGAGTGGGAAGGAAGCGCCCATGGCCTTAATGTACAGCCCCATAATTTGCCTGGTGTGAAAATGGGAAACCACGGAAAACCATCTTCAGGGCTGCCAAAAGTGGGGATACAAGCTCACAGCTTACCGCAGGGCCAACTCACCCGGTGATGTAGCATTGTACGTTGATCCTTGTTTCAGGGCAGTTCACACAGCTACAAACATACTGTTAGGTATAAAACACTGTCTGTTTTATTGCTCTAATTGAAGGGTTGGATGCAAGAACCAGGCAGCTCCATTTTTGCTTAATTTTCCAGGAACTAATATTTATGAATGATGGTATAAATACTTATTTCTGTCTCTACATTAATTATGACCTCCTTGATGCATTCAATCTGTACTGTAGCAGAAATTTCAATTTTCTTGTCTTTTATAGCAATAAATTAATTTTGGAGCCACCTGGTTCTTGCAGAGAAAATGTTTAATTCAATGACTTCTATGTTTTTACTTACCAAAAACTGTATTATTTTGCAAAATAAATGACAGTATTTCAATAAGCAAACACTTCATAATAAGTCACAGAAATTTTAAGAACCTTGAATATTAAGTGTATCCACTATTAAGTTTATGTTATTTACTTTCAGATGAGATCTTCACATTATTTTCCTTTGATTGGCTAGTTATGTTGTTGTAATACCACTCGTCAGTGGGAGGTACATAGCGTTCGGCCAGTGCCATTACATCCCGAAATTTTACTTCCTTGATTTGCAGGGCTTCTGGATACAGTTTCTGAGTTGCATGGGGAAACCTTGCAGTACTGTTCTTTTTCAAGAGAGGAAACTCTTGCAGAGATAAACCTGATGCATTCACTGAACATTTAAGAGTTCCATGAAATTCTTCACTATGAATAAACACCTCTCCTGCGAACCATGTGACTTTGCCGCGGTGGGGAGGCTTGCGTGCCCCAATGAAGCATATAGCCAAGCCGCAGGTGCACCATATCGGATGGGTATCTGATGAGAGACCAGACTAACGAATGGTTCATCGAAAGGGGGGTAGCAGCCTTTCGGAAGTTGCAAGGGCGGCAGTCTAGATGATTGACTAATATGGCCTTGTAATAATACTCAACATGGCTTAGCTCTGTTGATACTGCTACACAGCTGAAAGTTATGGCTGTAGTTTCCCACACCTAACTCCCGAGGACATGCAGCTCTCTCTGTATGAATGATGTATGGTACTGATGATGGCTTCCTCCCAGGTAAAATATTCCGGAGGTAAACTAGTCCCCCATTCGGATCTCCGGGTGGGGATTACACGAGAGGGAGCGATCATCAGGAAGATGGATACTGACATTCTGCGAGTCGGAGCGTGGAATGTTAGAAGTTTGAATCGTTGTGGTAGATTAAAGAATCTGAAAAGGGAGATGGATAGACTAAAGTTAGATGCAGTTGGTATAAGAGAAGTATCTTGGCAGGAAGAACAGGATTTTTGGTCAGGCGACTACCGAATTATCAACACAAAATCAAACAGAGGAAATGCAGGAGTTGGTTTAATAATGAATAAGAAAATAGGGCAGCGGGTAAGTTACTATGACAGCATAGTGAAAGAATGGTCGTCGTCAAGATAGACACCAAACCAATGCCCACCACAATAGTGCAGGTCTATATGCCTACTAGCTCAGCAGATGACGAGGAAATCGAAAGAACATATGAAGAGATAGAAGATTTAATACAATATGTAAAAGATGACGAGAATCTAATTGTGATGGGAGACTGGAATGCAGTGGTAGGCCAAGGAAGAGAAGGTAATACAGTAGGAGAATTCGGATTGGGACAAAGGAACGAAAGAGGAAGTCGGCTGGTTGAATTCTGCACTGATCATAATTTAGTCCTTGCCAATACTTGGTTCAAACACCACAAACGTCGGCTTTATACATGGATGAGACCTGGAGACACTGGAAGGTATCAAATAGTCTTCATTATGATTAGGCAGAGATTCAGAAACCAGGTGTTGGATTGCAAAACCTTCCCAGGAGCAGACGTGGACTCTGACCACAACTTGTTGGTCATGAAATGCCATCTGAAGTTGAAGAAATTGAAGAAAGGAAAGAATGCAAAAGGATGGGATCTAGACAAGTTGAAAGAAAAGAGCATGAGCGATTGTTTCAAGGAACATGTTGCAAAAGGACTAAATGAAAAGGCTGAAGGAAACACAATAAAGGAAGAGTGGATAGTCATGAAAAATGAAGTCAGCAGGGCTGCTGAAGAAATGTTAGGAAGGAAGAAAAGATCAACTAAGAAAATCAGTGGAAAACTCAGGAGATACTAGACCTGATTGATGAACGACGAAAATACAAGAATGCTAGAAATGAAGAGGGCAGAAAAGAATACAGGTGATTAAAGAATAAAGTGAATAGAAAGTGCAAGGTACCTAAGGAAGATTGGCTGAAGGAGAAGTGCAAGGATGTCGAAGGTTGTATGGTCCTAGGAAAGGTAGATGCTGCATACAGGAAAATCAAGGAAAACTTCGGAGAAAAGAAATCTAGGTGTATGAATATTTAGAGCTCAGATGGAAAGCCACTTCTAGGGAAAGAAGACAAAGCAGAAAGATGGCAGGCACATATCCAACAGTTGTATCAAGGTAAAGATGTAGGTAATTTGGTTCTGGAACAAGAAGAGGCTGTTGATGCTGATGAAATGGGAGACCCAATTTTGAGGTCAGAGTTTGACAGAGCTGTGAGAGACCTAAATAGGAACAAGGCACCTGGAATTGATGACATTCCCTCTGAATTACTGACTGCCTTAGGAGAAACCAGCATGGCAAGGCTATTCCATTTAGTGTGTAAGATGTATAAGACAGAAGAAGTCTCATCCGATTTTTGGCAGAATGTTGTTATACCTATTGCCAAGAAAGCTGGTGCTGACAGGTGTGAAAACTATCGCACCAATAGTTTAGTATCTCATGCCTGCAAAATTTTAACACGCTCTGCTCTCTGCTTTGCTTGTCACTCCACTATGTTTTCAACGTAAGGTATGGCGCACCGGGATAGGAAATACAAGATACAGTGAGAGCTAACACATAAGGGTAAAGGTGCAATCCTTTGCAGGACTATACAACTGTAAACAAATGGATCTGGCACCACAATGGTCTATTGAGCTCTGAAGAGGATGCTCATATAATGTTCCACAATGTGACAGTAGTGTGAACTGTGCCGGGTAGAACCCAGGACAGTAACCACTGTCAGTGTTGCCATCCTTGGTTTCTGCTCACGTGGTGAAGCCCTATGAAATAATCATCACACCATCCACCAAATGGTACTTGTCTCTCATCAGAACGCTGGATACATCACCTATGTGGAAGTAACAGGAATCACTAAACAAGGAAGTACAAGGTGAATCGACATCATAGCCTTTAAAACCTGGGTCCAATAAAGGATATATTCGGGATAAAATGTGTTTCAGGGTTGGCTTAGAACATCCTAAAAAGAGAAAAGGGCCATTTATGAGCCTAAAGTATCATATTACAAACAAAAATATTACCTGAGCCAAACTGAAGAAACTGGTTCGCTCATAGGTGTTCATGGGACCATTCCAGGTTTATTTGTGAATGTCTGCATAAAGCCGAGCATCCTGTGCAGTACTTTCAAAGACACAGCAAGATCAGTGATTTGTCGCCATTCTACGCCATCACTTATATAGTTCTAAGGATTTATGTCTTATTTTTTGTCTCTTTGGTACTCCTTTTGTTTTTTATTTATTTATTAATAACACTTCCCCCATAAGGAGGCTGCCACAAAGACAAAGTATATCAACTACAAAGATATTGGTAAATTTGATGGAATGTGTCAGATAGAGATAACAACAATCACAAGGCTCTAAATATGGAACATAGCATAATGTAAAGCTCGTCAGATGCTATATAGATGATTGCAGAGTATGGTTCTTGAAGCTCTATTGAGGCAATGGCAATGTTGTGAAGTCATATCTGGTTGAGATCAAGAGAATTCCACTGCTGTACAAGAAATTTAGGGATTGTGCCTCAAGCACCAATCATGAGTCCATGGACAGAGATGTTAGCTAAGTGATTTGCTATTATAATAGTTCACAGCTGGCTGATAAATCAACTTCTTCTTGGTGTCTACCTCTTCAGGCAGGCCAATGTGCGACTCGAAGCGTAGTGTAGGACTTAAGATCAGCTCTTGCTTGCTAGTTGGTTGAAAGATTATCATGCCAATACACCTGTTACTCCCATCAGTAGCTAGGCCAGAAACCTCTTTCGTGCATTGTGAAACTGTGATATCTCAGCGAGTTCGTGATCATGTGCCGTACCAAGTGGCAGGAATTTCTCAATACCTCTCCGTGAAGACAAGCACCCAGGACATGGGCAACAGTTTCGTACTCTCTGAGGCAATACCGACGGAGGGTGCTATCCTGGGACTTTCCCAGCATGGAGCGAACGGCGCACACATTCACCGTCATCCAGATGGCCGTTCTCCTTCCCATAATATCCATCATATGCAAAATTGGTACGGTATGTCACATAAATGCCTGCATGCTTGCCTGTTTCCCATTTTGGCTGATGATGACGCAAACACAGCGTCGAAACTAGTTCCAAGTACAAATACATGTTATAAATAAAATATAACATTTTGTATTGAAAAGGTGGACCGTTTTAAGTTTTTCCTATCATCCTTCTCAGTTCAATACGGACAAAAAATGAAATTCTTAGGTTTAAATGAAGCAGCCAATCAGGCAAAGTCGTTAGCCTATCATTACTTGGGCTTAAAAATCAAAATTGGGGAAATAGGCAA
This sequence comes from Anabrus simplex, assembly GCF_040414725.1. Taxonomy (NCBI): domain Eukaryota; kingdom Metazoa; phylum Arthropoda; class Insecta; order Orthoptera; family Tettigoniidae; genus Anabrus; species Anabrus simplex. The sequence continues at coordinate 1,148,336,712 of NC_090265.1, read as the reverse complement.
GGATATAGCATTTATCAAACAGTGCATTACACAGAATTTAACCCCTAATTTTTTAAAAAGCGTCACGAAACAACGTTTTGTTCCTCCCCATCAACAAGATGTTCAAGTTAGGACAAACAAACTTTGGTTAGAAAATGAACTAAAATTTCTCTATAAGAAAAAGTCGTTTTTAAATCATCGCTTATATGAAACTCACTTAGAGGCAGCCACCTTACTTTCAAATGCTCAGTGGAATCTTTTTCAAGACGAAGTCCAAATCAAGTTGTTCAATATTTTGTCCAAAAAACAGATAACACTAGAGAAAAAACTTGTAGCACTTAAAAATAAGGAAAAACACAGCAACTCCCCTCCAAAACCTAACAGCAAACCTAACCTCGTTAATGACAATCTACAACAAATCCACCCTCCAGTAATTAATCTCTCCACCACCAACTTAGATGAGGACGATATAAGAATTCTTTCGAAAGGTCCAAAGCACAACTGGCCTTGTTTCAACTCGGCCCTTACAGCCTCCAAACTCGTAGTTGAATCAGAAGTTGCTATCAGCAAAATGCCATATGAACTACAAGATGAACTCAGAATGGACGTAAAAAAACAATTAAACAAAAGTTTTTTCTCAAAAAACCGTACTGCGACCCCTATCACCAAAATCAACAAAGACTCCCTTACTGAAAGAAAACAAATTCTCAATCTTAAAAAGAAAGTCAAAGACAACCACCTCATCATTACCAAGGCCGACAAAGGCAACACAACAGTCATTATGGATAAAACAGATTACATTCAAAAAACCAAAACTTTCTTAGATAATGAATCCTTTTCAATAGTTAAGAAGGACCCAACACAATCAATTCAAAGGCAATTGAAACAAATTCTAAAGAGCACATCTTTTCTCCTCACTGAACAAGAAAAACAAAAGTTAATTACTATGAACCCAGGCCTACCAACAGCTAAAGCACTACCCAAAATCCACAAAACCGGTGTCCCTATTCGACCCATAATAAACTACAGACCAAGCCCCTTATATAAATTATCTCAATTTATCCAACAATTTCTTAATAAACATTATAAATTCTCATCAAATAAATCCATCAGGAACACTGTAGAATTAGTGAACAAACTAAACAGTTTCAAGCTTCAACCATATCATTCAATGCACTCCTTTGATATAGTCAACATGTATCCCAGTATAAACACCAACTCACTATTCCCGATCATCGAAAAGAACTTACTTGCTAACAATCAACTAAGTAAACTAGAAGTTCAAGACTTTATGACCATATTAAGATTACTAATTAACAATAACTACTTCACATTCGATAAGATCATTTACAAACAAGATGGTTTGGCTATGGGTTCACCAGACTCAGGAATTTTAGCAGAGATCTACCTTGATTTCCTAGAGCACACCGCCATCGACAATAACATCAAATTTGCTAATATCCAATTTTGGGCAAGGTACGTCGATGACACATTTATAATCCTAGATGAACGCTCCATAGACGCGCCTTCCACCCTCAAAAACCTTAATAATATTGATCATGACATTAAATTTACCTTAGAATCAGAGACAAACAACTCCATCAACTTCCTAGACCTAACAATCAACAGGCACCCCTCTTCGTTCACATATAGTATCTATAGAAAGCCCACTCAAACGGCCACTACTATAAGAAATGACTCACTACACCCCCAAACACACAAAGCGGCTACATATAATAGCTTAGTAGACCGAGCATTCAAAATTCCAATGTCAAGAAAAAACTTAAATAAAGAATTGAACACCATTCGCTCTATAGCAAAATTCAATGGATATAATGAATCCTTTATTGAAAGAATAATCAATAAATTCAGACACCGCCCAAAAACCACCCTAATAAAAGACAATACTAGCACTGCCACGCTTTCCACATTTACCTTCAATAAAGAAATTTACAACGTCACTAACGTTTTTAAAAAACACAACGTTAAAATAGCCTTTCGTACTAACAATAGAAGCACAGAGATCCTACACATCTCTTCATCAATAAACAAAAGTAGTCCTTTTTCTAAATCAGGTGTATATAGGTTTTCTTGCCAAGACTGCAAAAGTTCTTACCTAGGGCAAACAGGACGCAGCTTTAAAATCAGATATGCAGAACATGTCAATGTCATAAAACACAACCGTTTTTCCGCGGTCGGCCTACATATAAAAGAATTTAAGCACAACTTTACTGAAATAAATCAAGATCTTGAGGTATTAGATATTCTAAACAAAGGTTCTTTCCTAGACGTCACTGAAAACCTCTATATTCATTTAGACCAATATTTCAATCCCAACCTAAACTTAAATGATATCTCAGAGAAACCAAAGATCCTATTCGACTTTCTCATTGAATTTTTCAAAAACATGAATATCCCGAAAAACAGATCTGTCTTTCAAATCATGCATAATACTTTGTCACGCCACACACTTTCACCACATCACCCTCCATACTTCCCCCCCTTCCACCCCTCCTCCCCTCTCCCCTCCTAATCCAACAACGGCCGCTGCCCAGACCTAAACTATCCAACACGCTCTGTTCCTCTTCATCTCGCGCCATAGCTTTACCGCCTTATGTCCCGCAATAAACATCATAGAAACCTGCCCCTACCCTACACGTAACGCTGCAACAATACACCACCAATACTGGCACAGTCAACCTCCAAACTCTCAACAACGTATTCCTTAATACCTATTTTATATTCTTGTCAAGCTGAATACCGGACCTATGAAGATTACAAGATTAATTTGTGCATCTACAGAATGGTTGTTAATGAAGCTATGTAATATAGAGAGAAACTTTCAAAGGTGGTTAAATGAAGAAGTTATATCATGTTCAAGATATATGCACATATCTGCACAGTATTTAAAATACAATTTACCGTTGCTCTTTTATAGCTATTGTTGAGAGTTAAAGAGAATTTCCTGTTGTGTATGTTTATCAGGAACTCAAGGGAGACTTCTTTAGTTAGTTGGAACATAGAAAGAATGATGAACTCTTCTCAGAAGAACTCTTAAGGTTTCACCTTACCTTTTCCTGCCTGCTGGCTCTTTAGAAAGTGTGTGCGTGCGTCTTGTATTCATGATTCATTCAAGGCAAATATTTTCGCACTGCAAGTTGTGTGGTTAAGCTTATTTTTAATATGTATAATTTTTGCTTTCTCAAAAATGCATTTGTTTCTACATTCGTCCCTGTTTTTATCTCCTCGTAAGATGTGTATTGTTTAATATAACACCTTGTGTAAAAAATTGGGTTAAATGAAGGAGTTATATTATATTCAAGATCATGCTTTCACGTCTCTACACAATATTTAAAATGAAATTTACCGTTGATCTTTATAGCTATTGTTGAGAGTGAAGGAGAATTTCCTGTTGTGTATGTTTATCAGGAACTCAAGAGAGACTTCATTAGTTAGTCGGAACATAGAAAAAATGATGAACTCTTCTCAGAAGAACTCTTAAGGTCTCACTTTACTTTTTCCTGCCTCCTGGCTCTTCAGAAATGTGTGCGCGTGTGTTTTGTATTCAGGAATCATTCAAGACGAATATTTTCGCACTACAAGATATGTGGTTAAGGTTATTTTTAATATGTATAACTTTCCCTGTTTTTTATCTCCTTGTAAGATGTGTATTGTTTAATTTTCCTGTTGTGTATGTTTATCAGGAACTCAAGGGAGACTTCATTAGTTAGTCAGATCATAGAAAGAATGATGAACTCTTCTCAGAAGAACTCTCAAGGTTTCACCTTACTTTTTCCTGCCTGCTGGCTCTTTAGAAGTGTGTGCGCGTGCGTTTTGTATTCAGGAATCATTCAAGGCAAATATTTTCGCACTGCAAGTCGTGTGGTTAAGCTTATTTTTAATATGTATAACTTTGCTTTCTCAACGATGCATGTGTTTCCACATTCGTCCCTGTTTTTATCTCCTCGTAAGATGTGTATTAATTAATGTAACACCTTGTGTAAAAACTGGGTTATCTGAAGGAGTTATATCATGTTCAAAATCATGCTTTCACGTCTCTGCGCAATATTTAAAATTTTACCGTTGTTCTTTATAGCTATTGTTGAGAGTGAAGGAGAATTTCCTGTTGTGTATGTTTATCAGGAACTCAAGGGAGACTTCATTAGTTAGTCGGAACATAGAAAAATGATGAACTCTTCTCAGAAGAACTCTTAAGGTTTCACTTTACTTTGTCCTGCCTGCTGGCTCCTCAGAAATGTGTGCGCGTGTCTTTTACATTCAGGAATCATTCAAGAAGAACACTTTCGCACTGCAAGATGTGTGGTTAAGGTTATTTTTAATTTGTATAACTTTTGTTTTCTCAACGATTCATTTGTTTTCTATATTCGTCCCTGTTTTTATCTCCTTGTAAGATGTGTATTGTTTAATGTAACGCCTTTTGTAACATAAATGCCTGCATGCTTGCCTGTTTCCCATTTTGGCTGATGATGACGCAAACACAGCGTCGAAACTAGTTCCAAGTACAAATACATGTTATAAATAAAATATAACATTTTGTATTGAAAAGGTGGACCGTTTTAAGTTTTTCCTATCATCCTTCTCAGTTCAATACGGACAAAAAATGAAATTCTTAGGTTTAAATGTCATTTCCAGGCATTAAGTTTATGCACGCATGGGGTGTTTTAATATGCTTTGTTTGTCAGGCAACCTTTAAGTTAAGGACGAAGTTCAAATAAAGTAAAACAACACATTATTAAGCACGACACCAACATTTTCACAATTGAAGGCTTGAAATATAAGGAGCTAAGTGCCAAAAACAAGAAATACAGTTAATCAAGACAAACTGTTTAATTAGTCAAGGAATGTATGCTCAAAAAGATCAACTAAGAATCAGTTGATAACTCAGGAGATACTAGACCTGATTGATGAATGACAAAAATACAAGAATGCTAGAAATGAAGAGGGCAGAAAAGAATAGTGGCGATTAAAGAATCAAGTGGATAGAAAGTGCAAGGTAGTTAAGGAAGAATGGCTGAAGGAGAAGTGCAAGGATGTCGAAGGTTGTATGGTCCTGGGAAAGGTAGATGCGGCATACAGGAAAATCAAGCAAACCTTTGGAGAAAGGAAATCTAGGTGTATGAATATTAAGAGCTCAGATGGAAAGCCACTTCTAGGGAAAGACAACAAAGCAGAAAGATGGCAAGAACATATCCAACAGTTGTATCAAGGTAAAGATGTAGATAATTTGGTTCTGGAACAAGAAGAGGCTGTTGATGCTGATGAAATGGGAGACCCAATTTTGAGGTCAGAGTTTGACAGAGCTGTGAGAGACCTAAATAGGAACAAGGCACCTGGAATTGATGACATTCCTTCTGAATTACTGACTGCCTTAAGAGAAAGCAGCATGGCAAGGTTATTCCATTTAGTGTGTAAGATGTATGAGACATGGGAAGTCCCATCCGATTTTTGGCAGAATGTTGTTATACCTATTCCCAAGAAAACCGGTGCTGACCGGTGTGAAAACTACCGCACCATTAGTTTAGTATCTCATGCCTGCAAAATTTTAACACGTATTATTTACAGAAGAATGGAAAAACAAGTTGAAGCTGAGTTGGGAGAAGATCAATTTGGCTTCAGAAGAAATGTAGGAACACGTGAAGCAATCCTGACTACGTCTGATCTTAGAGGATCGAATCAAGAAGGACAAGTCCACGTACATGGCATTCATAGATCTAGAAAAGGCACTCAATAATGTTGATTGGACCTAGCTATTTACGATTCTGAAGGTGATTGGGATCAGATACCGAGAACGAAGAATTATGTACAATCTGTATAAAAATCAGTCTGCAGTGATAAGAATCGAGGGCTTTGAAAAAGAAGCAGCAATCCAGAAAGGAGTGAGGCAAGGCTGCAGTTTGCCCCCCTCCTCTTCAATGTTTACATAGAACAGGCAGTAAAGGAAATCAAAGAGGAATTTGGAAAGGGAATCACAATCCAAGGAGAGGAAATCAAAACCTTGAGATTTGCCGATGATATAGTTATTTTATCTGAGACTGCAGAGGACCTCGAGAAGATGCTGAATGGTATGGACAAAGTCTTGGGTAAGAAGTACAAGATGAAAATAAATAAGTCCAAAAAAAAAAAAAAAAAGTAATGGAGTGCAGTCGAACGAAGGCAGGTGATGCAGGAAATATTAAATTAGGAAATGAAGTCTTAAAGGAAGTAGATGAATATTGTTACTTGGGTAGTAAAATAACTAACGATGGCAGAAGTAAGTAGAACGTACGATGCAGACTAGCACAAGCAGGGAAGAGCTTTCTTAAGAAAATAAATTTGCTCACTTCAAACATTGATATAGGAATTAGATATTTTTGAAGACTTTCGTGTGGAGCGTGGCATTGTATGGAAGTGAAACATGGACGATAACTAGCTCAGAAAGAAAGAGAATAGAAGCTTTTGAAATGTGGTGTTACAGAAGAATGCTGAAGGTGAGATGGATAGATCGAATCACGAATGAAGAGATACTGAATCGAATTGGTGAGAGGAGATCGATTTGGCTAAATTTGTTACAAGTCGTCCATTTCATGACTGTATCGATGAGTATAATCAAGAAGTTAATATAAAGAACTACCTAATTAACTTCTTTGCTAAATTTGACAAGAAGAAGAGATAGAATGATAGGACACATCTTAAGACACCCAGGACTTGTGCAGCTGGTTTTTAAAAGAAGTGTAGGTGGGAAGAACAGTAGGGGTAGACCAAGGTTTGAATATGACAAGCAGATTAGAGCAGATGTAGGATGCAGTAGTTACGTAGAGATGAAAGTGTTAGCACAGGATAGGGTGGCACGGAGTGCTGCATCAAACCAGTCTATGGACTGATGACTCAAACAACAACATGTATGCTCTACAAAGTAACACTCTGGTACTTATGGCAGCTTCAGTATCCACTGTACTGAAGTGCAGCTAATCCAGAGGTGCCAACCTTTGAAGCGGATTATCAGTAATCGCCCTCCACTCCCAAAAAAAATTTAGAGTCAAGTCCAAAGCACGCTCCTTCCTTCTCGGTAATGACACCCCTTTTGCCCTTCCCTCTAGCAATCTATTCGAAAGTATATCATATTACACAATAACATTTGCACACAACCTGTTAGTTCTGTGATAAAATATTCCTTGTAGCTTGTTTCTCACGCAGCAGTTGCTCTTCACTGTAGTTTTTCTTGAAGCATCCTTCCCACTGTGATGACGTTTTCGTCTTCTGAACCATAAGAGATTCCAGTGCAGATGTGCTTAATGTAGGCCTCGCTTCTTTCTCAATCTTTCTGCCAACTGTCAGATACACTTAACGCAGCAAATACAACATTACTGAAGGATTTATAGTGGAAAAGAGGAGTGCCTGAGCTCCCTCACTCACAATGAATTTTACAACACTTATGAGTAGCAAAAGGAACTCACGATCGAATAAGTATCATTGCCAACTCACAAACATTGAAACGAGATAGATTTAGGAGAAAGGCTTGAAAGGATTGAAGATTTTTCCTTCTTTCCTTTCTTTTTTTCTGTAAAAAATTATTTTTTTGAGATAATGTCAGCTTTTCCGCAATAATTTCCCGTTTGACCGTAATTCCGTAAGTGTGAGGTGAAATCCGTAATAATTATGGACAACCCGTAGGCCTCAGGTTCAATTCCTGGCCAGGTCAGGAATTTTTACCTGGATCTGGGACTGGTTCAAAGTCCACTCAGCCTTAATTGAGGAGCCATTTGATGGTGAGATGGCGTCCCCGGTTACACATTTACGTAAATGTGATGCATTTATTTCCTTGGATGGCCTGTTCGACCCGGGCAATGTTGGCTGGTGTTGACACTGTCACATTCCTTCCAGAACTGGTTCCCTTGTCCACCGATGTGCGACCTGTTTTCTAAACTTCCACACAGTTGTAAACTGTTTTCCGTGATGGTGCACGTTTTCCTTTCTTATCTGTGGATTTACTTCTACAGTAGCAAGGATATTTATAGCATTTTCGTCATTCACTTTTGATTTCACCTTTAAGCAACTCTTGTTATTTATACTTCCATGTTTCCAGTCATTTGAATTCAATAAAAGTTGCTAAGTTTATTGAGGGAATCCCACGTGAAACTATTTTTTAACATGGTTCCATTTAAAACTGAAGTTGCCCCACTCCCCGGGCTTGGAAAATATTGCTGTTCACAGGAAAGTGTTATTGAAAACCATACGAACAAACAATCTTTATGACAACATTAAAAATACAATTTCTGAAAGGGGCTAAATGTCATAGGTTATCTCTTGTAACAATATTATTTAAATAAGAAGTTCAGAGATATAAGACAATTTATCTTTTTTTTTTTTAAATACTCGCCTCATGGAGATTTGCACTGAAAACCATAACACTAAGAGTATAATGTATTTAAATACAAATTCTATGGTAAAATACTTGATGGGTTTTTTTTTTTTTTTTCCATCTAGCAAATAACCAACCACAGCCAGAAAGTAGTCCTTTGTTACTTGCGTGACCATGTTGCTGCCATCAACTATTCCCCAGATCTCTATGGATATTTTCTTGATACTTCTTACTTCAGAGTATTTAGCGTCTACCCTTATTGTTGCAAGCTTGGTTATCTCAATGTGCTTCAAATTTAGCAGTTCATCAGCAGCCTCTCGAGTGTTATAGAAATTGTGGCCTTTCATTTTTAATATCCGAAAAGTTTTGCAAATGTAATGACATCACATAAGTTATCAAGGTCTATAACACCAAGGTAATAGTCACATCAGCCCAACGGATACAATATACTGTACACGATAAATACCATATACACACAAATAATCCCCGCACCCTAATACGAGGGCAGATCAGAAAATAAGTTGCACTTCCCAGTTATGGCCATTTATTACACCTCCTATACAACAGCAACACTATAACGACATACACTGTAACGTCACTTTTCCACATAGTTTCCAAGAGACTCTTAACATTTCTGCGAATGCACAACCAACTTGTAGATGCCGGATGCATAGAAATTTCCTCCAGCGTTCTGCAACCACTCGGAGACAGCGGCCTTCACCTCCTCATCGGTCTGAAAACGTCGAACACCGAGCTCCGTTTTGAGCTTACCGAACAGATGAAAGTCACATGGCGCTAGGTCAGGACTATAGGGTGAATGTTGCCAGACCTCCCACTTGAAACGCTGCAGCAGTTCTCTTGTTTGGCGGGCCTTGTGAGGTGTTGTGTTATCGTGCAACAAAATCACACCGGTGCTCAACTTTAATCGCTTTACACAACTGGTGCAACGTTTGACAATATGATGCCGCGTTGATCGTCGTTTCTTTCGGCATGAATTCCACGTGCAGCGAACCCTCCATGTCAAATAACACTGTCGCCATAACCTTACCGGCTGAAGGTTGAACCTTGGCCTTCTTTCGTTGTGGTGATGAGGGGTGCACCCATTCCATTGATGTTCGCTTCGCTTCGGGGGTGAAGTGGTGGACCCATATTCCGTCGCCTGTGACGATTCGCCGCAGAAACCCGCTGCCGTCTGCGACATAGCGCTGCAAAAATGCCAGGGAGGATTGGAAACGTTGTCCCATGTGCTCATCGGTGAGAAGACGTGGGACCCATCTTTGACACAGCTTACGATATCCAAGGTCCTCGCGAACAATGGCGAACACACTGCCATACGACATGTTCAGCTGCTGATGTAGATGTTGATTCCCATGAGGAACCTAAATTACTTGTCCCGAATGAGTAAATTTATAATACCAATATAATGGTCCGTTACTGGACATTATAAATTTTCCAGCTAACTCATTCTTGGTTGCCTGCGTTTCGCCCTCGTGTGCTAAGTTAGGCTCGTCAGTTGGGACTTAGCATACCACCCAAGACGCAAGGCTAGTGCATACCGTGGAGGCCACTGCATAGGCTACTTGAAGCTACCAGCAGTGCCAATGCACTATGAGAGCTATGTCTCATTTTCAAAAAAATGATGCCTGCCTGGCCATCAAATGATGTAGATGTTGATTCCCATGAGGAACCTAAATTATTTGTCCCGAATGAGTAAATTTATAATACCAGCTGCGTCGCGATTTCTCTCAGCTTAATGCGCCGGTTCTGTCTAATGATCGCATTCACACTGTTGACCTTTGCTCGGGTCCTGGACGTTGCAGGCCTGCCTTCGCGATGGTTGTCCGTGGTATCCGTGCGTCCGGCTTCGAACTGCTGACACCACTTTACGATACCTTGCCGGGAAATGGCCCGCTCCCCATATACAGCACTAATTTCACAATGAATATCCGTGCAATTCTTCCTTTTGGCCCATAGGAATCGGATTGTCGCACGCACCTCATATTTGGAGTGAACGTCCAGTCGACGCGCCACTGCATTTGACCGCTATTCCCACAATACTAAACGAGACACCACAGAGACCTGCCTAACAGACGTGTGGGCAGTGTCTGTCCCTTTCCCCGATGTGCCCACGTTTGCGACACACAACGCACTGCTGCGGTGCATTAGTGCAACTAACCTTTTGATCCACCTACGTATTACTGTAGATATACAAACCAAACCCCATGGTGCAACAGCCCCGAAGGGTCATGGCCTACTAAGCGACTCCTGCTCAGCCCAAAGGCCTGCAGATTACGAGGTGTCGTGTGGTTGGCACGACGAATTCTCTTGGCCATTATTCTTGGCTTTCTAGATCGGGGCCGCCATCTCACCATCAAATGACTCCTCAATTAAGGATGAGTGGACTTTTAACCAGCCCCAGAACTAGGTAAAAATTCCTGACTTGGCCAGGAATTGAAACTAGGGCCTCTGGGTATCTCAGGCATGCTACGCCTATACTGTGGGGTCGGCTACTATATACGAGGGGCGTCATATATTATTTTTAATATTTTTTTAAAGTTAAAAACTATATGATCGTTCCGTATTGAATAGAGAAATTAGAAGATGTACAATATTAGAAGGATCCACCTTTCAATACTTCGTTGTAAGTTGAACTAAAAAGAAGTCACAACTTGTTTATTGGGACCGGTTTCGACACATTACTATTCGGCTGATGATGACACTTGTAATGTGTCAGAACCGGTCCCAATAAACAAGTTGTGACTTCTTTTTAGTTCAACTTACAACGAAGTATTGAAAGGTGGATCCTTCTAATATTGTACATCTTATTTTTAATATGTCGGGGTATTGTTCACATTTCACTTTTGAAGGTGGTGATATACCTAGAGTCTTGTTCCACCTCTTGGTAGCAGTACACGCACAGTGGCCAATGAATGCACTCGTCATAGCCATTTCATAACAACATTGTCAGTGTAGGAGCCGACAACATGGAAAGCAACTGTCAGCGACAGTACTATATGACTTGGTTACTATGGAAAGAAGGCGTGACCACTGCAGAAATTCATATGCGCTTGATGGCAGTCTGTGGAGAACATGTGCCATCACGGAAAACAGTTTACAAGTGGGTGGAAGGTTGGAAAACAGGGCGCACATTGGTGGACAAGGGAACCAGTTCTGGAAGGAATGTGACAGTGTCAACACCAGCCAACATTGCCCGGGTTGAACAGGCCATCCAAGGAAATAAATGCATCACATTTACGGAAATGTGTAAATGCGTAACCGGGGCCGCCATCTCACCATCAAGTGGCACCTCAATTATGGCCGAGTGGACTATATATGCGGAGCACTGCGGATTTTTCAGAACCGGACACAGCTGTCAAGGCATAGGTACGCAGCACTCCGAAAGAATGGTTTCAGGAAGGTCAGGTGAGACTAACACATTGATGGCAAAAGTGCACACAGTTACAAGGAGATTATGTTGAGAAGGTGGGCGTAACAACTGATGAGTAATGTACTTCATTTGGGTAGAAAAAAAAATAAAGTGTAAAACAAAATAGTACGCCCTTTGGATATACAGAGAGAGAGAGAGGGAGAGAGCTTTGTTAAATATTAATAAAGTAGAAGTCCATTCTAGAAAGAATTCATAATGACAAAGAATTTATTTCTTATAACTAGAGCTGTGCATGGATATACAAAATATTGTCCGCATTCGCGAATGGTTATCCGAGGATATTGCAACTATTTAACTGTATTACACCCAAGTTATTGAAATGGATAGATCCGTTAACACAAAACAACATGCCTGATACCTGTCACCAGACCATCTACCGTCACAAGTTTATGAGGGATATCCTCTGGCGATAACTACCAACGTATTGAACGGTTCCCTTTTGGAACCTTTGTTCCTTCCTCTCACTAATTGCGAGCAGGAGCCAGTTAGCCTTAGGTTAAATTTATGACGATAAGGACTCAAGGCTCCTTATAAATCACCATTCTCCCATACCAATGTCAAGGGTCGCCTAATCACAAGAAAAAGTAAGAGTATACCCGAGTGAAAATCAATAAACTTCATTAATTAAAAATTATCAGCAAAATTATCCACAAGACCTTTTGCATTCACCAAGACACTAACTTTGCGGATATCAGCATCCGTGCATGGCTCTAGCTCTAACAGATAGTCATTGTATCCCATTTTTCCTAAAAGTCGAAAAAGATACAAAAAAAAGGCATTCAAATTGGTATGAAATGAAAACCAGTTAGTTTGTAACTTCTCAAAAGTTTACGCAATCAATTCCACACTGCGGCTTACTAGTCATTTTCTAAATTCCGATACTATGTGAACGGGCATGTTCAATTACATTCTTAAAAATTAAAATAGTATCACTCCTGAAATTTCTGTGGCCAACATTTCATTTTTATTACTCAAACAGCGTCAGTTAACCTAACTTCAGAGTGTATTTATTATGAAAACATACTTCAGGTACCAGTAGAGTAATGAACAAACCAAGGGTCAAATGGGAGGTCTCAGCGATTCGAGTAGCTTCAAATATGAGTTGATGGCGGAAGAGGTCATGGAATGCTGTAAGAAAGTTCTTGAACACAGGATTGTTTGGGACAGGAGCAGCATTTCTATTCCATGTAACACATACACACACACATCGATCTTCCTTATACTGTTACTAGCTGATGTACCCGTGCTTCGCTACGGGATTCTCAGAAAGACTGTGTGGTTTTCCTAACTGAAATCAACATAGGTCTTTACAAAAACGTAAGTATGAATGTAGGATTAAAAGCAATGCTATCATATAAAATACTCGGTCAAATAGAAAGCCGCACGTTTTATCACTTTTAACGAACAGTGCTGCGGTTAGATTGCGGTGCCAATCTAATAGTTCCAGAGCTGGGATGACCAGGCCGCAGATTGCCATGAACACTCATCTGCCATTATTCCGCTAAATATGCACACTGTTCATTCCAGTCAGTGCCTCAGAGTACGGATTGAATAGCCCGAATGCTATGATGATCCAGTGTGTTACGTACCAGTAGTATCAGAAAATTTACAAACCAGGGGAATGGCATGCTAAAGAAGAAAGTTATCTAACTCCCCAACTACTTCCCATCAATATTCAGGCAGGCTGTTACACTGTCTGACTGGGCGAGTTGATCGTGTGGTTAGCGGTGCGCAGCTGTGAGCTTGCATCTGAGAGATAGTGGATTCGAACCCCATTGTCGCTAGCGCTGAAGATGGTATTCCGTGGTTTCCCACTTTCACACCAGTCAAATGTTGGGCCTGTACCTTAATTAAGGCCTAAGGCACTCCTAGCCCTTTCCTATCCTATCATCGCCATAAAACATATCTATGTCGGTGCGACGGAAATCAAATAAAAATACTCTATACGCAGCAGTAACCCTATCTACCAGAGATGAGGGGCAACAGAAGACACAAAGCACATCACGACAAACGATGGTCAATGTAATGTTATTGTTGATCAATGTTATGAGCTTTCTGTATTGTAGGCCTACACATTTAGTTTTCTTTCGACTCTGTGATTTGTGAAATATTTTATACCGTAAACTATAGTTTCTTATTCTCCGACTTTACATACCGATTTTCATTAAATACTGTTTACCCATTTTCTCGTTACTCGGCGCTGATATGGACTTAGTAACAAAAATCCAAATTCATGAATATCTTGGTGATCATAGCCAGTACGGTAACAATGTATAAGACATGAATAATAGGAAATTTAATACTACATAACCTTAGTTATCTAGCATTCATCGACTACACTTCTAATAAGAAATATTTGAGAATTACATTTTAGGCCTTCCCCTAAACTACCATTTCACTCAGCGTGAATAAAATAATTTACAGCCTAGACTATAGCGACTTATTTCCTGACTTTGCATACCGATTTTCATCAAGATATGACTACTAACAACAACAATATTTGAGAATTAAATTTTAGGCCTTCCCCTAAACTACCGTTTTTCTCAGCGTGAATACAATTATTGATAGCCTAGTTTGTATCAATTTATTCCCCACCTTTGCATACCCATTTTCTTTAAAATACGACCACTAATAACATAAATATTTGAGAACTCAATTTTAGGCCTTTCCCTAAGCTACCATTTCACTCAGCGTGAGTAAAATGATTTATAGCCTAGATTGTAGAGGCTCATCCCCCGACTTCACATACCGATTTTCATTAAATTCTCTTCAACCGTTTTCTCGTGATGCGTGTACATACATACATACATACATACATACATACATACATACAGTCAGTCAGTCAGTCAGTCAGTCAGTCAGTCAGTCAGTCAGTCAGTCAGTCAGTCAGACAGACAGACAGACAGACAGACAGACAGACAGACAGACAGACAGAAATTACGGAAAAGTAAAAAGTGCATTTTCTTGTTACTGTGGACATGACCGATACAGAAATACCATTATTTTCAAATTCTGAGCAATGTACAGACAAAACTCTTATTTTATATATATAGATGGCTTTTAGCATTAAGTCTGCAAGCCTCTCTAAATGTAATAACAACCACCACAATCTATTTGTAACTAGTTCTGTGGCCTCATTTAGTTTTATACCTCTTACCCTTAAATCATTAGAAACCGAGTCTAAACATCGTGGTCTTGGTCTCCCTTTACTTCTCTTACCCTCCATAACAGAGTAAATTATTCTCCTAGGTCACCTCTCCTCCTCCATTTGCCTAATATGACCCAACTACTCAAGCTAGTTTATGTGTACACCTTCATTCATCGAGCTGATTCCAAATTTTTCCTTTATCTCCTCATTCCGAGAACCTTCCTGCCATTGTTTCCACCTGTTTGTACCAGCAACCATTGTCGCTACTTTCATGTCTGTTACTTCTAACTTATTAATCAGATATCTTGAGTCCATCAAGTTTTCACTCCCGTAAAGCAAAGTTGGTTTGTAAATAGACCGATGTAAAGATAGTTTTGTCTGGGAGCTGACTTGCTTCTTACAGAATACTGCTGATTGCAACTGCGAGCTCACTGCATTAGCTTTGCTGCACTTTGATTCAATCTCACTTATTATATTACCATGCTGGGAGAACGCACATCCTAAACAATTTACAAGTTGCTTTATGTCACACCAACACAGATATGTCTTACGGCGACGATCCTAAATATTAGAAATTATCTACCTGTTCCAGCTTTGTATGACATTCAATTCCTTTGGATTTTTTACCTACCGACATAAATTTAGTCTCGGAAAGGCAAATTTTCATATTATACTAATAGCACCCTTTTTTCAAATTACATGATATTAGATAGCAGGCTTTCGGCACAACCTGCCATTAAGACCAAGTCGTCATCATAAACCAAACTGCTTACTACATTTCCACCTAACTGAATCCCTCCCTGCCACTTAATACCTTCCAGCAGATGCTCCATGTAAAAAATGAACAACAAAAGTGAAAGACTACAGCCTTGTCTAATCCCTGTAAGTAACTTGAACCAAGAACACATTCTACTGTACCATCAATTATCACTCCAGTCCAACTGTCAACAAAAATGCCTGTGATTGATTTTAATAATCTACCCTCAATCCGATGGATCCCTAGTATAGTGAACATCTTTTCTTTCAGTAATCCGTCATATGCCTTCTGCAGATCTACGAAAGATAAATGTCTATTCCTCTCGTAGCATTTTTCAGTTACTTAGAACATGCTGAAAAATCTCATCCTGACTGCCACTCAGATGCTTGAAACCACACTGGCTTTCATCCAACTTACCCTCAACCAATGACTACATCCTTCCTTACAAAATCTCAGTGAACACCTTGATTGGTATATTGATCAATGAGACCTCAATAGTTGTTGCAATCCTTCCTGTTCCCTTGCTTATGGATACGTGCAATTACTGCTTCGTCCAATCAGAAGGTACCTCACTGCCACCCCGTGCTAATCATATTTATTAATATATAAAGCTACAGTATTTCATCCTTGCCTTCCAATTATATTTCAACATTTCAGGTCTAATTTAATCTATTCCTGCTGCTTTACGACAATGGAGTTTATCTGCCATCCTTTCCACTTCCTCTAGAATAATTTCACCCACATCATTGTCTTCTTCTAAATGAGAAGCTCGGTTGTTCGCGACGTCACCAGGAAGATTTCCATTAATGGTGAGGAGATTTTCAAAATATTCCTTCCACTTGCCCAGTGATTTCCTGGGATCTATTAAGAGTTCACCTGATTTACTCAAAACATTATTCATGTCCTCTCTCCCTCCCTTTCAAAGATTCCTTATTACTGTCCAGAAAGGTTTCCTTGCTGCTTGAACTAGCCTTTCTAGGTTGTTATCAAAATCTTCCCATGACTACGTCTCTGCTTCAACAACTATTTGTTTCGCTCTGTTTCTTTACGTACAATTCCATGTCTGCATCTCCTTGTCTGAAGCTATCTCTGATATGCCTTCTTTTTACGTCTACAAGCTGCTCTCACTTCATCATTCCATCAAGATGTTTGCTTTTTCGTATCTTTAAACAATTGTTCCAAGGCATTCCCTTGCTGTTTTTACTACACCATCCCTGTATGCCACCCATTCTCCTTCTACACTGAACCAGCTTATTCTTCACTGTTTGGAACTTTTCACTAAACATATCCATGTACTTCTGTTTAATTTTCCCATCCTGGAAATTTTCTACCCTTATTCATCAGCAGACAGATTTCACTTTTTCTATCCTAGGCCTAGAGATACTTACGGCCCTTCAGATCAAGAGAGTGGTCCATGTCATTGCATAAACCCCGGAAAATCTGAACATTTGCAACAGATTTCCTGAATTCAAAGTTGGTTCAAATATACAGAGTGACTCAAAAGGTCATTAACATCTGACGAGGCAATACTTCACGGAATATTGGAGGTAGAGAGAATATAATTGACACACATGATTGGGATGACATGAGGGTTTGACACCAACATAATGACTAGAGGCATGATTTTTTCACATTAACGATAAACGCAACAAAAAATATTTTGAAGCGATTTTGCGACATCTTTACAAATCATGTTTCTGGTTAAGAAAATATGGATATTATGTTCACAAATTAAAGCGATAAGGCCATTTTAAAGCGAAATTCAATCATTTGGCGATAAGCGCGATATTACAGCAAAATCTGTAGTGATTAACGAACTTGACATTTTGTTCCAAGATTATGTATGAAAAGAAACGGAAGAGCGAAGAATGATTCATCAACAGGAAAGAAATATGTTATCATTAATGTTCTGGAAAATCTCTTTATGACATGGCATCAAAGAAAAGGGGTTGGCTCCAGGCTTCTTTCAAGTTTAAAAACTTCATGTTAATTCCGTACTGAACCAAGAATCTAATGGAAACAAGAGAGGTCCACCTATTCAATACGATATAATGTTATATGATAAATTATAACATTTTATTATACTTAGTACTGGTTTCGATGCTGGTGTGCATCATCATCAGCCAAAAATAAGAAAAATATACATTTACAAGGTTACAAAAAACAATGCATAAAGTATACACAAATTTTACAAAACTGGCAAGACCTAATTAAAAACAAGATCCATAAACATTATCTTATGACCTAAACCTAAAAATAGCACCAACTGTCTTAAAACTTTGAATATACGTCCTCTTGACAAAAGTCCTCTGAATCTAAAAACATTAAACCATGTGCGAGCAGATTAAATTGAGCTGAGGACAAACAACCAATGCTTCACTATCATAAAAGTCCAAGAGCATATTTTTTTATTTTGTAAGAACATATGTATAAACGGTTTTCTTGCTGAACATCTACTGAGTATTAGAGTAACAGGTGCAAGAATTAAGAAACCATTTTTCTATTGGTTAAAATGGCTGTCATTAAAATAACGTAACCAGTACTGGAAGTTATGTCTTTTGACTGGTTACGTTATTTTAATGACAGCCATTTTAACCAATAGAAAAATGGTTTCTTAATTCTTGCACCTGTTACTCTAATACTCAGTGGATGTTCAGCAAGAAAAGCTTTTACACATATGTTCTTACAAAATAATAAAAATTGTTCTTGGACTTTTATGATAGTGAAGCATTGGTTGTTTGCCCTCGGCTCAATTTAATCTGCTTGCACATGGTTTAATGTTTTTAGATTCAGAGGACTTTTGTCAAGAGGACGTATATTCAAAGTTTTAAGACAGTTGGTGCTATTTTTAGGTTTAGGTCATAAGCTAATGTTTATGGATCTTGTTTTTAATGAGGTCTTGCCAGTTTTGTAAAATTTGTGTATACTTTATGCATTGTTTTTTGTAACCTTGTCAATGTATATTTTTCTTATTTTTGGCTGATGATGATGCACACCAGCATCGAAACCGGTACTAAGTATAATAAAATGTTATAATTTATCATATAACATTATATCGTATTGTGCCGTTTTCATGTGTGACATGCTACAGCGCGAACAAAACCAACTAGCGCGAGGTCCAGAAATATGGCGCCGGAGCAGTTTAGGCGAGGACTGGTTTATAAATGTCGAATACGCAATGAAGTGATTGTGAAGAAAGGACTTTACTTTCATCTCTAAGCGGAGAAAACGCGTATATATGTGTAAATAATGTTAGAATTAAGTCAAATGTAAAATGTATAATGTATGAAACAAGACGAAACCAAAGATTTAACACATAGAGTAATGATACGGAGTACATTTTCTTTGCTAGGGGCTTTACGTCGCACCGACACAGATAGGTCTTATGGCGACGATGGGATAGGAAAGGCCTAGGAGGTGGAAGGAAGCGGCCGTGGCCTTAATTAAGGTACAGCCCCAGCATATACGGAGTACAAAATATCGATATTTGCTAATAAGAACGGTAGCGACATCTAGATGTCAGTAGATGTAAGTAAGCACCTAAGATAGAGTTCCATATCTAGTAGCTAATTTTGTTATTCTATGACTTGTGTAAAATCGTAAAAGTATTCTTGTTAATTGTTATTGTCAATGTGATGGTGGTATAAAAATGATATGTGAAAATTAGAAATTGTATGCAAAGGAAATTAATAGGGATTATATATATGCAGTTAAGCGAATGCACCAGGCTTAAAATAACGGTGATACGTTTATGACTGTATAAAGGCCAAGCCATTACAGAAGGAACAATACGATATATAATAGAGATTGTCCGTATCGTAAATAACTTCGTATAACTGAAAGTATATGCGTGATTGATTTACTAGTGGCTCTGTGTGTTGTCAAAGAACTAATATTATCTTCTTTCAGGTGTAATCAGCATGAGTCTAAAAGGAAGTACTAAATTAAAGGAGAATATGGAGTGCTAAATTATGTACAAGCGGGTCCAGCTGAAATAATGATGTGGTTACCGGGATGGATAACTTAAGCCAGTGATTCATATAACCCTGGCTATTCAAGTCAGTAACTGCTTTCCATTATAGTGATGTCTTTTTATTGTGTGCATTTTATTTGATGCAACATTCATCTGTATTTTATTTTAGTTACTAGTTTATTTAATGTAGGTAGTAGTGTATATGTAGTACATGTCCTGAAGTAGTTCGCCAAAACGTAATAGTAATTACATCTCGAGCGGCATGATATTATGTTATTTGGAATATAGGAATTATTATACGCGTTAGGCGACTCGGCATTCGAAATGATACGATACCATGCGAGAGAATGAACGGTTATGTCAGTGGATGACTTCGATATCGTTTATATTATATTACAGTGCCGTAATTACTGGAAAACGTGAGCCTATGTATACATATGTAACAACATCAACATAGAATCAGCATATTTATCGCGAAGCTAACCTTGGTATTGCAGGTGAGTGGTACAAATGTAGTAATGTTGTGAGTAATGACACTGGTGTGAATCAACGTGAGATAATAATAATAATAATAATAATAATAATAATAATAATAATAATAATAATAATAATAATAATAATAATGGTGTGAGTGTCAGATATATTAAGTACCGGCGGTGATGGTGGTCATTGTGTTGATGAATAATTCAAATGTATTAAGTGCATGTGGTGGTAATAGTTATTATGATGATGAATAATAAAACGTGGGGAAGATATCGTGATGTGCCATCGGTGTGTGGGTTAGCTCACATATAATTTAGTGGTTGAAATAGTGAAAAGTGTTGTGTTGTGGATTATTTAATAAGATGGGAGGTGATAATGAAGGTTTATCTTGATATCGCCGCATGGAACGTATTATTTAATTGCTTTATGCCAGTGTGAAATTAGATAAAGCAAAAGGAGGTGTATCACTTGTATATAAGCGAATGCTGAAATTGTAATGCCCTACAATAAGACGATGTCAAGGTTATAATGCTCTTACATGAGTGAATGCTGGGATCGTAATGTTGTTATGTAAGTGTAGGCTAAGATGTTAAGGCGGATAATTACTAATTGCAATCAGATGTTGGCCACAATTGTCCTATCGATTATCGTTACGTTTCGGATGTCATATTCAAAATCTATGTCAATCATTAGGGTTTTTAGTCGGTATGACGGCGACGTGATCGAGGCGTGCATAAAGCTTACCACGCGTACAGCTTCGAGGATATATGACGTGATATTAATAAGTTAGATGTTTACTTCATGGACATGGTAGTTTAGTAGCTGTAGTAGAGATGTCGTATGTGGTTTTATTAACATTTAAGTGTATATATTCTTGTCTTTATGTATATTATTTTTTGATTATTTATTTTATGCATTAACATTAAGGTAACATGATCCTCGAAGGTATGCGCGAGGGTGGGCGTGTAATTATTGTCGCGTTGAGGCGAACCTCATCAGGACGTACGAGTTAGTTATGGTGGTGATGATTATTAATTAGGTTAGGCATCACATATAAAAAGACATTATTATCAGCTGAATTTGACATGAACGAAATTCTCCTATTGAAAATCTGACATCAAATCAAATTGAAGGAAAAAGAATACCTAAACTTGTGGAGTAATAGAAAGAATACAGTCATTATGGTAATTTTTCAGGTTTAGGCATGTTAATGAATAATTATAGATTTAAGTTCGGAATCTCAAATAGCCATTACAAATGAGGAACGATCAATTTGAAATCACTGCATTATGTTGAATCGGGTATAAATTAATTTAATTACGACAGCTAATTTATGTCATTACCAATTCGTTCTTCGGTAATATTTTTAATTTAGGTTGTACTTTGGTTTCGTCTTAACTAGTAGGATTATTTAAATTAATAAATATAATCCGATCCAGAATATCTCCGTCTTTTCATTCTAAAATGGATATTTATGGCCTTACTTATGAAATTAATTCAAATTCCAAGATCATATTTGGTATAATCAATTTTAAATCAAGACAAAGTCTCGATTATTATAAGCATGTCATAAATTATGAAAGTAGGTAATGCAAACACAACAGCGATTGGCTTAGAAACATTAATATAATAATTTGAAAATAAGCCGCCCGATAGGATTCCGAATCCAATTTTCCACTGTTGATGCGATTTTTGTTCACTGGAACATATTAGCTAGCTGAGGCACATACAAAGTCCTGTGATCCCGAAATAGCCCCACAACAATAAAAGAACCCGTCAAGACCCTGGGTGTAGAGTGCTCCCAGTGCTAATCTATGGGGCAGCGCCACCCAACAGTGGGACTCCATGCGGAATAAAACGAGGAGGGCGCAGTATTGAATAGGTGGACCTCTCTTGTTTCCGTTAGATTCCAGGCTTCTTGCCAAACAAAATATCTGGAACGTTGTTCTTGTGGTGGCTGGTAATCCCACCCCAGCCTGTCTGCTCACGGCATTATGCAATCCTGGAATCTCTAATGACGTCTACAAGCAGCACAACTGACTGGTGTATTTCGGCTTCGTGGTCACGTAAAATTAAGAAAGTGATCACAGACAGTAGCGAAGAAGTGTCGCTTGACAAGTGTTACGGTGCACAGCTGAGCTAAACAGTTTACGAGTGAAGGTTTATACGTTTCGGAAAGCAATATTTTAATGGGTAAATTTTGTAATGTTCATATCCAGTGGGAGAAAAAAGATACCGTCTCAAAACATTGTTTTAAAAATAAGGAACATTCAGAACGTAAACTTAGCACTCCAACAGTGAAACGGCAGGCAACAATAGAACTCTTATTAGATATGCAAATGAAAGCTAGTGTGAAAAAATAGAATTTATTCACGAAACAACAGCAATGCTACTCAAAGCCAACATCCCGCTGGAGAAGGCAGACGACCCTGCAGTCCGGAAATGACTTCAAAAGTAAGTACCAGGTATGTACCGTCTATCAATTAAACTTCCACAATCAACGATCAGTGATAGTAATGAAACCTTTAATGATTTATTTTAGAATTTCATTAAAGCAAAATTAAAGTGATACGGCAATACCTATTTCGCGAAATAACGCGAAAATTAGCATCCTTCTCGTGAAATCGTTCAAAACTTAATGCAAAAAAATCATGCCTCTAATAATGACCAACAGATGGTGCTGGAAAGCAACATGTCTGGTACAAATGGCCGGTCATAAAAACTCGCCACGACAGATTCATTTCACCCCATACTCGACCCCGTAGGGAAATGGGACA
Source organism: Anabrus simplex (assembly GCF_040414725.1). Classification (NCBI taxonomy): domain Eukaryota; kingdom Metazoa; phylum Arthropoda; class Insecta; order Orthoptera; family Tettigoniidae; genus Anabrus; species Anabrus simplex. The sequence continues at coordinate 1,148,313,788 of NC_090265.1, read as the reverse complement.
AGGGTTCGGATTAACAACATGCTTGAGATGACATGGGGTTTTACTGACACCAAAGAGTGCGCAAACAATCCAACAGAAGGTGCTGGACAGCAACACATTAGTGATGCCGCATGAAACCCGTGTACGGTACAAAAGGAGCTATCGTGAGAGAGGGCGTCAGACTCACCCCAAAAATCACAGCACGTCATGCTTGGCCTCCCCAGTCCCCCTGACCTCAATCTGTGTGATTACTGGTTGTGGGGTTAACTGAAGTCGCAAGACTACTGCAATCATCTGACCTCATTAGGGAAACTAATAGACAAAATCTGACGCCAACTGCTCACCATATCTAAGGATATGCTGTGTATTATATTATTACACTAGAGTCCTATTAATCCGAAAGTCCGGTAAATCCGAACTGAAATATTCAATTTTTAAAAAAAATATCCTTATTGAAATGAAAGAACATATTATAGAATGAAGAAATACACTTGTATTTTATTAGTCATATTTTACTAGAATAACTTAAGGTAAACATAATTACACATCATAAACCATCAATCACTGGTCGTTTATCTTTACAAAGTCTGTTAGTTTCTTTTGCCGCTGTGATTGGAACCTACTCAAAGATGCAGTGTTAAACCAGCGTCTCATAAACATCACATCAGTGGGCGTAGCAGCGGAGTGTTGCTCGATGTACCATATGGTAAGTTCTAAGTAGGCCGCGGCATCTGAAAGTGACACTAGTTGTTCATTGTGGTCTTCTTCATCGTCACTCTATTCCTCATCAACTCCAGATTATTTCTCAACCATAGCTGTTTATAATTGATGACAGTCAGCTTCCATCCACTCACTAATGTCATTTTCATTGTCGTGTTCTTCTCTACGGGTTCTTAACTATCCTACAGCAATTTTACACAGTATTTTATTAATGTAACTGCTAACGAATGGACATTTCAAATTACAGTATGTACTGTACTGTATTGTAGAAACGATTTTCCTCAGATGGTTGAGGCGCTGGCCTTCTGACCCCAAACTTGGCAGGTTCGATCCTGGCTCAGTCCGGTGGTATTTGAGTCAGCCTCGTGCAAGTAAATTTATTGGCACGTAAAAGAACTCCTGCGGGAGAAAATCCTGGGACTTAGGCGTCTCCGGAAACCGTGAAAGTAGTTAGTGGGATGTAAAAACAATAACATTATTATTATTATTATTATTATTAGAAAAGGCTTTCTGGTTAATCCGAAAATTTCGTAATCCGAACGGACTCCGGTCCCAGTTAGTTCGGATTAACGAGACTCAACTGTATTAGGCTATCACTCGTTAACACGTATGATTGTCTTCCAAAGGTAAAGTTCAAATCACATGAGTTTTCTGATGGTTGTATAATCCAATTCTGGAACCACAGACTCTTCCACAATATTGGCACATGGTGTCTTGGGTAACCACTGGTCCTTGAGGGTTGATACTTCTGCTATTCATACGCTCATTCTTAGCACTGCGTTTGTCAGCCAGAAGTTTCCTCCACTGTAGTTCAAAGGATAGATGCCCCTCGTGGATGAGGCGACCATTTTGGATGAGTGGATGCCACAACCTCCCAATTTCCAGGGTGAATCTGACATTTCTTTAGATTTGCCTTCAGAAGGTCTTTATAGCATTTTTGTTGTCCACCCTGTTTTCTCTGTCCGAATGTCAAATGACAGTACATGATTTGTTTTGGGAGACGTAACTCAGGCATGCGAATTACATGACCTCTCCATTGAAGCTCATCTTTTATTATGAGAGCCTCAATGCTGGTTGTATTAGCTTGCTCCAAAACACTTACAGATATGCTGTACAATGGCTGACATGTTGAGCATGTGTTATAAAGAACATAGTCTTTCCTAAACCTCAAATTGTTATCCTCATTATTGCTTTTTTGTCATATGAAGCACCATCTATTGGTCATTTTGTGTACTTTATTTTGGTGTCAATAAAACCCCATGTCATGCAAATCATGTGTGTCAATTTTTACCTCTCTACCTCCAATATTCCATGAAGTATTGCTTCGTCAAAAGTTAATGGGCTTTTGGATCACCCTGTAGTCTATTACGGATCTCGTGCCCCTACCCTCACATGTGTACCAGTGAATAGCCTTATGCTTGAAGAAAGTATTCGTAACTGCAAATCCCATTTTAGCAAAGAAGTCCAGTAAACCCTTCCCAATCTTACTAGCTTCCATATCTTCCAGACATTTACGAATCACCCTTTTATATCCTTCAGTTCTATTTCCAACTCTCGCAATGAAATTGCCCTGTGTTGACCCTGACTATGATGTCACTCAATGCTTCATAAAACTTGTCAACTTTATCCTAATTTGCACCCTCACACGGTGAATAACTGAGACAATTTTTTTTAATTTTTACTTTACAATCTGCTTTATGTCGCACCAACACAGTAAGGTCTTACGGTGATGAACTGAGACAATTCTCGCCCTAATTCCTCCAACTGCCAAATCTACACACATCATTTGACCATTTATGTGGCTAACAGAAGCTACATTGCGTGCAATAGTATTCTGGATGAACAGTCCGACCCCACACTCTGTCCCCTTCACTTTTTAACACCCATCAAGTACACTTCATAATCTCCTCTCTCTTCCTTGCTATCTCCCCTTACATCCAGACGAATCCTCTTTGCTGACTCAGCCAGTTCCACTTTCTTCCTTCCATAAACCCCATTAATACGGATAGCTCCCAATCAAATTCCATTTTGTTCGCCAAGTTGTTTCCTTGCCAGTCAAATGGGAGTGGGACTCCATTATTTCTATAGCACCGAGGTTTTTGTAAAATGTCTGAGCATGGTCAGTGAAAATTCTGCAAAGCAGATGCTATTATGACTTAAACATAGTCCCAGTGAGGATCTCTTCTCTAACAGGATAGGGACATGCAGCTCACCTCCAATGGGGGTGTACCTGAAAAGAGCTGCATAAAAATCTTTGTCCGGCTCCATGGCTAAATGGTTAGCGTGCTGGCCTTTGGTCACAGGGGTCCTGGGTTCGATTCCCGACAGGTTCAGGAATTTTAACCATCATTGGTTAATTTCACTGGCACTGGGGGTGGGTGTATGTGTCGTCTTCATCATCATTTCATCCTCATCACGACGCGCAGGTCACCTACGGGTGTCAAATCGAAAGACCTGCACCTGGTGAGCCGAACATGTCCTCGGACACTCCCGGCACTAAAAGCCATACGCCATTTCATTTTTTCATGTGGACATATCGTAACTCATCGCATGTCGATCTATATATATTCACTGATGTCGTCTTGTAGCGATCGAGAAAGGGCGTGTCTGCTATTGTAATCAGTACTCTCCACACCGACTTTGACTGGCAGTAGGAATGGGGTCCTTCTCCAACACATGTGTAACTGGCATTAGTAAGGAAGGCCTACCATTGAAGTGAATAATTCACTTCTCGATTTGACTTGCAGAAGGCAAGGGAGCATGCATTGTTTAAAAGTCCCCTACCCGATTGTGTTTGGCTGTAGGCAAGGGTACCCGCCCTTATAAACAAATGTATCCATCTAAAACGTGACTGGTATTAGGCATAGTGGCCTGTTATTTTGATGGAACGCACCAACTTGGTGTGACTGGTAGTAAGCTGGCTTGCTGTAGGAAAAGGGGCCTGTCATTATAACTGCACAACTCAATTTCGACTGGTAGTAGGGAAGTTGCCAAACATTCTAATGAAAACTGTAATCTATCTGGAAGTAGGACAGGGGGCCTGCCATTGTAACGAAAACTCCCAAATCGATTGTGACCGCGCAGTAGGCGATGGGGCCTGCAGTTATAATGAAAACTTCCCAACTCGACTGTGAATGGCAGTAGGCAAGTGAGCCTGCCGTTATCATCACAAATCCGTAAGAAGCACTTTACATTGGAAACACCATATTGGGAACCTCCCTATGCTGTTTCTCAGATAACGCTAAGAGACATGACATTTTAAAACAATCTTACGAGGGCTATTCATTTTTCAAGGTCCGATCGGTCGCGACAGTCAAACGCCCGCAAATATATGATGAACCGCTGCGCAGATGTGTTGAGCAACGTCTCTGAAATGACCGTTATGCGCCTCACCTCAGTCCCGTCAGTAGTGAACGTGCAGCGCGCTCGTAAACATGGCTACAACGATCGCTTCGCCCGCCAAGTGTTAAGTGCGCGGTGTAATTCGATTTCTTCAGGCTGAGGGGTGCAATGCAGCCGAAATTCATCGCCGAATAAGTCGTGTGTATGGTGAAACGTGCATGAGCGACAGCAAAGTGCGACGATGGTGCAGGAACTTTACAGCAGGGCATACAGACGTCCATGATGCAGGCGGCCAGGGAAGGAAGCATGTGTCAACCGATGATCTTGTTCAGCGTGTGGATCAGGCAATTCGAGAAAATCGTCGGTTCACAATTTCTGTGTTGAGTGCTTCGTTTCCTGAAATTTCCAGGTCAGCTCTCTACACAATTGTGAGTGAGACACTTCAGTACCGCAAACTTTGTGCGAGATGGGTTCAGAAGATGCTGTCTGACCGTCACAAAACACAGTGAAATAGGCGCCGCTTTAGCGTTTCTCCAGCACTACCATGATGAAGGACCGGATTTTTTGAACAAAATTGTCACATGGGATGAGACATGAGACAAAAGAGCAATCCAAACAGTGGATGCATTCGCACTCCCCGAGTAAGCCAAAGAAATTCAAGCGAACATTCTCCAACAGAAAGTATAGGGCTACTGTGTTCTGGAACCGGAAAGGAGTTCTGTTGGTGGAATTCATGGAACGTGGTTCCACCATCACTGCAGCCGCATACTGTGCGACTATTCAACGTCTACGACGGGCAATTCAGAATAAGTGGAGAGGGATGTTGTCATCAGGCATTGTCCTCCTCCATGACAATGCTCGGCCGCACACTGCAGCTGCCACCACGAACCTCCTGCAGCGTTTCCAGTGGGACGTTTTCGATCACCCAGCATACAGTCTGGACCTGGCTCCATCAGATTTTCACCTCTTTGCTCACATGAAACGCTGGCTAGGAGGACAGCGTTTTGACACCGTCGAGGCGCTGCAGACCGGCGTACAAAGATGGTTACAGGCGCAGGCGGCGACGTTCTATCAAGAGGGCATTGACAAGTTGGTACCACGCTACGACAAATGTCTCAATCTGCGAGGCGACTATGTTGAAAAATAGCTGTGATGTATCAGTAAGTGTTACTAATAGAAAAGTGTCAAATTTGTACTGCTGTTTCATTTCATGACCAATCGGAGCTTGAAAAAAAATAGTCCTCGTATTTACTGTATGTACAGTATTTACTTCAATATTCGAATACAATGTAGAATGCCGTAGCAAAGCACGGGTACATTTGCTAGTAATGTATATTTGCGAAAAATGTGCTGGCTCCTGGTAAAAAGGGGTTGGCTACTGATTTTTTTTCTATTTTCTTCTACCCCTGATTAAATGCATTCCTCACCCCTCGAGCCCATAAAAAATACTTCTATATTTTCTCCCCCAATTTGCCTTACATTTCAATGCTGAGGTTTTTTGTGTGTCGTAGTTTACCTCTGATTCTGTACAAAACAAAAATAGCCCCCGTCCCCTTCAGTTCATAAAATTAATTTGTAGCTCAGTTTCTTCCACTTTTTGTCTTGAACTTAAATACTGAATTTCATAAATTTATGTGAAGCCGTTTTCCCATGATGGTGTTGAGCAGAGCCGTTCAATATGGCAACCCTGTTGCCATAAGAGCAATACTGTTTTCTTAACTTAGAATTTCGGCATTGTTCGTGCTGAGTTATTTGGTTGAATTTATTGCGTTTAGGAATTTTTATAGGATAATTAATTACATTTTATATTAACATGATAGTTTTTTCTTTTTTTTTCTCCTAGGGGTTTACGCTGCACCGACACAGATAGGTCTTATGGCGACGATGAGATGGGAAAGGCCTAGGAGTTGGAAGGAAGCGGCCGTGGCCTTAATTAAGGTACAGCCCCAGCATTTGCCTGGTGTGAGAATAGGAAACCACAGAAAACCATCTTCAGGGTTGCCGATAGTGGGATTCGAACCTACTATCTCCCGGATGCAAGCTCATAGCCGTGCGCCTCTACGCGCACGGCCAACTCGCCCGGTCAACGTGATAGTAAAAATGAATAGGCCCGTATTATTTCAACCTCGCACGAACAAAGTTCTGTAGACAGGAATACTTGTAAATTTTTCTTTGCGTTGTGCAACATTAACTTATAAATGACAGAATTATTTTGAATCATATCGAAGGAATTTAATTTATTCAAAATTGAGCTGTAAAAATCACTCTGATTAAATGGAATTTAATCATGATTAAGACGAGATTATGATACAAATATTTCAGCATTATTTATGAGATTTTCTAGATGTTGTTAGCAATTCAGAACTATTTTTGATTAAATGAAATTTATACTTCTGAATCGAAAATATTGTATTGCGATAGCCAGTTTGTTAAATGAATTAATTCAGGAACGTTAGGATGAGGTTCATCATCAAACTATTTTCTTGTTAACAAGTCAGATGAGGCTAATTTTGATTTTATTTACCTTTCAGTGTAAATCATGCTTCAGTGTAGGAGAAGCAGATAGTCAGAATTGTTCAAAATATCTTACGAGAAGAGATAAGAATTCAAACATCAAGATTTTGTTATAAACATTTGTTTCATTTTGTTTAAAAGGAGTGTTATTTATAATAAATGTCAAGCCTTATTGTTTTTATTTGTGTGTTTTTCCATTGTTGTCAGTCCTTGTTCCTTAAAATGTCCCTAAAATAAGTGAAGCCAGTCCACGAACGATCCACCTCTGGGACTCTCGTGCACCGGTTGAGCCTGTCCGGGAAATAGGGGACAGTACTCAACTTTAGAACAATTATAAATAAGCTTACCTAGAATATATGCTGAATGGAATACAAGAGCGAGAAAAAGAAAACCATCCACACAGATGGACTTGAACCAGCAAATGCTCTCATTACAAGACTTGGATGCACCTACTGAGCTACGTGCTACTTCGCTATACATTTAGTTGATTTAAAACAGTTGAATGGTTCATGGTGTAAATTACTGTAGTCATGTAACAGTTCCTGAACAATGGGCAATGGCTGAGTGGCTTAGTAAGTGGTTCTGAGAGTAGGGATACCAGTTGCTATGGAATGGGGTGGGCATCTCAGACATATTATGAGCCATGGCAGTCCTTGTGCTCAAACGGCTAGGACTATGCAATCCACCGGTGGTCCCTATCCCTTTAAAGGAGAGATCCTCACTTGGATGTGTAAGTAGGACAGCATCCTGATTCATGGATTTACCGAGCTCAGAACATCTTAAGCAAGCCTCGGACCTATGGAAGTAATGGAGTCCCACTCCCATTTGACAGGTGAGGGACTCCTTGGAAACAACTTGACGAACGAAATGGAATTCGATGGGAAGCTATCAGTATTAATAGGGCTTATGGAAGAAAAAAAAAAGGAACTGGCTGAGTCAGCAAAGAGGATGCATCTGGATGTGCTAGGAGTAAGTGATATTCATGTAAGGGGAGATAACGAAGAAGAGACAGGAGATTATAAAGTGTACTTGATGGGTATTAAAAAGGGAACGGCAGAGTATGGGGTAGGGCTGTTATCAGGAATACCACTGCACGCAACATAGTTTATGTTAGGCATGTCAATGAGCGAATGCTGTGGGTAGATTTGGCAGCTGGAGAAATTAGGATGAGAATTCTCTCAGTGTATTCAGGGATTTTTCAATGATACAGACCACTATCAGATCTGTAGTGAACTAAGTATCTCTAAGCCTAGGACAGAAAAAGTGAAATCTGTCTGAAAACGAATAAGGGTAGAAAATCTCTAGGACGGGGAAATTACATAGAAGTACATGGATATGATTAGTGACAAGTTTCGAACAGTGGACAGTAAGCAGGTTCAGGATAGAGAAAGAGAATGGGTAGCATACAGGGATGCTGTAGCAGAAACAGCAAGGGAAAAAACTAATATCTTGGTGGAATGATGAAGTGAGAGCAGCTTGTAAAAGTAAAAAGAAGGCTTATCAGAAATGGCTCCAAACAAGGTCCGATGGAGACAGGGAACTGTACGTAGATAAAAGAAACAGAGCAAAACAAATAGTTCTTGAATCCAAAAAGAAGTTGTGGGAAGATTTTGGTAATAATCTGGAAAGGCTAGGTCAAGTAGCAGGGAAACCTTTCTGGACAATAATAATTAATCTTAGGAAGGGAACAGTGTTTTGGGTAATTCATGTAAACTCATAATAGATCCCAGGGAATCACTGGAAAAGTCGAGGGAATATTTTGAAAATCTTCTCAACGTAAAAGGATATCTTCCTGGTGGTGTCGCAAACAACCAAGCTCATGAGGAGGAGGGAAATGATGGTGGTGAAATAACGCCTGAGGAAGTGGAAAGGACAGTAAATATACTTCACTGTTATAAAGCAGCAGGTATAGATGAAATTAGACCTGAAATGGTGAAGTATAGTAGGATGGCACAGATGAAATGGCTTCACAGAGTAGTAAGATTAGCATGGAGTGTTGGTAAGGTACCTTCAGATTGGACAAAAGCAGTAACTGCACCTATCTATAAGCAAGGGAACAGAAAGGATTGCAACAACTATTGAGGTATCTCATTGATTAGTATACCAGGCAAAGTATTCACTGGCATCTTGGAAGGGAGGGGGCGATCAGTGGTAATAATGAAATGTCGTATGGCTTTTAGCGCCAGGATATCCCAGGACGGGTTCGGCTCGTCAGGTGCAGGTCTTTCTATTTGACTCCCGTTGGCGACCTGCACGTCGTGATGAGGATGAAATGATGATGAAGACAACACATACACCCAGCCCCCGTGCGACTGGAATTAACCAATTAAGGTTAAAATCCTCGACCCGGCCGGGAATCGAACCCGGGACCCTCTGAACCGAAGACCAGTACGCTGACTGTTCAGCCAACGAGTTGGACATCAGTGGTTAAGAGGAAGCTGGATGAAAAACCAGTGTGGTTTTAGACCACAGAGGGGCTGTCAGGATCAGATTCTCAGTATGCATCAGGTAATTGAAAACTAGTACGAGAGGAATAGACAGAGAAAGCATATGACAGGGTACCGAAGGAAAAGATGTTCGCCATACTGGGGTACTATGGAATTAAGGGTAAATTATTAAAATGAATCAAAGGCAGTTATGTTGACAATTGGGTTGTAGTGATAATTGATGGTAACATGAGTTCTTGGTTCAGGGTACTTACAGGGGTTAGACAAGGCTGTAATCTTTCACCCATCCTGTTCGTAGTTTACATGGATCATCTACTGAAAGGTATAAAGTGGCAGGCAGGTATTCAGTCAGATGGTACTTGAAAATAGGTGCAATGAGTATGGTATGAAAATTAGCCTCTTGAAGACTACATTGATGTCAGTAGGTAAGAAATACAACAGAACTGAATGTCAGATTGGTGATACAATGCTGGAACAGGTAGATAATTTTAAGTATTTAGGTTGCGTGTTCTCTCAGGATGATAATATAGTGAGACTGAATCAAGTTGTAGTAAAGCTAATGCAGTAAGCTCGCATTTATATTCAAGAAGTCAACTCCACATAGGCCTACTGTAAGTATGTAAAATGTGCAAGATCTCCTGTACCTGAACATTCCCTTTTAAGATGGATTTTAGAGAGAATACATGGTTTAAGAGCAGACATGAAACAGAACATACCTGCTAAAGAGTCTTATATGAAATACTGTAGATACCAGTATGTTTTTAAGTTTAAGCATTCATGTATTAGATATAAAGCTAACTGACACACACGTTTATAATAATAATAATTTATTATTATTATTATTATTATTATTATTATTATTATTATTAATTATATTGATGTGTTGTTCATTATTTTGCATCCAGTATTCATATTCTGGCTATTTTACATTAAAGCATTGCCAGTCTGTGGGTGTAATTCTCTTACCATATGGTTTATTTTTCAGATAGTTTATACATTTTTTTCTTCAAAATTAGTTTCAGTAGACTAAAGAACCTAACAGTTATAAATTTCTTTTTTTCAGGTGCGTAGGCACCTGTGAATCTATAAAGCCCCATTCACAATGCAAACGTAACGTAACCTTAAAATTATCATTAACTTAGAATATTTTGGCCATGTTATCTGACAGAACCATTCACAGTGCGCCAACGTAAACTTAACTGTGAGTATGTAAAATTAAGGGATTGCAAACTCCAAGCTCTTGCGGTTCATTTTATGTTAAGTTTATGAACCAGCCAATCAGAGCAGACGTAAACATTGCATTTTGTACAATTCTCTTTCAACACAATCCTTGTTTGTATGTACGATGAAAGGAAAAAGAAATACAAAGATCCTGTACCAAAAAAGAATACATGGAAATAAATAGGCTGTAACAATGAAATCTGACCGTAAATGGCGAGAGAAAATCTTGCAGCACTGTTGACTGGGCGAGTGACAATCCTCGTCATAGATAAAACAGTGTCCCTGTAACTTATATTACTGAAAATTATGACAGATTACTAGTTTATGAAAACGATATCATCTAATCGGAGTGTGATAGCTAGGCGCATAGATGTCGGCAAAGGAGACCTTACACTTCTTTTTATTAGAAAAGGGGACACAAATAGTAAGATAGTGTCAAAAATTCAGGTTTCATCCGCATGTACAAAACAAACTGACAAGGGTCATTTCTTGCAGTAGATTACCGAAATCGCCCCGAGATAACCTTATTTGATTCAAGGGATGAACCTACTTTCTGCATCATTGATTACTTCGCCTTTTCAGATGTTTGAAGTAATATGAAATCCGCTACCATGTTGTTTGATTCCATTAAGGTATTAAAATATAAAACTGCGAGATAGCCTAAAACCCGACTTCCATGATAAATAACATGGCAGTGTTTTGATTGGTTGCTATGTAGTCTTAGTTCTTATGTTTCTCCATTGTGAATACTGCAAATTTTATAGTTATGCTACATCGTTTAAGTTGACGGTTATGTTTGCACTGTGAATGGGACTTAATTGGTCTATTGCTGTACAATCTATGTTGACAGCTGGTTGTCTTGGTTATTCTTAAAATAAAGGTCTTTTGACACCTATTGACAACAATGTAAAGACAGTTTTGTCTGTACTCTGGGACATAAATGAGGGTCTAGTGGACCAATATCCTTCAATAGTGGGATGTTTGTCTACTTCTCACAAACAGAATTCCCAGACATGTCAAAGTAACATCCTAGTAGTTACGATATCACAAGTTAGGAGACTAATCATGTGTACTGATCAACGTTTATACATACCAATTCATTTCAATTATGACTGAATTCAGTAAATCCCCGTCCAGAAAAATGTTGAGGAAAGAGACTGGGTTAGTTTTACCTATTTTTGTCAAGGAATTATGTGAAATTGACCTACTGTTGGTAAAATGTTGCAGACTGTCCATGCAACTGATGCAATATCAAGTTAAGCTAAAGTCCACCCATTCAATACACATTTACTGAATAGGTGGACTGTTGCTTAACTTTATATTGTAACTGCTTGTCAATATGGATCATCATGAAAATAATAACACACGACATGCAACTAATGTATGAGGCCCCGACCACGTGGACTTTCACAATAATAATTTTTTATCACATTACTATCACTGTCAAGCTCATGTAATTGTGAAATCATTTCGTCACCTGTTGCAAATTTTATTTATCACACTCCCAAGCTGATATGCATTGACACTTGCTACATGAAACCCTGGTAGCTGAACTGCATGTGAAATATCTGAATGGTTATTTCCCTTGTTCAATGGTCATAAACGTTGCATGGTAGGAAGGTCAGAAATTTAGAACCTTACAAAAAAAAGAGATTTGATCGAGAACTCCCTAGTATGCACAAAAAGGGAGCATGTGTCAAAGCGCAAAAGCTTGTGAAAGCCAGGATGCAGATGGGTTAGTTGTGGGCACATTTATACACCTTTCACTATTTGCTTTACGTTGCACCGACACAGATAGGTCTTAGATGGGACAAGGAAGGCCTAAGAATGGGAAGGAATCGGCCGTGGCCTTAATTAAGGTACAGCCCCAGCATTTGCCTGGTGTGAAAATGGGAAACCATGGAAAACCATCTTCAGGGCTGCCGACAGTGGGGTTCGAACCCACTATCTCCCGGATGCAAGCTCACAGCTGCGCGCCTCTAACCACATGGCCATTTACACACCAGTGCCAGATAATGAGTGAATGTGTTCACACAATGCACACCCTACAGTAGTGGAGGAAAGACCCATCCCATTGATTTAGCATTCCTTGTTTATTCTGAAATAATTTTTACTCATGTAGTTTCCAATAACAAAGCACAGATGATTTGTAACTTACCCGGGGTGTGCATCATGTAATGTACCCAGCCCGGGCTCTGCTGAACCCCAAGATTACGCCACTCTGTTTCAGTCATGAGATGTGACTTAGGAACATTCCGGGCCACATCAGGGGGCAAAATCACATGCCTGTTTAACACAAAAAACACAATATAATGCAATACGTCAATCAGTGAAAAATAAACAACATTACACAGAAAAATGAAATAGTATAAACTTAAAAGTTCTTAGAACCAGCTTTTGGGTGGTTAGGCCGTGTGCATTATGCAGAGTTTCGTCCAGACGTGCCATTTGGACTCATCAGCTGGAATGGCACGCCCCTCCAGGACTCTGCTTAGCAGGCAGACCAAACTGTGTGGCCCCGCCGAGTTAGCAAATCAAGTTTGCTAACCTGCTAAAGGAGAAATCATTTCTCCGTTCAAAAAATGCTCCCCCATTGGAGATACAATGTCAAAAAATGCTTTCACAGCCGCAGATCTTAAAATCACAGCAATAGAACCAGCTTTTGGGTGGTTAGGCCGTGTGCATTATGCAGAGTTTCGTCCAGACGTGCCATTTGGACTCATCAGCTGGAATGGCACGCCCCTCCAGGACTCTGCTTAGCAGGCAGACCAAACTGTGTGGCCCCGCCGAGTTAGCAAATCAAGTTTGCTAACCTGCTAAAGGAGAAATCATTTCTCCGTTCAAAAAATGCTCCCCCATTGGAGATACAATGTCAAAAAATGCTTTCACAGCCGCAGATCTTAAAATCACAGCAATAGAACCAGCTTTTGGGTGGTTAGGCCGTGTGCATTATGCAGAGTTTCGTCCAGACGTGCCATTTGGACTCATCAGCTGGAATGGCACGCCCCTCCAGGACTCTGCTTAGCAGGCAGACCAAACTGTGTGGCCTCTCCAATGGGGGAGCATTTTTTGAACGGAGAAATGATTTCTCCTTTAGCAGGTTAGCAAACTTGATTTGCTAACTCGGCGGGGCCACACAGTTTGGTCTGCCTGCTAAGCAGAGTCCTGGAGGGGCGTGCCATTCCAGCTGATGAGTCCAAATGGCACGTCTGGACGAAACTCTGCATAATGCACACGGCCTAACCACCCAAAAGCTGGTTCTATTGCTGTGATTTTAAGATCTGCGGCTGTGAAAGCATTTTTTGACATTGTATCTCCAATGGGGGAGCATTTTTTGAACGGAGAAATGATTTCTCCTTTAGCAGGTTAGCAAACTTGATTTGCTAACTCGGCGGGGCCACACAGTTTGGTCTGCCTGCTAAGCAGAGTCCTGGAGGGGCGTGCCATTCCAGCTGATGAGTCCAAATGGCACGTCTGGACGAAACTCTGCATAATGCACACGGCCTAACCACCCAAAAGCTGGTTCTATTGCTGTGATTTTAAGATCTGCGGCTGTGAAAGCATTTTTTGACATTGTATCTCCAATGGGGGAGCATTTTTTGAACGGAGAAATGATTTCTCCTTTAGCAGGTTAGCAAACTTGATTTGCTAACTCGGCGGGGCCACACAGTTTGGTCTGCCTGCTAAGCAGAGTCCTGGAGGGGCGTGCCATTCCAGCTGATGAGTCCAAATGGCACGTCTGGACGAAACTCTGCATAATGCACACGGCCTAACCACCCAAAAGCTGGTTCTATTGCTGTGATTTTAAGATCTGCGGCTGTGAAAGCATTTTTTGACATTGTATCTCCAATGGGGGAGCATTTTTTGAACGGAGAAATGATTTCTCCTTTAGCAGGTTAGCAAACTTGATTTGCTAACTCGGCGGGGCCACACAGTTTGGTCTGCCTGCTAAGCAGAGTCCTGGAGGGGCGTGCCATTCCAGCTGATGAGTCCAAATGGCACGTCTGGACGAAACTCTGCATAATGCACACGGCCTAACCACCCAAAAGCTGGTTCTATTGCTGTGATTTTAAGATCTGCGGCTGTGAAAGCATTTTTTGACATTAAAAGTTCTTGTTTCACACATAAGGGGAAAGCATATTATATTCTGGTTAATGCACACCCGTTAACTTATAAATTAAGTCAAAAACAGAAGAATAAATTATGAGGGACCAATTGGCAAAAGTGACAGTGAAAAAGAAATTGAGCAGTATACAACAGAAAGATAGTATGCAGAAACAGTACTACCAAACAGTTGGTCTGGGACAGGAGAAAATGGAGACAGCTATGTTGTCAGAAACCTGCCAATAAGTAGAACACCTGATGATGATGATGATGATGATGATGATGATAAGCAGGGCAGTAACTATGTCACATGATTATTCAATTTAAGATAACATCTCTAGTGATGAATTAAATATATGAGAAAATCAGAGCCTAAAAGAATTTTTCTCCTATTTTACATTACACTGACTTGAAGAGGTCGCATGACGATTGGGAAGCCACAGGCCGTGTAAGTGAGGAAGACTGGAGCGAGGTTGTGAGACACAATCCGAGATAAGTGAAGCTTGGGAGAAGGAGTTTATCACAGGCGATTATGTTGACGTTATTATCTCATAACGGTCAAGCAAGAGTGAAACCTCAACAGACGATGACAATGCCGACAGTCACTCAGAAATGAGTGATGTATTCCCCTTGTAGGATTTTTTCTTCCTTAGGAGAAACTGAATCAATTCTAAATGATGAGTAGAAATTTCATTTCATTTTCTTGAGTTTTATCTGTTCGAACATTGATCTATTTTTATCTTATAGCATTATCCTAAATATGTTATGTGTTTTTGTTAATCTTATGTGAGTTATGCATGTTGTTACAAAGAATAATTGATTCTGGACTCATATTCGAGTATATGGTGCACATTTCCGTTCTTTATTATTATTTTTCTCTAGATCACAGTAAACAAATACCAAATTGATCCATTGAATGAGAAAAATAACAGCGTTCAACTTTAGCCACACACACAAACTTCTACTAACTTTAAAACAAACAGACATAGTTAATATACATACAAAGAACGAAAAGAACACCACAGATTATAGGCATAGACAAAAAGAAAAGAACACCACATAAAAACCTACTGTCCGGCCGAGTCATCACCCCTGGTGAGAAGAAGGCCGCCCTCCCGATGATGACCCGACCGGCCCTGCCCGTGGAGACCTCCTGACGGCCCCAAGATCTAACCAGATGACAATGTTTTCCCTCTCACCATTCCATTTCTAAACGTACCCCTTGGACATGCCATGAAGTCCGTCGGATACTCTGGATATGTGACTCCCTCTGATAGGGTCACCCAGTAGTCGTCCTCAGTGTTTTCATGTCATGTCCCGCCTAAGTATATTTGTCTTGGGCCCTTCCCCACCCCGACTTCTTACGGGTGAGTCCTCCTCACCCTTGTCCCTCTTTCCTTGCCATCTACACCATCATTAGAAAGAAGGAAAAAAAGACAAAAAGAAAGGCCAGCGCATACTTAAAAATAAACATAGAATACCACATATGCCATCCCGGAGCAAGACTACACCTTCTACCCAACTGTCTTTGTCGACACGGCACATTCCATCACCGCCATTGTTCTTCTGCTTGAACTACTCCAGAGTGCTGAGCCCAGACAACCATACCTCACCCGCCGTGTCTTTGTTTACATTTTTCCTCTCCTGTTGCAACTTCATCCTTGCTTAACCATGCTTGATCTAATTCAAATACCAATCCATACTCAACATTAAATTTGCCATCTCGTCCACAAAACCACAATTTCCCAACTCTCACAAATACATATAGACACCTATGTACTACTTCTCTAAAATACCATATAGTTAAAAGATATACCTCTACCATCTATTCTCGATCTCCACATCATAACAATAAATACATCACACACCACTCCATCTCCACAATTTCGCCACAAATTAACATCTTAGCCCTATTTCCAATACCTACACATCAATAAATCCTACAACAACAATACATATACAACCTCTTGCTCTTAAATTCCATACCAACACATCTACCATCACTCTACCAACATCCACTTATGACTTCATTCCTTACTAACAATTTACTCGTAATTCAACACCCACACATCATTAACTCATCACTCTCACACTCCCATCTTCACTCACTCATACCAAGCTCTCTTATACCATCACTTCTCCATCATCACATTTCGACCTCCACAATCATGACTCTGCTCCCTCTCCACACTCCTCATTATACATCCAATTACAACATCACTTCTCCGTCACCACATTTCAACCTCCACAATCCCAACTCTACTCACTCTCAACACTCACATATTTCATCAATAAATAGCCCTCCACAAACTACACATTATACAACCAATTTCAGCTTCTGACATCACTATTCAAAACTCTAATGTTTTTTACTTCGCGTAATAACACCCCCTTCATTTCCACCTGTACCTCACATGTTTGTCAATTTTTTATTCCTTCCTGCTTCTCTACCATCTCTCTTGGCCGCCATTTCATCACTATCTTCACTCTGTTGACTTCCTTTGCCACCAACTTCAGCTCCCTTAAGCTTCTGCTCCTACTCAGGTCAAGACTCCCCCAAGTTGTCTCTGACCTTGCCTTTTTCCCCTGTGCTTCCCTTACTACACTGCCTTCACTTTCCTGCCTTTCCTCTTCACTGTTTCTGGTCACATTTTCACTTGGTACCTCTCCCTGCCTCTGTTCACACAGTACACTGTTACTTTTGGTATTTTGCCTCTCTTCCCCACTGATCGCAGCACTTCTCTCTTTTTCTTCGTCTTGTTTTATCTTCCTTTCTAAGTCCATCAAGCTATTCACAGTCCAGATTCTCTTCCAGTTGCTGCCTGACACCACCAGTTCTTGTCCTTTGATAGTTGCTCTCAGCCCCCGATTTATAGCTAGAATCCTGTGCTTTCTAAGTATTTTTTCATTCCTAATCGCCTCCCTTCCCACGTCTCTCTTAATCCATATTTTTTCCCTCTGCATATTACCAGCATCGTCTATCACAGCATCAGCCATCAGCGTAGAAAATAGTTGAACTTTGATCGACCTGTTGCCCCTAATTCTTCCCACTCTCTGCACATCGTCTATGTCCACTTCACTAAAATTAACTTTCAATTTCCCCTGTATTAAGTCCACTACTTTCTAGGTTGTAAACACTCTGTCTTTTCTCCGCTCCTCCGGCACACCATATATAAATAGGCACTTCTTCCTTCGATTTAAAGTGTTAGCCTCCACTTCTGCGTCTCCTCTTCTAATCGTTCTATTTTTTCTCTCAATGTTGCCACTTCTTCGGCATTACTCCTCACCTGAGATGTTATATCATCAGTCCTTTCCCGTAACCATACCTTCATTTTCTCAAACTCCCTAGTTTGTTCTTGAATCATATTTTTCAGTTGCCCAAAGGGGCAGGCTTCTTCAACCACTTCTTTTACTAGGCTTCTGAATTCTTCAAAGTCTACCCATTCCTCGTTTCTACTAGATGTCGGACCTGGGTTCAGTTCGACCCCCCCAATCCACAGCAACATCATAACCACCGCTGCTGAAAGCAATAATTCTCCTTTAATCTCCATTTCCATTTTATACCCACCTGATTTCACTTCTTTCTTCTTTCTCCCCTGCCATCTTCCTATAGTAGCTCTATATTGTTCCACACCAATCATTGTCAATGCAACTCCACACAACCTTCCAGCACTCAGAACTCTCTCTCCCTACTCCCACTCCCGGGACCCACCACACTATACGTCCGCGCTCGACTGTGGCTTAAGCTGAACTGGCATTTCCGTTCGTGTTGTGTGTCGTTAATCAGCTGTTTGTACTCGTAACAATTCGGCACCAATGTTTGACTTCCGGTTAAATCGAAAGTCGAAACTCATAGAAACGGAACTACATGTTCTGCATTGAATGATTTTGTTTATTCTTTGTATATGGCAATCAGCTGCAATATATATTATTATTTACCAAGTTAAAATCCAAATTTTCCCTTCCCTAGTCAACTCATGATCTCTTTCAGATTTGTAAAACTTGATATTATGAAGAGCTGATAATATTGTTCCATCCATTAAAACAATCATCACTTTGCACAGTAAACACATCCACTCAGTTTGGTTCATGTTATTTTTCATTAGGCCTATGGTATATCTAAAGAAGATAACCGCGAACTGCAAGTATCGTTAGGACAGAGCGCAAGGGGTTGATTTTCAATTGTCCAGCATTTCGTCCGCGGCATAAAGTCTTGTAGTATTTCTTCCCATTTCTGTTGCTTTATCTTCAGTAGCTTCATCGCCTGTATGGTAGATAGTAATGGCAGTTTGATCAGTAGGTCCTCAATGTAGATTGGTACCGTCAGTAGTTTGTACACAAGTCGCAATGGGACTGTTAAGGTTACTCCCAGTGTTCATTTTACGTAACAGGCTTTTACGTCCTTCTAAAGGTGCGTTTTCCAAGGTGTGACTGTAGCCGCCACGGCGGCCAGTGCCGCAACGACTGGGGTCGCCATATACGTTGGCGACAGCAGCCGCAAGCGACGGGCACGTGGGGTGTTTTCTTAGACATGACTCCAGCCGCTAGTCCCGCAGTCCAGTCCGTCAGAAATGGACCAGAGCACGGGCGATTTCGTTAGTGGCAGGGATTTACTTGACATTTTAATGGAAGAAGAAGAAGAAGGAGGAGAAGAACTGTCAATGTGGTATCTCGGCCTGAAAAGAAGGAAAGTCAACAGTATATTTGAATCCACTATGAGGAAGGACGCTATAACAATTTAATTAACAGGCATCTGTTAAGTGATGTGACAAAGTTCAGGAAGTATTTCAGACTGAGTGCTTAGTTATATTCTGTAACTTTTAAAAAGTGAAATTTTAAAAACCCCGTGCAATCGGTACAAGAAGCCTATCGGCCCAGCTGAGAAACTTGCACACACTCTCAGGTACGGATATTTTAATCTTATTTTAACAGTGTTTAGCTCAGCTGAATAAGTGTTTTTACAGTAAGACATAATGATCAGTAAATCTGTGGTCGTAATAGACTTCAAGATTTTTTTGCTAGTGGCTTTATGTCGCACCGACACACATAGGTCTTATGGCGACGATAGCATAGGAAAGGCCTAGGAGGTAGAAGGAAGTGGCCGTGGCTTCATTAAGGTACAGCCCCAGCATTTGCCTGGTGTAAAAATGGAAAATCACGGAAAACCATCTTCAGGACTGCCGATAGTGGGATTCGGTCCCACTATCTCCCGGATGCAAGCTCACAGGTGCGCGCCCCTAACAGCACAGTCAACTGGCCCGGTAAACTTCAAGTTTAACAAACCCGCAACTTAATTGAGTGACACAACATTAATTGCGCCAATATGTCAATTATTTGCATGCCAATCCATCGGTGTAATGTAGGGAATGAGGGAATCAATAAAAACACATAAAAATGAGAATGCAGTGTGGGATTTGCATTTTATTTAGAAGTACATATTACACTGTATATTAATTCCTATAAATTATGACCCAGTAATCTTGACAAGATATGAAGACTGTTTACATCTGAGCACAGCTCGGCTTTTATCAGCCCTTGATTGACAGAGGAGAGTGCTTGCGGAAGAGGTGTTGCGCAATTGTCACTTCCGTCGCAGAGACTGCGGCCGCTAGCACTGCTCACTGCACCAGTGTGGTGGCTCAAGCCGCAACCGCAGCGAGTCGCAGACCAAATTCAAACTGCGCATGCGCGGAGATGGAAGACTGCTGTCGCCGTGAGGCTACAATTGCCGTTGCGGCTACAATCGCACCTTGGAAAATGCACCTTAAGGCAGGTAGGTCAGTCAGATATAGCATTTCCCAGATCAGTTCTAAGCCGTATGTCAAGACTGGAGTTACTTTATCACGGAAAAAGGTCATGGCTGTTTGTACGGATAGACTGGTAACATTAAAAGATTTTTTTACAAGTTGCTTTATGTCGCATCGACACAGATAGGTCTTCTGGCGACGAAGGGGCAGGAAAAGCCCAGGAGTGGGAAGGAAGCACCCGTGCCCTTAATTAAGGTACAGCCCCAGCATTTGCCTGGTGTGAAAATGGGAAAGCACGGAAAACCATCCTCAAGACTTCTCACAGTGGGGTTTGAACTCACTATGTCCCGAATACTGGATACTGACCACACTTAAGCGACTGCAGCTATCAAGCTCGGTACTTTTTTATATATATATAGCCTACATTTCTCTGATGGGAGCTAAACCAGGGTGTCCACCAAATCCAGATTTTAAAACTCCCTGACATTTCCCTGTTTTCCAGACATAAAAACCAGTTTTTTCCCTGACACAAAATGACAAAAAACAAAATTATAAACGAAGTAATAGTAATATTAAAATACATTTTTTAAAAAGCAATTAATGTGCATATTAAATTTCAAAACTTGGAAGTTTAATTTAGTCTAATTAAATTCACTTTCAGGTTTTTCTGTTTTTTTAAAATGTACTACCATTACTGCTTCAGCGAAGAAATTTCTTCATAGCCACCAACGACTGTCGAGCTTCTGCCATCACCCTCCGCTACTTTTCTTCTAATTCTTTCAGCAACAAAGCGGCCTTTCTCTCTTTTTTTTTCAAAGAATCTTCTACTTCCAATGCTTCACGTTTCTCCTTTAGATTTTGAACATACAAAGCATGAGCACTCCTTGCAGCATGGAGCATGTTCTTATTAATGGAGACCTTTTCAATTCCACCAGGGTTTGGGATAGCATCATATATTATTCTTTGTGCTACAAGGGATACTTGTAGCATGTTCTCGACTATAATTTCTTTATTAAAAGGAAAACCACGTTCAAGTGAAGCATTTCCATGAAACAATATTAGTATCATTTTGATTAATGAAGCTCACTTTACTGTTTTCAAATTTACTGTTGGAAAAACAGTGCGAAGCCAAAAGTGATCTAACCTCTCGTCTTTAGAAGTCAAAGAATTCACTTCTTCTTTCGAAGTATTATTCTCACAAACAGAAGTGAACCCTCTTTGTACATGATCGGCTTCATCACCCGAGATCCATTTGTTTTCAACAAAGGCATTTAAAGCTATCCTTAGCAGCCTGCTGCTTACAGGCTACTTGGCTACACTTCGATCGAAACAAGAAATTAATTTAGTCAGTTTATATGCCAGCGGTGAGCAGACCCAGCCAACAGATGGAAACTGCAGACGATGATGACTATGATATGCCAGCGGTGACCTTTCCAGTAACTTCTGGCATAAAGCTACCATTCCTCTTAGACAATCTGTGCGAAACACTAACATATCTCTATCATTTAATCCAGGAGTGCCATGAAGTGCTGCTTTAGCAGCAGAACCTATGTCAATTTTAGATGCAGGCAGAAGATTTTCTTTACTGTCTAAATTCGTTTTAGGACATTTTCTGAAGACTGCAGCAACTCAGACTTAACAAACCTTGTCATGACTTATCATCAATAAAAGATTCATAAAGGAGTGATGCAAATGGAAGATCTGTCTGAAACTTTTAGGATTTCTTTTACTGCCATTTTATATGAATTGTGCACAGTATGGAAGCCACAAGATACAATGTTCAACAAAATAGGAGCATCTAGATCATCTTTAATAAATTACCAAACTTCTGAAGGAACTTTTTATTAACATTTGGACCATCCATTGAGATTTATACGTCTTTTTTAGATAGAGTCCTTGCTGTGCTTGCAAAAAAACCATTTAACAAATTTGAGGAGGTAGAGTGACCAAGAAACATGGAATCAAAACAAGATCCATTTGGTCCATCTGAGAAACTTTATTCAGTGACTCGTCAAATCCAACGGTGAAATGTGTGCACTTACTCAAGAACTTGTTTATGGAAATAGAGAGCTAAACCACGAATGATTCTATACGCAACTTTTGTTATGTGCAGTTGAACTTTCGAAGTTGTTTCAGAGTCTGGAAACATTACTGGAAACAAATGTACACTAGCTTCACTGGCACGTAAAGAATGGTGTTGCATGAGAGTATGCATGCACCATATAATCTCAGCTTTCGTTACTTGCTCTCTTGAAAGATAATTCTGTAGACATCTCGTCTCTGGTGAACCTTCTTTAATGGAAGAAGAAGTGGAGTCACATGTGATAAAGTTCGTTGTGGTAGCTGTGGCAGGCAGAGGGCAACTTGTTCATGGCCAGGTATTTTCTACTGAGTTTAAGTCTCTTGTTACTTCACTATTCAAATGTTCCTTTTTAAAATAACTCGAAAGGGATGACGAGAACTGGCTGAACTTGACACAACTGGCATGATCTTTCCTCCCATGTGACTTTTCAATGCCTGCTTCCTCATGTTGCTAGCAGTAAATGATGTTTTACATATTACGCAGATTACAATATTATGCAATATGCTGAAAATTTGTCTTGAGGCATGGGTTTCAACCATGTTCTGAAAGTACCATCAAGCAGCCACCTTTTATTAAACAGAGTTTTCCTTGGCTTTGATGAAGATATTGTTAGCTGAAAAAAAGAAGAAAAATAAGGATATTGTAAAAATCTTTTAACTAGTCCTAAATTCCGCACAGCTTTCTTCTAAATTGACAGTCCGTAAAAGCTGTGAGCACTGCCTTATCTATGCTGCCAGCACTCTACTGCTTCAATAATAGCTGATGCAATATAACTGCGGCACACAGCCCTCGTAAAATGTAATACCGTACTACAAAAATCACATGCGAATCACAAGTGAAAACAAATTCGCAAATCCTAACAATATCCGACACAAACACGAATAGGTACATTATTAATAAGAATAAAAGAAAAAATATTCGCGACTAATGACTGGCATAGGAAGGATGTTATATGGCTGATCGAGACCACGGTGCTAATTTTTGCTGAGTCACATTCTTGCCACTTGTCTTTCATGAACTATACTGAGGTATGATACACAGACTAACTACTGTATATACTAACCAACACACGGATGTAAATACAATTCCATCTACACCGAACACTATTAAACCTATACCACACACACAGAGTGAGGTAGCTTAACCACATGGTGGTGTAGACAATACAATTGTCAGCCAGGTTTCGAAACTGCACTCAACCGATATAAATCGATATGAATGGCAGCTTGGGATTGGCTGGATCAAGACCGAATACATCCAAACATACTTCACAAACTCAAAATCTCTTAACCAACAAACAACCTTCATCCTTTATTTTTACATCGCACCGACACAGATAGGTCTTATGGCGACAATGGGACAGGAAAGTCCTAGGAATGGGAAGGAAGCGGCTGTGGTCTTAATTAAGGTACAGCCCCAGCATTTGCCTGGAGTGAAAAATGAGTAACCACGGAAAACCATCTTCAGGGCAGCCGACAGTGGGATTTGAACCCACTATCTCCTGAATGCGAGCTCACAGCTGCGTGCTCCTAACCGCACGGCCAACTCGCCCGGTAACCTTCATCTCACAATGTGATGTCACTATTTTAAATCTTGTTCTGTATTCACAAAATTACACATGATATTACAAGCTATTAGTCGTGCCTCAAAACTTCCGAACCCCTCACACGACAGATAGGTTGGAAACTCAACGTGGCGCAGCCCAAATGGTGTTACGATGCACTACACATTTACATAAGGCTTACCTACGTCAGCGCATTTAATAATATTAATATTAATAATAATAATAATAATAATAATAATAATAATAATAATAATAATAATAATGATCATGAGCACTCGAATGAGTATTAAGTTTAAGAGAATTTCACACTTTTCTGCATTCAGTCAGTGTTTTGTGTCTGTTTTTACATTTTACGAGGTAGTAACTATCGCACAAGTCATTACATAGTAAACAAACCCAGTCATCCGTTGGGTTGTGAAATTTTGTCTATATGCATTTAAGCGATTAGAAAAACTGAGAACGCAACATAGGCCAAATTCATCAAGCTCGCCATTCCTCAACAACACAGAATAGTCAATAGTAAGCAGATCAAAACATTGAAAATTCGATCAATCTATCATATAGCTATTGATATTATTGGTTACTTCACATTCGAGATCACACTTTATTAACTTTTCATTACGATTTATTCCTGGCATAAAATACATGCCCTAGAGTAATGTTATAAAAACTGAAAAATGTGTTTATATTACATGGATCTGGCAGAAGAATGAATTTCCAGAATTTTTCCTGAATTCCCTGACATTTCCAGGTTTTCCCGTTATTTATCGAATTCCCTAACATTTCCCTGTTTCCCAGGTTTTCCATACGGGTGGACACCCTGTAAACAATGATTACTCCAACATTCAAACCTACATGAAAACTTCTTCTTGACTTAGAATTAATTACTCTGCTTTCTTAAAAGACTAGGTAGAACATTAAAGAACATATGGCCACATCTGAAATGCAGACATCTTGCAGAGCTAGAGAAGGTTAAGTCGACATTCTTAAAAAGAGTTCTTTGGTTGTCAAAATTTACACCTTCGTGACTAGCCTTTGCCTCAACAAGAGAACTCCCTTTTGTCAAGGAATTGAGACTCCAACTGCATCTGTCGTCTACACCAGTATACAAGGAAATAATGACCAGTATGGGCGAAAGCACAGCGAAATACGAGAGACTTCTTCTGCATGGACATGATGATTTCGCGGAAATGGACGCAGGAATCGCACAGCTTGCAACATGTGGTGACCCGATTCTCAGTGCACAATTTTCACCAAAGAATAACTTAGGAACAAGAGTTTTCATCAACCAGACTATCAGTGCATATCCAGGTTAAGTGAAAAACAATGTGACAGATATTATGTCATAAGTTGTGAAGAATGACTGAAGTAACCAACACAATTCTGTAAGGAAGGTTGATATCAAAATGTACGTTGTGTATTTGTGAGCTATCCCTATTATTATCATTACCATTACTACTACCATGACAGGAGTAAATACCAAATGTCGTTGAAACTACACAGTTAATGTTAAAAGTAGCTGCAAAGTTAAATTGTTTCTGAACAACAGATGTAAGTTCCACGAGTTGCCATAATGATGATTTCTGTACAGATTGGGGTGACACGAACCTCCACTCCAGAATAACCATCTTCAGTGAGTTCTCGAGTTAAGAATTCATTTAACTCGGTGTTCCCCAACAAACTTCCCTTTCTTCGACTGTAAGCTAGCCATGTTGACAGAAATCACACAAACGCGCACGAAAGTTGAGAAGAGATTGAAACTAGTTAGCTTTTACTCGTGCCCAGAAGTACTACCAACTCAAGTGAGCAGGCGGATTGATTTGCCCTTAATTGGTGACTCGGACAATAGGATAGTTATTGAAAACAGCAAAGTGGCACTCTGTCAGAGGCAGAAACAAAACTAGAAAAGATCATTAAAAAGGCTGTCATCTCCAACGACATCCGTCAAAGAAAAGCGAAGCCTTGGTTCATTATGGCGTGTTTCAATGCAAGGAAACTTGCTTTACAAGCCTTACAGGATGCAAAAGTGCAACGGACAAAGGAACGGTTAGCAGTTTACGCTAGGTTAAGAAGAGATTATCAAGTCATTGTCGCAAAAGAGAAAAACAACAGTTCAGAGACACTCCTAATTGAGGAAGTGAAACAGAATCCATATAAAGCCCTTCGCCCAAGGCAACCACCGTTCCCAAGGAATATACCGATGAGTGTGTGAGAGACGCATCTAACTGCAATCCTACAGGAGAGAGATACGTGGCCGGTTAACCTTCATTTACCCCACACGGAGGCCAGCGTCCATTACAAGGAATTCACACTTGATGAAATATCAGATACCATTCACAACCTGAAAGACAAGAAAGCGTGTGGCCCTGATCTCTTATTCAATAAACATTTGAAAGCTACTTTTCCAGTGTTACAGAACTCTATATCACTACTGCTAAATGAATGTTTGCGTCGAGGTAGAGTACCTGAAAGTTGGAAACGATCCACAATTAAGATGTTATATAAAGGGAAAGGTGATACAGCAGATCCCAATTCTTACAGAGGTATTGCACTGGAGTGTATTCTCTTAAAGACCCTGATTGCTTTAGTTCATAAACGCATTATGGAGTTCATTGCGGACAAACTTCCAGATTCCCAATTTGGTTTCAGGAGTGGTAGGTCTACACTTCAGGCAGTTCAATGCCTTTAACAGGACCTAGAGGAAGCCTTGGATCAACCTAGAGGAAAACTTCATGCCTTCTTCATTGATTATTCAACGGCTTTTGACACGATTGACAGAACTATTTTTAGAAAAATTATAAAAGATCACCGACCAGAGTTTCTATCTTCTTCCACCAATCAAAGATCTGCTCATCAGCAATTGGATAGAAATCAGTGACGGCATTACCAGATCAGATCCTATTTTACAAACTATTGGGGTACTCCAAGGTGACCCGTTGAGTCCTCTGTTCTTCATTATTGCAACAGCAGACATTAGAAAATCGATAACGTCTAGTAATGTCAAATTACTCATGTATGCAGATGACATGGCCTTAACGTCCATCTCAAAGTCTGACCTACACAGTAATTTTAACAAAGTGAGTAAATGAGCAGAAGAAACTAAGCTGAGACTGAATGAGGATAAGGCCGACTTTTAGGAGAGGAGGCAAGAAGGGAACATTCTACTATGGGGACCGGCAGTTAAAAGCAGTATCACCGGGCGAGTTGGCCGTGCGCGTAGAGGCGCGCGGCTGTGAGCTTGCATCCGGGAGATAGTAGGTTCGAATCCCACTATCGGCAGCCCTGAAGATGGTTTTCCGTGGTTTCCCATTTTCACACCAGGCAAATGCTGGGGCTGTACCTTAATTAAGGCCACGGCCGCTTCCTTCCAACTCCTAGGCCTTTCCTATCCCATCGTCGCCATAAGACCTATCTGTGTCGGTGCGACGTAAAGCCGCTAGCAAAAAAAAAAAAAAAAAAAAAAAAAAAAAAAAAAAAAAAAAAAAAAAAAGCAGTATCAAGTTTCCGGTACTTGGGAATAACATTTCAACCAGCTGGAAAACAATTTTCCCTTCATGTCAAAGAAAGAGTAAACACAGTCATTAAAGTAATGGGTGATATCAAACTTCTCAGCAGCTTGTCGTTGACGACGGCCAGAGAGTTATTTCATCTCAAGTTAGTCCAGTTGCATCCTACGGGATAGAAAACATATGGGTGCATCTTACCAAGGCACAATTGCAAAGTTTAGATCATGTAAAATCAGCATTTCTCAAGAGATCACTTTGTCTATCCAAGTACACTCCTTCACGCCTCGCTTACGTGCTGACAAGAGAACTGTTCTATGTAGAAGAGCGGCGTCTGAAGTTCCTGCTCCCCACCACCACGGAGTATAAGGCACTACTGCAGGAACTTCATCAAAAGAGGAACAACATATCGGACTATTTTTACCTTAGTGGTGACGCAATGATTAACTTAGAGTGGATGCAAGGGGGTTATGAATTAAGACATATATTAACAAGGCTCGCCATGTATGCCTTTCACCATAAACTGTGTGAATCCAAGCAATTCCATGACCCCTGCCATGACTAAGTGCAAAAGATGTGGTGAACTCTGCAAGAGATACCAGTACTAAAGTGTAAATTGAGAACAGAATCTCTGAGAAACTTTTGTGAGTCAGTGTAATACTTTGTATACTTGTATTCATGCACACTGTGCAACCTCTTCTCCTATTTTAGAGAGTTCTTAAGGTTCATCTGTGTTCCAACAACATGATTAAATAGTTAGCGTGCTGCCCTTTTGTACAAGGGATCCCGGGTTCGATTCCCGGTACGGCCAGGGATTTTAATCTTCATTGGTTAATTCCGACTGGGTGTGTATGTGTGTGTGCGCAGTCGTCAACATTAGAATTTGTCAAATGTATACAGCAACATCCCTGCAAACGCGCAGGTCGTCTATAGGCGTCAACTCGCAAGACCTGCACCAGGCTTCTCCGGAGGTCATAAGCCATTATTTAAAACATCGTGAAATTACCATCGTAAATGAAAACAGTAACAATGGATAAGATATATTTCGGCACTGCACAATGAGATTCATTCTGTACGGAATTAACGGCAAAACAAAGTGGCAATTGAATTCATTACTTATTCCACAATTTCTGAAATAGATTGAATCTACAATAGCACTGACCTATCCCATTATCACTAAAGTTGAGATAAAACCAACTATTGCATAATTATGACAACTGTAGGGTAGTTTTATGTCGCAAATATGATTGCTACGAAGATCATAACCCTAATACTTTACCTATATTCATATTGGTCATCGCAGTACTTTTCAGAATATTGGATTTGATCAGCTGGCATTTCTGACTTCTCACAATGTCCTCAAATTCGGTATACAACTCTACAAACACCCGCACACTCGCCATGCAGTACGCAAATAAATGGCGCCGTGAAGGGAAGTAAACAAAACAGTTTTCCCGCCCGATTTACAATGTCAAAGATAGTAAACAGAAAAATATAACTTCAAGTGTAACATCGTCAATGGCAACATATTAATGATTCGTGACTTTTAAGGTCATTATGACATTAACAAAGGAACAAGATAAAAAGAATTGGAATGTAGTCTTTCTCCAGACCTACTCTCTGTTTTTATTGGATATTTTGATCTCTGCCACATGAGCATTTCTCTACTAATTATCTTAGGTATTTCTCATATGATCCTTGATCTGTGCCAATCTGTGCTGTCTGCTATCACGTTGTTCATACTGGCGTTCCTGTCAATCGTTAGTCGTGTTTTTTCCAGATGCAGACCCGCAGACGTTTTCATGCAGTTCTGGTGTGGTAGTGTTGTCGATTTATTTTGTAACTAATATGTCATATGAGCTGTAGTATGAGAATTTTCAGAAAATTGAATATTAGTGGTGGACCTAGGATAGTGTGAGTGTAATTTTTTTGCGCTCTCTGTTTCGTATTTGAGATATAAAGTTGCAAATCCGAGTTGTGTTTTGTAATGTTGTTGCCATAGCACCTGGTTGGTGTCTACTGGAGGTTTATTGTAAATTCATAAGCGTGTTTGTTTAATCAAATTTCAGGTTTGGAAATATCTTACCACACCGCTCCCGTTGTACAAGTTGCCGTTTTGCAGACTGTTAGTGGGCTGAACCATTGTACAAAATTTGATAGAAATGTCTCCGAAAAGTGAGGATATTATGAAAGGATTTCAGGTTAATTGGATGGTGCTGCGAGATGCTGACACTGGGAAAATTCTATGGCAAGGATACCAGGATTTATCAATCCCCGATTTGGAGCACGAAGCTCGAGTGCCCAAGAAGATCCTGAAGTGTAGAGCTGTTTCGCGTGAAATTAACTTCTCCTCAGTTGAACCAATGGAAAAGTTCAGATTAGAACAAAAAATATTATTTAAAGGTAGATGTCTCGAAGAATGGTTTTTTGAGTTCGGTTTTGTTATTCCAAATTCGACCAATACTTGGCAGTCAATGATAGAAGCTGCACCTGAATCACAAATGATGCCAGCCAATGTCCTAAATGGGAATGTTGTGATAGAAACAAAATTTTTTGACGATGATCTGTTGATATCTACGTCAAGAGTTCGACTGTATTATGTATAAGTGTGCATATCTACTGATATTTTACAGGGTAAAGTATGGACTGCAGAATATTTCATGGTTTAAGGACATGATTGTTGCATTGTATAATTTATGCATTTCAGTGTCAAGTTTGCAGCTGTGATTTAATGACTAAAACTGTGGCTGTGCTCAATACAGATATGTGTAGTGTATTACTTACATGCCATGTTGTAGAAACATTTAGCACAGCTTATAAGCAGCAGTTTTTGTTTCATCTAGTCACAAATAGCTATAGCAGTATAAGGATGAAGACAGTCTTCAGTGTGACTTGTGTCTTTGAGAATTATCAAGATCAAATATCAGTTCACTGATTTACTTATTTTGCGAGTACCTTAGCAAGGTGAAAGGAGCTGTTTCTCCATTTTATGTGTCAGCCCACACCGCATAATAGACATCATGTACTACTGTAAATAGGCTATTTGATAAAGGTAGCAATAAGTTTATTATAAAACCTGTATGTATGGGCATCAAAGGAATTTCCCTCTGTCATTTTTATTTTATCTCTTCTATGCAGTGCTATATTTCAATGTCAGTTTTTTAAATATTTTAAACCTGCTGTGATGTTAACAAGTAAAGATATTTATTTTGCCTAAGAAATCTACTCACAGCTTTCATACTGTTATAAGGTTTGGTTCTATTTGAAGAAAATGCCAATTTCTAATATGATTGAAATAAAACATTCTCTGATATATTTTCATAATTATTGAGATTTCCAGGTTGTAATGGGCATGATTAATGCCAACAAAATATTTTTTACAGTAATTATAGTTAGCAGGTTTGTTAGATTAGATAATATCTTTAGATGTATCGATACTATTCAAGACAATTTTCATAGTTCCTCAGTTTCTTAGTGATAATTTCCTTTTAGCTCAGCTTGTAGTACATAATGATAATGTTAACAGCATTTCTGGCACAGTTTGCTCACACAGTTCTCACTTGGGTCTTGGAATTTCTCCATCATGCATACTCGGTGGTGCATGACGTGAAATTCTCAAAGTGTCCTGATATCACAGTTTGTAGTTTGCCGTGATCTGTAAACCATTGCATCCATTGGAGTAGAACCCTGGCCATATTACTCTTCTTTTGTCTTAAATTCTTACATCAACGATTTATCCACCTCTGTGGAGGGCAATGGTAGCTGTTGTTATAGATCTTCTGAATAGAAAGGCTCCCTTGTCAAAATGTAAATCAGTGGTAAGTAGGTGAACTTCGATTGGCCCAGTATTCTTTTCATGAGCAGTGCCTTGGCTTTTTCTATCTCCTTAAGGTTGCTCTTCATAAGGTGTTCCCAGATTTCCTTTAAACCGTATTTTATCATTGGGGATATCTGGAGTTAGAATAACTTCATGGCCATTTCCAGTGACAGCCTAGTGGGCTTCTCGATAGTGGTAAAATGCTGTGATCGTTGGAGCTGAATTCCATGTGTGTGCTGTTATTGTTTATTCTTGAGATAAATTGCACCGAGCAAATAGCTGCGCGGCTGGAGTCCTGTAGCTGTCAGCTTGCATTCAGGAAATAGGCCTAGCCCTGAAAATGGTTTTCCTTGGTTTCCCATTTTCAGACCAGGCAAACATATCTTCCCACCTATCTCATTGTTGCCATAAGACCTATCTGTGTCAGTGCAACATAAAGGAAATTGTAAAAAATATATAATATATAATAATAAATAAATTGTGACCATTTAATAGATAGTAAATTTCAATCCATATTTAGGGAATATGTTCAAATTTCTGATATTTGACGTTGCGCTAAAAGGACTGACTAAGAAATGTTTGAGTGCCTCCTTGTAATAGAACTTTATTGTGTGATATGGAACCATTACTTTTGCAGTGTAGATTACCTTATTACTTTGGAAGTCATTGCCATAAGCATAGCCTACACACAATTTTATGTTTAGTGTAATGAAATTTAAAACCATAATTATTTAATAAAGGAAATGGGGAAAAGATTTTATAATGTTAAAATAAGGACATTTTGTTAATATTATCTGGAATTTAATTGACAAAAGTCCTATTTTGCATTAGGTATTGGTGGTAATTACATTTGAAGAATGGCAAGGCAAAGTTATCCAAGTGCCAGAGGAACGTTTTGTCATCAATCAATCACTACTGATCTGCATTTAGGGCAGTCGCCCAGGTGGCAGATTCCTTATCTTTTGTTTCCCTAGCCTTTTCTTAAATGATTGCAAAGAAATTGGAAATTTATTGAACATCTCCCTGGGTAAGTTATTCCATTCCCTAATTCCCCTTCCTGTAAACAAATATTTGGCCCAATTTGTCCTCTTAAATTCCAACTTTATCTTCATATTTTGTGGGGGGGGGGGGGGGGGAAGAGGAGCTGTCTGCCAGTAAATATTCAAACAGATTTTTATTTATGAATTGTTTACTGTCTTAAAACCATTGGTATGCACAAACAAAGAGGAGAATGTGAAAAAATAATTATAAACACTTTACTTTAAAAGTGATGGAAGTCCTTATGGTCTATGAAGGAAAAAATCTGAATTTGAGTGTTTGATATAATCTAATGATCTAAATAAAATCTGTTCAGTGACTGCTGGACACTTGGTATATCTTCCAGGATATCATTTTCTTCGCTCACAAATTTTGAACATAATGCCAGTGTAGGCTTTCTCAACGACTTCTACATTATGTAAGTTAGTGATTTTTTTTTTTTTTAACGGAGTAAAACCGATCAAGTGGCTACGCATGTGGGTCACATAGCTGTCAGCTTGCATTCTGAAGAGGGTGGGTTTGAGCCCTATTATCAGCCGCCTTAAAGATGGTTTTACATGGTTTCCCATTGTTACTTCAGGCAAATCCTGAGGCTGTACCTTAGTTGAGGCTACAGTTGCTTTCTTCTCATTCCTAGCTCTTTCCTATTCCCTCGTACCATAAGACCTGTCCGAGTCTGTGCAACACAATAATAGATTATCAGAGCAAAGTCGTGATCTAAATCTCAAAACCAGTTATGTATTTCCTATTATTCTAGCTTCACTTTCTTCCAATCTTTTATGATTCATTTTCACTACTTTCCCATCTACGTAAATACTTAATAAGAACAAACCTTTACGTGGCTAAACTGGGAAGCATTCCATGCAACAAATGCATTTGTAATTGCGATTTGTGACTGTGTGGGATGTAGATCACTAAGATACAAGATGGTCATGGACATAGCAACAGCATTGCATCTTGAGGCGTTTTTAAAAGTAGGAGGAAAGAATATCTGGACATAGATCACTCAGCACAGCACTGGCAGCTCATAGATCACTGGATTTGACGCATTTTGGCAGTTAGATTACTTTGCCCTACCACGCTATGTGTTATTTGTACTAGCTCACAAGTCTTATATTTTTCATTAGTACTATATTCTGTAATAGCTGCATTTTGCATTTACATATGTGAAATAGATTGTAGAATTAAGGGATATTAAAGCATGACATTTCTTGCAATATTCTGGAAATACTACAGTACGACATCCAGAGGACAGTCAGCCACCCTGCACCTTACTTGATACACATAGACTACTCCAAGCTTCGTGTATCTAGGTGTTGATCTTTTATCTCGGTAATTTGGGTTTGATTCTGTGTGAATCCGTATTAAATTTATGTTATGTAAAGTAGAGCAAGACTAGATTAAGTAATGTTCTGTTTCCACAGTCACTTTCATTCTAAGATGTATAAACCGCAATAATCCCTGCCATAAAGTAATCCCCACATCCTAATAGAAAGGAAATTTTCAAACAATGTTTAATTCACTTTAGTGGATTGTTGTTATATTTTATTTTTATAAAATTCAGAAAAGATGCAAACAAAAATATATTAAAATCGGTATGAAGTGGAAACCAATTAGCTCAAAAGTTGCATTTTCGTGGATGGTTTCCATACTGCATCTTATTTGTTATTCAGCGTTCTGAGTCAACATTACTAATTGACTTCAACAGCACCTTTGAATATCTGTAGGAGAGCTCATAGTCACTCAGAACAGATGAATCGGTGAAAGGGTTCTCATTGTTACCAATGTATATTACACACTTTAATATAGGAATTTTCGAGTGGCATTACGATGATGATGATGCTTGTTGTTTAAAGGGGCCTAATATCTAGGTCATCAGCCCCTAATGAGACAGAATGTAAGGACAATTAAAAATCCATAATCCTCCTCTGACCAGAATTCGAAACGTGAGGACGAAGAATAAGTGGACAGATAAGAAGTTAAAACAATCAGTGGATCTGACCCGCAATGCTCCACATTCCCTGAAACTAGTGTTAAACAATAGTATTACTCACCAGGGGACTGCTTTGGAAGCACAATACTGAATCGATGATGCTTGTAGTCTAAATGGATCCAAAATCCAGGTATTTGGCCTCTGATAATGATACTTATCACTAGGAAAGTAGAACCATGTTATTTGTCATGTTGCGGTACGAATCAAAAGTAGCGTAGACTTGCAGTATTCCACACATTATAGTACTACTCACAGGTAATGTAATGCGCACATTGTGTCGCTATTTACAGGCATCGCAAACCTATACAGGCAACGCAAAGCTATGGTGTTGACAGAAGTGGACTAATCGTAGGCAAGGCAGAACCATGGTGTCGCTCATATAGTGGTACGAATCACAGGTATGTAAAATGCATCCTGAGCACACAGAGTCGCTACTAGTCACAAACCTATTGTGTACCTAACATAGTGGTACTACGCGCAAGTAAAAGCGACCCATGGTGTTCCCTGCGTGGTGGTACTAATTACAAGTAGTATCATGGTTCTAATTTGATTATCCTTTGCTCGCTCCTTGTAGTCGCCTCTTACGACAGGCAGGGGATACCGTGGGTGTATTCTTCATCTGTGCCCCACACCCATAAAGGTTCGAGTGGCATTTGGCATTTAAAAAAATAGCCTGTCGTTACCATGTGGTTCCCACCATATGCCATACTCACTATAGCATTCTTCTTCTTTTTCTTCTCTTTTCTACTACCACTTATTGAAAACCATAAACTACAGTAGCCTACAATAGATTTGTCTGATCTGCATTACCTATCTGCAAATTTGCTGGCTCAAACCGATAACAACTCTGTGGAAATTCACAAAATTTTCTTTGTAATTGGCTGGGAGACATCTTACCCTGCTAGTTTCCATATAAAAACTGAAGTTATTTTGTTAAGAAACACGTGAGCCATCCACGGCTGGTCTTAATTCTCTTGTTTTTACTATAGTTTTCAGCCAACACTTATCTTTTGTGATCACATATTCACCCTGTATCTTTTCAGTTGCATATTTGCATAATCCTATTTTTGATTTCTAGAAACTTCACTTTTTGTCTGCAGAACATATGGCGGTTACTGCTTGTCTGTTCAAAATGAGCCTCATTTTTCTTTCAATCACAGACGGAACTCTCATCCATGTCATACTTTCTTCCTGAAGTGTGATTGCCATTTTGTTCTGTCTTCATTAATATGGGATTTTCCTTTATCAGTGAATGATCTACGACGAGAACTCACATGGGCCAACCGATAAATGTGATATTACTTCATGTACACTACGTAAATGACTCGGTATGCACGTGGCACGCTTCTCAGTTTTGGCAGGAACAGATTTGCCAACGGAGAGGGTGGAAAAAATACGAACTCCCAGGTTTCACATTTCTGTGTCAGGGTACTGTAGCGACCTTGATGCAAATAATACCCGTACCCCAAATTTCTGCCACTAAATTTTGAAAAAAAATATGCAGAGATTGTCTGGTATATACGGTAATAATTTCTCATCCCAGAAGTGTGCGTTGTGCTCATCCTATAACTACACTAGCTGGGATATCATTGACAGATACAGCTATTTTCTGAAGTTAGGTTGAATAGATTATTAGTGATGATTAATTCATTATAATTTTAGAAGTTTAATAATTGATTGATGATTTTTTGGATGGCTTCTACGCTATCTTCTAGGATTTAATATGATCATATACGATCTTGTTAATAGTAAAGAATGAAGACCACTGTAATCCCTCAATGACTAAGGGCTTGTCCAAGTAAAATACAGAGCCATGAAATTTATTTTGAGGAGAAAGGTATCCCAGTCCTTACAAACCTTATTTTAAAAACTTGGATGGCTCTCAGGGCTGTTAGTCAGAATTAATCCTACGGTTTTGCTCACAATAGAAGGAAGAATCATTCTAAGAAACAAAATTAAATCACAATTTAAAAAAGGAAAGATACAGTAATATTGCCTGGGAATTTGAGGTGTAAGATACATAAAGTTGGGAAGTTATTGAATTACTCATAGCGAATACCATACTTTAATTGTTACTTTTTACTAAATGTAATTTTTATATGCAATTTATTTCTTGAAATAAAATTGTAATCGGTATTTCTCGTAAACGATAAAAATTCATGCAACCAGAACTAGGGAACAATTACATGATGATGATGGTGATGACTTGTTCTTTTTTACTACAGTTGAACCAGTAAGTCCACCAGTGCTGGATGAGGTACTTCCTTACCTCTCCAGTACTTCCAGAACATCAACCTTATCCTAAGAAATCCATCACTGCTGGGGATGTTCTTAAATTTAAACAAAGGTATTCTTTCAGGTGCTCCTGTAGGGCATCTTTTAGCAGATGTAATGATGTGCTTTTTCCCAAGAAGTCAAGGTTTAGTGATGAGAATTTTAAGAACCAATTTTGGAAAGTAAATGGCAAATTATTTGAAAAGCTAAAAGTTACTAAATAAAATAAATTATGAAAGCAAAGTTCCGAGGTATCATGATTACTTAGCAATGTTAACCACTGAATGTGTCTGCGATTTAAAAAACACAATGTAAGTAGTATTGTCTTTTTTTTTTTTTTTGCAAACTTTGGTATCGTGCAAAGAAAGAAATCAGTGTTTTCCTTAAGACTGGAGTTCTATGAAGTAATTGTGTTATTGATTACTTGTTGAAAAAGTAATTTATTGAGTTTATTATTTCTGAAGTAACTTAATTTAGCCCAATTGCTTTTTTCTTGTACTTTTCCCATCACTGTATATCTGTATATATACATACCAACAAGTTTTTGTGGCTAAAGCATAGTTAAATTCTCAGAATAGAAGAATGATTAAAACGTGAAGAACCGGGCGAGTTGGCCATGCGGTTAGGGGCGCGCGGCTATGAGCTTACATGCGGGAGATAGTGGGTTCGAATCCCACTGTTGGCAGCCCTCAAGATGGTTTTCCGTGGTTTCCTTCCTTCCAACTCCTAGGCGTTTCCTATCCCATCGTCGCCATAAGACCTATCTATGTCGGTGCAACGTAAAGGCACTAGGAAAAAAAAAAAAAAAAAAAAAAAAAGGGTAAAGATGGGAAAATTAAATTACAGCATAGCAAAGGTATTAGAGAATTCAGCCGGATAACTGGGAGCATTCATTGTCATCCATATTTGGGAACTTTCATCATCATTGCATTCATTCGTTACATGTCACAACATTAACTTGCAGGTGAGTGCTGCACTCACTATTGTTATTACATTCAGAATTACTTATTCCCCTATTTTTGCTTCATTTGATTTAAAGGTTTACTTTTTGATTATAATAGGGAACTAGCAGAAGTACCCGTTCTTCGTACGGGTTATCAGAAACTGGCTTTAGTTACTCGTACTATCGGTGTGACTGACTTCACTAGATATTTATATCACTGGTGTATTTACTTAAGTATGTAGAAATTATTTGTCATGTTTGGAATTATAGTGTATCTTCTTCGTTTCTTCATGGGGGCCTTTAAATATTAGTTCCTAATTAGCGTCGACCTCTAAGATCTTTTGCTACCATCTTTTTCCTTCATTCCCACTTAGATATACCTGCTCCCTTCACAAAGCTCAGGTTTAGTGTAAGTATACTTTCGCCAGATAGAACCACAAATATAAATATTATTGAATGTATTTGTTTGATCCAACATTTCATAACTATTACAAATGATAAAGGAAATATGCGATGCATAAAAGAAACTACTGTAATTATCGAGAATTATAATTCTCAGGGCTTGTCACTCATGTCGCACATCATATAATGAATCTGAGTATAAATGAGGTTTCATGGTTACAATGATCGTAAAAGAAGAAGGTGGATACTGGTCGCACACCATCAGCTAAACTGCACACACTGCAGCGCGAGGTTCTATTTGGTTTCCGCTAAGAACTGAGAATTAATATCTCCACGTGCAGTATCCACCTTCTTCTTAACCAGAAATTCAAAAATAACTTCAAGTCCAACAATCAACAATGCTGCCGGTCAACACAGCTTTAATACACCAAATGCCTAATTTCTCTGCTTAAGCTGATCAGTGTTACTCGGCATATAAAGAGTATCACCTTTTACTCTCCAGACTTTGTACATACTTGTATATATATTTTTATATGTGTCATTTTACATTGTATTCTTTAGTATGAGTATAATTTTAGTATGTGTATAATTTTTACAACACTAAGCACCCCATTTATACTTTGTTCCAAACTTCTTAGTATGCATATTCCTCGTATAATTATTAATTATTACTCACCTGTACCATACTAACATTTCTCATTTCATTACCACACTTCACTTTATAAATTTTAAATCCATAAGATTCTTACCGTTAAAATAACATGTTTTAGGATTCAACAAGAGTTGTTTATGCTTTAATATGGCTGATGATGACCCCTAGGTGGGTCGAAACTAGTTCCATGTAATTTAAAATATTGTAAATACATATTAGTATTGAATAGGTGGACACCTTTACTGTGTTATTATTCGTATGTTATTCTCAGTTCAATACGGACCAAAAACATGAAATTCATAACCCTTGCAGTTCGTTACTTTATCCGTTTCCTATAGCAGGGGTAGAGTGGTACCAATATCTCCGTGACGGTTGGTTTTAAGGCCTTAAAACATGGTTTTCGGGCCCGTAGGGCTTGCCGAGTTTTGTTCTTTGCGTCGAGAGGATTAAATTGAGCTTTGTCTCGTCCTTATACGACAAATTCAATATTTTGCCTATATTAGCCTATTATTTTTATCTCTCCCCCCATGCCCCCCACTTCAAATTGTTTTGAAAACAAAATACAGCCCATGTTACTCACTCGCAATGTAGCTTTCTATAGTTGAAGAAATTTTTAAAATAGGTTCAGTAGTTTTTGAGTCTATTCATTAAAAACAAATTTTTCCTCTTTATAATATTAGTATAGATAATGGTATATTTATTATGCAGTATCTTCAAAACAACTATACTACTTCGGAACATATGGTAGCAATATCACATTTTCCTCAAATGCAGACAAATTACTGTTGACTTCCCTTGACCTTGTGTTTATTGTAATTACCTCTTTATTATTACAAA
This sequence comes from Anabrus simplex, assembly GCF_040414725.1. NCBI lineage: Eukaryota > Metazoa > Arthropoda > Insecta > Orthoptera > Tettigoniidae > Anabrus > Anabrus simplex. The sequence goes on along the minus strand of NC_090265.1, from coordinate 1,148,274,608 downwards.
TAAGTTCTTTTGCATACTTGTTTCTGTGTAGCAGCACCTTTGTGGAAGAATCAGCCAGTTAAACCACTGCCCAGGGAATGCCCGATTGCAGTAACCACAATCTTTGGGGAGGCTTCTTCCTCGATCCATTCCTGTACATTCTCGGATGGTCTCAAGAATATCTAAATAAATATCAAGAATCTCACGATGATACAACAGCTGATGACCTTTTGAGAGCTCTCAATAAGAACAGAAGAGAAAAATGGCATAAAACAGTGGCAGAACTTAACTTTACACATTCTAGTCTCAAAGCCTGAGACTTTATAAGAAAATTTGATACAGATCCAAGGCTGTCAAGCACAGTCCCACGTGTGAATGCCATTGCTGTTGCATCCAGACTAATGAAGAATTCGAAAGCTAAAATTGATAAGGCACATACACGAATTGTGAAAAATGAATTGTACATAAAGAGATCCAATCTAACACCCCATCCTGACTACTCGGGTGACTTCGGCATGAGGAACTTAATATATCCTTGAATATGCTGAAAATAAATAAAGCTGTTGGCTTTGATGGCATATATCCAGAGTTTCTTAAAGCCATCGGACCTAACACAAAATTGTGGCTCGTTGAATTCTTCAATGAAATTCTACGGACTGGAAGATTACCAAAGCTTTTCAAGCAAGCTAAGATAATTGCCATCCTGAAACCAGGCAAAGATGGAACCGATGCTTCTCACTATCAACCAGTATCGCTTCTCAGCATGACCCATGACCTATAAGCTATTAGAAAGGCTTATTCTAAATCGCATTCAAGAGGCCATTGATCAAATCATCCCTGTTGAACAAGGTGGTTTTAGAAAACATCGGAGCTGCTGCAACCAGGTTTTAACATTGACAACTCTAGTTGAAGCATGATTTCAACAAGGTCTCGATCAGCTGCAGTTTTTGTGAACCTTGCAGCAGCTTATGACACTGTGTGGAGGGACAGCTTGATGTTGAAGTTTATTGAATTCATCCCATGTCAAAAGCTGGTGGTTCTAGTGAACAACATGCTCTCTGACAGACGCTTTAAGGTGTTTCTGAATAGACAATCTAGTAGGTGGAAGACTCTAAATAATGGCTTATCTCAGGGATCAGTTCTGGCTCCCATTCTGTTTAACTTGTATATTCATGATATGCCAGACATGGACTCGTTGAAAATCCAGTATGCATACGACCTAGCGTTAGTCTTCCGGAGTAAATATCTTATGCACTGAGAGAATGTACTGACAAAATTGAGTGACTACTTCCATAAATTGAGACTTCAGCCTAACCCAAATAAAACTGAGGTTACTGCATTCCAACTAAATAATAAGGAAGCCCAAAGAAAGCTACATGTGACTTTCAGTGGAACTGAAGTACCGCATAACTACAATCCAAAATATCTAGGAATCACTGGACTCGTTGAAAATCCAGTATGCGTACGACCTAGCATTAGTCTTCCGGAGTGCTGGGCTGAGTGGTTCAGACAGTTAAGGCGCTGGCCTTCTAACTCCAACTTGGCAGGTTCGATCCTGGCTCAGTCCGGTGGTATTTGAAGGTGCTCAAATACGACAGCCCCGTGTCGGTAGATTTACTGGCACGTAAAAGAACTCCTGCGGGACTAAATTCCGGCACCTCGGCGTCTCCGAAGACCTTAAAAAGTAGTTAGTGGGACGTAAAACAAATAACATTATTATTAGTCTTCCGGAGTAAATATTTTATGCACTGAGAGAATGTACTGACAAAATTGAGTGACTACTTCCATAAATTGAAACAACAGTGCATCACGTTATCTAAGAAACTTGGCTCCAGAGTGAATCTACTCCTGAAGTAGCTGGCATGCGGACGCCAATACCCTGTGCTCTGATGCACTCGCTCTTGTGTATTCTTATGTATCCTGCTGGTGAATACTGTGCTCCTGCATGGCAAAACAGCATTCACACAATAAAGATTGATGTACAGATTAATGAAGCCATGAGAGTTATCACTGGTACTGTCAGATCTACTCCCATTCAGTGGTTACCTGTCAGCTATTAGTGCCCTGCAAGATCTAAGGAGGAAAGCAACTAAGGTAAACTTTCTCAAGAAGATCTCCTCTCATAAGAAGTCTGCCTTGTACAATGCCCTACAAGACCCACCAACAACTCGTCTGAAATCACGCAAACCACCTGGACTGATTTTAAAAGTATCAGTTCTTTCAACATGACCTCTGAGGGGCGACATTGGCATGAACATCCACTCAACAATGCTCACTTTGTTCAAGACCTAACAAAGAAGGTTGAAGGATTTCAACTTCGCATCAGACCTGATCAAAGCTGAACCGAAGGAAGGTGTGGTTACATGTTGAGGAAATGGGGTTTCCATTCATCTGTTAACTGCGACTGCGGAGCGGAGAAGCAGACACTGGAAAACATTGTTGAGGAGTACCCACTTTGAACATTTAACAGTGATCTGAGGCTTCTACACCAAGTGACTCTGAGTGCTCTGGACTGATTTTCAAATTTGGACATTTCTTGTTGATATTTTGTGTACTTGTAAATCCATACGATATATATATTTATTATTATTACAAATGGTCAGATGATTCTTCTCACTTGCCAGCTGATTCACCATGTTGAGAGGTAACTGTAGAAATGAAAAGTTTAGTACAAGAAAGGGTGGCATGTAGAGCTGCATCAAACCAATCTATGGACTGATGACCCAAACAAAAACAGAAATTTCCTGCCTACATTCAGGCATGTACAGGAAGACTTTATTATAGGGCCTCGAGCTTAAATGACATTATTTTGAAAGGTAACCACATAAATCTTGGATCATATTACTTGTAAGAGAGAGATGTGGTTATTGCTAAGGCTAAGGACCCACCAACCTACCCCTAGAAATATACTTTCTAAGAAGAATTTCATAAATCTTGCAACTGCTAGTCAGTCACTGCTGCTATTGGCTAAACTTTATAAAATAATGCCACTCCTAGAATTCAGTTCTGCATTTCAGGCTATTGCCCAGGTGGCAGATTTCCTGTCATTTACCTAGCTTTTTCTTAAACGTTTTCAAAGAACTTGGAAATGTATTGAAGATTTCCCTCGATAATTTATTCCGATCACTTGCTCCTCTTCCTTGCCCTAATTTGTTCACTGAATTCAAACTTCATCTTCATATTAGGATCTTTCCTACTTTTAAAAGCTCCGGTTAAGCCTTTTCAACTATTAATGTCATTCCACACCATCTCTCCAATGATAGCTCGAAACATACCACATATTGCATACTATAAACTTCACTTTTAGGTCTGTATTGACAGGATATTACTTGAAAAAAATTGTTTAACAGATACAGTGAGGTTCCACCTAATCAGTAAACTTATAATCTTATAGATTACGTATGCGTTATTTTCTTACTATTAAAACACTGGACATGTTTTGTCTTGTCTTTGAGACATCCTCAGCCGTAAGAAAAAAAGAAAAGGAAAAGATCATTAAGACTAATATACAATACTAGAGCGACCGCTGAGAGTGTTCTTATTATATGTTTAATATTTATTTTCAATCTTCCCTGTAGAGTTTCTCTCTCTGGAAAAAGTCCTCGGTTACTAGTATCTTAAAAACAATGTTAAGTATATTTATACATTTTATTCTAAGACATTTATTTAAACACACTTAGTTTGTCTTGTTAAAAACTGGACTTGAGTTTATGCAAAATTGGACAATATTTTTATAAACAACTCTTCAATATTTGCTGAATGTACAACAACTGATGTTTTTGCTGTAGTATTATTGCAAGCTGTAGGGAAGAGGGGTCTTCTCAAGGTGTATTATAAACCAACACAGACCTAGTATACCATTATTTAAGAACCTTAGTAGATATATGGTGTTCTAATTTTATCAAAGTCTGGAAGAAGACCTTTAGAAACTTGAAATAGTATAGGTGGCATGTTGTTATGAGAAAAGAAACTGGATTTGCTCCTCTCTTCCTCCACACAGCTGACTACCTTTAGTGACTTCACCCAACTTGTTGGCCACTCCTGTTTGTCTTGTATAATATCTGTGTTTCTCTTTGCACAGTGGAACCTGGCTAGTTGGAGGTGAAGGAGGGGAAATGGGAAGGAATCTTGCTAGTGGGAGGGACACTAGGGAGGGCAGGTTTGCTTCTTGGCTGTAGTCTTTTATTAATCCCTAATAAATCTAAGGCATGAGGTATTTGATCGTACAGCAGACTTTTACTTTCCAGCATGTCGTTTGAATTCTTGTTCTTATTAAATAACTGATCTATTCCAATGTATGTTTTTGTATACATTCATTAAACTGAACTTTCTTAAGGATGGCTAAACCCTGGCTAGTAGTTGTATAAGAATGCTGCATTTCTCCATATGTGTAGTCATCGAAGAAATTTCCGGTGTCTACTGGCATTGACATGCTCCATATATCTAGTTGTAAATTTCTTCCCCATTTGCCTAATGTAAGAGACTTTCAGGATATCTGTTTAAGAATTTTTTTCCTGGTGCCCGGTCATACACATATGGAAAAAAAAAAAATTTAAACAATTGGCTTAACGTCGCACTTATACAGATTGGTCTTGTGGCAATGATGGGATAAGAAAGGCCTAGGTCGTGGAAGGATGGAAAAGGGCCAGGATTGGGAAAGTAATGACCATGGTCTTAAGGTACAGCCCCAGCATTTGCCTAGTGTAAACATTGGAAACCAAAGAAAACCCTTTTCAGGGCTGTCAACAGTGAAGTTCGAACCCACTATCTCCCAGATGCAAGCTCATTGCTGCGCGCCCCTGACCGCACGCAGCCAACTTGCCTGGTACATGTGGAAAGTGATATGGTTCAAAATGTTTTAGAAAAATTCAAGAGAAAGCTTGAAGGTAACTTTGAACACGCTGAACTAGAGGGAAGTCAAGTGACTACATTACAAGCAGGATAGATCGGGCATTCTTTACTATAAGACTACCCTTGATGAGGGAGCATTTCAAGAAGTAAGTTTTTTAAAGAGGGAAAGAACCAGTACACTTACACCACCAAAGATATACAATGCAACTTTACCAATTTCTTTCTTGAAGAATAAGAACTTGGAGAACTCTATATGACTGCTAAATTGTAACTGAAAATCCCTTAACATATCTCCTTGTAAATTACCAATTGATTTCCCTTACTCCTGTATAGCTTAATACTTCTGGAAACATTATCCTCTCTAATCGTTTTGCTCTTTTTATATGAGACAATAACTTTATTGGTTTTACGTCACACTTACTACTATAATGGTTTTTGGAGACACTGAGGTGCTGGAATCTGTCCTGTGGGAGTTCCTTAATGTGCTGGTAAATCTACTGACACAGAGCTGACTTATTTGAGCACCTTCAAATACCACCGAACTGAGCCAGGTTCAAACCTGCCAACTTTGGCTCAGAAAACCAGCACCTTAAGCGTCTGAGCCAATCAGCCCGGTGTATGAGACAGTTGCATGATGTATGCTAAGCATTAATGCCAATTAGCCCAACAGTAGAAATAGAAAGTTAAGATATAGGAACATTGTCACTTAAGTCAGTATTATTTTTCAGATCAAATGTGAAAAAAATACCACATAATGTAGATCAGTGTATAACTACAGCATTGAATCTGAACTGAGTGCAGAAGACTGTATCAATGCAGACTTTCTACCACACCCTGTGAACAGCGACCCCCAACAATTTACTTCAGATCTGTGTACTGCAATGGTGGAAAAAGGCTAGGAAAACAACAGATAGTGAATCTGTCACCTGGGCGACTGCCCTAAATGCAGATCAGTAGTGATTGATGAGAAAATATCCCACTGCAATTGTGGGAGACATTATCCCACTGCAAACACTGTAGCATCCAGTATTTAAAGACTTTCTAAGAAAATACACAAACAAATCATATCATGTGCATCAACACTGCAGAAAGCCATGTCATGCCCATCACTTTGATCGGATTGGGCATTCCTGAAAGCAACATCAGCAAGCTGCCAGGGGAACTCCTGACAAAGTTCTGGCACCTTGGCGTCTCCAAAAACTGTGAAAGTAGTTAGTCGGACAAAGTTGGAGAAGACTTGTATGAACCGGCTTCATTAAGTTTTCTCCCATCAGTTAACGTGATGTTGAGAGACCAGATTTATATAACCATTCTTCATGATACTAGAACACGATTATTACCTGAAAACATTGAAAAGTTGCTAGTTGTACATTCATTCCATCGTCATTGAGTGTACATTAAATTAACTTTTTCATGCCTATTTGGTTGTCTAAGTTAGCAATTTTTAGTGGCTGATTGCCTGCCTATTTTAGTCTGTAAATCTCATCCCTACTCATAACCACGTGAAGAGATCTGTAACCTTTCTTAACAACCTTGTTAATATGATTACCCCAATGATCATTCCTTATATTAACACCTAGGTACTTACATGTTCCCCATGCGGCACTATCATCCCATCAACACAGTAATTAAAACTGAGATTTCTCTTGGTGAAACTTAGTTGACTTTTCATCCCGTTTACCACCATACCATTATCTACTGTCCATCTCACAATATTGTCTATGTCCCCCTGCAGTCACTCACAATCCTGGAACTCGTTTACTACTCTGTATAGTATAACATCATCTGCAAATGACATTGTCTGTCATAATGCCAACTATAGCACAGTAAATAATCCCAAGTGAGGAATATAAACAGATGACCTTTCAAACCTTAAAACATACACACATCCAAACGAAGTCTAACCCTTATGCTGACATTATGCCATGTTTCACTAGACATATCGTTAGTAGTTGGTATCATGTGTAAGCATCTAAGGAACCTGCTAGCAATAAGACAGCATTGAGTTGTGGGAGTCTGCATTGTGTTATCTGAGAACCCTGAAGTTCTACACAGTGCAGCTACCACATAGAAATAGTAGGTAGTTGAATTTGTATTCTAATAACAGATTTATCCAGAAAGTTGCAGAACCTGTAAAATCTGGTATCTAAACTACTCAGCAAAGCATTCCTGATGGAAGCTGCAGTGATTTTATGTTATCTTGTCTTCGTGTTTCACATAGTACTAAAACTGTCATGTTCGATGCCACAGGGCACCTGCTCAGGGGTTGTAGAGTTTCATTCTTCCTGTGAGTACCATCTTATTGAAATTAATGCATCTATAACAGGGCCTTGATTACCATCCACATACTGTATATCCATGTGGCAGTCTATGAATATAGAAATGATGAAAAACTGAACTGAACATCTTGTCTGCTAATGGGTCTTGTAAATGTTAAAAGAGAGACTGCACAGTGAAATGCTTTATTATCACTACCATAACGTATGAAAACCTTGTGATTTATCCTACATCTGCCAGTGCTGTTCAGTGGTCTTATTTCAATTGTCCAGTTAGTCCATCTTTGAATTTTGACTCTGCTGTTGTTCTGGTTTGTGGGCTTGCATGATGACTGTTGAGATGATATGGATTAAGATCCTATTGAAAGCTATACTAGAATTGGTTTGCGAATTCAGCTCTTGGAATCCATGGATCATACAAAACTTGGTCTTGGTCCGTTTCCTTCACAATTATTGCTTCCATTAATAATGCACATACTGGCATGGACATCAGTCATACGTGATTAACAGGCTCTCACATATAAGTAGTTGGAGCTGTTGATGGCAATGTCCCAGTTTCCTACAAAGGAAGAAATTACTGTTGATTGTCAAGGCTGTTAAATGGAGAAAGGTAGGTTGACCCACTAAAAAAAAAAAAAAAAAAAAAAAAAAAAAAAACCACCACTTTCTTCAGTTTATCCCAGTCATTTTTGGGGTCACTTGAGCCACTTAGGCTCATTTTGGCTTTAACCAGATTTTTGAGATGAAAATCTAAACTCAGAATCAACCAAGATTCGAACCTTGGCCTTCCGGGTAGGAAGCCAGCAGCTAAGCCACTGAGCTAATCATGCCCCCCCCCGTGCTTGCTGACACACTACCAGTATAATATACTTTTATAGTTCCACAACATGGATAGTCCCTTCCCTTCTGTTGTCAAGAAGGAGAAAAACAAGTAGATGCATTAATGCCAGGTTTAGGTGAATGAGTACACATGATGAACGATGGTGCATAGTCTGTAATGGACTCAATTTTTGTGCATTTATGAAAGTTTTTGAAATATTTAACCTCTCTTTTGGCCCTTTATTTACCTGATGGCAAAGCAGTTATTAGCTTTGACAGAACCGGTGATGATAAAATCCTTGCAAGGCACTTGTAAGGATAAAATGTAACTTTTCCCTCTCTTTTAAAAAATATTAATGATAGGCAATATTTGTATGAACTGAAAGTACATTTTTATTTGTTTAATAACTTGAATTAGTTTGATTAGAATGAAATATGAAAAACAATCACGGGACAGGAAGGTCCAGGAACATACAAATTTACAGTTTTATTTTATTAAAATTGTTATAATTACCAAGCACAGAATTATGTACAACATCTTAACTTTTGTTTAGTTTATTGTATAGTTACTATATTGTTGACCACAAAAGATGAATCATTTGATTTTCAAACAAATTTAAAAAAATTATTTTGTAATGTTGCTTGTATGTAAACAAATTATTTTTCAATATATTTTGTAAAACAAATGTTTGTTAGCAGGATTTCTAGAGTGAAGTGTAATATTTAAGTGGTTCATATTTGTATAAATCTTTACATCTTGTAACTTATGATCAGGCATTTTTAAAGTCTGACAAGACTAGCAGCTTTATTTTTAATAGTTTTGAAGATGGTTTGCTTAAATGTTTCATGACCTTTCTTTTCATATTGTTCTATTTTCTTTCAGTATTAAATACACTCTATGGATTTAACCAGATTATTCTTAAAAGATTTTGCTAGTACATCTGTGTAAAAAATGGATCTACGATACATATCTTCTTTTGTATACCATCATCTAGTTTATCCAATATAGGGAGATTCCTTTTAAACCCATCTTTTATGGCATGTAATACAATATGCCAAAACAACTGGAAATAGTGGAAAAGAATATTAACAACACAACTTAGTCACAAAGTATACCGATTTTAGTTTAAGATAGTCTGCACTGTTCAGGCACCTGTCCCAATGGTGAAAAAAATTTCTCTATATCCTTGCAGTGAAGGTTGCTGGTTGAACTAGTCTTTCACAGCATCAGGAACTGCTTTGTCAGTGGTGAAACGCTTACTCCTGAGGACAATCTTCAGCAGACCAAAGACATGATTGTTGCAAGGTGAGAGATCATGGGTGTAAGGCCCCATTCACAATGCAAGCGTAATCATAAACTTAACGACGTAGCGTAACCATAAAATTAACATAAAATTTGTGGTATTCACAATGGAGGAACGTAACATTAACGTAAAGAGTACACAGCAGGCAATCAAAACACTGCCATGTTATTTAGCACAAAGTCGGGTTTTGGACTATCTCGCAGTTTTATATTTCAATACCTCGATGGAATCAAACAACATGGTAGCAGAATTCATATTACTTCAAACATCTATTGCTGTGCTCCTGGGAAAAGGCGATCTAAACAACGGTGCAGAAAATGGGTTCACCCCTTGAATCAAAGGTTACCTCAGTGCTATTTCGGTAAGAAATGACCCTCATCAGTTCGTTTTGGATATGTGGATGAGACCTGAACTGTTTGCCTTTCTTACGATTTACTTCCTCTTTTCTAATAAAAACGAAATGTAAAGTCTCCTTTACCGACATCTATGCCCCTATCTATCACACCCCGATGAGATGTATGGATCTATTTGTTTGGATGATATCGTTTTCGTAAACTAGTAGTCCATATAATGTTAGGAAATATACAGGAACACTGTTTTATTTATGACGGGGATTGTCTCTCGTCCGTTCACCAGCGCTGCAAGCTTGTCTCCCACCATTACCCGTTAGATTTCATTGCTACAGGATATTTATTTCCATCTATAATTTTTCTGTACAGCGTCTTTGTAATTCTTTCTCCAAAGATTGTTCTGAAAGAGAATTACAAGTGTTTCATCGAAAGAAGTCATTATATCGTGCACAAAATGCAACGTTTACCTCTGCTCTGATTGGCTGGTTCTTAAAGTTAACGTAAAATTAACCGCAAGAGCTTGGAGTTTGCAATCCCTTAATTTTACGGGCTCGCAGTTAAGTTTACGTCGGCGCATTGTGAATGGTTCCATTAGATAAGATGGCCGCTAACTTCTGAGTTAACATTAATTTTAAGTTTACGTTACGTTACGTTTGCATTGTGAATGAGGCTTTAGGCAGGTATTCTATTCAAACCAGAAAACTTACTGGTAGACTGATTTTACCTGTCAGTAACAACTCATATGCATCAGCTCCCAGAAGCAATTTAATTTCATGTCTATTGGGACCACAGTGAGAAAGAAAAATGTTTTATTTCAGTCCTTCCATCCAGACCCCTTGAGATCTCACCACAAATCACAGGCTGACTAAAAAACGGGAAAATATTTCCCATCCACATTGTAGATCTTCCACTGGTAAGTCAAATGTAACTACCTGTTGGTCTCATTACCTCCAAACAAAGCATGCATTTAGGTCTTCATACATGAGGATTGAAGTCTAACAGATGCAGCAGTTCTTTCCAGTAAATGAGATCGCTGCGATCCACTGTCGATCAAGACCCTGACAATGCATTCTTGTCTTCAAGTTACAATCTTCACCATCAGGGTTTGAAGGAGAACCTCCTGATCTTAGCTTTAACCGTTCAACATTGCACTGTGTTCTTCTGTATTTGGCTCCTCCCATTTTTGCTTTTCATTCATCTCCTTCAATAGCAAGCTTCGACTCACAAGAACACAATGTCTCTTCCCACATACCTGATACTGCACATTTGCACTTCACGTTTTAACCATATGACCTAGTTTCAGACACTGGTAACAGTACCCCGTTTTCATCAAACTCTTTTCCTCTCGAGGGGAACACACCAAGTGTAATAACCCGATTTCCTAGAAACTATGCTCAGTGAACGAGGGTTTGAAATAAGCGAACGCATGTTTCGGCTTATCCATAGACACTTGATGGTCCAAGTTTCTGATGTGCTTTATATGCCTTTTACAGCGCGTAACAAGTTTGTCTGGGGTTGTGGCGCAGTGGCTATTGCCACGGATTCACGCTTTTGCACCTCATGTTCAAATCCCCCTTTTTTTTTTTTCATTTATCTACTTATGTACATTGACGATTACTACACAAATGTTTCTTATCAAGTTAGTGGATATAGGGGCATTATGTTGATTGTAAAATTACAACTGGGTTTCACAAAAAATCGTATCATTCATAGCCTACATATATGTGTAGCCTATGTTATTTTTCAGGGATTACAATGTTTTAAAAGTTCATTCTTATATTAACGCTTCAGGGAGATAAGTTGCCTTCCCTTGGATGATATCAATTGTAGAAACATTCGAAACATAGAAATTTCGCACACCACGAGCATCGCCTGGAGGCAAGTTTGCCACGGTTAAATTTCTGGGTGGGAATATTGCTCGGGAAAGGAATGTCGTTAAAATTACTGAAGATTTCACGTGTTGGCAATAAGTTTGCGACATATCGCCCATAATGGAGCATTTTTCCAAAAACGTTTTCAAATAAGTTGTTTCATTCATTTACAGATGATGTAAAATTTATTTACCAGATAGAGCATAGACAAATAAGAAAAATGATATTTTAAAATTCATTAAGCAAAACCATTCATGTAGTAATAGTCAACGGACAAAAGTAAATAAATGAAACAAAAAACCCATTTCATCAGGATTTGAACATGTAGCACGAAAGTGTGAAGCTGCGGTAAAAGCCCCTGCATCACCATGTCGGTTGAACTTACTACGCACTAATAGGCTCTTAAAGCAAGTCGGAAACTTCAACCGTCATTTTCTCGGAAACTGTCGAGTATCTACGGATAAGCTAACATCTTCACTTATTTTGACCCCGCCTTCACTGATCAAACTTTGTAGAAAATCGGGTTGTTACACTTAGTGTTCCCCTCGTCAGACAGTCGCATTCTGTGCCTTGAAACATTCTTTTGCATCATGGTTTCTCTTACAGAAAAAGCAATTGCATCCATTTAATTTACCTCTTGCTTCTCCTGCAAACAGATTTAATTACTAGCAGTGAGTGTAGCTTCAGATTGAGGTAATTTACATTTCTGCTTTCCCAGCTTCTGTGGAGATTCATGGAATCCCCCTTGGGTGAGAGAAATTTTCTGCTCTCCCTCCAGAAATTTTCTGCTCTCCCTCCACTTTGTTCTTCAGAAAAAGTTATTAACAATTTATCGCAAAGCTTTTCTGGTGCTTTACCGACAGGCAACAAAATGGTAGTTCGTAACCACACTTTTATAGTAGGTCTTCTGGGAGTGATGATTCAAGTAGGGGGTGTAAAAAGACTGCATATTTATCACTGGTCATTCCCAGCATGATTCTAGCAACCTAAGATGTGACTAATTGATCTTGAAGTTGCAGAGGGGGAGTCTCCGAGACATTGTGAAATTCTAAATAACCAACTCAGCAAACATTGGATTGCTTCCTCATAATTATCAGCTGTAGATGGAAAACTGTTTACGATGTCTCTTGTCCTACTGCTCTCTGTAGTTACCTGAATTAGGTACTAGAACTTATCTTCCCTTTCTACGTCTGGATAGTCATGTATCCTATAGAAATGGCTCCAGAAACCTAACCAGTCTTTAACTTCACCACTGAATTTACCGAGCTCAATCTTAGGTTAAAAAAATGTCTTACTGATACCAGAATTGTGGCTCAACACATCAACGTCTCTGAGATGTGCCTCATCTAATTTGTCATGATATTTTTGCACTTTGTTGTATTCATTTTCATAATCCGTGCAATCGCTACTGTTAAGAAATATGTCTAACACTTTGTCATCAGCTTCTACTGTCCGGCTCCATGGCTAAATGGTTAGCGTGCTGGCCGGTCACGGGGGTCCCGATTCCCGGCAGGGTTGGGAATTGTAACCATCATTGGTTAATTTCAGTGGCACGGGGGCTGGGCATATGTGTGGTCTTCATCATCATTTCACCCTCATCATGATGTGCAGGTCGCCTATGGGAGTCAAATCAAAAGACCTGCATCTGGCGAGCCAATTATGTCCTCGGACACTCCCGACACTAAAAGCCATACACCATTTCATTTTCATCAGCCTCTACTAATTCAACAGCCAGTCTCTCTAACTTTGTCAAAACCGAGCTTGATAGCTGCAGTCGCTTAAGTGCGGGCAGTATCCAGTATTCGGGGGATAGTAGGTTCGAACCCCACTGTCGGCAGCCCTGAAAATGGTTTTCCGTGGTTTCCCATTTTCACACCAGGCAAATGCTGGGGCTGTACCTTAATTAAGGCCACGGCCGCTTCCCTCCCACTCCTAGCCCTTTCCCATCGTCGCCATAAGACCTATCTGTGTCGGTGCGACGTAAAGCAACTAGCAAAAAAAAAAAAAAAAAAAAAAAACTTTGTCAGTAGATGATGGGTTTGAATCCCACCGTTGGCAGCCCTGAAGATGGTTTTCCGTGGTTTCCCATTTTCACACCAGGCGAATGGTGGGGCTGTACCTTAAGGCCATGGTCACTACTTTCCCAATCCTAGCCCTTTTCCATCCTTCCACCACCGAAAACCTTCTATATGTTAGTGCGATGTTGAGCCAGTAGCAAAAAAAAGAAAAGAAAGTAATCTTGCTTTGTTGGGTTGTGTTTCCACTATTAATGAGTCAAATGTTTTTGTGAATGCTACATGTACAGGTTTTCAGTTTTACAAGTCTATCCATCTTCCCCTACTTACGGCTTTCTTCACGTTCAATCAAATCAGTCCTGACATGGTCGCCACTAATATTCTTTTTGAACCAGAAATCCTACCTGGTAATCTTAATTTATTATTTACAGACACAGAATATGCTAAATATTTTGTTCAAGGTAAGATTGTATTACTTCAAAACAACACATCGCTTTCATAACAATTGCAGCTGACTGTCTACTGTCATAACAAAAGATTGCAGATTCTCTTACACTAAATCACATCAAATGGCTTATTTCTTAACAAACTAAAGCGCATCAGCATAAAGTTATCTCACTCCGATAGTTCCCTGAAGTGGGCAGAGCATGATAGAAGGTATCCATAAGACCACTGCAAAATAGCACAGACTGTCTGTTTTTTGCATTGGCAGCATGTTGACACGTGTTACTGTGGAGCACAAACACACTTTGTGATGTTTGCTCAGTCAAAGTATTCCTTTCCACAAGAATTTAATCATATATTCTTATAGACATAAGTAAACACAAATATTGATTCAACTTTTTCGACTACTTAGACGCATGTCTTGAACTGACCACATTTTGAGCTATTACTGTAAACACAAAACCATGCAGTGTTGCCAACTCTTGGTGGTCCATCAGTTATTTGCAATGTTGCCAGTCTTGTGTATGTTTCAGTTGAACAACCCTTATATTTTTAAAACAGTACAATATCTCTCTGTAACTTTTTCTGTCTATATATGTCAGAATATTTGTTTATTTTTGTTTAATTCAAAAGAAACCGACTGGCTAAACATTTGTGAGAAGTTCATCAGAATTGGTGGCATGGAGACTGTTCTCTGATTGATATGTATATTCTCTCTCTTAACAGTTCCTAGTTGAGTTGAGTGTAGCATTTCAGTTTCTTTTGCTACTATTTATAATAAGTTATTCCTTAAGGAGGTGCTTGGATTCAAACTGACCTATGTATCAAATTTTCTGTTTTGATATATTGTAGACTTGTAATTTATGCTTTGGACATCACTATAGAAAATGAGGTTCATATAAGGGTGATAGATAACATTAATTTGAAAAAAAAGGAATTGGTTTCATCAAATCAGCTCAGCTTATATTTTAGATTTAAATAGACTAGACACGTTTATATTTTTTATTGCACAATCCCTTCTGAAGTATGTGAGGAGAATTTGAAATTGTATTTAAACAATAAAGCGCACAAATTGTACAGAGGTTTACTTAGTTGACTTTGCTCGTTTTGTGCACACTGCAACATGATATCCATCACAATGCAGTTCATATAGTTCACAGACACAGGTCTGGTCAGACTCGGAACTTACGACTTGCAGACCGTATGGTGGTAGCCATCCACCACCAGAGAATTTACAATGTGGCAGGAGGACTCAAGATTTGTGTGTGAACTTGATGGGGGAGTCCATCCTAATCAAAGATTTGAGATTCAAATTATCCTCCCTTGTATGGATAGCTCGAAAAACATTGTGGAAAGTAAAGGAAGGAGATCTGACCAGAATTCTACATGGTAGAGGCCGTGTTGAACAGGACATGGACCGAAAAATACAAAAGATTCTCTGCCATGGGATCCCATATGAAAGAGTCCAACCACAAATTCACCAATATCAGACAGGACCTTCAAATTATCTGTATGATAAATAAAGCAAATCTAATGAACAACCTGGAAAACATCCACATCGTTCTTGATAAATTAGAAAACGGTGAAGAGAATCTTAACAAAAACAACGAGCAAGAAAACATCTTATATGAGAATATTAGTAAATACTTGGAATGGGTAGACATGAAACAGACAAGACGAACAGGAGATATAATCAAACACAACATCGCAGAAGCACAGCCCAATCTCCCTCCTCCCTCACATGATATTTTAGATGACGACAAAACTCTACTTCCCTTCTCTCCAGAGCTTTGCATGAACTGTCAGACTGTGTCACATCGTTACTTCACCAGGTCGCGCTCAAAGACAGACCCTCTACACAGCACAGAATAAACATCTTTTCCAAACAAGAACGAGGGGCAAGATGTCCTGATCTGATGACCTCCATTTTTTAACAAAGGAGTCTTCAAAGAACTTTAATTATTTGTGCTTATTGTCCTAATGTTTTTTCTTCTCAATTCTAATGTTTTTTCTTCTCAATTCTTTCTTTATACAGCTGAAGAGGACCTCTAAGTGGTCGAAACATGTCCTGTAAGTGTTAATTTATATTCAGTTTTGCCTGAGGCAATAATAAAGTATGGATTAGGTGGTTATTTATACTAACTTCTTGATTATACTCATCGATACGGTCATGAAATGGACAACTTGTAATGTGTTTCTTTAGGTACACTGATGATTGGGTTTAACTTTCTTTGTTAACTTGTCCCTTTAATCTCTATCCCATAAGTGAGAATAAGGATTGTTTTGGCATCAAATAGTGGCATGGCAGTCTCGAGAGATAATCTGTTTATGAAGCTGATGTCGTAAATTGCTTTTGTTGCAACTGCTGCTCTTAACCTTGTGTGAAGTCAGGTAGGTGTCATCAGAAGGGTTAAACCAAGGTATTTAAAAAGCTATTTGCATTGCATAATGCCTCTTGCTTGAAGATCGCTCTGTCACATGGGGATACCTATCCACCCTTCCTAAAAATCATTTGTTCAGTCTTCCTTGAATTCACCTCTAATTCTTTTGTGTCTGCCCATTTCTCTAGCTCATTTATTGCCGCTTGTAGTTCTTTGATGACTGTGACCCTATAGCCATATCATCTGCATATAAATATATCCTGACTTCTTTTGATTCTTATTGTTCGAACAGCATCATTAGTGGCAACATTAAACAGCAAAGGGCTCAGGGAGTTACCCTGTAACACACCATTGCTTTGCACAAACTCTTTAGAAATTGTTACATTGTCTGAGATTATGACAGTGTTATTTCTCAACATGTTATGGATCGCAACAGTAAGCTCTTTGTTTTCCTCTAGTAGCGACTCTAGTTTCATGGGGATGATGTTCCTGTTAAGGCTGTCATAGGCTTTTGAAAAGTCAATGAACACACTATGGAATTTTACCTGAGGTAATCTAAAGATATTTTCCTTATTATCCAGAAGGTTTCTTATTACTTGTGTCGTATTTCTACCTTTTCTGAAGCCGGACTGCTCTTCTGGTAGTTTACTGTCTATTTCTGCAAAGAATCTTCTTTTTAACTTAGAAAGTCATTTCAGTAGGTTGTTTTTGAAGGTAGTCCCTCTATAGGAGTTAGGGTCACATGCGTCACCTTTCCCTGTGTATGGTAGATCATCTTTATTGTGGTCATTTTCCACATAGTTGGAATATGTCCTAATTGCAGACATAAATTCATGAGGTTTGTGAAGACTGGAAGTAGTGTATCAGCTGATGCCTTGAGATGCTTGCTAGGAATGCCTTCAGGTCTCAATGCTTTCTTGTTTTTCAGATTCAGTAGAATGTCATGAACTTCTTCAGTTCAGACCTGACTGACACTGTTACAGTCTGCTTCAACAGCCTTTATGGAATGTGCTGTTCTGTATCTTTGTTTGTTCAGGATGTGCTTTACAAGGTCCTAAAATTAGATAAGGAACCATTTTTGCCTATACCACCAATTATGTTTTTATGAAAGAATATAATAATTTTGTGTGGCTATTTCTAGCCGAGTGCAGCCCTTGTAAGGCAGACCCTCTGATGAGGGTGGGTGGCATCTGCCATGTGTAGGTAATTGCGTGTTATTGTGGTGGAGGATAGTGTTATGTGTGGTGTGTGAGTTGCAGGGATATTGGCGACAGCACAAATACCCAGCCCCCGGGTCACTAGAACTAACCAATGTAGGTTAAAATCCCCAACCCGGCCGGGAATCGAACCCACGACCCTCTGAACCGAAGGCCAGTACGCTGACCATTCAGCCAACGAGTCAGACTTTATGAAATAGAGTTGTTACATTGACCCTATATGCTATTTATTATTCACTATAAATTTAACTATAATATTGACTTTATTAAATTTTGTCTTCATCAGATGTATAGGTCCAGTGCATTGGGCCATACCTATAATGCTATTAAGAAAGATAAAATTAGATAAAATACTGTTATATTTTAAGATCGAATTTGGAGCTCTACAAGACAGTAGAAAGAATCACGACTGTGATGAGAAAAAGGAGACTGACGTTTTATGGACATATCAAAAGAATGAACCCTGAGAGATTGACCAACAGGATACTTCTTCTGCAGGAAAGGTGGAAAAAACAACCGGGATGGCTTACACACGTGCACAATGACTTGGCAGAAATAGGTATCAAGGAGGAGGATATAAAAGAAAGGACATCATTTAGGAAGAAAGTTGCGGGATTGAGGGATGCGTCTGAAGAGCAACATGCGAAGCCACGGAACATCTCGGTGGAAGAACGAGCAAGAAGAAGTCAAAGACTCAAGAATCTTTGGCGAGAGTGTAAAGAGAAGGGTATCAGTCTGCGTGACAGAAGGAAGATTGTGTAAACGTGGCCCACAGGTGGCCGTATCGATTAATAATAATAATAACTATTATATTTTTCTTGTAGTCGAATGTGCAAAACAAATGTGTGTTCTTAACCCAGTCTCTTCAGGTTTAATGGTTCCGTGCACTCGCTTAGAAATCAGATTTAAATTGCCCTCAACTTGAGTAAGCCAATTGGTCAAAACTTCTGTGCACTGCTGTGAAATAAATGCCATAAATGGGATAGCAGCCAGAATTTTCATGCACAGTTGTCAGGGACACATTCAAAAATAATTGTATTAAACTAATAACGACATCAGAATGAAGATTTTGTGTGGTAAATGTCGAAACATTTGGGTATATGTAAAGACACTAGACTTTTTGGGGTCTCAGTTCATTTATCTTTGCTTCAGTATAATTGGATGCGAGTCCGACTCGTTGGCTGAATGGTCACCGTACTGGCCTTCAGTTCAGAGGGTCCCGGGTTCAATTCCCGGCCGGGTCGGAAATTTAACCTTCATCGGTTAATTCCAGTGGTTCGGGGCTGGGTGTTTGTGCTGTCCCCAACATCCCTGCAACTCGCACACCACACATAACGCTATCCTCCACCACAATAACACGCAGTTACCTACACATAGCAGATGCCGCCCACCCTCATCGGAGGGTCTGCCCTACAAGGGCTGCACCCGGCTAGAAATAGCCACACGAAATTATTATTATTGGATGCGAGATTTAACGAACCTGGAAGATCTGAATGCAGAGGGCAAAGTAGGCCTTAATTTCATCCTCATTAGTGTCAAACCACTTGTCATAGTCTGTTCTTTCTTTCCTATCTGGGTCCGATAATTGTTCCGTAGCATAAATATTTGTTTCCTGCGCAATGTGGGAAAACAACGGGTCCGTAAACTGCAAAAATACAGACAACTCTGATACAGAATTATCTAAATATTTATCTCTCAGTTCTCGTGACACCACTGGAGAGCTCGTAAAGTGATTACTAACCCACATCCAGTCACTATGTTTTGCTTTCGCACATGGAACTTTAGGTATGATTTCACAGTCATTTGTACCAGATGAACTGCCACTTTCACTTAAAATCTCTTCTTCAGTATTATAATTGCCATCACTGTCCTCAAAATCACTGTCTAAAACATTTTCATTTAACTCAGCTATAGGATTGCTGTCAATGGCCTGTACTACGCACGAGGCCGTGGCTAGGAAACTGACTGACACCTGATGAAATGTTTGTACTTTCCGTGGCTACAATTGGGCAGTAAATTACTGTACAGTACAAGTTCTTAGAAGGAAAGCTGTAAACAAGCCACATTCCTGTTCTATTCATAGAAGTTCGCAAAAGGGAAACCCTTGCAGGGGTGGTCAAAATATAAACTACTGTAGTATGTATGACTTGGCGCAGCACGTGAATGTCTCGTCATTTGAGTCGAAGGCTTAGGCAACGCTTGCATAAACTTCACATCAAATTAGGCAAGTGGGTTAAGTGAATTTTCCAAAGCTGATTCACAGAGAATTAAAAAGTTATCCCAGACCAAACATTGGAAGCTTCAATTCTGTCGCAGGTGAAAGAGATTTTTGACTTCTCATTGCTATACGACTAATGATACTGAGGTGTACAGCCTTAATGCAGTTCGGGAAGGGCCCTTTTTAATGTTCTCCACTGGGGTTGTACAACATAGTGAGATGCATTTAGTCACTAGCTGGTGTGATGAAATCCATTGACTAGAGACATATATTGGCTTGAATCTTACCCTTGACCATCCTCGAACTGGTTTCCAATGCCATTTCATGCAAACTCCGAGCAAAAATTTAAATGTTAACTTTCATAGAGGCTAAAACCACTTCTTTCTTGATCCTAGCTATCAGTAAGACAAAATACATTATCTTTTAAGAGTCATCTTATGAACATTATACCTTAAGCCTTTTCATAAACATTGCATTATTATAAAGAAAAAGTTTTGGTTTGTACATAAATAAATGGTAAAGCTAAATTACATCAACATATAAGCCATACAAACACAAAACTCTGGGGAAAAATATCATAAGCTATGCTTGTGTCTTCCAACAACTTGTGAGCATAGATTAAATATAAGTAAGCAATTTAATTAAAATTGTTCAGTCGAGTTTTGGTGTTGTGTTTCATATTGTGCATTACAGCCAAGGTCTTGCAAAGGATTAATCCTACTACAGTAATGTTGGTGTTCTACCTAGGACGAAACGAGCTGGCTACACTGTCAGCAGTCTGGAAAATGGTTTTATGTGGTTTCCTATTTTCACACCAGGTAAATCCTGGGCTGAACCTTAATAAAGGCCACAGTCAGTTCCTTCCCAGTCGTAGCCCTGTCTAATCTCATCATTGCCACAAGACCTTTCTGTGTTGGTGCGATATAAAACAATAGCAATTTTTAAAATTTGGGATAAAAATATTGACAGCGGAATATCAAAGCTGACTCAATAGATTTGTGGATAACTCCTAATCCTGTGGTTTATTAGTTCAAGTGTATTGTAAATGTGTAAAATTTCCAGAAAGGTAAATGATCCATCTTCATAACCGGCATAGTAAAGTGTAACTGAACTGCCACTTTCACTTAAAATCTCTTCTTCAGTATTATCATAATTGCCATCACTGTCCTTCGAATCACTGTCTAAAACACTTTCAATTAACTCAGCAATAGGATTACTGTCAAGGACCTTTACTATAATCAGAATTTATAGACTGTTCATGTACCCCAGTTTAAAGTTATTCTTAAAGCAACAGAATGAACATGATCCATGAGTTCATATTTCAAAGTAATAGAACATTATAACGATTGCACATTCATTTTCATGGTGGTTTGACACATGTGAACATGTAGAAAATGAGTACTTAAATGTTGCACAAAGAAATGAGTCACCTGTGCTACAAATTTGTCAAGATTGTACCTGTCACAGCTAAACTTTATGATATTAACATGTTATTTGGGCAATTTATAGAATGATCTCAAAATGTTTCAAACAGTTACAATTATCATCCAAATTTTGTAGCTTGTTACATGTCAGACATGTAATTTTATGATACAGAGCCTTAGGTTGCATAATTCTGTGACATTTGTTTGCTGATGCAAGATGTAGAATATAAGCATAGGAAGACTGCATGACAAAGAGGGTTAATTTTGTTCATTGTAGTACAGTATAAGCTTTGGTAACACATTCGAGGTAGAGTGAATTGACAGGAAAGTATTTGTATTGCAATTCCATCAGATATACATTTTAATCCACTCTCTTTTTGAAGGCTGAATTTCTTACATATGTTTTTATTTAAATTCTTCCTTCTTTTTCACAGCAATTAATTTATAACATTGCTTAGCTATTGGAATTGTAAGTTATCAGAACATGTTTAGAATCATCTACGAAGTGTAGCTTGGAATGTGTGTTCTAATTATTTATAAAATACAACGGATAACTTGGTGCTTTTGTAGACAACTTACCTTTACTCTCTTTATAGTTTGCGAGAAACAGCCTATGATAGGTGGATTCTCGTAACAATAATTTGTATTTCACCCATACGGGTACAATTTTGAAGGACCAATTTTATACTCTTCATATGTACTGTATGTGTATATCTCAGGCTAAGCCAGTGATTCTGTCCAGGTATGAACTGCACAATTGTTATCCATCACTGCATGTAGGTTCCTCATGAAATGATGTAATGTATACCTGTTATTGTATGACGCTGCTGTTAGATGGAAAGAAGACAGGACTTGACAGAACTCGTGTTCTTATTTCCATGCCATTTCGGGACTTCTTAAATAAGTTTCCACTGTGAACTATCTTCATAGCTTTATTGAGGAATTCGTTCTCTAATAAGCACAAATCATGACTAGTAAAATTTTTTGTACATCTTTGTTTTGTTTGGTGTTATTTGAAACTAATCTCTATGTAGTAGGCTACATAGAGAAGGAAATAGTCGACAGAAACGAAATACTATAAGCCTAAATATTCATTAATTCACAAACACATATTTTAAAGCTGTAGTTATGTGAAATAAATTATTATAAGTGAATTTATTGTTGTTTTATATATATGTGGGACTTTCTTACCCCTCCCAACTCCAACCCTCAAAATATAATTGATTTTGTATCAGGTTGACATCATAATTGACTTCTGACTGAGGCAGCTGTAGATGCCAGTGCATGTGGGGATTTTTAAAATGAAAATTTGCATCCCTGTGCTTCAGATTCAAAGTAAAACTATAGATTCCGTGACTATGATCACGATATCAATTAACCGTAAAATTAACCTGGAAGTAAAAAATAGCTTGTTGAAAACCTACAACCTGTTTTCCAGTAATTGGCCGGGTCAGGGATGTAATGCATGAAACATATATAGGCTATTAGTACGATGGGGTCGCCACTCCCAAAGAGAAAATAGCTTGTTAACCTGGTAAAATTTTCGTTTTGCCTTTTAATTATCTTACATAATCCTCGGCCATCTACTCCCATAAGCAGTGACCTCAATATTAAGCATTATATGTTCTTACATTTTCTGTTCAGCTCCTTGGCTGAATGGTGGTGTTCGGTTCAGAGGGCCCTAGGTTTGATCCTGGCTGGGCTGGGGATTTTAACTCCAGAGTTCATTCATGTGGCTCAGGTACTGGATGTTTGTGTTAGTCTTTAACATACATACACATCTCCTCATCTATAGGGCATACATAGCACACCACACTACCAATCCCTTAAACACACAATAGCGAATACATCCTTCTTCATAGCTTTGGCATCAGGAAGGGCATCTGGCCGTAAAATTGCCCGTCAATATTCACGATTCATATGCCAAATAGTTATTTTAACCTTGGAGAGGCATGCAAAAATAATCCTATGAGGAGGTGCACATGGTGGTTTAAACTGGGGTACAAAAAAATAGCACACACTAAGCAAAGTAGTCTTCTTTCTTTTCCTGCCGCTTTTTCCCACACCTGTGGGGTTGCGGGTGCGAACTGCGTCGCACATGTGGATTTGGCCCTGTTTTTACGGCCGGATGCCCTTCCTGACGCCAACCCTCTATGGAGGGATGTAAGCACTATTGCGTGTTTCTGTGGTGGTTGGTAGTGTAGTGTGTTGTCTGAATATGATGAGGAGAGTGTTGGGACGGACATATACACCCAGTCCCCGAGCCAGAAGAATTAATCAGAAGCGATTAAAATCCCCGACCCGGCCGGGAATCGAACCCGGGACCCTCTGAACCGAAAGCCAGTACGCTGACCATTCAGCCAACGAGTCGGACACTAAGCAAAGTAGTACAAGTAGTAAATAATTTTGAGCCAACTTATAAATAATGTTCAAAGATATTTTAACAATATAAAGATTGGATGTTAAACAACTGACGTTCATTCTGCATCATCACTAGATTCTTGACTGAATACATTTCACTGCTGAGTGTTCTTTGCAGATATGTCGTTGACAAACACTGTATCTAGTTCGTGGTTTTTCTGTTTTGTTTTTACCCAGTTGCAGTAGGTGCATATTCCAGGTCCTTCTAGCTCTTGTGGAGCTGCAGACAATCCTAACATTTGGCAAATGTTTCTTTTTAGTCCATTGGGGAGTGTTTGAGTAGCATTGTGTTCTTGCAAATATCTTTTGCATAACTGTTGGCTTAGTTCTTTCAAATAATTATGCCTTTGAATGTCAAAGTTACCTTTTGCATGCTTGTAAATAATATACGAATTAAGACCAGTAATATTGTTGTTTGTAACCTATGGCTTTATTGGCAAGTAACTCCAATACAAAATTGATTTTTCTAAACAACAGATATATACAAATAATATTAATAATGTGCAGATGTATTAGGGAACAGAACCTTGTTTCATCTTGTTCCTGGCTGTCCAGTATAGGGCTGGTAAATTTCCTTGTTCTTGTTGGGTTGGGTTGAGTCCTGTGCATTGAAGTAGGTGTTTTGGGTCCATCACTGATTCAGTAATTTTGCAGATGGTACACTTTTCCATTGGGTAGCCTATATTTTGATTCTAGCTAGATGTGCAGCTAAGCAGTCATGTCCTGTTTCCAATCTGAAGATTGCCACTGTTTCTTTCCTCGGCTTTCTTTTATATTTGTCCCATTGGTCATTTATTTTCTTTCATTTCTTCATTGTAGTAAGTTGGGTAGTTTCTTTCTTCCATGTTTCAAGGTTTTTATTTGTGATTATCTTCTTGGTTGAGGTAGCTGTAGGTACTAGTGCCCCTTTTTTTTTTTTTTTTTTCTTCTCCATCTGCCAGTTGCCTTCTACTCCTACATGTGTGGGGGTCGGTTGTAAAGTGATGTTTCTCTTTAAAGTTTTTAATTTTGTTAGTAGATGTTTAATGTCGTGAATTCTTAAAGAATGAGGTTTGGTATTTGAGGATACTGCTTGTATGGCAGCTAGTGAATCTGTGAGATAGGACTGCTTTTCCAAATGAATAGACTCTATAAATCAGATTTTGTAGGGCAAGGTATATGGCTTCTATTTCTCCATCAAAGTTATAGTATCTGCCTATTGGAGCATATTGTGAGAATAATTGGCAGAAAACTACAGCGCCTGCTCCTCTGTCATCTATTTTTGAGCCATCTGTGAAGACTCTTAACCACTGATCCTCAAGATATTCTTCGTTTAGCATACTAAGTGCTGAGATTCTCAGTATTACTGGGATACCATTTCTTTTCTGAGATTATCTGGGAAAGATAGGTTGGTTTGTATTGAGGTGTAGTCCAATGGGCTTATTGGTTCAGAGAGTGGTTTCAATTTCATATTGTATACTTATTGCTTTTAAAATATTTCTACTAGTGGTTATCAGTGTTTCTTGGGTTTTTAGTCGTTCATTGTGTCTTATTCTCGGTATCCAGTTTGCTTTTTGGGATGCTTCCATTCTAAGTTTATTGTAGCTTGCTTTTTTCTTCTCTTTATATCGGTGGGTTATTTGTATATAGTTGTGCTGTGATTGGTATTTTTTTTTAACTCCTGATATTAATCTTAAGGCATTTGATTGTATTCTTTCCAGTTCTAGACATGTTTTATTTCCTGTGACTATTACCTCACTTCCATATTTAATTATAGGTTACACATATGTGTTATAGGTGATATCGAGTGTGTCTTGTGTACATCCCCATTTAGTGCCTGATAGTCTGTTCATCAGATTAATTCATTTATTTGCTTTTTCAGATGTTTTCCTTACTTGGATTTTCCAATTTAATTTGTTGTCCAGTGTCGCACCTAGATATTTAGTGCTGTTGCTCTTTTCTAGATGGTCGTGTTCCAGTTTGTTTGAACTCAGTATTTTCATGTTTAAATGTGAAGAACTGTTACACAGTTTTTGTCTTGCTGACAATCATATTGTTCTCAGCCGTCCATGAGGTAAGTTCCTCCAAGGCTGCATTCATGGTTTGTTCTAGCCTTTCTTTCTGTTTGTTGCTTTTGTTAATGGCTGATGTTCAGATAACGACGCCATCAATGAATGTGCTGACCTTAATGCCGTTGACTTTTTAAAACTTGTTTGGTAGGCCATTGATATAAATATTGAAAAGTGTGGTGCTAGATGTCGCTCCTTGTGGTAAACCAATTTTAGACTGTTTGTAACATGATTCCGTATCTTCCCATCTTGTTTTTGTCCATCTCTGATTTAGGAATCTTTCAAACCAATTCAGCATGTTCTTTCTTACTCCATAGTTTTTAACTTGCTGATAAGTTTTGATCTCCAAACGGTATTGTAGGCTCCTTTAAAGTCTATGAAGACTGCTAATGTACTCTTCTGGTCGTCGAAGCCTTTTTTCACGTCTTGCACAAGTTTTGTTACTGCTTTTAAGGTTGACTTGGTCATTCTGAATCCTGCGTGTTCTTCAAAAAGGTATTTTTGTTTCTCCAAATACCAATTGAATCGTTCATTGCAGAAAGGTCATGAGTCACAAGATTTTAATTTTACAGGAGACATTAAATATCTTAGGCAGTTTGTAAATGGATATTTGTTTCTCAATACAATGTTATTAGGTGTATGATCATTAAAGGGCCAAAAGCTGCTACTAGTTTTTGATTGTTAATCTTTTATTCGTTCAACAAATTTGCTTCTTGGTAAGACTCATGTCCTTTCTGCAATGAACGAACAATCTGTGAAGGTAAAATATCAATGAGATGCTATATAAAGTCCTTATTATCCTAGAAAATTGAATAAAAATATAAAACATACATTATGCTTGCTATTTGCTAGTAACAAATTTAAAATATAATCTTCCCCATCAATATCATCATTAGCTGTTTCAGTTGGCCACACTAAAATTTCTTCATAAAATTCTACATATTCTGAAACTATGTGCTTCTTTAATTTTAATATATCCTTTATTTTCTTGATATTGACAGGCACTCTACCTGATTGATATGAAAAATCTGTAGGAAGTGTAGGTTTCTCATTCATATTATCAAGGAGATGGAAGCTTTCTCTGTTAAGACCATCAATGAATTCTTCTGTGACCACTTGGCCAGGTGTGCGAGCGTTGTATTCAAAGGTCATTCACTTGGAAGGGGAGAAAGATATTTTCATTTCCTTTGGAATTCTTCCCATGCTTGGAACTGAAAGACATGTCTTCTTATAATGAACAGGCCACCAGTGTTTGAAGTCTAATATTGGGATAGTGTTACTATCTTCAACTATAAACTTCTTTAATGCTCTTTGTAACATTATACAGTATTCCTCAGGGAGGTAGATCCTATCATGGTGCCTTACAACTTTCTTTATGATGCGAAAATCTCTGCGATTTGGAAGGAAACTGTATCCTCTTATGGGAAAATAATGTTTGATTATTTTGAATCTCTCACTCGAGATCAGAGATGGACAGAAACAAACCAATGTATGATTTTTGTTCTGACCAGAACAGCCATCAGAGAACAGATGTAGCTCTGTCACATTTTCTGGGATGTATTTTTGCCTTACCCTCATGATACACATAATGGTTTATAGAATGTGTATACCGAATTCGTTAATCGTTAATTTCCTGGACATGGATGTTCAGCAGAGGTAAATTTTGCATGTAATTAAATGTTAAGCTTATGGTGTTGTCTTCCTACCTGCAATGAGATGATTCTTCTTCTATTTTTCTGTAAAATTTCTTTGACCTTGTACCCGCTGTCATGCGGTCAGCACACTATTCTCCCGGTAGCTCTATTTCTTCTCAGGGTATTCTATCTATCGCTCATAAAATCTGAGATTTTATATTAGTTTGTTTTTAATGTGGTTTCGGAAGAGACTCGGTCTGCTGAGACACGTATCACTGGGGAACCTATTCGCTCGAGTAAGTACCAACGGCCGAAAACCTCAAAATGAATCTCTTTCATTCATCAAATCCTTCAGTTACTTATGTCTACTTAACAGCTAACTTATAAACTAGGTGTTACCAAAAAGAATTCATAACACAGACACTTTCTAGAAAAATAATATAACAAGATTTATTTGAATAAGATAACGTTCAATGAAAAGTTGATGTGGATTCTGGGTAGTATAAGCTTGATAACCTGTATGCATAAGGGATCAGAGTCAGCTGGCTCAAATAAAAGTAAAATAATTGATATTTTTAAATTATTTACACTCATTCTCATTCAATGTTCAAGTTCACATTCATTATTTATGTCTATATTCGTAATCATGTTCCGAAATGAGTTTAAATTACTCTAATTATATTCAATAGATCACTGAGCAATCACAGTCTCCATATAAATACTTCTGTCTGTTAATGTGAATACTGTCACGATAATTACATTAATTATTCTCACCACATTTAAGTCAATTCTGTGTGATAAAAACGTTTAGTTTGCTAGAATGAAGCGTAATAATAATTAAATGGGTTAAAGTCAGATTGTGAATCTAAATCTGAGCATATCTTTGCTTATATGTCTCCCAAGTAAACTCTAGCGTGACTATGAAATCATAAAACTGCTCTCTTAAGTTTGCATTCATAAATCTGAACTCTGATTATTTGGTCCTTCTTCTTGAATACGCTTAAATAACAACTCACGGGCTAAGACAATACCTCCCTAGAGCCTACGACATACGGCTCCTAGCTTACCATTTTCCTACTCATTATATTCTTTAAGAACTTCAACTCAATTCATCTCTGCGTTAAAAGAAATAAATCATCTATCTAACTGTTTAGGTAGTTTCCGATCCACACACACCTCTACCATCGGCTCGATGTGCTTTAGCTATCTCCTATTACTCAATATCTCTCATGTATGCGAGCTACTCAACTCATATGGTCAGTACAGAATGAAATTAATACTCATTCATATTGAAATATGTCACCGCACCAAAGAATATCATATGTAGACTTAGCCATGAGCATAGTTAAACCGTATGTTAAAGAACTCTCTCGTATATACTACACGGCATTTACCAATGTCAGATAAAACTGTCACGATTCACAATTCTACCATAGTACATGTCAATCTTACCTTAAAATGGGTCATCTGCGCAATGTACACTCTTTTAACGTACTCTTTCTATGTGACACAGAACTCACCTCATATTAATCTAACGTAACGTTTCCGCAGCAAATAGCAATTCTTTTTCATACCGCAGCACATAAACAAACCTCTGCATTTCAAATATTCCTTAATATACTCCGAGAAATAACCATATTATAACACCTTTTCAATATACATTATCATACCACTGGCATACTTATTACCGTACGCATATCACCGATTACTCTTCAAGCTCTATGCCAAGCATCTTAGAATTGCCTTATTATAAACGCATTTCAATAACCTCTTATATTTTAACTGCAATCGAAGTTCAATGCCCTCTTTCTATAAAGCAAGGAGTACGTAACTTATATATATTCATGTCTGCCGCGCAGGTAAATCGTGACGTAATCATTGTACAACTAATACAAGATCAATCGAAGTTTCACGACTTGTATAGACTCATTGCTATCGGATCTTCACAGGAAACGCTTCTTTCATTTACTCATGCTAGTTTCTACTATTTGTGTGCAAGTGCGGTAGTATGTATATGATATAATAGAACTCTAATTCTACACTGCCATCTTATGTTATAGCCTTAAATATCTCACACTTCACTTTATAATTCACACACGTTCTTAATTAATTCATAAATATCACCAATTAATCAGCACATGCCAAAGTTAGAGTGAGGGTGCAGAGTGAAAGAAACTACTCTACTAGAAAATGTAAAGACTTAGCTCGTTAGATGTTATGTTTGGTCTGGTTGTCGCTCCATTGCTTGGATGTGGTTAGACCCTCTGTTAGGATCTGGATCTCAGGTTGGACATCGCCTTCCCGCTCATCGGCTGGTCGTCTGGTTGGCCGTTGCCTTCTTCCTCATCGGCTGGTCGTCTGGTTGGGAAGGTACCTTTCCCCAGTTCAGTCCATCTTGTAGATTTAGCAAGCAGTCATCATTCCAATTCTGCAGACAGCAAAGAAAATTCTTTCTGCGGAGAAATCAGTCATGATATATTCCATTTCTTTGATGATCTGTCCCAATCGATTGTTCTATTTCTTATTCTTAGGGATGAAATTTTCTTCAGTCGGAAATAAGTTCTCCGTATATATATATTAATTTATGTAACAGCCTTTTTCTTCAGAATTCGAAATGTACTTTTGTTCTTTAAATTCAACAGGGATAATCTTCTGCCCATACGAAGTTATCGGTCCTCTGATACAGTGAGTCCTTCTTCGCCAATCGCAGAATGGTTGCTCACGGGATCCAAGTCAGATGTAGCTCACCGTACTTTACTTATTTTTGTAATATCTCGGCTCTTCTTATACTGTGCGCCGGTGAATTATTTCGTCTGTTTTGAACGTCGATCATAAAATAGTCAATATCTTCTTCGGAAATCTTGAATAATCTTCAGATGTGAAGCTTGGCTTGAAGTTGCGTCCTTCCTCCACCGATGAAAACTTTTTTAGAGTGAAGATTTTTTAACAGTTACTCCGCTGCTATATTTTTTTCGTAGAACAATCCAATTGACCCTCTACTGTCCTGTAGTGGCTTCCAAATTGGTCCGTTCCGAGACGTGCATAGTCTTCTATATACCGCATTAGTGAGAAGTTCATTGCCTCTAATAGATCGCATGGGCCATACCTTCATACGCCGCCATTTTGTAAATGGTCTACGAGATGCGAACGGGCACAACCTTCTACAATGAACCATTAATTCTGCAACTGCAGCTCTCTTGACAGATTCGGAAAGATGTGGACTACGTATCTTTGCTGACAATTCTTCACATTTCGAACAACTGTCAACTTGTGGTCGTCCAATTCTTAAGTTAAAGTTCTCCTGAAAATACTTCAAATAAAATTTGTACTTGG
Source organism: Anabrus simplex (assembly GCF_040414725.1). NCBI lineage: Eukaryota > Metazoa > Arthropoda > Insecta > Orthoptera > Tettigoniidae > Anabrus > Anabrus simplex. Next base: position 1,148,244,023 of record NC_090265.1, on the reverse strand, counting down.
CATTTTCACCTGGATATTGCGTTAAGAACATTTTGTACATTTGCTTTACATCTAATCTGCTGTCAGAATAATGCAACTCCCTACCTGAATAATGTATTGTTTTCTTAGGAAATTATTCAATATGATCATAGACCTTTTGACATATTTCTCCCTTTGTGACATTAGCGTTCAGATTTTTGTCTCGTAAATCTTGAGGACTTTCCCCAACAGATAGCAACATACACATTCTATGAACTCTTTTCTCTGTTATGCCATGCAAATTAATAAATGCTTTCTTGCACACGTTTAGTCTTTTGTTTCCTATCAAAATAAAATTTTAAAAAGTTAATGTTCCTCACCTTAGGATAGTCCTTTCTTGGTCATCTGGTTTTCATTTGATTTGTTTTGATGAGCCCTTGAAGATAGATGTCTTGTTGATCTTTATCATTTAAATTGTTGAGGTGAGCAATAATTTCCATCTTCGTCCCATCATCCATCAGGGAAAAGCAACCTTTCTTGCAGCTGCAAAACATAAATCCACAATATCAAACAGGAAAAATTACTAAACCAGGTTACTAATAACATAATAACACTTATAACACCTTACTTGCAATCTCCACCTGTTTTCTGTGAAAGTCAGTTTCTCCTCACCAGTTCTTATATTCCAGTCCAACTATTAAATTACTTATAACATTCCTTCTATAATTTTTCGTATTTGTTCTCCTCTTTTTCCCTTTATGTTCACTATGAGAATGCGAGGAGTCACTATCAGTCATGTTTAGTGACATGCTGGTAAATGTCTAAACTTCAGTAAACAATTTTTTTCAATAATACAAGTGTTAATATTCTTGAAATTAAGCATGCAATAAGACTACCATACTGTCGATAACTCAAATTGATCCATTCAGAAAGGACATCAGTCCATGACCCATGACATTTCTGCAAGGACCAGGATTTTCGAGGCCCAGCCCTCAGTGTATTTCATGAATTATGACCTTACCGCACAGGCTGTTAGATCTACCCTTGCAAGTATATTTCCTGTACAAAACTTTCATAAAATAAAACAAAGTGGCTTATGACCTTTTTGCAATAACCGATTCAGTTGAGGCATGCTGATACCATTTTTTCACATATTTTTAGCAAGTATTGAAGTTAGTCGGTATGACTCCATTTTGTTTTCATCTTTTCCAGATTTTAGAATTAGAATGATAGTGCCTTTAGTCCAGTATGTTGGTACGGGTAAATCATTAAGCCAAAAGACATTGTAAATTTTTAGAAGTGTTTTGCTGCATTGAGGCCAAATTTTTTTATGAATTCTAGGAAGAGCTTGTCATCTCCATGTTGGTTTTTGTTTTGTATGTTTCGAATTGCTTCATCCATTTCTTCCTTGGAGAACTCTCGTGTAAACACCTCTTTTAGATGTGTGCTCCCAAATGTGTTTTCAATTTTTTTTTAGTTTTCATTTTTTATTTTTCAACTTCTTATTTATTTTATATTGCTTTAGGTAGAATGTATTAAACTTGTTGGCAATTTTCTTCATATCTGTGATAACATTGCCATTTATTTTAATAGTGTGGCTGTATTTTTCTGGGTACTTATTGTTGAATGAGCTCAGTAGTTTGCTATGGATCCATCTTTTCTGTAGTCTATTGTGTTAATAAATTTGTCCCATGTTGTTTTCTTGGCTTTGCTGATTTTTCTTTTCAATATTGCATTTTCTTGTCTCCACTCAATGACGTGTAATTTTTGTTCATGTTTTTATGTGTTGGGAGTATATCAAGATCGAGATTCTTGTTGTTTGGAGGACTAGGTGATATTATAAACTAATTTTTTTTTTTTTGCTAGGGGCTTTACGTCGCACCGACACAGATAGGTCTTATGGCGACGATGGGATAGGAAAGGCCTAGGAGTTGGAAGGAAGCGGCCGTGGCCTTAATTAAGGTACAGCCCCAGCATTTGCCTGGTGTGAAAATGGGAAACCACGGAAAACCATCTTCAGGGCTGCCGATAGTGGGATTCGAACCTACTATCTCCCGGATGCAAGCTCACAGCCGCGCGCCTCTACGCGCACGGCCAACTCGCCCGGTTATAAACTAATTAGCATCCTACATTAATATCTATGTTCCTATTAGTGTCTTGTTGAGTTCAGTCATCTTTGGATTCGAGAGGCCTCCTGCATTCCATTTGAGGATTTTTAGTATTTTCTTTTCATCCTTTTTCATTTGATAGGTTGATTTTGCCTTGAAAAAGGCAATTGGTTTTCATTGAGATACAGTTGCCGCGCTGTTACTCATTTTGCACCACCCGTGGGACACGTATAGCTTAGAGTGCTACGGACTTGAGTAACTTTATCCCCCAGACCAGTAATATTCAAGATAGTAAAAATACAAGGTCATTGGCCAATGGTTGCTTGTGTGTGAAACTGAGTAATTCTGTTTATGCTGATCACTACACCAACACCACATTTAATTGAATTATAAAACATCACAAAGCATGGTATGGAAGCATCTCCTGATTCTGGGTTGGTGTCATCACTGTTGTGCATGCTGGAAATTAGAATCACGACTTTGGTTTTTCTTTGGAGTATAAGCCACCATAGTTTGGTTTTCTCTGAAGGCAAAAAAGCTGAATTTACTGGCTTTCCTTTTCTGATAAGCGCAGGAGGAATATCCTTTTTGTTTTTTCTCAGAGTTCCTACTAATGTTAGATTATGGTCTTTCAACAGAGTCTCCACAAGAAGTGTGGAAGTATACCAGATATCAGTAGTTATTGACTGCCCTGTACCACTTATGGGTGCTATCATCCTCTTTACAACTGCAGGTCCTGAATTATCAGCCCTGAAAGGTCCTTCAGGTTGCTTTCCTGCGTACACCTCCATATTAACTGGGTAAAATATTTTTTCGCGTGCCAAAGGATACACTTTGATGCCATATGCGGTCAGCTTGTTCTTTATACAAGGTCAACAAAAAGATCTGATGTTTTTAGACTGGCTGTAGCTTTGGTTGGAAAAGGCGCACACAGACGGGCGAGAAGGGGATGAAGTCCACTTTCCTTGCCATTTTATCTGTGATGGAGCCGTGGAACGCTACGGATCAGGTGTTTGCTGTGGAGACATTTTTTAAGACAGGTGACTGTATAACTGTTACACAGCAAAGATTCCAGCAACATTTCAGTGTGTGTCAACATGGCCGAGTTCCCAGCCACAGCACGATATTGCTGTGGGTTAACAATTTCAGAACAACTGCATCGGCATCCAAATGGAAATCAGCAGGAAAGTCAAGAACCACCTCTATACCTGAGAACATCCAGGCAGTGAGGCAAAAATTTCAGAACAGCCTTGAACGTTCGTCACTCTGCATCTTTCTGAACATTCGGCGAGGAGAATCCTTCATAAAGATTTAAAGTTCAACCCCTACAATCTGGTGGCTACATAGAAGTTGAGTCCTCGTGATTGTGAAGATCGAAGAGCTTTCTCAGTGAAAGTGCTGGAAATAATGAATGATGACATGATTATCATGTTGAATGATGAGGCTCATTTCCATCTCTCCGGTTATGTGAATAAACAGAACTTTTGATACTGGTCATATACAAATCCACACATCCTGCACGAGGATCCCCTTCACAGTGAATGTGTGGTGTGAGCAGCTTTGGGATAATGGGACCATATTTTTTCAACGAGGGTGATCTGCTGTTACAGTGAATTTGAATCGCTACAAAAAAGGGTTTACGTATGTGGGGGTTCCATATATGTTACAAAAGACCTGTTTTCATAAACAACAGCAATGTTAATTATTTTGAAAACATTTATTACTTTAAGAAAACAAATTTTTACAATCAAAAATGATTAAATACTAAGAAATATGCATATATATTGACTGCTTCTATACAGCTCTTATGACTCTAGATCATGCAATCATCTTCATCTTTCAGTTCATCCCTGGAAAAAAACAGGAAAAATAACTAAACCAGGTAACTAATAACATAATACTTAAAACGACTTACTTGCAATCTCCACCTGTTTTCTGTGAAGATACAGTTTCTCTATATTATGGCATTAGATCAACAAAATAATATGGTCTTGATTGTGAAACAAATTTAAAAATAGTCAATTAAACAAATACCGGTACCATACCTTTCTTTGTATTTTCAGTATTGCTACCTTTTTGCCCCCCAGTGTGCTTTGTACAAAGTAGCGTGCATGGAACCTTGGACTTTCAACAGGAGCATCGTGTACACGATCCGTAGCAACTACACTTAACCAATTCTCCACAGGCTGCCATAATAGAAGGAAGAGAAGACCAGACTGGCGTCCACTCCCCAGCATCCATGGTCCAGCCCCATCCCTGTGGTTCTGAAATGTTGTCCAACACTGAGCACACATGACCCCAAACTTGTCCTGCCTGGTATGCTGAACAAAGACAATGATGCCTTAGTGCTTCTTTTGCTGAGGGCCAGACTTTGTAGACTGCAACTTTTTGAAGAAAAAATAAGTTTTTTAACATCTTTTCTGTCAGTATGAATGTGGTCCAGCCATTCCCATTCCATTTTCCAAACCCAAATTCTGAAATTGGTATTTTGAAAGAGGTGGTTTGGTTTGCTTTTGGCGTAGGTGACTGTCGAGGGCAATATTACACGCTCGACAACATTGTAGTTATCTGGAAGTTCTGGCACTTTTCTGTTACTGCGATCAGTACAAGAAATGTTTGTGGCAATTTCACAAGGTTCATTGACCTCTCCTTTGGCAGGAATTTGAAAGATAGAAATTGCTGTTTCGTAGAAAGATGATTCTGTAGTTGTGCTGCTGTAATTATGATCAGTGTTGTCCTCACCAATCATGATGATGGTGATGCTTGTTGTTTAAAGGGGCCTAACAGCTAGGTCATCGGCCCCTAGAGACCAATCACGAAAAGACCATGAAGCATGTTTAAGGGGCAAGTGACACCTTTTTGAGCTCTGAGAATCTCCAGGTAAGCAAGACTTTCTGTTATCTCCCTAATTCTGTTTGGTGATATTGAGAGGCCTCTTTCTTGCATGCCTTCAATTATTGTCGTACTTCGTGTTCTTCCTAATACTGACAGGTGGTTCATGACTTTTCTTGTGACGAATAATGTTGCATTTCGGCATGCTTTCACTGTGGTTGAAAACTATTAATTTGATGATAGTCAAAGCAGGGTGGAGTGCTGCTTATGTGTAACCAACGAGTAAATAACACACTAGAGTCAGAAATTCTGTGGGAATGCTTGCAGTCTGTTGATCATCATTCTGGAGACCATCAAATATTTTATTTATTTTTACTGGGATATTACCTTTCTAATTTGTTTAATGTATCTTTCACATGCAACAGCATCATCATCCAGGTTTTCAGAATGAACGTTTTGAAAAATATTACCATGATCTCGGTACAGGAAGAAATCTCTGCCTGAAAGTTAAACTTTCAGTTGTGGGAAGTGATCCATTTTTCGGCTAGTAATCTTCAAATGTAGTGTTCCATTTAATTTCTGTTTTTGCCAGAGCTTACCCGTTTTTCCTTCAGTCGCCATATTTTCTTAATATGACTAAGGCTTTACGGCAAGTCACGTCATATTGTTAGGAGACAGTTCCCATTTCTTTTCACAAATTGTGTGTTCAACACCTCTCGATGTAAGTGTAAATTTCCCCACTGGGGGTGTCTCATAGTTCTGCGTCATCTTAGAGTATTCACATTTAGGACGGGCACCCTTTCTCAGAAGTGTTTTTGAGGGGGCTGCCTCCTAAAGATGCTCTGCGTTAAGATGTGTTTTCCTTTATTTCGTATATATCCTAATGACTGTTTTATGTTACTAAAATGTTATTTTTTCTGACAGTATTAAGTCACTTAAATGTTCCGCCATGAAGCTTGTACATTGTGTGCGATGTTCCTTATAACTGAATTCGAACTTGCTAGCTAATTTTTGTAATTATTGTTCGAATTGTTTCAGATTTTAAAAGGTGTAATTTTGTTGATCATTTGTGTGTTTATTTCCATCTAAATTTTCAAGTAAACTGCACATTAATTTTGAATCCCCATTAATTTAGCTTCTTCAGCATTGCCAATACCTTTCAACGCCTGGATATGATTCCTATCCGCTTTCCACTTCCTTCCTTCCTTCCTTCCTTCCTTAGCCGTCATGTTGCTTAACCTGACCGTTTCTGTTTGTTGTTTTCTTGTGAAAATGTGCATGTGTTTTAATATCTTTAACTGCATATAACGTTTCAAATCTGCATTATTATTATTATTATTATTATTATTATTATTATTATTAATATTCATGTATAACTGCGTTCATTTCTGTTTGTGTGTAACAACGATGTTACATAATGGTAACAGGTATTATTATTACTACTACTACTTGTAGATGTATTATCCCAATTACGGTTACATAAAAGCAAGTCATAGAAAAATGTATGCCTGGGACCCCTAAAAGTGAAAACCCAGCTTGAAGGGTCCCCCCACCCCATGGCACTACAGCCCTTGAAGGGCCTTGGCCTACCAAGCGACCAATGCTCAGCCCAAAGGCCTGCAGATTACGAGGTGTCACGTCGTCAGGATGACGAATCCTCTCGGCTGTTATTCTTGGCTTTCTAGACCGGGGCCACTATCTCACCGTCAGATAGCCCCTCAATTCTAATCACGTAGGTTGAGTGGACCTCGAATCAGCCCTCAGGTCCAGGTAAAAATCCCTGACCTGGCTGGGAATCGAACCCAGGGCCTCCGGGTAAGGGGCAAGCACGCTACCCCTACACCACGGGGCCGGCAGCCTGAAGGGTTAGTTCATTTAAATAATGCAGTCAGCGGGTGTACTTATTTTATATCCTAGAAAAAAGTTTGTATTTCAAACAGTATTCCAGAAAAATATGTTTTTCTGTGTTTTACTATCACACTCTCTGTTAAGCGGGCCATGTAGTGGGAAAAAAAAAAGTGAAGTAAGGCAGAGGAAAATGTATGCCTGGGACCCTTAGAAGTGAATAAGCTGTTGGAACGGTTAGTCCTATTAAACCTTGGAGCAGAGCAGGCGTACTTAAAATTTGATTTGTCAGAAAAAAAGTTTATATGAATTAACCTCATAACTCTAATAATTTCCAAGAATTATTATTTTCTGTGGTTTGGCGTCTACTTTTGAGGGCTGCAATGCAATGACCTTAGTTTAAACTAACAAAATAAGCCAAAAAATGTCAGAAGCTGTGCTATTTCATTCAGGAACAGGTACACACATTTTTGTGTAGTTTTCAGCGCCTATTCATGCTCTCACCTTTTCTTTACTTTACACAGTAACCAAGTACGAACCGTATACTACTGACTCCACTTCAATTTGAGGACCATACATCAGCATTACGAGTGAATCTATCTAATTTTGAATGCCTTTGATTGGCAAGAAACATGAATAGATTAAACAAACGACAAAACAAAAACAGACATACACTTGGTCAGCTATCACAGCATGGAGGTTCACTGCAAGACACTGCACTAATACAATATAACAGAGATTGTTTTGTCTCTCACCCAGTCACAGCCTTTCTGATTTTTAACATTCTCCATGTTATTATGACAAATTGTAGGGATGTTTCTTGGAAACATGTTCTTTAGGGAACCATTTTACACAATATCTACATGCAGGCCATTATCCCTTGTATATTCCAATAATAAGAAATTAATATTGATCATCATTTTTCCTTTCAATTTGTACTAACGCAGATATACCACTAGATGGCCAATTGTATAGGATGCAGAAGGCAAGAGGAAACCACTGCATTAAAGATCCATAGAATATCCCAAGAATGAACATCCATAATGGTAAAAATTTCTCAACTTGGATGTCTGGGGGGGATGAAGTAAGAGGATACAAAGAAACAATCAAATCTATAGAATAGGAACATGGAATGTTCGATCCTTTAAAATGACTGGAAAATGTGAGAAAGGAAATGGATAGGCTTGAGACTGACATACTAGGAATAAGTGAAGTGAGGTGGTCAAAGAGTGGAGATTTCTGGAGTAGTGACTACAGAATTATTTACTCAGAGGGTGAAAATGGAATAGGAGGTGTTACCTTCGTATTAAAACTGAATCTAGCATATCAAGTCCAAAGCAATATAATTATTACTCTAAGGACAGAGCCTAAGATTGTGACAGTAAATGTCCTGACACTGATGGGAAAGACGGAATAAATGGTTGACTTCATGAAAGAAAAGGATATAGCCATACGTGGACTTTGTGAGACCAATTTATTTATAAGAACACTGTGGCATAATTTTATTTAGCACACCATATAGTCACGGGGAGTGAAGGATGGAAACCTGGATGGCCATGCCATAGTCCGTGAAAACCCTGTATTGCTCCAGAAGGAACAAATTCTTCGAGTTGGAATTGTGCTTCAATCCATAATTTAAATCATGTAGATACCTATTATACCACCAAACCAAAGCACAGCAACATGAAGGGGGTGAGATTTAAATGAGGGGATGTACAGAAAAATTGCCACAGGTTGACAAACTTCTCTTTCCCAGGGCTGGAATCATCTGAATTCCAATCAATTAATCTGCCACTGTGCTAAATTCCACAGATCTGTCACCACACATAATTAAAATCAGCATTATCGAGTACCAGGAGTCGATAACATTATTTACTTGAGCTGGATTGAGAGAGGTGCGTGTTCACAGCAGCAGGCGTTGACTTCTGGATGGCTGTTACAAAGGGTTTGTTAGACGGAGCTTTCCCTCGATGCCAGTGTCCTCTTAAGACTATACAGTCTACGGCAAAAAACAAAGCACTCTCATTCATTCCCTGACTTGTGTCCCACTTGATTCTCATTCGCTTGCTTGTGTCTCAGTCGGCTCATTCAGTTGACACTCACTTGACGTTTGCTCATCGAGTCTCAGTCAATCGCTCAAAGTCTCATTGTCTTATTAACCCGCTGTTTTGAAATGCCAGGTGCGGCGTGGCATAATTCGCTAGCAAATTAGACATATTTATTTGTGAAACTGTTGTCAGGCTAATGTACAATCGCCGTGAGTTAGCTCACAAGAGCTAGTGACGATATAAAATAATATAAGTATTTTTTAACGCGTGTGCAAATTGTGGTAATAATGTGTGCAAGTCGTGTAAGATATAACTATTGTCAAGGACTGATTACAACCAGGCTGGTTCCCTTTAATTAGTGATGCACAGATGGGACTACTGTAATTTCTGCACGGAGGCTATAGTCATTAGTAGCCAAACACTAAGGTTGTAATTGTGTGTACGATCACACCAAGCAGTGAAGTAGATGTACTGACATAATGTATCAGTTCCAGACACGACCAGAATCAAGCAGACGACAACCATGAAGTATATCACAAATATAATAATATTTATAGATCCACCTGTTCAATACAATACAATCTACTATTTCATGTGGTTAAAATTTATACATAATACTTAAAAGTCATAGGTACATGTTTCATCCTTTTTTTTTTACGGGCATAATCAGCCTATATCAATCTTAAAAGTTATTGGATATGGGATCTTTCTAATCTTCTAAGGTATGGAATAAAATGTTGAACAGTGATCTCATAAAAATGTCATACTATGACATCTAAAATGAGGATAATGCATAGAAAGTATGTCAAAAATAGTGTGAATTAACAGTTTTGAAGATTACAACAGGGTTAATCTAGAATATTTGAGCGTTTAAAACCAAAATGGATCCTCTTCTTATGCACCATTAGGACTATGATGGCCTTGAGTGTAAAATCACAATCATCCAAGGGGGATATTTGTTCCACTCCCATAACATGAGTTCAAGATAGTAAAATCAATGTCAGTTATTTAAAATAGAAGTGTGAACATATCAAATGCGTTAAAATATATACGGTTAATTTATCAGAAAGTCATAGAAAAGACGATGGGACTTCTTGTAGGAGACGTTGCTAATGTTAAAATGTTGAGATGTCAAAGCTAGCTGATGTTGATGTTTATTTATGTTAGTATGGTAATCATTTGGATCCAAAAGATGGTCAAGTGGGAGTTATTATCCCTGTTGAAATATTTATTGGAAGAAATGATTGAGTTTTACTCGTACAGTGCGTGTTAAACAAGTAATTAATTTTTATAGTGTATAGTGTACATATGTAAATTGCAGTGATTTGTGCTGTTATTGCACTAAGTGAAAGGACAAAAAATAAGAAAATTCAACTTTACAACCAACAGATGCTGTTCAACTTTCCAATACCCTCAGGTAAGCGTAACACAGTTGTGGTATAAATAAATTTAGTGCATGAAAAAATATATTCTACAAATTTTAAAATTAGGAAAAGAATATTCCTCTCAGAGCCAAAAAAGCATCCACTTGGGTCACTCTGAAACAAGTAAATTAATTTTTAAATGTAAGTTTGAGTGGCATTTGCTTTGCTCATTTTAAGTAAAATTAAATACGTTCAGGGCTGAATGCATGTTAAGGCCCCTAGCTAAGTGTTGTGTATAAATTAGATGGGAACAAGGGACAGGCCGGGCTGAGTGGCTCAGATGGTTAAGGCGCTGGCCTTTTGACCCCAACTTGGCAGGTTCGATCCTGGCTCAGTCCGGTGGTATTTGAAGGTGCTCAAATACGTCAGCCTCATGTCGGTAGATTTACTGGCATGTAAAAGAACTCCTGCGGGACTAAATTCCGGCACCTCGGCGTCTCCGAAAACCGTAAAAGAGTAGTTGGTGGGATGTAAAACAAATAACATTATTATTATTAACAAGGGACAGAATAGGTTAGATATAGGTGTGTGCATTAGTTGTTAGTATGTTTTCCTCTATGTGTTGATTTTAGATAAGAGTTGTTGGGCAGATTCTTCATAATACTTAATGGGCTGAACGCTATCAAGGTTGCAATATTAAAAGGATTAGAGTAGAGACAGCATAATGTTAGGATGTTTCTATGCATGACGCATGAATTTTCAGTTGCAAGGAGACAGAACGGGAGAGCTTTCAACTCCAAAAGTAGAATAGGGTCTTCAAATGCGGTGGCAGGCAAATTCATGAATGTAGCAGTTATCGAACCAAGGATCCTTTATGTGTGAGGCTAGAATTACCATTAGATATTTACGGGACTAAAAATGATAAGAGAAATGCTATGAAAGCCATGGTGCTTTATTTGGAGCCATGATTTATATGTATAGTTTAGCCAACCTGTTTTATGTGAGAGAATTTGTAGGTTTGAGCTATATTTGTCAGTGAGAATTTTGTGCCATTATGTAGCACCAAGAAGGTCAGCCAAGCCCTGATGAGATAATTGCTTCCCAGGTAGGAAGAATCCCTCGAATCAGCTGTAGGCTGAGCACAGAGAGTGAAAGTGTTCACAAAGGATACCGTTACTTGCGTGAAATGCCAAACTATGAAACCCAATTACTTGGTTTTGTTGTTAACAAGTTGATCTCCCCTGTCGTGTTGAGTTATGCTGAAATAATGTGTCCACGTGAGACATGCAATCTTCGGAGCCTGGATATGTTGGGATTGAGCCCCGATGCCTCTATGAACTTCAGTTCATATTCTGTGTGCTTTTTTTGCAGGTGTGATTTGTATATATTTATCTTGTGCTGTTTATTTTTGTGTCCAGTGTATTTATTTCTGTGTTGTGATATTATCTTTTGTTGATTAATGGGATGACTTAGTCTGATGGCTAATTTTGCAAAGTAAGGTTCTGTCCTTATTCAGTGCTCATGGGTGCGAACCTATATGATTATAATCTGTGTTGTTTTGGATGTGTAATTTAGATGCAATCTTGAATAAGTGTTTTATATATTTGTGTCCGAATGATCAGAATGTACATGAGGCGTCTAGTATCAAAACCAGCCAAGTCACTGAAGGCATATTTTTCAGTATGGATGAAAAACATGTAGAGACAAAGCAATGATAGTCACGAAAGCCTTTTTTCATAGTTATATCCTTAATGGTTTAATATTTAAGTTCCGCTGTTTTGAGAAATCTGACTCATAATGAACCCATCTTTTTTGTTACGGTAATGTAAATTTTGACTTGGCCGTTTTTGTTGCAATTTTGTATAATTTTAGGCTTTTTTTCTAAAACTGTATTCAATTTACATTCCATACCCTTGTGAAAAAGGGCAATTTAATGAAAATAAATTGACATTGTAGTTACTTTTCTTTATTGCAATTTAAAAAAAGCATTTCAGCATACATGGGATAATAATATATGAAGAAGAACAGCAGAAAGCTGAGGAGAATACAAAACAGGATTTCTCTCACTAAAAGTTCATAGTTCACTTAAGTCTTGACCAAGTAAACGAAAATGAAAAGCAATAATAGTCAGTTATATTAATAGAATCATTATTAAGGTAGGTACTCTCCACACATACTAAGTAATATTGTTGTTTTAAGTCTTCAGTTTGCTCTTATTTATAATACTATGTCAGACATTTCACATGGATTACTGATGCAGACTTCAGAGACAGTGTTGGAACTCTCATAACCAGTAAAAGCTGTTTCACTTGCTAATTTTATAGTTTTATGAAACTGCAGTGATGGATGATCTTCCCACATTGAGCCAAAGTGGTTCTGCAGGAGATTTTTTTTATGCCTTCTATTTTAGAGGCATGAAGAGTAATGCCTTTGATCACTGTGTGAGGTGTCATTTAAGCCAGCAGTTTTCCTCTTTTACACAGACTTCAGTACTTCCCAAGATCATTATTGTAAAATACCTCAACATTTACACAAACAGAATTTTGTGCGAGAAACTGATAATCTGTAGTAAAATAAAATGAAGTATTATTCTTACTACTCTCACTTTAGTTTGTTTGTGATTTCCACTGTTTGTTTTCTTTTTTGCACTTGATCTGGTGGTTTCATCTATTTATTCCATTTTGTAGGACAAGGTAGGAAAAGAAATTTTTCAGTTCACCACTCGGAAAAATATACACGTTATACTACACAATAATGACAAAATATGAGCACACAGGAAATAGGATTGCTTAAGTTATAGACGAGAAAGGGTCCACCTTATCAATACAAATGTATTTATACAAGTATCTACAGTACCGGTTTCGACTCTTTACATGTAGTCATCCTCAGCTGTACACTGTTACCTTCACATAAATCAAATTAGTTGATTTGCCTTGTCCATAATAATAGTCATAATGATAGGATATATCTTACTTCTAATTGAGCATACTTCAGGGTAAATTCGACTATGTATAATCTAAAATGTGTAGGTGAATCTTTTAGGCCTAAAATCATGTAAATGGGCTGTTATTAAAAGTACAATTACGTAAACACTTTTTTAAAAATATATATGATTCATGTAAAATGTTGTCTTAAAATATACAGTTCAAGTAAAATCCCTTATTATAAATAAATAGGAAACATTTTGTTGGAATAAGGATTGCTTTCGCACAAATGATGTAAGAAGTCTGCGAATGCATAAATCAGTGTTGCAAACGAACAAAATACGAAATATTATGACTTCAAAGAATATATAATATAAGGAACGATTTTGCCTACCGATATTATCACATTGTTGCTTAATGTAACAACACAAGATTCCAGACAATAATGCTGCAACATGACATGGCCGGTTTTGAATTCACTGCCTGCATGACTTGGCCCATTCTGTTGCATGACCTAAAATTCAGTGCTGTGTAACATGAAGACATGGACGATTTTAAAGCATATTCTTGTTTCATGTGATAGTGCTATACTTCTACTTCAAATTGATAACGTTAACTCATTTTCTTAAATTTTGTGACTTGGCCAGTTTTGATACTAGACGGCTCATATGTAAATTAGGCCAATTACTAGTGTATCGGATATTACTCTTGCATCTCATGAACAGTTTAGATCGAGCCTTCGGGCTAAGAACTAGGGACTTAACGAGGCAGTCAACATAATGAAATAACATAACCCATTCCATGTAAACATGTTTTGTTATTTTCTCGGCTTCGTTACCCATTTTTTCTAATTTGTAAATGATTGTTAACAATGTTAATTCATGTACTGTGTGTGTCACTTTCTTTGACCAACATAATGGTCAGTTCTTCACTTTGTTTGATATCTGTTATTTATTTAGTATGATTTTAATTCTTGTTTTTAGTTTAATAAATCTATTCTACTAGTTAACCTGCATTCTCATTCACCAGATTTATATGTATGTATTTCCTGTCCATATATTTTTAGTATATGTTAGTAAGTAGAGATTTTTATTGCCCACATACGGATGCACCACATGCATTTACCCTGAGCTAAGCCGAATTTAAGACAGGATATGGTACAGTATGGGAGAGATTCCTGTCAAAGAAGTATACAGGCTATATTACAGCGGAGGACCTGAAGCAAAAAAATGGAGTGGCCATCATACTTAGAAAAGAAATCCAACAATATGTGGAGTCTACAAAATGTGTCAGCCATAGGATGATAGTTATGAGACTTCAGTTTGAAAATGGGATGAAAGATCTATTTCAGTTGTATGCCCCACAAACGGGTTGCATAGATGAACATCTAGATGACTTTTTAGAGGAAGTGGAGAGACAGATAGAAGACAAGGAAGTGCTATTGATGGAAGATCTAAATGCACAAGTTGAAATGGAAAGACAAGGAAAGGAAGATATTGTAGGGCCCTTTGGATATAGAAATGTAAATCCAGAAGCCGAGTTATTGGCGGATTTTTGCTTAAGGAACCAAGTGATTGTTGGAAACACCTGGTTTAGGAAGAAGAACGGTCAGAAGATTACAAGGTAATAGACAAACCAGGACCATGATTGATTATATGATCATAGAGAAAGAAGACCAGAAGAACCTGTTAGATGTTACAGCCATGCCTGAAGAAGCCTTTGGTAGAGATCATAGAGTTATGATAGAAAAACTGAAAGTGGGAAAGATTGAAAATCCCCCATTCAGATGAGAGAAAAAAATGGAAGTTGAAGGAGAAACACATACAAAAAGAATTTCAAATGGAAATAATACCCTTGATACCCAGGACAGAGATGGGGAATGTTGAAGATGAATGGAAAAGATTTAAGGAAGTACTGGTTGGATGTGCAGGAAAGGTATGTGGTAGAACATTAGGATATGTGAAAGACAAAGAGGCACATTGGTGGAATGATAGGGTAAAGATTAAAGTGAAGGAAAAGAAAATGGCATGGCATGAAAAACATCTAAGACTGAAGAAAGTAGAAGAAAATATGTGGAGGCAAAGAATTTGGCCAAGAAAGTAGTGGAGGAAGAAAAGAGGAAATTGAGTGATTATCTGCAGGGCAGCAAGAAATTATTGTGTGATAACTTAAGAAACAAAAAGAGAGATCAAGTAAACACCATATTTGTGAATGATTAAGGTGGCATAATATTAACAAAGCCAGAAGAAATATGTGGAGAGAGTATTTTCAGAAGTTGGTGGACATGAGAACTAATGACAGTCATTCAATTGACCACCAGGAAAGGCAACTGTTTGATGAATAAATGGATAAAGAAATTACAATGAATGAAATTGAAATGGCAGTAAGAAAGATGAAGAATGGAAAAACTGCTGGAATAGATGAAATTTCAATGGAGATGATAAAGGCAGCTGGAGCTGTAGGCCTGCAGTGGACATATTGATTTCTCAGGATGGTCTGGGAGAATAAAGAAGTCCCTGAGGATTGGCAAAAAAGGAATAATCATCCCATTTTGAAGAAAGGCAATAAGAAAGTATTGAAGAATTACAGGGGAATTACTCGATATCCCATGTTACTAAGACAATGGAGTGGATTGTAGAAAGTAGGATAAGGTTGAGGGTTGAAAATCAGATACTGGAAAATCAGTTTGGTTTCAGAAGTGGAAGGTCAACAATAGAGCCCATTCTCATTATGAGACAACTAATGGAAAACAATGGGAGTATGGGAATGATATGGTGATGATGTTCATTGACATTGAAGAGGTATGTGACAGTGTCCCCAGGACTAAAGTTTGGGATAGTATGGTGCAAAAAGGAATTGGTGTGGAAAAAAATGATAGAATAGAGAAGAGAAGAGCCGACTAAGATTCTTTGGGCACATAAAGCAAATGAATGATGAAAGAATGCCAAAAAAAAGTGATAGAAATGCAAATGCAAGGGAGGAGAGTCCACGCACAACCATGATTGAGATAGAAGGACACAATCCAACACAGTATTAGAGAAAGAAACCTGTACTGGGACACAGTGTTGGAGGAGGAGTGGTGGAAAGACCAAAGAAAATGGAGGGGGAACCATATTTGCCCCTACCCAGCTACAGCTGGATAATGGGAAATGATGATGATAATGACAGAGCCTAAGGTCACAGTATTAATCCAGACTTACATGCCCATATCTAGACACACTGATGATGAAGTTGAAGATATATATGAATAGCTGGAGGAATTATTAATGAAAATTAAAGATAATAATAATGGCGTGTAACCACACCCGCGTGACTGCAGTGCGACATTGATGATGATGATGAATGCTGGCATGTGGCCTCCGTAGAGGCCTGGTGCAGCTCTTTTAGTTTGACGCTGTATAGGTGACCTGCGCGTCTGTGATAATGATCACTTAATCATCATGGAATGCTGTCGTAGGTGAGGATAGAGTAGGCAACTGTGTGGGAAAGTATGATCTTGGAAACCGGAATGAATAAATTTCCAAATTCTTTGCAAATATTTAATAAAAGGCTAGGAAAACAAATAGGGAATCTGCCACCTGGGCAACTGCCCTAAATGTAGATCAATGTTAGTTGATTGATATAAATGATGAAAGAGGAGACAGGCTGATTGAGTTCTACAAAAGTCGTATGCTAGCGATTACAAATATATGCTTTGAACAACCAAAAAGGAGAAGATAGGCTACACATGGCTCATGCCATGTAATGGTGACAGATACCAGATAGATTATATAATGATAAAAGCCCGCTGTTATTGGAAGACTGGAAAAGGCAGTGTACAAACCTTGGATCACTGGAGATATACTGGAGTTAATAGAAGAAGTAGAAAGTGCAAGGCAAGAGGAAACCAGGAAGAATATGCAAGTCTGTGGAACAAGATAAACAGAGAAGCAAGTAGCATAAGAGAAGAATGGTATGAAAAGAAGTGCAAAGACATAGACAAAAATATGATGAAAGATTATAACAAGAGAGAATACATTGAGATACAAAAAACAATTTAGAACAAGAAAAAAAGTGTTAAACATCGTATGGAGTGAGAATGGCAAAGCCGTAACTGAAGGAAATGAAGTTGCACTACATTAGAAGGAGTACACATAAGAACTCTACCAAGGAATTCTGGATACAGATGTCCTGAAAAGTAAGGACCCCACATCTAATGCCGGAGCAAAGTTCATCATAAAGAATTTGGCACGGAAGCCTGGTATCACCCATGCGGTGAACATGGCCTAACCATCTCAGTTAATGAGCGAAGATTGTTGCCTCAGTGCTATTTAGCTGCACTTTGTCGAGAACTGCCGTGTTGGTCACATAGTCCTCCCACTTAATATTCAAGATGAATCTCATTTTCTGTTGGTGGAATCGCTCAAGTTTTTTTTATATCACGGCGATAGTGTGTCCAAGTTTCATAGCCATACAGCAGTGTGGAAATGACAACAGCTTTGTACGCCATGAGTTTGGTATGCAGTTTTAGGTCGTTATTCATGAAGACTCTGTGCGTTAACCGTCCAAATGCTGCATGAGCAGCCCCAATTCTTTTATCAACGTCTTGTTCACAAGTACACCATTTAGACAAGATGCTTCCAAGATATGAAAAGTGATCAACCTGTTCCAGTGATGTGTCTAAGATGGAAATACTGAACTCAGGAATTGTTAATCTTGGGGCAGGTTGTGCAAATACCTTCATTTTTTTTGCATTAATGGCAAGACCAAAGCGATCACATGCAGTTTTAAATCAGTTCACTGACTGTTGTAGTTCTGCAGGTGTTAGAGCAGGAGATGCGGTGTCATCGGCATACCGCATTTCTGTCACTGGGTAACCAGAGTACGTCTTTGTGAGCAAAGTCTTGCCAGATTGAAAAGGCCTCCTTCAAAACGAAATTTAATATTCATGCCTAAGTTGTTTGCAGATGATTCATGCAGCATGGCAGCCATGTACAGTGCAAAGAGTGTAGGAGCAAATTATCTACTACAGGATAGAAAAGAAGATAGATGATAATATTTCAGAAAAACAGTTTGGATTTAGGAAGGGAAGAGGCACATGTAAAGCCATCCTAAGTATTTGCGTCATTATCGAAAAACCTCTTGAAGTAGGCAGACCAATGTTAATTGTGTTCGTTGATATAGAGTCCGGCTCCATGGCTAAATGGTTAGTGTGCTGGCCTTTGGTCAGAAGGGTCCCGGGTTCGATTCCTGGCAGGGTCGGGAATTTTAACCATCATTGGTTAATTTCTCTGGCACGGGGACAGGGTGTATGTGTCGTCTTCATCATCATTTCATCCTAATCATGACGCGCAGGTCGCCTACGGGAGTCAAATCGAAAGACCTGCACCTGGCGAGCCTAACTTGTCCTTGGGTGCTCCTGAACTAAAAGCCATACGCCATTTCATTTCATTGATATAGAGAAAATATTTCATAACGTAAAATGAAATGTGCTGTTTGAAATCCTAAGAAAGCTGAAAATAGACTATAAAGACAAAGACAGAAAAATACTCTACCACATTTACAAGAACTAGACAGCATTACCAGGCAAACAAAGAGTAGAAGTAAAAATTGGAAAAGGTCTAAGACAAGGATGTGGACTATTACCATTAAAAATCTGTATAGAAGTAGCCATAAAGGAATTTTTAGTACCAACAATCATGGCAAACAAGTTAATGGCAAACTGTATGATACGATTTGCAGATATTATCCGAAGGCGGATCAAATATGAACGGGAATTTGAATGTACCGCTGCTGTTAGTAATAATTCTGTGGCGGGGCTTTGTCAGGATGTTGGTGGGGCTGTCTGGAGAGTTTGCACGCACGAACAACAGTGGAAAGCTGGGCTGCTTCACTACGCCATGAGTGAGCAAGAGGTGCACACGTCTCTTGTGCTATATATCATTATAAAATTTCTCACAAAAGAGGGCACCAGACCTTCCAAAATTTTGAGATGGCTCCGCGCACATTTTGGGGAAGAAACACTTTTGCAGACTCAAGTGTATGAGTGGGCTAAAAAATTTGTTACAGGGAGAGAAGCTATGGAAGATGAACCTCATGAAAGGAGACTGCAGGCAAGTATCACTGTATACAACATTGTTGCCATTCGGGACATTATTGGTGAAGATCGCCAAATAAAAATTTTGCAAGTTGTTTTAGCCATAGGAATAAGTTACGGAAGTGTTCAGACCATCATCCGAGATGAACTCCATTTTAGAAAATTGTCTCCCAGGTGGGTTCCTAGTCTCCTCAACCAGGAACAAATACTTTATACCAGGAAGTTTGTCAGAGACTCCTGCGTCCCTATGAGTCAAAACAAGCAAGCATGGAGTGGCGGCGAAGAGATGAAGCAGGTCCGGTCAAGGCCAAAACATCCCCATCTGCTGGAAAGGTACTTGCAACCGTTTTCTGGGACTTCACAAACAAAAGACATTTAATGCAGCCTATTACTGTTGCCTTTTGGATAAAACAAAAGCTGCATATCGCAACAAGTGACGCCGGCACCGATCTGAAATGTCATTCTTCTCTATGACAATGCAAGGCCGCATACTGTCGCTTTAATGCGGGAAAAACTGGAGGAAATTCACTGGAGACCTCTGGAACACCTTCTATACAGCCCAGATTTTTTCGCCCTGTGACTACCATTTGTTTGGCCCACTCAAACAAGACCTAGGAGGACAGCGGTTTGATGATGATGCAAGTATAGAAGAGTTCATGCGCAACTGGCTCTGCCCGCCTCCCTCTTTTCTCTATCAGGATGGCATCAATAACTTACCAATCTGATAGAGAAAATGTGTATTGAAGGCTTGAAACTATGTAGAAAAGTGATCTCTATATGTGTAATTTTTTTGGTTGATGCAATAAATTTTAAAAAATAATTCCCGTTTATATTTGATGTGCCCTCATAGCTCTGATAACTGAAAATAAATAGAAAATGGAAAAGGCACTAAATCACATGAATGAATTGCTAAAAGAGAGGTGTGGTATGAAAGTAAACGAAAAGAAGACCAAGAAGACCTGTACAAGGGATGATGATCAAATTGCCAATGTGTTGATGGATGGAGCAAAAATAGATCAAGTAAAGGAATTCAGGTATCTAGGATGTCTGATCACATCTGATGGAAAATATACGAGAGAAGTAAACATGGAGACTGCACAGATGAAGGAAGCGTTCTCAAAAAAAGGAAGTGTGTATTAACATCTAAGACCATTAGTATGGAGGTATGAAAGCACTTCATGAAAAGTTTTGTATGGAATGTTGTAAGATATGGGTCAGAAACATGTACCCTGCAAAAAGTGAAAGTTCTGAAACTCAAGGCCTTATAGATGGCGTGGTGGCAAAAAGCCCTAAGAATTAAAAAAATGAAATGGCGTATGGGTTTTAGTGCCGGGAGTGTCCAAGGACAAGTTCGGCTCACCGGATGCAAGTTTTTTATTTGACACCCGTAGGCGACCTGCGCATCATGATGAGGATGAAATGATGATGAAGACGACACATACACACAGCCCCTGTGCCAGCGAAATTAACCAATTAAGGTTAAAATTCCCGACCCTGCCGGGAATCGTACCCGGGACCCCTGTGACCAAAGGCCAGCACACTAACCATTTAGCCATGGAGCTGGACATCTCCCCACTGACAGCTTGGAACATACCACTTAGTCGAGCAGCTCATCTCCTTTCTCCCACATCTTCCCAAACCAAACTTTGCAACATTTTTGTAACGCTACTTTTTTGTCGGAAATCACCCAGAACAAATCGAGCTGCTTTCCTTCGGATTTTTTCCTGTTCTCGAATCAAGTAATCCTAGTGAGCAGTGCCAGATAAAGGTGTTTGGGGGCCCTGGACTATTTAAAAATGTGGGGCCCCTTCTTCGTAACGTCACCTAAGACTAGCATACTGAAGTCGTTGTAGAACTACTTGATGGATAGGGAACTGTTGAAATAGACTACAATTTTTCTCTATTTTTCATGTTAATATTTCATAATGCCAAAACATATTTTACATTTGTCTTATCATCACTATAAAATCGACTTACAAAACAGAACTTAATACAATCTCATTCCCATTATCTTATTGGCATTACATGAAATTAAAATTTAAAACTAAATCAACATGCCTGCAGTAAAGTATCAATTATCTGAATGTCGATCAATAGAAATATCGGCTAACAGAAAGTGTCCCAGTCAGCAAATTCAAATATCTGCGTTATGTATATCCGCAAGTGCTGTGACAAAATAATGTTTTCTCCTTCCTATGTCAGCAGCCTTGCATCCAAAAATACAGAAATATCATTAAAATATATTATAATTGTAATTTAGATCCATTTCAGCCAATTGTAACTCTTTTCATCCAAAGTTTACCTATTTTTTACTCCGACATAATTAGCAATACTGCCGTTGCCGTCAGTGGCGTATGAATCTTTGCTTGTCGCAGGTATTGAAATGAAATGAATGATTGTACGTCTGAAGGAACATAAGTCATTTTATGTTTTTCCGATAAATTTAAAATAGACTAGTTAAAGATGGTGTTGGTGGATCAAGATTAGTTCAAGAATTTGTTGCTGGAAGGACACAGTAATGAACATTTAAATGAAGAGTGATACATATTCTAAAATTATAAGTGCGTTTGACAATAAGGACAGAAGCTTGAAACAGAAAAACTTTGAAAGTGTTCAGTATCACTGCATTGCTCTTATGGCGTAGGAGCAGACTTTTTCGCAAATGATTGGCAAATTAATTTTACCAAAATGTTCAGTTTGTTATTAGTGCATAAACACACAAACAGCACAATTTACTGGAATTACCTAAGGTCAGTGAAGTGGAGGAATCTTCTGATGCTTTCAAATCGAACAAGAGATATCAACCAAACCAAACCCCATGGCACTACAGCCCTTGAAGGGTCTTGGCCTACCAAGTGACCACTGCTCAGCCCAAAGGCCTGCAGATTACGAGGTGTGTGTGGTCAGCACGACGAATCCTTGCAGCTGTTATTCTTGGCTTTCTAGACCGGGGCCGCTATCTCACCATCAGATAGCTCCTCAATTCTAATCATGTAGGCTGAGTGGACCTCGAACCAGCCCTCAGGTCCAGGTAAATATTCCTGACCTGGCCGGGAATCGAACCCGGGGCCTCTGGGTAAGAGGCAGGCATACTACCCCTAAACCATGGGGCCGGCTGAACAAGAGATATGGCTGAACCAAATATAGGAGTAGCTAGTACCCATTTTTTTGAGAAATAAGGTCTCAATACAGGTTTCTGACTATGCTTATTAACATACACAATGCAACTACATACATTTTCTCCACAGAAACCGGTACACATTCATTTACCCTCATTGAGAACGTAAATAACATACTGTGTACCGCATGTGATGTTGAGCATAAATATCTGCCTATTCTACTATCCTCTTTACGAAATTGATAGTAGAAAACAACTGAAAATTTTCCACACAGCATATAAGCAGTTCTTTGCAGTATTCCAAGACCTTTAATCTGACATAAAAATTTATCTTTGCTCCCTGTAACTATCCATACGTTCTCACGAAAACCCATCATCAATAATATTACGGCCAATAATTTCCCGCGTATCAAAAGGAATATCAATATCATGATCACTACTTTTTACTCTCAAACTCTATATCCTAGTCCCTGTTTAACGAAACTAAACTTTCTTTACCATCAGTTGGCGAAACATCATTAATTTTCGAATTCCCGATCACGAAAAAACGTTTAGCTGCCATGATGTCAACAACAGAACTTGTTGGTTTTTCATTTGCGATATGTCAAATCAGTCGATAAAAACTCGATAGACATGCGCAACAAATGAAAGACTGATGCTTCGTCTATAGATACATCTTATTACATTTGTAATACTTCAAGAACTATTCACTAGATAAAAGCACAAAGCAGCAGATGCTACGCGCGTGCAATGTACGTCACTCCACGACAGAGAACGTTGGGGAGTCTGCGTGCAGTGTACGGCACTCCACGTTGAGTGGTTAAAAGAAGTTATCTAACTTCCCAGTTACTTTCCACCATTACTTAGGCAGGCTATTATGATAATATGGTAGGTAACTCTGCAGTATGCAGCAGTAATACCATCTATCAGAGATGAGCGGCAGCAAAAGAGACAAAGCACACCACAACAAACAATAGCCAATGTAATGTTGTTGATCAATTTTATGGGCTTTCAATATTGTAGACCTTCACATTTCGTTTTCTTTGGACTCTCTGATATCAGGGCATCCAATGTAAAGGGAGTCCTTCTTTCTCCTTTCATAACTCCCTCCTGACTTATTTTTCAAGTGATCATTCCTTTATTTATTTTTTTCATTTTGGTGGTTATCTTCACAATTTTCCTTGTCAATATGGGCTGATGACCACGCGGCTCTTCACCTTCAGACAATTATGACAGAAACTGCCACCATCACCAACAATTGAATAATATTTCCATATTAAGGGTGTTTGGTGTTGATATGGACTAAGCAACAAAAATCCTCCTAAGGGGCGTCAAATCAAAGGACCTGCATCTGGCAAGCCGAACTTGTTCTCGGACACTCTCAGCACTGAAAGCCATATGCCATTTCAACAAAATTCTAAATATATGTGAGAATTAAATGTTAGGCCTTCCCTTAAACTACCATTTCACCCATTTATAGCCTTACTCCTGACTTTTCATACTGATTTTCATTCAGTTATGTCAAGCCATTTTCTTGTAACTTGGCGTTGATATAGGCACATATATTCAACACTTTTGTGTCACTTTTCCTTTTAAGGAAATCATAGTCTTAATATAAAACAGTGAATTATTATGATGTCCATTTTGTGTAGCTTTTATCTTGCATTATTGTTGGAGTGAGAAGTGGAAAAGTGACACAAAAGTGTTGGTGATATGTGTAAGAGACATCAGTTTCAATGGACTCACGTGTAACCACACAAGACATGCCAAATAGAGCGATAGTGTTTTCAAGTTACTTTTTAATGTTCTTTTCCATTTATAATTTAAGGCTGAAGATGATCCAATACAAGGATCGAAACTAGTCCCGATGTAATAAATGTTGTTGTTTGAGTCATCAGTCCATAGACTGGTTTGATGCAGCTCTCCATGCCACCCTATCTTGTGCTAACCTTTTCCTTTCTACGTAACTATTGCATCCTACATCTGCTCTAATCTGCTTGTCATATTCATACCTTGGTCTACCCCTACCGTTCTTACCACCTACACTTCCTTCAAAAACCAACTGAACAAGTCCTGGGTATTTTAAGATATGTCCTATCATTCTATCTCTTCTTCTCGTCAAATTTAGCCAAATCGATCTCCTCTCACCAATTCGATTCAGTATCTCTTCATTTGTGATTCGATATATCCATCTCACCTTCAGCATTCTTCTGTAACACCACATTTCAAAAGCTTCTATTCTCTTTCTTTCTGAGCTAGTTATCGTCCATGTTTCACTTCCATACAATGCCATGCTCCACACGAAAGTCTTCAAAAACATCTTTCTAATTCCTATATCAGTGTTTGAAGTGAGCAAATTTCTTTTCTTAAGAAAGCTCTTCCTTGCCTGTGCTAGTCTGCATTTTATGTCCTCCTTACTTCTGCCATTGTTAGTTATTTTACTACCCAAATAACAATATTCATCTACTTCCTTTAAGACTTCATTTCCTAATCTAATATTTCCTACATCACCTGCCTTCATTCGACTGCACTCCATTACTTTTGTTTTGGACTTATTTATTTTCATCTTGTACTCCTTACCCAAGACTTCATCCATACCATTCAGCAACTTCTCGAGATCTTCTGCAGTCTCAGATAAAATAACAATATCATCGGCAAATCTCAAGGTTTTGATTTCCTCTCCTTGGACTGTGATTCCCTTTCCAAATTTCTCTTTGATTTCCTTTACTGCCTGTTCTATGTAAACACTGAAAAGGAGAGGGGACAAACTGCAGCCTTGCCTCACTCCTTTCTGGATTGCTGCTTCTTTTTCAAAGCCCTCAATTCTTATCACTGCAGACTGATTTTTATACAGATTGTAGATAATTCTTCGTTCTCGTGATCCCTATCATCTTCAGAATCATAAATAGCTTTGTCCAATCAACATTATCAAATGCCTTTTCTAGATCTACGAATGCCATGTACGTGGGCTTGTCCTTCTTGATTCGATCCTCTAAGATCAGACATAAAGTCAGGATTGCTTCACGTGTTCCTACATTTCTTCTGAAGCCAAATTGATCTTCTCCCAACTCAGCTTCAACTTGTTTTTCCATTCTTCTGTAAATAATACGTGTTAAAATTTTGCAGGCATGAGATACTAAACTAATGATGCGGTAGTTTTCACACCTGTCAGCACCGGCTTTCTTGGGAATAGGTATAACAACATTCTGCCGAAAATCGGATGGGACTTCTCCTGTCTCATACATCTTGTACACTAAATGAAATAACCTTGCCATGCTGGTTTCTCCTAAGGCAGTCAGTAATTCATAGGGAATATCATCAATTCCAGGTGCCTTGTTCCTATTTAGGTCACTCACAGCTCTGTCAAACTCTGACCTCAAAATTGGGTCTCCCATTTCATCAGCATCAACAGCCTCTTCATGTTCCAGAACCAAATTATCTACATCTTTACCTTGATACAACTGTTGGATATGCTCCTGCCATCTTTCTGCTTTGTCTTCTTTCCCTAGAAGTGGCTTTCCATCTGAGCTCTTAATATTCATGCACCTAGATTTCCTTTCTCCAAAGGTTTCCTTGATTTTCCTGTATGCAGCATCTACCTTTCCGAGGACCATACAGTCTTCGTCATCCTTGCACTTCTCCTTCAGCCATTCTTCCTTAGCTACCTTGCACTTTCTATCCACTTGATTCTTTAATCGCCTGTATTCTTTTCTGCCCTCTTCATTTCTAGCGTTCTTGTATTTGCGTCGTTCATCAATCAGGTCTAGTATCTCCTGAGTTATCCACTGATTCTTAGTTGATCTTTTCTTCCTTCCTAACATTTCTTCAGCAGCCCTACTGACTTCATTTTTCATGACTCTCCACTCTTCCTCTATAGTGTTTCCTTCAGCCTTTTCATTTAGTCCTTGTGCAACATGTTCCTTGAAACAATCCCTCACACTCTTTTCTTTCAACTTGTCTAGATCCCATTTTTTTTGCATTCTTTCCTTTTTTCAATTTCTTCAACTTCAGATGGCATTTCATGACCAACAAGTTGTGGTCAGAGTCCACGCCTGCTCCTGGGAAAGTTTTGCAATCCAACACCTGGTTTCTAAATCTCTGCCTAATCATAATGAAGTCTATTTGATACCTTCCAGTGTCTCCAGGTCTCGTCCACGTATACAGCTGTCGTTTGTGGTGTTTGAACCAAGTATTGGCAAGGACTAAATTATGATCAGTGCAGAATTCAACCAGCCGACTTCCTCTTTCGTTCCTTTGTCCCAATCCAAATTCTCCTACTATACTACCTTCTCTTCCTTGGCCTACCACTGCATTCCAGTCTCCCATCACAATTAGATTCTCATCACCTTTTACATATTGTATTAAAACTTCTATCTCCTCATATATTCTTTCAATTTCTTCATCATCCGCTGAACTAGTAGGCATATAGACCTGCACTATTGTGGTGGGCATTGGTTTGGTGTCTATCTTGACGACGACAATTCTTTCACTATGCTGGTCATAGTAGCTTACCCGCTGCCCTATTTTCTTATTCATTATTAAACCAACACCTGCATTTCCCCTGTTTGATTTCGTGTTGATAATTCGGTAGTCGCCTGACCAAAAATCCTGTTCTTCCTGCCAACATACTTCACTTATACCAACTACATCTAACTTTAGTCTGTCCATCTCCCTTTTCAGATTCTCTAACCTACCACAACGATTCAAACTTCTAACATTCCACGCTCCGACTCGCAGAATGTCAGTATCCATCTTCCTGATGATCGCCCCCTCTCGTGTAGTCCCCACCCGGAGATCCGAATGGGGGACTAGTTTACCTCCGGAATATTTTACCCGGGAGGAGGCCATCATCAGTACATCATTCATACAGAGAGAGCTGCATGTCCTCGGGAGGTAGTTACGGCTGTAGTTTCCCGTTGCTTTCAGCCATGTAGCAGTATCAACACAGCTAAGCCATGTTGAGTATTATTACAAGGCCGTATCAGTCAATCATCTAGACTGCCGCCCTTGCAACTACCGAAAGACTGTTACCCCCCTTTCGATGAACCATTCGTTAGTCTGGTCTCTCAACAGATACCCATCCGATATGGTTGCACCTGCGGCTCGGCTATCTGCATCATTGGGACACGCAAGCCTCCCCACCGCGGCAAGGTCACATGGTTCGCAGAGGAGGATGTAATAAATAATGTCAACATATTATATACAGTATTGGATAGGTGGACCTCCTCATCCTTGTTGATAGTGATAAATCATCAATACGGACCAAAATGAAATTCATTTCATGTGAATTACTGTGGCATTACAACTCATGTCTGAGAGTGCCGCCTAAGTGTTTGCGTCATTGTTTCCCTACCGATACCACAGAAGCCTGATTGTTGAGACAATGAACTGAACAGCGTATTTGTCTTCATAACAATGATTCACGGACTGAAGCATTTCTTTTCTTGTTTAGTATCTCCTTGCATCATACTGTAATATACTTTACCATTATTTGTACATGTGGCACTTTCTTTGGTTCTATAGCTTTAGTTGTCAGGTGCCATTTGTTACCATTAGGCGTTTGTCGTAGCAGCGAGTCATTAGTGTTATTATCTGTATAACTGTCTGTTACCTGATAGAAATATGAATTATTTTGTTCTATACAACATTTCTAATTGTCTTCAGACTCTAGAACAATATTCTTAACAATTTCCAACAATACGTACACAATAAAATAAATTATTATGATCTGTTACATACATTTCCTGTATTGTTTTCGGATTGCTCTTGCACTACAGGAAGCTCTTGATCGATCGATCAATCAATCAATCAATCAATCAATCAATCAATCAGTCATAATTAATATGCATTTAGGGCTATCGTCCAGATGACAAATTCCCTATAAATTGTTTATCTAGTATTTTCTAAAATGATTTTAAAGAACTTGGTAATTTATCGAATGACTGGATGACGACTCGCACAATTCAGAAAGATGGAAATGTGTGTGTGAAGAATGCAGCTCTCAGTCACGTACTGAGTATTTGAAGTGTCAAGTAGGACTCTGTGTGCAATGTTCTGTTAAGTCCCATGTTCGCAAGCAGTACTCCCTAATTGTGGATATTTCAGATTGCTGTCTCCATTCTTTGTAATATATTAGTATGTTAGTATAGAATTGATAAGTTTCTGTATAACATTGATTTTGTGTGTGTGCATTTTGAAAGGTATAATCATCAGTTTGTAGTAGATTTATTCAATTTATTATAAATAATAATACCCTTTCTACTTATAAATATAATGCACTGAGTAAAGGCCAGCCAAGTTCTTCCAATACTGCAACAGCTAAGGAAGTATTGCATCTGTTGACTACAGGAGTGCCTAGTAGTGCCGCATGGCACCCACCTGTTTCTCACAAGCAGGGGTGCTGAGCGACGCAAAATAGAAAATTCATACTTAAGTGTAATTGTTAAGTACAAACATAAACACAAAAAAGGATCCTGTGGAAGAAAAAAATTCAGGCGTTCAAGGGTTAATGTGGACTGATGCAGAAATACCATTCTTTTAATTCTGAGCAGTGTACAGACAAAACTCTTATTTTATATATACAGTATATATATTTATATATATATAAATTTGTACAGTCGTCTCTCGATAATTTGACACTCGTTAATTTGAATCCCTCAATAATTTGAAGTTTTTTCCTTGTCCTGTGAAAAATACTCGATAAATTGAAAAAATTCAATGTTATTTGGTCCCCTTGAAGTTGTAGGAATGGCATCTTGCTCGCCGACATTCTATAATTTGAAGTCGGGCTTCCTTACTCTCTATAATTTGAAGTCGGTGATTACAGTATGTATTGTTATCGTGCACAGACCTGTCGTTTGTTTACATCAGTAATGAAATGTATGAATGAGTTTGCAGTCTTGAGTCTTCTTTCAAACGTTAAAGTGTGTTACAGTATGTTAAGGTTTGATTTGTGTAATTTTTATGTATCAAAATGAGTTCAAGAAAGAACAAGTGTCTTTCCATAAGTGAAAAAAAAAGCGTGTGATTCAAGCTGTGGAGGATGGACAATTTTTAAAAAAATGTCGCCAAAAAGTTCAGTATTTTACCATCGACATTGTCGATGATTTTGAAAAATAAAGATCGCGTCACCGAAAGTCCCTTAAGTGCGAGTAGGAAAAGGTCACGTAAGGGTAAATTTCCCCATCTTGAAGAGTGCTTGCTTAAGTGGATTTGACAGTGTAGAGGACAAAACGTGCCCCTGGGCGGTTTCATGTTGAAGGAAAAAGCCAAGTCTTTTGTGCAGTCTCTTGCGATTAAAGGATTTGCAGCAAATGAGGGGTGGCTTTCAAATTTCAAAAACCGGGCGAGTTGGCCATGTGGTTAGGAGCGCGCAGCTGTGAGCTCACATCGGGGAGATAGTGGGTTCGAACCCCACTGTTGGCAGCCCTGAAAATGATTTAAGGCTGTACCTTAATTAAGGCCATGGCCGATTCCTTCCCATTCCTAGGCCTTTCCTGTCCCATCGTCGCCATAAGACGTATCTGTGTCGGTGCGATGTAAAGCAACTAGAAGCTTATTTCAAAAACCGACACACCATCACATTTAAAAAGATCTGCGGATAGAGCGCCAGCATGGATAATTCCATTTGTTCTGAATGGATTGACGAACTAAATGAACTTTTAAATGACCCAAGGAACATATTCAACACAGACAAAACTGGGCTTTTTTATAAATGTCTTCCTGACCGCACTCTGACATTCAAAGATGAGAAGTATCATGGAAGAAAACTGAGCAAGGAAAGAATAACTGTCCTTCTAGCATGTAACATGGACAGATCTCAAAAGTTGAAACCACTCATTATAGGGAAATCTGCGAAACCACGCTGCTTCAAAGGAATAAAATCGCTGCCCACAGTTTATCGGTCAAACAAAAAAGCATGGATGGCGGCAGAGTTGTTTAATGAATGGCTGACCTCAGTTAACAGTGACATGAAAAAGGAAAAATGCAAAATCTTACTGTTTTTGGACCACTGCACCATGCATGATAACCCAACACCATTAGACCACGTAAAACTGATTTTTTTTTCCACCCAACACGACAAAAGATTGTAACCATTAGACCAAGGCATTATTCAAAATTTAAAAACTCTCTACCACAGAGAATTTGTTTCTCTTGTGCTGGATAGCATCGAAAAAGGTGAGAAGGCGAACATAACAGTTTTAACCACTATAATCATGATTGATTAGGTCTGGAAATATGTCAACCCTACCACCATTTATAACTGCTTCAAAAAGTGCAGGTTTAAGCAAACTGAAAACGTGGAACAGTCACCACCAGAGCCGCCAAACGAATTTTGACTCAGGATGGGGACTTCTACCTAATTGTGAAGAGTTAACGTTTAAGGATTACATTCAAGCTGACGATGACATCGGTGTCCACGGTACCCTAACCGATACTGAACTGTTGGATTTAGCCTCTCTGGATGAGGACGAGGAAGAAACGAAGAAGAACACCCACCAGTTCTAGTCACATTGAGTGAGGCAAGGACATCTCTTACTACCCTATGCTCCTAAGCCCTCAGAAGGGGCACAAATGACGATTTCTTCTCAGCTCTCACCACTATCGAAAATTCATTGGACAATGATAAATGAAAGTCGCTCACTCAAAAGAAATTTACGGACTTTTTTTCAAAATGAACATTTCTGTATGAACATTCAAATGAACATTTCTGTATGAACATTTCATAATTGTACAAATGTTGTGAAGGAAATGAGTAAGTATAAGTGAAACTCTTGTTTATTTGAATTTTTCCCTCCCTCCCTCTTGGTTACTTGAACTCTCAGTAAATTGAACTTTATCTCTGGTCCCTTTGAGTTTCAAATTATCGAGAGTCGACTGTATATGAAATGTACAGAACTACAATATCATACTATATTAGTATGGTTCTGTACTGTCCTTCTAAGTAACAATAATTTATTGTTGACTACAATGAACACACACTGATGCATACATACAAATTCTGACTGTTGTACTTATTTAATACGTATAAAAAATTAGAAATGTTTCAGACTGAGACTGATGGATGTGCAGTGACATATATACAAGTAGATGATTACTTTTCCTCACTGTACAGACTAAGTGATGTGCTACAATACATTGTAAGAAGTGGGAGGACGTGTTACAACTTTTGTCACCAATTACTTAGGTAGGATGTTTTAATAATGAATGAATGATAAAAACTCTGTTGTAGATATATGCAAAAATACAATGGTATCTCCAATTCCATGCAAATAACATGGCTAGGTCTCTTGATTTTACGGCAGTTTCTTCTGCAAGCTGGAACTCTCCGAATGAAGTAGAACCTGCAACATTACATAAATTGATTCAGAGAGTTTCTCTTTTAAATTCTAAGGGGGTAGAGTCTCCTCAAATCTTAGTTAAACTAGGTTGTGAATTGTAAATGAAATTTATCTGATAGCCTTGGTTATTTTGATCATGTGGCTGAACCTTTAGGCTTTCTACAAGTAAATTGTGGATACTGCTGTAATTCATCCATGCTGATATCTCCAGATGATGACACCAAAAACTTAAATACCTTTCAAAATGATACCTCCTACTGATTCCTTCTAAAGTTTCAACTCTACCCAAGAGTAAAGATAGGTATTTCAAAATACCAACAATATGCAGAACAAAGATTTGTGATGCAAGTCACCAATCATTGTTTGAAATAAGTAAGTGTGATATAAGTTTCATATGAACTTAACCAGTTTTGTTACAAAATACAATATCTATAGGAAAATACTCTACAGTCTTCACATGACCACACACTTAACCTGTCTTCATCAGAAGAACAAACCACGATTTTTAGTACTGTGTAGCATGTTGAGATCAGGATAACTAGTGCCTAATGTTCTCTCATGCACGTTACACTGTACATAATACTTTTATTTTGCTGGAAAGAAAAGAGGTTGTTACATTCCACGTTGCAGCTGGCCACGTTTATGAAAGTTGCTTCAAAGACCTTCTCGATGTTGTCTGGTAACACTGGAATTTTGCTGTATCAGGAAGCATGTCAATATCATTGTAATGCTATTGAAGCTGATAGAAATATGTTAGCTACCAACTGCACCAAAAATTAAAGTTACCAACCGCCTTAATTCTTATCAATTGGTTGAAATTCAGGAAAAGTAAATTAGGAACCAGATACTCAGTGAAACTACGATATGTGCTGCTTGATACAACCTTACTCTGTTAAGACATTGGGATAGTGGTAAGACAACTAAAGTAAAGCTACCCTAAACACTGGCCCTTTGCATGGTCTGCTGTGTTACAGGACTAGGTGTTGACTGCTTTTATCCCTCCAGTACAATTTTGAAAATGAGGAAAGAATTATGCTACCTTTATTAATGTGTATCCAGAGTAAAATTACTGAAATGACTTGTAATGAATACTTTTTGAGTAATTTTTACTTGTAATTGTTATTTCTTACAAAATTTAACTTTTTACTCAAAATTTACTTCTTGAAATAAAGTTGTAATTGTTTCATTCTAGTAACTGATATACATGGAAGAAGAAACAGAAAAATAAAGTGATGATAACACTTTCAGTTCAACTACAGCAGAGTCAATAGCTTTTACCAGTGCTGCATGAGATACCTCTCCAGTTTTCAATACTTCCAAAGACATCAAACTCCACACCAGACTATTCATCATATCATCAGGGAATGCAAGATTCGAGCCTATCACGGTAATGAAGCTGACTTCCTGCTGGTAACTCCAGATGCTGTACGCTGGATTGAAGAACTAGATATACAATTGTGAAGCACAAATTACTTTGTTTCTCATCTGTAAATATGTCTATATATATATTACTGATATTGTCTGTATAAGCCATACTCCAAATAAAATATCCTAAATTACCCATACACACATATCTTTTCAAGGACTCCTATTGGATATCTTTTCAGCAAATTCAGCAACGTATTTTCTGCCAAGAGGTCAAGGAATAGTGATGAGAATTTTAAGAACCAATTACTTTGTAAAGCAAATAGCAAATTATTTGAAATGCTGAAGTTCACTTACTAAAATAAAAATGATGGAAAAATATAATTTTGAAGGTTTTAAGGTATCATGTTTAGTCTTACTTGGTGATAACAGCCAATATGATAAAAAGTAATTTAAAAACCCTCAAAAAATGAACTAAAATTGATTTCTTTGTGAACTTTGGTATCATTCCAGCCTCATGTGGAAAAAAAAAAAGTCAGTGATTTCCTTCTGTCTGTCTGTTAGGTCATCAGCCCAGAGGCTGGTTGGATCCTCAAATAGCACCACCAAAATTTATGCGGTTACAAGGAAACCACAAAAACCAATGGCAGCACCAAAATGAGGCGTACTAGGCAAGACGAGGAGTGAGTTAGTTTGCCATTGCTTTCCTCACTGGGTCAGAAAGTGCTATTGCAGCACGACTGACCCTATGAGCAACACCTTTCATAACACTCAGATGCACTAGTCGTGCTCTGAATGCCATTACTCAGCACCACCCATACCCCAGCAGCTTCCATATTGTCACAGCCATGGATGAGACTGGGACTTCGGTGAAAGCTACACTTTACTCTGGCCTGTGCCAAAAGATGGATACAAAAGTACTGTATCCATCAAGAAATGGCAGCAGGCAAAGTGATTTCCTTAAGACTGATATTCTATGAAGTAATTGTTTTTTTTTTTTTTTTTTGTTTTTTTTTTGCAAGTTGCTTTACTTTGCACCGAGTGAGAAGGAAGCAGCCGTGGCCTTAATGAAGGTACATCCCCAGCATTTGCCTGGTGTGAAAATGGGAAACTATGGAAAACCATCTTCAGGGCTGCCGACAGTGGGGTTCGAACCCACTATCTCCCGAACACTGGACACTGGCCGCAATTAGCGACTGCAGCTATCGAGCTTGGGGAATTGTATTTTACACTTGTTGAAAAAGTAATCTGTAATTGTAACTGATTAAAATAATTCTCATGTAACTGTAATTCAGCCCAATTATTTGTTTCTTTTACTTTTCCCATCCCTGTGTGTGTCAATCAACATGACTTGAGGATATCGATTTGCACAGCAGCAACGACTCTACCAAGGCCAGAAGATAGCTCATTGCTAAGGTACTGGTATTAGCTGGAATATTCATTGTTCTCCAGAGGAAAATTGAAATATCTCTGGATCAGTGTGATGGTGTTAGCACTGATAATTGCTCAGTTATGATTTCAGAGGTAAGGTGCCGAGAAAAAAGTTGTGAAATAATTCTCTCTCTGACATGATAGAGATTCTGCCTGATCAAAATTCAATTGGGATCATAAAGAAAAAACAGTAATTGCCTTTGCAAATAAGTTAGTTTAGAGAAATCAGTGCCTGAGCAATGCCTTTGTGGGCTATATGAAATGAGCTGGAGGAGAAATACATTGATATGTTGTAATTCGCAACATATTTTGCTAACATCACTGAGCCTGCCTCAAAAAATCCTGACAGGGGTGACTAACTCAGCAACAGATGAACATGTTTAACAAAACTTTATGCAATTCTGAGTTTATAATTTCAGCTTTTGTCCTTTGTGATGTAGTGCAGCTTTTCAGGTGACTCAGGTCGTCATAATTCCTGAGGGAAAATTGTTAACACATTTCGCTCCCAGCTCCATCCATGGGCACTGTCTCTCGCAGTCCAGCGATTTTTAGATGCCACGCTGGAACCGAAGGCCAGCATTCCTTCAACTAGCGACAGGTTTTGCTCTGGGGTGTACACTAAAGGAAACTGGTCACTAAGCTGTTCTGGTATCGGCTGAATTTTGTAGAACCTATCTGCAATGTCGTGTTGTCTGTTGTCATTGAAATGAAGGAAGGATATTATACTTTCAAAGCGATTCCTAGGCATTGTTTTAGAAAAAATTGGAGTTTCAAAAGTGGGATTCTCCACCCAGTATATTTTTACATCTGGCTTCCTAATAATACCAGTAATGAACATTAGCCCTAAAAATTGCTTCATTTCTGACTCTGAAACTGGTTTCCATGTCGGCATTACTGAATATTGGTATTACTGAATACTTCGTGAATGATCATGGCACTGTACTAATTACCTGTTCTGCGTACAGATTTGTCTGATCACAAAA
Source organism: Anabrus simplex (assembly GCF_040414725.1). Classification (NCBI taxonomy): domain Eukaryota; kingdom Metazoa; phylum Arthropoda; class Insecta; order Orthoptera; family Tettigoniidae; genus Anabrus; species Anabrus simplex. The sequence continues at coordinate 1,148,208,630 of NC_090265.1, read as the reverse complement.
ATACATGATAAAATCCTCGGACAAAATTTTATTGATTGTCAGACATAGGCTTGGCTGCTTCCTTCCCACTCCTAGGCCTTTCCTATCCCATCGTCGCCATAAGACCTGAACCATGCCTGGTGGCATGTTCATAAATGTGACTTTTTCAAATATGTAAATGGCTTCCTATGGCCTCAATTAGAATGACTTATGCGTTTCTGATGAAGTAATAGAGAGGGCAGCACTGTCTGATATAAACATGGAAGATCATTCCTTTTGCGAGACAAGGAGTATTATCTCTTTAAAGGGAATCTTTGCTTTGTTTATGAGAGATTAATTAACAATGGAGCCCGCACAGAAAAGAGCTGCATTCCTATCTTATAAATGGACGTTTAGTGTATTCAAACCAAGCTCATACTAACATGCATCTTAATATTTTGATTATTCATAATGGAGGTACGTTAATTCTTGTTTCTTTGTTTTTACCTTTCTTTAGTACTATTGGCCCTATTGAATATAGCTGATTGGTATGCGTCTTCTGCCACAAACAGCATGAGTGGGACGTGTGTCTGATAGTGTGTTTGTGACTATGCCATGTTAGTAACTGGGTCTCAAAATTTGGTTCTATTTATGTGCACTGCATCGTATGGTATTTCACCATCAAATATATGTATGCTCTCCGTGTCGACTGGAAGCTTCATTCTCGTCGTACGAGGCGCGTGACATGATGGTTATGAATACGGGATTCCTCCGACCCCTCTGTATTATTGTTTGCGTCGTGCACACTGCTGTCTGGTGAGTTCGAGACCAGGTGAGTCACCCTATATGAATTGGTGTTGTGCCTGGGTGCGTGTGTGTGTGTGTGTGTGAGTGAGGGGAGTGGAAAGACAATGTATCGGTCAGTTGTATTTTCGTTTGTGATTTTGTTACTGTACCTTCTGTTTGTTCCTGGTACAGTATTGCTTATTCTATCTTGGTCTCTGTCTCGGGCGCTTGCTTGCCTTGAGGCAGCCATGATTGTTTTCTTTTATTCTGTTGGGCTACAGTATGTGCATGCCTGTGTTTTCTCCTTTTGATTTAATTCACTTCTTTGGTCTAGAGACGTTTCTCTCTCTGGCGTGCTATTATCTAACGTTTTGGTTTTACCCTTTTTCCCCCTCAATTATGCATGGAGCCTTTTTTCGGATGAGCTATGACTATTGTTGTTGTGTGGATAATGAGCGCAAAGAGGGATATGCTGTGAATGAAGTAAATCTCGTAAAAAGAACGACCTAGTTGGGCCGTGTGAGCTGTATAATTACCTGCACATGATGTAACCTGGTTACTTTTGAGGCGGCAAGTTTGTGGTAATATTTATTTCTATCATGGAGTGTAAAAATGCCGCACTCACGCCGTAATGTTCAGACATCCATTGAACGAGGTATGCTTATGATACAATATTTTGCCCTTTTTTAATGTTATTGACATCACAGTTTTACCTTTCTGCTTCAATCTTATTTCATCAATAATCCCCCTGTGGGTGGGGGCGGTAGAATAACACCCACGGTATCCCCTGCCTGTCGTAAGAGGCGACTAAACAGGGCCTCAGGGGCTCTGAACTTTGGAGCGTGGATTCGCGACCATGGGGCCCTCAGCAGAGTCCTGGCATTGCTTCCACTTACTAGTGCCAGGCTCCTCACTTTCTTCTATCCTAACCGACCTCCCTTGGTCAACTCTTGTTCTTTTCTGACTCCGACGCTATTAGGTTTGCGAGGGCTAGGGAGTCTTTCATTTTCACGCCCTTAGTGGCCCTTGTCTTCCTTTGGCCGATATCTTCATTTTTCCTTCTGATTAGTGTTATATAGAGGATGGTTGCCCAGTTGTACTTCCTCTTAAAACAATAATCACCACCACCACCACCTTTCATCAATAAACCTCCATTTAAATTTTATTTAAATTTTATTGTTGTATTTTAGACTGATGTGATATCCTTATTCATCAATAATGAGGATTGTTTCCAGCTCAAGACTGTTCTCTGCTGGCCTTTTCTAGTCGCGGTTCACACCTCATTTTTCCCTACGTGTGCATGATTTTACGTCTTAGAATATTGCTAGGGAAGGGGGGCATTGCAGACCTATCTGTGTCAGTGCGACGTAAAGCAAATAGCAAAATAGTAGCAAATCTTCAGGGTGTGGAAAGTAAAGACCTTCAAAATGCACATACTACCCATCTACGTGAGAGAATTCTTGATCACTTCCCACAACTGAAAGCTTAACTTTCAGGCAGAGATTTCTTTCTGTATCGAGATCATGGTAATATTTTTCAAAATGTTCATTCTGAAAACCTGGATGACGATGCTGTTGCATGTGAAAGATACATTAAACAAATTAGAAAGGTAATATCCTAGTAAAAATAAATAAAACATTTGATAGTCTCTGGAATGATGATCAACAGACTGCAAGCATTCCTCCAGAACTTCTGGCTCTAGTGTGTTATTTACTCCTTGGTTACACATAAGCAGCATCCCACCCTGCTTTGACTATCATCAAATTAATAGTTTTCAACCACAGTGAAAGCATGCTGAAATGCAACATTATTCATCACAAGAAAAGTCATGAACCACCTGTCAGTATTAGGAAGAACATAAAGTACGACAATAATTGAAGGCATGCATGAAACCTGATGAGCATTTACAGGATCTTCATATGAACAAGAAAGTGGACACTTAGGATGATTACCCCAGGCTTGCACCAACAGCTGGTTGGAATATAAAAAGGATGCTAAAGTACTTGGTGTACCAGGAAAGAACGTTCTGGACCTGGTTCACTTCAGGCAACACATCGGTGAATCTTTGATCCTCTCTCAAAAAGTGTGGCCGTCCAAGTGCCAATGCAGAACGTGATGTATCAGAAGTGAAGAGACACAAGCAAGCTGAGCAGCATCCAATCAATGAAGTACGTTTGGATCAAATTAACCACGTGCCAGGGTTTGATGACAAAAAATTTGCATCAAGATGCAAGGCTTCAGAATGCAACAACAGAATGCACTTCTTGTGCCTAAAATGTCAAGTTCACCTTTGCATAATGAGGGAACACAATTGCCTCCAGAGTTATCATACTCCATAAACCTGTAGAGGAAGAAAGTTTTTTCATTCTTCAGGCACTGTTTCTGTGCTATTGACTAGTGTCTCCAGATAACTTGAATGCAATCTTAGGCTCTGAATTGCCAATACCAAACTTTTGTGTTACTTCTTGGCCGTTTTTCAAAAATTTTCTTTTTTCTTTTGTGGTGGATTTTTAGTAATAATATTTTGGTATATTCTTATTTAGAATCTTTGATATATTGTTTTGGAACTTATTTTATGACTAATTTACATAATATTTACTTGGATAGATTGAATAAAACTGTATAAATAATATTAATTATGTCTTGTACTCTGCAACCTTCGAGTCACAGTGTACATTACAGTGCACATTAAAAATCTCTAAAACTGCTCGACATAGGTGTTCCAAGCTCAGATATAATTAATCACAAGGTTTCATTTAGCAAGTGTGCCAAATTTTAGAATTGTTGGTCGATTAGAAAAAATGTGTGACTGAAAGGGCTAATGAAGCTAATAAAGGATTCTAAAAGAAATCTCTGGCAAAAGCTATGTGGAAATCTGGACAGTGATATCTAGGGGGCGGGATATAAGATAGTAACTGGTCGACTAATCAACAGGGTACCAGTTCAGATCCCAGCTAATGGAAGGAAAGCCATAGTGATGGAGTGGTTTCCTTGTACTAATGACAGACTTGAAATGGAGTCAGATTTTAGTGTTGAAGGACTGTTTACTGTGGTTGAGTTACAATAGGTAGCATGCAATATGAAGACTGGTAAGGCACCTGGTGTAGATGGCATCCCACCAGAAGCCATCAAGTTTGCAGTTGAGGTGGTACTTGATTGGATCTTATCAGTCTTCAACGACTTACTGAGAAAGCATGAATTTCCCGATGAGTGGAAAGTAGCCATGCTAATGCTGTTATTGAAGGCAGAGAAACTATCATTAGATCCATCAGCGTACAGGCCACTTTGGTTATTAAACACCTTGAGCAAGCTTTACGAAGGATTGATTAAAACAAGACTGGAGAAAGAATTTGAACAACAGGGAGGACTTTCTTTGAACCAGTTTGGATTTAGAAAGGGCAGAAACACAACCCAAACTATTGAGAGGGTGATTCAAATACAGGCAGAAAGCAGCGAGAAATGGGCTGTTTTGATAACACTAGATGTCAAAAATGCTTTTAACGCTGCTTCTTGGAGCATTATTTTGAGAGAATTCGTAGGAAGAACATTTCTCAGTATCTACAACAAATAATTGCTAAGTACTTCAAAGGATGAAGAATATGGCTTGATGATTTAGAAGACCTTGAAATGAGTGCTGGCATTCCACAGGGATCTGTCCTAGGACCCACCTCGTAGAACATTCTATATGATGGCGTCCTACGTCTGCAGCTGACGAAAGGGACAATATCTATCGGTTATGCAGATGACCTTGCAATATTGATAATAGCAGAGAATGTAGAGGAACTGACCTTCTGAGTAAACGAATCACTGAGACGAGTTAACCTATGGATGGTAAATAATAAATTGAGACTGGCATCACATAAGACTGAAGCTGTAATTTTGAAAGGTTCCAGGAATTGGAACAATGTCTGCTTCTTATTAAATGATACAGAGATTGTCCCAGAGAAGTCTGTACAATACCTTGGGGTTCTTATTGACAGGAATTGCACATTTGGTGCATATGTGAAGGCAGTAACTCAAAAGGCAGAGAAGAAGGCATTGGCATTAGCTAGACTTATGCCTAACATCGGAGGACCAAGAACAGTTAAGAGACAGATTATGTGCTCTGCAGTATATTCCATTACTTTATGCTGCACCTATCTGGCACAATGCACTCAGGAAGAAGATTCACCGAAGAGCTATGGAAAGAGTACAAAGGAAAATGCTGCTCAGAGTTATTTGTACTTATCGAACTGTTTTGACAGCAGCTTTACAAGTTGTAGCTGCCAGTATTCCAATTGACCTGTTTGTGGTAAAGAGAAAACTTTGGCATGAAAGGGGTGTGGCTATATCTGCTGAAGAAAAGAAACCTTGAGGAACCAGCTCTTACTAGACTGGCAAGGCCAATGGGATGGCACAACCAATGTTGGCTAATGGACAAAAAAGCTAATACCCGACATAGGAGGCTGGCTTAAAAGTAGACATTGGCAGGTAGGTTACTTCCTGTCACAGGTCCTGACAGGACATGGAAAATTTGGCGTACACGCCATGAAGATGGAAAAGACGGAGGGAAATGGTTGTTGGTACTGTTCTGAAAGGGATACAGTAGAACGCACTTTTTTCTACTGTGTTCGGTGGGAAGAAGAACGAAGGAAAGCCTGGCAACAACTTGGCCGACAACTCATGCCAGGGAATCTGATTCAGATCATGTTGGAGAGTCCGCTTGCCTGGAACACAGTAAAGGCAATGGCGACATGCATTATGGGGATGAAGGAGAAAGAAGAGAAAGGAGGAACATAATAATATAAATCACTCCATTCTCATGTCATGCCATCAAGTAGTTCCAGAATGGGCTGAGTGAAGAGGGCAGGGGTTTTTAGTTGGTGGAAATCCAACTCCCACACAGCGTGGTGTCTTTGGAAGATTTTCCCCTGCCACAAAAAAAACTTGTACTACTACTACTACTACTGCTATTACTCAAACATTTTCATTCCTGCCCTGTAGCGGGAGGTGGGCCTCTTAGACGGTTACACAGTCTCTCAGGCCGGGAGATTTGTTACGGTGAAGGAGATGCGCAGAGAAGGTGAGGGGCTTGGCGGCTGTGGCCTATACTAGGAACTTTCCCGGAATGTGCCTTAGTGCGGGAGAATGGAAAACCACTGTAAACCGTTCTCAGGACAACCGATGGTGGGGATCAGCCATGAATTCTAGCCCTTTCCCGTCTCCCGAATACAGAGGCGTAGAAGCATGGCCACTTGTGGGCAGAGATCCACTCTGCATCTACATCGTGTTAAATCGTCATTTGCAAAACTTTGTTTTTGAGTGCTGTAGAATATTGGGTGTTAAAAAGGTTGTTGACAAATACATAGTTACATACCTGCATGTCACACTGGCTCATATTTAAATCCCAGTGGAGGAGCTTCTTTGTGCAACACAAGGGAAAATATATTGAAAAAAAAAAAGAGAACCATATACAATATTAACATGAAATTTTGGCAGTAGGTAACTGTTTACAATTACTCACTTAAAATGAGATTTTTGTTTGATAGACCTTGAAACAGTTTGGAGTCCAGCATGAAAGTAATGTGAAAGTTATGCTCATCATCACTTTCCAAATCACTACTGAGCCCTTATTGAAGTGCTCATTTAATTAATCAGTCATTTATTTGAATGTACAGAGAATATTTCATTTTATTAAGTACTAGTAACCGGCAGGAAACATCTACATTCAGCAGCACATGTCGCAATTTCTCCAGGGAGCGTGGAACTCTGGTTTGTTTGCTCACCAGTTAAGTTTGGAAGGTGGAATTTTGACATGACACACACAAAGCCGAACAAGGGAACAATAGAATTCCAACAGACAACATTTCCGATGCCCAGCGAGAGACTAGGGTCACTTATAAGAGATGTTTGAAGTAAGCGTCAGGTACGCGATGTGTTGAGCCAATGAAAGGATAGAGCCACCGTCGATATGGCAAGGCTTCGATCTAGGGAAGAGGTTGCCCCAATCGAGGATACGATGGCGTCTTCGAGGACGAGTTAATAAAAACAATGATCGTGTCAGTTAGTTACCCTATTATTCAGTGAGATTCTGTGCAGGTAACATCGTAAGAAGAAGTTTTTATTCACGCGAGTGATTGTGTGTGGACTTGTAAGATTTTGTTGGAAGACGCTCAGTCTGAATTTGATATACTCAAGTTTTCTAATACTGGGAGAATGGCATTTAACTTACGATTACCAAAGGGAGGGAACAGTTCCATTTAATCATGTCAAATGCATAGTAGCCTGCCTGTGTAAATAGTTTCCGAGGGTATAAACTATACAATTTCCAGGCCAGCCATTTATAAAATGGGAAATATTTGACCTAGTTATGGGAGTAGATAAGAGAAGCGACTGAATGGGTACTGGTTTCACGGTCAGTGGGATTTACCCCCCCGGCTGTAGTATTATAGTAACCGGCAGGTTGATATTGACCTACTTTCTACATCATGAACGAGCGGATATTTTAGACGACATCCGGGAGCAGAAGCAGCAACGGAAAATACGACATCACCTTTCCTCCCCTCGATGGAGACAAAAGGACTGATCCAAGTCTTTCCTGAAGGCAGCATCATCATCGATATGACTGGCTAAAAACAAGATGGGGTCGGCTGTCTCCTGAGGACGAGCGGCCATAAGTCAACAAAACAGATGAGTACAGAGTTTTAATGTAATTATGTGAGTATGAACGTGTTTAATATTGCAAAAGGGGGTAGGTGAACTTGATATTTAATTTCTGTAGATGTAGCTTTGTTTGGAAGGACTACATCCTGTTTAAAGTAAATGATAGGAAGCTTGTTTATGTAAATATAAATTGTAACATAAATGTGGACCATTTGCATGAGGTCCCAGCTTGCTTTCTTACATTTTATTCTGATTTATTTAGCTGAGTGGTTAGCGTCATGATTTTTACAAGTCAGTCTTTTTCTTTTGGCCTTATATATTTTTTTGATTTGTTTTGTTTTGATATTTGAGACGCAGTGTACGTCTCGGGGCTTAATTGTAAATGTAATTAAGGATTCAAATTAAAGTCAGGAAGGAGTAGATTAAAGTATTATTAATGGGAACTCAAAATGTATGGAAACATGCCGTCACATTTTCTGGGATTTATTGCACGATGTGTGAATGAGAGTGTGTAAGACGGTGGAGTGTGGATCCACGAATTGGTTAGCGTCATCTTCATGACTATTTTGTATGTCGAGGTTGTAAATTAGTAATGGATTCACGAGTTCCACGAACGCTGTTGCGTATTTCGAGTTCCGAATATTAGAATAAAATTTCTGTAAAATTTATTATTATTAATTTATTATTATTACTATTATCAATATGAGTTTCTCGCGATGTAGGATTGAGATATTTCAGTAACTTTCTGATGTTCCGACATGACCGATTGTCAATGTGGCAATTTCTTAGTTTCAGTTTATCATATTTATTACAGAGTTGGCCAATTTATTATTCATGTTTACTTTGTGCACAAGCGCGTTGATTTGTGACCAGCGCGGTCGTGTTTCTTTCATGCGAGTGAATGTTAGACGACGTCCTTCATATTTCTTCAGTTTTACGCAACTTTAGGACATGAGATATTATTTTGTGTGATTTTGAGTAAGAGGACGCATTCCTCATCGGAAGGGCCTGCATTTCCTTGATTGTGTGACTTGCCTGGGGTAGACTTTTGAGCAGCGTGTGTAAAGGGTTGGACCCTGTGGTTTTTGTATTGCTGCTTTATTTTGGGAGACGTGGATCTCCACTTTGAGTCATTCCGCCGTGTGTTGGCGAGGGTGATATGTTTGTCTACTGAGGAGAGTTTTATTTGAGCGGCCCGTACTTCGTGATTTTATCGTTTCTGTCCATGTCTCTATGGTTGTTGTAGTTGACGTGAGTTTTATATCGTGATGTTTTGTTCAGATTTTCTTTTATGATATAACCGCACTGAGGAATATTTGTGTCATGTAATCTCTTCCAGGATACAACATTGAATTAGGTATTGAAAGGTAAAGCCTACTCTGTCATTTTTTATGAATTTGGGTCACGTAATTTCATTTCAGGAATCCACGTTGATTTGTGCATGATATTGTAAAGTCCACCAGTTGATTGATTTGGTGTCATGTAATTATTTTTTCAGGAACCTGTGTTGAATAGAAAGTGTTGCTTAACATGTAATTATGTTTCCTTTATTTTTGTTCAGGCTTTGAGTGGACGCGAGTCGCGTGAATGTCGCATGCTTTCCTTGGTGAACCCTGAAAAATATAATATCATGTTTTTGTTTCTTTGAATGTATATATTGCCATTTACCTGTTTTTGATTTGTGTGGTTCCGATCCACATTGTTTGTAGTGCTCATGAGATTGCTCATGACTCGAGATGTATATATTGTGTGCGTAGGATGTTTTACCACTCAGCGTGTTATATATTGTACAGTTAGGTTAGTTTTGTCCTCCCTTTTGTGCATTAGATCACATCTTTTCTTAAGGTTAGGGACCCCACTGCAATGTCAAGTGTGCAGAAATGGGGAACGTACTCATCCACAGTTAAAAAGTGTTAACAAAAAGTAATGCCAGGAGCGTAGTGTGAGCATGCAAGCCCATGTGTTAAAATTAATGAAACTTCAAGATTTGATTGGATATGTTAAGTATGTGTGTCGGCATACACTGAAAATTTGTAATATATTCTGATTCTCAAGATGGACTTTATCAAGCTGAGAAAAAAACTGAACAATCTAAGTAATGTAAATCTGGATTATTTGATACTTTTGCTATTTTTTAAAAATATTTATCTTGTTTATTTTAATAAACAGATTTTCCTCCAAAACTGACATCATGCTTTGCCTTGCTTTATTTGTAGTTTTAATTGACCTCACCGTGTCCGTATTTAGTTATATGTTGCCTATCAAGATCCAGGGTGTGTGTATTTTAGGGCATTATTTTTTATCATAGTTTGGACTGAACACGCCTGGGATTGGCTGACTAGTCTGGGGCAAATTACCTTGATGGTTGAAACGGGGACACTAGTGATTTTTACAAATTTGACTCATTTACACTATTTACACTCAACTCAATCAATCAATCAATCAATCAATCAATCAATCAATCAATCAATCAATCAATCAATCAATACTGATCTGCATTTAGGGCAGTCACCCAGGTGGCAGATTCCCTATCTGTTGTTTTCCTAGCCTTTTCCTAAATGATTTCAAAGAAATTGGAAATTTATTAAACGTCTCCCTTGGTAAGTTATTCCAATCCCTAACTCCCCTTCCCATAAATGAATATTTGCCCCAGTTTGTCCTCTTGAATTCCAACTTTATCTTCATATTGTGATCTTTCCTACTTTTATAAACGCCACTCAAACTTATTCGTCTACTAATGTCATTCCATGCCATCTCTCCACTGACAGCTCGGAACATACCACTTAGTTGAGCAGCTCTTCTTCTTTCTCTCAGTTCTTCCCAACCCAAACTTTGCAACATTTTTGTAACACTACTCTTTTGTCGGAAATCGCCCAGAACAAATTGAGCTGCTTTTCTTTGGATTTTTTCAAATTCTTGAATCAGGTAATCCTGGTGAGGGTCCCATACACTGGAACCATACTTTAGTTGGGGTCTTACCAGAGACTTATATGCCCTCTCCTTTACATCCTTACTACAACCCCTAAACACCCTCATAACCATGTGCAGAGATCTGTACCCTTTATTTACAATCTCATTTATGTGATTACCCCAATGAAGGTCTTTCCTTATATTAACACCTAGATACTTACAATGATCCCCAACAGAAATTTTCACCCCATCAATGCAGTAATTAAAACTGAGAGGACTTTTTCTATTTGTGAAACTCACAACCTGACTTTTAACCCCGTTTATCAACATACCATTGCCTGCTGTCCATCTCACAACATTATCGAGGTCACGTTGCAGTTGCTCAGAATTTTGTAAATTATTTATTACTCTATACAGAATAACATCATCCCCAAAAAGCCTTACCTCCGATTCCACTCCTTTACTCATATCATTTATATATATAAGAAAACATAAAGGTCCGATAATACTGCCTTGAGGAATTCCCCTCTTAATTATTACAGGGTCAGTTAAAGCTTCACCTACTCTAATTCTCTGAGATCTATTTTCTAGAAATATAGCAACCCTTTCAGTCACTCTTTTGTCTAGTACAATTGCACTCATTTTTGCCAGTAGTCTCCCATGATCCACCCTATCAAATGCTTTAGACAGGTCAATCGCGATACAGTCCATTTGACCTCCAGAATCCATGATATCTGCTATATCTTGCTGGAATCCTACAAGTTGAGCTTCAGTGGAATAACCTTTCCTAAAACCGAACTGCCTTCTATCGAACCAGTTATTAATTTCACAAACATGTCTAATATAATCAGAAAGAATGCCTTCCCAAAGCTTACATACAATGCATGTCAAACTTACTGGTCTGTAATTTTCAGCTTTATGTCTGTCACCCTTTCCTCATAAAAATTATCATCTTATAATTCCTGAATATTTTCACTTACAATATCCTCTGAATCACTATCTGAAACACTATTATTAATTTCGGTAATTCCTTGTGTACAGAAACATGTGCGCCACTAGTTGCCATAATGGTTACTGGCTTGGAAGGAATTTGCAATATTTCTGAGTCACACTGTGCATGAGCTGTGAAGATCAAACAGGGGTAAACTTGGAAAAACCCTCGCCCCAACCTTATAGTATTCAAGAACCTTAACACAAGTTCCATCAGTTACAAACGGGTTACACTATAAGAAGATATGTGAGCCTTGGCAATGTGTGGGCTCACTTCGTTATCCAAGTTGTAGGCCATATGAATGCAAGCAGGTGTGCCTCATCACCCAAGTTCATTGGGTTAAGGAGAATGTTTCAAAATGAGACAGAATTTTTGAAGAGTGGACAAAAAGAAGATATCTCACACATGGAGGGACAAAATAATGATTAACCATGTTGAGAGGACATGATGCAGTAGGGATCTAAGGTAAAAGGAGGTGGTAGAAATTACTCAAGACTAAGATCATCATGGAGTAAATAGAGCCTATAACAGAGCTTATAATGATTCCATTGTTTTCAATCTTGCTAGACTAGCAGTCGGAAATATTGTAAAGCAAGTTTAGAATATTACACTCTATGAATTTATAAAATGTGAAGCTTTTATGAGCCTTAAAATCAGTTATAGTCTTTAAGGTTTGTGAAACACTCACATGGCATATCATGCTGGTTGTAGCTTCTCAAGTTCAGGTTGTTTTTCTTCACCATGGTCCTCAGCAGATGAGGTCATGGTGTAACCTTCACCTCTTACATCATTCCATGGCTGTACCTCTGGTCTTCCAAACAGCAAGTATGGCAAACTAGTGGTTGTATACATGGCAGCTGCTATGCAGAAGATAATGGGCCAACCCTGCACTGGATCCTGTAAAAAGTTACATTCAGAATATTTCATGTAATATCATTTATTCTTTCACTTGTTTATTAGATTAGACTGAGGTGAAGAATTTTGTCTACTCTGTGTTATTATGTTATAACAGATACATTTATTTTGTATGGGTTAACATAATTCTGTTCTCCTATTATCCAGAACAATGGTGAATGATAGATTAATAGATTTTGTGCAATACTTAAAGTACCACACAATCATGAACTACCTTTTTACTGGCATGCACTAGGTATGACATAGTAATCTTTGGGGATTGTCGAAAGGAAGCCAAATTCAAATGGATACCTGGAACAAGACATTAGAGGAGTACAGAGATCCTGGTCATGCCAAGAGAAAACAGGAACAGAAGAGGAGGGAGGGGGGATAATCAGACTGAAAGGAGAAGCACTGGAAGTGGTAGATAGCTTCAAGTACTTGGAAAGCGTGATAATGAATGGTAGGATTATTAAAGGAGAAAAGTCAACGAATACAGTAAGATAGAGGATTCTACTGAAGAGTAAGAGATTTGGTATGGAAAGATGATGTTCCAATGGAATGCGGTAGGTGTATAAGAGGGATGAGAAGGTAAGGAGGGAGTTGTAGAAGACAGGTGGTTTAATGTTTTAAAAGGAAGAATATTGCAGGCTAAGGACTCTATTCAGGAACAGAATTCAGGACAGGTATCTGTTAGAAATTTATATGAGTCACTGCAGACAGAACAACAGAGGGAAGATGATGAACAGGGAACTGTTGCTGAGGAGTGCAGAAGTAGGAGGAAAGGGAAATGTAGAGTAGAGGATAGGAAAATAAAGGTGGAACAGGTGCATGGGTAGTAGAAAAGAGATGAGGAAGTAGCTTTTGTGGCTTTCAGGAAAGATAGACTGCATAAGACCGCATCAAGTTTATTAGAAACTCTGATGCCGATATAGTACTATTAAGTTTCAATTAAACATTCTCCATAACTGCGATGGATGCTTGAAGTGGAATGCCAGTGCCCTCTAGTTTTGTAATGCCTTCTGCAATCCAAGTAAAATTGCTCTGAATGTATGCACTATTGCATATACTGATGATGCTGACTGAGGAGGAAATTAATCTACAAGTGACTTAACAGCTTCAAAAGCCAAGTGCCCTGTTGTGTTAAGATAGGTTCAGGTGGAAGGCATTGTGTGGTAGATGTCCTTTATAATATTGAATTCTGATTGTGTCTTTTACAAATACTTATTTTTGTTGACGCTATGAAATTATTTACATTTAATTTACATTTGTAAAATTACTCTCACTTCTTCAGCCACATGTTGTAATGTGAGTTTTAACATGTGAAATGAACAGTGTTAGGGTAAAAAGACTTGCAGTGTTTAAGTGGATTTCAGTACATAGGCTGCAGCATATGAATACAAAGCAAGTACATTACGGTATATACCTGTATGTCTTCAGGCCACAAAACTTTAAACCCTTCGTTAACACATTATGCAATTGTTGCATGGTTTGTTTGCTCCAGGGTTATTATCAAACAGATTAAGTGTGCCTTGGAGGGAGTTTCTGGATCTAGTTTCCCAACAATAATGTTGGCAATATAGCTTCCCAAGGTGTCTGTCGTTTTATCTACTGCGATCCACATACAGGAGTACTGAACATCACTTCAAACAGATTCCAGTATATCCTGGTAACAGTCATCCAGATAATTCTTCCAAAGCATAGACTTGTCTGGAATTAACCTATTGCAATACTTTTCAAGAAATGAACAATATTCTGGCACATATCTTTGAAAAACTCACTGTCTGAACCTGACTGTCCTGTTTAATTTAAGAGTAACTACTTAGAAGACACAGGATGTTTATTGTTTGTGTGCAATGCACTATGTAAATGTTGGTCAGGTTGTGACTTTATGGAACACACTTGGCACACTAGCATTTTCCTGTTCATTGTAAAACATTCCTTAGTAATCAACTACAATCTTAGTTTTGATGCAAGACTATAGATGTAATTAGAGCCATTTTCAATAAGTCCACTTCATGTAAGTTAACAATCTAAAGAGAACACTAATAATATACACTTGTCAACCATCATAACCCCGTATTCTGAGAAAGGATGATTAGTGATAGAGTTGAGGCACTTGGACCTATTGAATTTCACAGACAAAGGGTTGGAAATCCCAATTTTAAAGGAATTATTCTCTTAAGCCAACTTTAGCAATTGAAATATATTTCATACAAAAGGAAATTCGTCAGAAAAATAAAATGGACTGAACCTTATTTTTTTGGGTGAAATTACCTATATATGTAAAAAAATGTTACATTCTTCACATAATATATAAAAATATGTAAAATTAAACTAAGTATAAAATGTCAGAACTGCAATTTACTTTCAGTTGTCTACAAGTAAAGGAGTGGAATATGTAATTACAAAAGTATCTGGGTTCTACCGACAAGACATCATGAGGGAGTTTTTAAAAAAGGAATTATGATTGGTGGAAAATGGTAAATAGAAAAGTAAACAGACTCTTGGATGGGTTTAAAGCAGTTGTTGAGGATTGTGAAAATGGGTATGTACCCTTAAAGGTGGTAAGGAATGGTAAAGACGTGCTAATTTATAACAGAGAAATAAAGAGACTAAAAAGAAGGTGCAGGTGGGAAAGAAATAGAGTTAAAAATGAAGGAATTGAAGGAATTTACTAGGAAATTGAATCTAGCGAAGAAGTCAGCTAAGAATAACATGATGGCAAGTGAGGATCTACAGAAGGCAGAAGTATCCAGTCAGCAGTATGTAAAGATTGTTGGTTACAAGGATAATGTCCAGGTAGAGGAGGTGAGTAATACTAACAAGTATTGAAATTTACCTACAATAATGAAGATATTTACAATAAGATACAAAAGTTGAAAACTAGAAAAGCAGCTGGAATTGATAAGATTGCTGGGGATATACTAATGGGTTGGGATATAGTACCATATCTGAAGTACTTACTTGATTACTAATTGCATGAAGGAGCTATGCCAAATGAATGGAGAATTGCTATAGTAGGCCCTGTGTATGTCCGGTTTCAATTCCTGGCTGGGTCAGGGTTTTTAAATTGTAAATGATTAATATCTCTGGCCTGGGGACTGGGTGTTTGTGTCGTTCTTAACGTTCCTTTCCCCACATTCAACACTCTACACTTCCTCCATTCTAATTACACGCAGATTCATATTACATGGTGCAAGTAGGGGTAAAAGATCTCTATAGGTCAACGCCCTGAACAAATAGCATATTTAAAAAATAGCCCCTATGTATAAAGGAAAATATGATAGACACAAAGCTGGAAAAGCATTATTTCAGATTATAAGAGACATGTTTGTGAAATTAATAACTGGTTCGTTAGAAGGCAGTTCGGGTTTAGGAAAGGTTATTCTTCTGAAGCGCAACTTGTAGGATTCCAGCAAGATATAGCAGATATCTTAGATTCAGGAGGTCAAATGGACTGTATCGTGATTTACTTATCTAATGCATTTGATAGGGTAGATCAAGGGAGACTACTTGTAAAAATGAGTGCAATTGGACTAGACAAGGGAGTGACTGAATAGGATATTTCTAGAAAATGGAACTCAGAGAATTAAAGCAGGTGAGACATTATCTGATCCTTTAATCATTAAGTGGGAAATTCCTCAAGACAGTATTATTGAACCTTTATGTTTTCTTATATATATATATATATATAAATGATATGAATAAAGAACTGGAATGAGAGAAAAGGCTTTTTGCGGGTGATGTTATACTGTAAAGAGTAATAAATAAGTTACAAGATTGTGAGCAATAGCTAAAAGACCTCGACAATGTTATGAGATGGATAGCAGCAATATGATAAATGGGGTTAAAAGTCAGGTTGTGAGTTTCACTAACAGAAAAAGCCCTCTCAGTTTTAATTACTGCATTCCTTATTGAGATCACTGTAAGTAGCAACGTATTAATATAACGAAAGATCTTCATTGAGGTAATCACATAAACGGGGTTGAAAATAGAGGGTACAGATCTCTGCACATAGATATGAGGGTATTTAGGAGTTGTAGTAAGAATGTAAAGGAGAGGGCATACAAGTCTCTAGTAAAACCCCAACTAAAATATGGTTCCAGTGTATGGGACCCTCACCAGGAATACTTGATTCGGGAACTGGAAGAAATCCAAAGAAAAGCAGATTGATTTGTTCTGGGAGATTTCCGACAAAAGAGTAGCATTACAAAAATGTTGCAAAGTTTGGGCTGGGAAGACAGGAGAAAGGAGACGAGTTGTGCAGGTAAGTGGTATGTTCAGAGCTGTCAGTGGAGAGATGGTGTTGAATGACAATTAGTAGGCAAATAAGTTTGAGTGGTGTTTTTAAAAGTAGGAAAGATCACAGTATGAAGATAAAGTTGGAATTCAAGAGAAGAAATTGGGGAAAACATTTGTTTTTAGGAAGGGGAGTTACATATTGGATTAATTTACCAAGAGAGATGTTCAATAAATATTCAAAATTCTTTGCAATTATTTAAGAAAAAAAGACTAGGTAAATAACAGGTACAGAATCTGTCACCTCGCTGACAGCCTTTAATGCAGATCAGTGTTGACTGATTGATTTGATTTGTAAGAAAACCCTGTACAAGCTGTATTACGTGCTGGTATTGACCTATGTCACCGAGCAAATACTTCTCCACGAGAAGGAGAATAGAATACAGGCTTTGGAAATGAAGTTCCTCATAAGTATGAAAGGTAGAAAAAGAAGGGACAAAGTCAGGAATGAGGAGTTCAGAAGGGTGCTAGATGTTGAAAGACTGGGAGACCACACAAGCAAAAGTCACCATATGTGGTTTGGGGATCTTAAAAGAATGAAAGCAGACAGATTTCCAAGAATAACTCTGGAGCAGAGATATCAGGGAAAGAGACTGAGAGGGAGACCAAGAAAGAGATGGAAGAACCAGATTAAAGAGGATATTAGAAGAAGACAAGTGAAGGTGAAAATCATGTACAAGAAGAGTAGTGGGAAGAGAGGACAAAATTGAGCATGCAACCTTTACTGATACACAATGACTTCTAAGGCACAATATTATAATCCTGACATGTAATGTTAACCATGTACCTTTACCATTTTTTGTTTATTCATGTTATGTTACTACTGAATAAATATAACTTTGGTTCAGTTTTAAACATTCACTGACATTAGTTAAATGTCATGTTTCAGGTCATGCTACAGTAGGTCTACCTGTGTTATCATAGTGTATTGTACTGTATGTTATCATAGTGTATTCATCAATAAAATATTTACATGTACATTAGGGCAAATACTTAGCTGTCAAGAAAGGATGAAGTAACTCATGATTCATATGGAGTGTGTGCCTTGGCCACCTAATTTTGTATTCATTCAAATAGGGGAGCCCATGGCTAGTGAATAAAGAATGATTAAATACCTTATGTTTTCTCAAGAACTACTTGTTTGATGTTGAAAATAACGACATCCCTGAAAATGTAATGTCCATTATTCTAATGCTAGGAGTAGAAAATGTAGTTACATTTAACAAAACAAAGTTAGTACCAAAATTGTTGCAGATATTGACACACTGGAAAAAATACTGCATGTTTGATTATGAGTCCCTTGGTAACATTAATGAAACCGAAGGCAGATTCTCAATATCTTTAACAGTTTACGTGTTACTTAAGGTGAACAACTTAGCTGACTCATTCTATATATTATGTAAACATTTCAATATTATTTTCCCTATTATTAATTACCTATACATAATTATTAAAGAATGACTTTCCTTTTTTAAATGAAGAAACAAATAGCACAAAGTACTGCTGTACTGCAAATGTCATTGCCACCTGTTTATTCACAGATGAGGTGCAGACTTCCCTTTAAGTATCTGATTGATGCCTTGAAGGAAGAAAATGCAATGAGCTTGGCTTACTTGTATTTCGGTTATAAAAATGACATTAAATTTCAAATTCCAGTATTACATAAAAAAAGAGTGATGATGTTTGCTGCCATCTTTACTGTTAATAACTGTGAAAGATGAGGCCAGCAAATGCATAATATACAGTATTTAGGTACAAGAATGAACACAGTGCTATTTTCTGATCATATGCTAATTTTCAATAAAGGTGAGAGAGAAGTACGAAAGTAGCTTGATGCAAAAAATGGGAAAATTCATTGAAGAATGAGAACAGTTTTTAATAAAGCAAGCTAGGGGTACATAACAAGAGAAAGAAAAGGAGAAAAGAAAATTAGAGAAAAAGGTAAAGCTGAGGAGAACTTCAAATACAAATGGATGAAAGAACAATGCCAAAACAAACTATGGAAATACAAATGAAATAAAAGAAGTCAAGGAAGATGCAGATTATGATGGATGGTTATGGCAGGACTGAAACTGGAACATTGTGGTAAAAAGATTTGCATTTGTCCCAGTCCAGCAGCATCTGGATTGGGAAAAAAGGCACTAATAGTGGTTTGATAAATGTCTATCAAGGTTTTTTCATCCACACTTTCCAAAAACTTTGGGACAATACCTTATTTCAGTTATTGAAGTGTCTCTCCCGATTGGAGTCCAAGAATTCTTACAGTAATGCATGCTTGTTCAGACTCCAGGATTACTGGTATCAGCTCTCACACATCATTTCTGTACAAGAGACATGATTATTATATCCCAAATAAAAATTAAATTTTCATGCTTGGTGGAATATTACTGTTAGATATCAGGTGAAGTTGGGGCTTAGGGACCTTTCTCACACAATCTGTATGAATAATAATAATAATAATAATAATAATAATAATAATAATAATAATAATAATAATAATAATAATAATAATCATCTTCATTATAGACTATTATGCCTTTTAGCATTTAGTCTGCAAGCCTCTGTGAATTTACTAAACACCTCCACAATCCTCTATTTGTTACTAGCTCTGTGGACACATTTAGTTCCATCTTGCCATCATTGTCTTGGTCTCCCTCAACTTCTCTTACCCTCCATAACCAAATCCATTATTCCCCTAGGTAACCTATCCCCCTCCATTTGCTTCACATTACCCCACCACCGAAGCTGGTTTATACGTAGTGCTTTATCCATTGAGTTTATTCTTAACTTAGCCTTTATCTCCTCATTCCAAGTATCCTCCCACCATTGGAACCTGTTTGTAACAGCGATCATTCTTGCTACTTTCATGTCTGTTACTTGTAACTTATGTACCAAGATATCCTGAGTCCACCCAGCTTTCACTCCTGTACAGCAAAGTTGGTCTGAAAACAGACTGGTGTAAAGATAGTTTCATCCAAGAGCTACCTTCTTTCTTACAGAATGTTGTTAATTGCAACCGCGAGCTCACTGCATTAGCTTTACTGCACATTGATTGAATCTTGCTTGCTGTACTGGTAACTTACTACCATCCTGGAAAAATGCACATCCTAAGTACTTGAATGATCTACCTGTTTTTGTTTTTTATTCCCAACCTGACATTCAGTTCTCTTAGGTTTCTTCCCTACTGACATCACTTTAGTCTTGAACATACTAATTTTCTTACCATACTCATTGCACGTCTTTTCAACTTCCAATATATTGTCGTTGCCGGGACAAAACCTCCTTTGTGACAATATTTTTGGTGATATACTGACCCACAACACCCACATTATGAAGAGTGAGAATGCCTTTACCATATTCACACAATATTGCACCTTAGATGACAGAACATTACCGGCCAAAGTTCTAAACTAAAATATTTCACATAGGAGGTTTTGTCTCAGCAGCGGCGATATTAGACTGCAGGCTTTCGGCACATTCTGCCATTAAAACCAAGTTTTCAGCATAGGCCAAACTGCTTACTACATTTCCATGTAACTGAATCCCTCCCTGCCACTTATACCTTCAGTAGATGATCCATGCAAATTACAAACAACAAAGGTGAATGATAACAGCCTTGTCTAAACCCTGTAAGTACCTTGAACCAAAAGCTCATTCTACCATCAATTTTGACTGCAGCCCAAGTCAGCATAAATGGCTATGAGTGCTTTTAACACGCGAGAGGTCGCGCCCGTTTTAGAACGCGAGAGGTCACGCTAAGGCAAATTGCTCACGCTTGATATTTTAATGAGCTGCTATGTTTCTTTTGCATTGAATGCTCTGATAAAAATATAAATATGAACCCTGTTTAACTGCCTTTCAACTAGTACTAACATAATTACCCAGTAACAATATTTTCTCAATGTAAAAAGATTAATGAATTTTTTTGCAAAATCTGGTAAAATTACGTGAGTTTTTAAAGAGCGCGAGAGGTCGCGCGTGAGCAAATTGCCTCAACATTTGCATTTGTATATTTCAATGAATGACTTGGTCACAATTCAAAATAAAACTACAGCACCACACTTCACTGAAAGCCACCATAATCTTCGTGAACTTTACTTAAAAAAACTTTCTTGGAAATGCAGTCATGTAAGAATGCACTATGTGAGGGGTCGCACGAAGGCAATTTGCCACGGCAGATGCAAGAGTGAAAGAAAACTTCAACTATTCCGGAATGCAGCAGGCAATACATTGCCGATAATCAATGTCAGGTGAGAGAGGGGGAGGGGAAGGATGAAACGACCGCTCTAAGCCCTACAGCAGCTAGCAACGAAATTATTAACAAATATTTTAAAAGTGCAGCAAACTGCTGCGGGCGTGACCCCTTGCGTGTTAATAATCTACCCTTAATCCCATAATCCCTCAGTACAGCTAACAAACTTTCCCTCAGTACTCTGTCATTTGCCTTCTTTAGATCTACGAAACATAATCATAACTGTCTTTTCCTCTTGTAGCATTTTTCCATTACCTGGGACATATTGAAAATATAACCCTGACCACACTGATTTTCATCCAACTGACTCTTAACCACTGACTCTACCCTCCTATCCAAAATGCCTGTGAACCCATTGACTGGTATACTGATCAATTAAGTACCTGGGTAGTTATTGCAGTCCTTCCTGTTTCCTTGCTTATAGATAGGTGCAATTACTGCTTTCATCCAATCAGAAGGTACCTTACTAACATTCCATGCAAATCTTATGAATTAGTGAAGCCATTTCATCCCTGCTTTCCCACTATTTTTAATTATTTCAAGTTTAATTTCATCTATTCCTGCTGCTTTATGACAGTGGAGTTTATCATCCTTTCCACCTCCTCAAATGTAATTTCACTAACATCAATGTCTTCCATCCCATGAATTCTGCTGTTCACAACATCACCAGAAAGATTTCCTTTTATGCTGAGAAGATTTTCAAAATATTCCTTCCGCTTGTTTAATGATTCTTGGGTATATATTATGAGTTTGCCTGGTTTACCCATAATTCTATTCATTTTCTTTTTCTTTCTCTTTCTAAGATTATTATTGTTCAAAAAGGTTTTCCTACTGCATGACAAAGCCTTTCCAGGTTATTACCAACCTTTTCCCTTTAATTCTTCTTGGATTCAACAATTATGTGTTTTGTTATGTTTCTTTCTTCTGTGTACAATTCTGCATCAGTCCTGTTTGGAGCCATATCTGATATGCCTTCTTTTTACATTTACAAGCTGCCCTCACTTCATCATTCCACCAGGATGTTTGTATTTTTTCATTTTTACACAAAGTTGTTCCTAGCATTCACTTGCTGTTTCTACTACAGCATCCCTATGTGCCACCCATTTTTCTTCTCTGTCTTGAACCTGCTTACTGTTCATTCTTTGAAACGTTTGGGTAATCATAACCATGTACTTCTGCCTAATTTCCTCATCCTGGAGAATCTCTACTCTTATTTTTCTACAGACATATTTCACTTTCTCTGTCAATCCTAGGTCTAGAGATGCTTAGTTCACTCCATATCAGATAGTGGTCTGTATCATTGAAGAATTCCTGGATACCCTCACATTCCAGATTTACCGAATTCAAAATCAACTCAGAGAAAGAGAGAGAGAGGGGAATAGAAAGGAACCCACATAATATGATGAACACAATGGCAGGTCAGTGCAGCAAGAGGGAGCAACAGAAATAGGAGATGAGGAAAAAATATGGAAACAAAAGGACAAGGACAGTCTCCACATCTTCATACACTGCCATTTTTAGTTAGATTCCCTTCCCTCTCTCCGACTTGATTTGACACTTATATGTTCCTTTCCTATACTTATGTGAATTCAAAATCAGTTATGATGTATTGTAGTCTATTATGTATCTGGTGCCCCTACCCTTCCAAGTGTAGCTGTGAATAGCCTTCTAGAAGAATGTATTCATGATTGCTAATCCCATATTAGCACAGAAGTCTAGTAAAGGCTCCCCATTCTTATTAGTTCCATATCTTCCCCACAATTACCAATCACCTTCTAATATCCCGCAGTTCTATTTCCACCTCTCGCATTTAAGTAACCCATTAGCACTATACTATCCTTGTTGTTGACCATGACTATGATGTCAACGAGTGCTTCATAAAACTTGTCAACTTCATTCTCATCTGCACTGTCACATGGTGAATAGACTGAGACAATTCTCATTTTAATTCCTCCAACTACTAAATCTACTCACATGTTTCACTCAAACCGAGCAAGTGGCCATGCAGTTAGGGTCATGCAGCTGTTGGATTGCATTCGGGAGACAGCAGGTTCGAAGCCCTGAAGATGGTTTCCCATGGTTTCCTATTTTCACACCAGGCAAAAGCTGGGGCTGTACCTTAATTAAGGCCATGGCCGCTTTCTTCCCACTCCAAGCCCTTAACTATCGCATCATCGCCATAAGACCTATCTGTGTCATTGCAACGTAAAAGCAAATGGTATTGTCTTTCGCTCATTTCTATCTTTAACAGAAACTATGTTGTGAGCTACCTCACACTCTGCCCTTCACTTGTTTTTAAACCTGGGAAAAAGACTTTATAATCTCTTATCTCTTCCTTGTTATCTCCCCTTACCCGGATATCATTAACCCCTAACCCATCCAGATGCATCCTCTGTTTGACTCAGCCAGTTCTACGGTCCTTCTCCTGTAAGTCTCACTGATATTGATAGCTCCCCATCGAATTCCATTTTGTTTGCCAAGTTGTATCGAAGAAGTCCCTTGCCTGTGAAATGGAAGAGGAACTGTTGTAACTCCCGTAGGTCTTAGGCTTGCTTAAAATATTCTGAGTTCAGTAAATTCTGGGGATATGCTCAAGAATATGAGAATGGAGAGATCGTCATTTCATGGGCTGAAACTCAGGAGCTTTCCCTTATTCATGACAGTAAGCTTCCCTCCTCCTTCAACTGTGGAAGATGGCACCCAGATCTTCTCTTTGTGAGCAACTGCTTTGTGCAGCAATGTTCTAAAGAAATGGGTTCACCAATCCCAAGAACACAACACCGGCCACTAATATGTCACCTCTCTTCATCCATAAGACCACACAAAGTTTGGTTCAGACGGAGATGCTACCCTACTCTCTCCTCTCTCTCTCTCTCTCTCTCCTCTAATGGGTTAGGGACCACAGTGGATTGTATAGTCCCAGATGCCTGAGCACAAGGATGGCCATGACTCACAA
The DNA here is from genome assembly GCF_040414725.1 of Anabrus simplex. NCBI lineage: Eukaryota > Metazoa > Arthropoda > Insecta > Orthoptera > Tettigoniidae > Anabrus > Anabrus simplex. The sequence goes on along the minus strand of NC_090265.1, from coordinate 1,148,184,939 downwards.
TATGTCCAAGATGCCCACTCCCTAATCCATAGCAAGTGCTACCCCAACTCTCAGGACCAGTTATTCTGTATCTTGTGAGCTCATAAGTTAGTCTCAAAGGAGCACTTTTGTCAGGCAGAGAGAACTTTTTTGTGATATATGGCCTTCACTCTTTCTAGCATAGCTAGGTTATCTTTTGATACTTGTTCCCAAATAATGTCTAAGGCGTATTTCATGATGGGGTCTGTTTGTACGTAGACTTTTATTCTCTTAGCACCATGTAAGTTATTAGGAATGCTCTGCCATCTGTTGAATATATTTGGAAGCTCGGAAAGGTTAGGGAATCAAAGAGTATCTAGCAGGGATTAGAATTCTTCCGTGATCAGAGGAAGTATATACTCTCGGGTTTGACAAGTAGTAATCAAACATGGCTGCATCCAATGACATTACTAAGGATGAAAATCAGTACAGAATGTATTGTGGGTTAGGATAAGCCTTCGCCTGCAATTATTGGAGAGATCATTTCATGATTTGATTTTATGATCACTCAAAGTTGACTGAACTTACAGACTTATCAATGTCTCATGATTCACTGGCAGGTAATTCCGGACAGAATAAAACAGAAATGAAGCAAATCGGACCAGTAGAACGGACAGATGGATTTTCCAAAAATGTTTTTGGTTAACTCTTTTAATAATAATAATAATAATAATAATAATAATAATAATAATAATAATAATAATAATAATAATAATAATAATAATAATAATTACAGAATGGATGATTCCAGATTAACAAAAAGGCTTTTCAAGTACCTTTGGGACAAGAAGGCAACAACTAGCTGGATTCAAGAAGTAAGGAAAGATTTAGAAAGAAATAATATAAGAGAAGAAGAAATTATGGACAGAGAAATTTTTAGAAAGAGGGTAGTAAGTATGGAAGGATTCCAAGGAAGATTGAACAAGAAGCCTGGTTCGAAGTGGTCCGAGGATAGAAGGAAACAGCATAGTGAAAGGATGAAAGAATATTGGAAGGAGCGGAAGAGAAAACAACACAGTATGAAGAACTGAATTGAAATTGAAATGTGGACCTTAGCAGGCCTCATCGGAAATAATAATAATAATAATAATAATAATAATAATAATAATAATATGACTCCAGCTGAGCCAACATCGAGTGGTGTTACCTACACACAATGTTTTTTCCTTCCATTCTGACATGTTATGATTATAATCTCCATGTTGTTTCACTGTATCCGTCTGTGATTTATGTCTGTAATAAATATAGCCAGTCTAATATAAACCATGCTGATATTATTTTCCAAAACTATTTCACTTACTATACTATCATCCAGTAGAACGGATGGATGGACATTCTACAGATCCTAAATACTTGAAATGATCCACCTGTTCCAGTTTTGTATTCTTGACTTGACATTCATTCTTCTTAGATTTCTTCCCTGTTGATACCATTTAGGTTTTGGAATGCTTGTTTACATATCATACTCACCGCACCTATTTTGAAATTACAAAATATAAGATTGCAGACTTTCAGCACAGTCTACCATTAAGATTAAGTTGTCACCATAAGCCAAACTTCTTACTACATTTTCAGCTAAGTTATTTCCTCCCTGGTACTTAATACCTTTCAGTAAATGATCCACGTAAACTATGATCAACAAAGGTGAAAGATTACAGCCTTGTTTAACTCCTGTAACTACATTGAACCAAGATCTTTTCTAGATCTACAAAACACAAATATAATTGTCTAGTCCTTTCATGGTATTTTTCAATTACTTTGCACATACTAAAAAAACTGTACTGAACAGGTCTTCTATGGTCTGCAATCACACTGGATTTAATCACTTACTTTCAATCATTGAACGCATCCTCCTTTCCAAAATGCCAGTGAATACCTTGCATGTTACTGTATATTGATCAATGAAATACCTTAATAGCTATCACTATCCTTCCTGTTCCCTTGCTTATACTGTACATAGGTGCAGTTACAGCTTTCATTCAATCAGAAGGTACCTTACTAACATTCCACACTGATCCTGTTATTCAATGAAGCCATTTATTCCCTACTTTCTCACTATAATGCCTTAGCTGGCGAGATGTAGTGCTTACAGTGCACTATGTCTTCTGGTATGGGCTATATCAAATTTGTTACTTTCATTGACCTGTCTCAGTCTCATCCTTGGCTTTGACAGTATGAAAGTGACTGAGGTATGAGTGATGCTAGTAATACCATTGCTTATGCAGCCAGTCCCTGTTAGGAATGGTGTGAAGATATCGCTCATAGGGTCGGTTGGTGCATGCATTTCAGTGGTCTTGGCAGACTGATATGTAATACCAGCGGCTGGCTCGGAGAGGAAAGCAACGGGAAACTACCTCACTCCTCATTTCCCTAGTACGCCTCTTCAGTAACGCCTAGGCTATTTATGACAGCTGTTGGCGGAGCTGCAGAGGATCAAACCAGCCTTCGGGCTGAATACCCAACATAACATACATTCGCACTATATTTCAACATTTTAGGTGTATTTGCATGTGATATTGTTATACATCCGGGTGTCTCCTGGGCAACGGACTAGGACTCTTCCTAGACGGCTGATTCTCTCACACCAGAAACAGAACTAATCAATCTTAAAATGTATTTTAAGAAACGGCTCTTTTCAGAGCCATCCATGACAATAATATCCATAAATATTGAAGGCTTGTCAGCTGCCAAAGAAGAACTCTTGCAACTACTATACCAAGATCAGAAATGTGACATCTTTTGCATTCAGGAAACACATAGGGATGAACATCAGAAACGTCCAAAGATTTCAGGAATGATTTTAGTTGCAGAAAGGCCACATGCGAAATATGGCAGTGCTGTATTTGTAAAGCCAGACCTCCAGATCAGCAGTACTCATCATACTGAAGATAACGACATCAAAATAATCACCGTGGAGCTAAGCAACATGACTATTACATCTGTGTAAAAGCCTCCAAATGAAAAGTTCTCTTTCTCACCACCTGCAAATTTTGGTAATCAAACAAAGTCAATAGTAATCGGTGACTTTAACAGCCATAGTCACGTCTGGGGATATACTGAAGAATATGAGAATGGAGAGATCGTCATTTCATGGGCTGAAACTCGGGAGCTTTTCCTTATTCATGACAGTAAGCTTCCCTCCTCCTTCAACAGTGGAAGATGGCACTGAGGGTATAACCCAGATCTTCTCTTTGTGAGCAACTGCTTTGTGCAGCAATGTTCTAAAGAAATGGGTTCACCAATCCCAAGAAAACACCAGCTACTAATATGTCACCTCTCTTCATCCATAAGACCACACGAAGTTCGGTTCAGACGGAGATATAACTTTTGAAAGGCTGACTGGAAAAGGTTTTCCAGTATGTTGGATGAGAGGATAAAAACTGTTTCTCCTATACCCCAAGATTATGACAAATTCATTGATATCATGGAATTCTGTTCACGGGCATCAATTCCCAGAGGCTGCAGGACACGCTACCTTCAAGGTATAACTCGTGAAACAACTGCACTGCTGCACAATTACTACAGGCTTACATGTTATAATTCTCATACTTTGGTCCATATAGAATTGTACAATAAAGTCAAAGAAATATTAATGTTTATTTATTCCACCTATTCAATACATAAAAAGTGATTTTAAATTATAGGGACATGTTTTGCCCTTTATTTAAGGGCATCTTCAGTCTAAATCTCAATCTGAAAGATAAAAAATCAGGATCCTGATTGTTCTTAATTGTGGTTGATTTAAAAAAAATACAAATGAATGTGAGGATGATGTAGGAAATAGTTAAGATATTCTTAAAAATAAAGTGTTAATAAAGTCTTACAAACGAATAGATGTAATTTATACACTTTCTTGAATGTCCTTGTCTAAAAATGTGGTAACAAGTTGTATATTGGTAGTTCTATAAGAACGCAAATTGCTACGTTGAATCTTGTAAAGCGGCGCCCTGTGTTGGTTGAGGGCATTAGAGATAAGTTTGGATCCTAAACAGTTCAAACGTCAGAATAATGATGAAGAATGTTGCTGATTACTCCAAGTGGAGTTTAAATACATTTTAAAGCTAGTAATGAGACGTTTCTGCCGCTCACTCAAATTATGCTGTAGGGGCAAGGGAAATGCTTGATACTTTAAGTGGGGTTTATAATAACATTTTATAACATATAATATTTTATAACATATAACATTTTATAACAGCACTTCAGTAATTTCGAGGAAGTTGGAAAATGGCTCAATGAATGTTTTACTACAAAAGACAAGCAGTTTTTCTGGCTTGGTATTCATAACTTACTTGAAAGATGAGGGAAGTATGTAGAAGCCGATGATCAATATTTTGAATAAACAATAAATTAATTTCCCTTGAAAATTATGTTTTTTCTTCACCGTAAAAACTGGCAAAAACTTATGCATACACCTGGTAATTCCTCGAACTGCTAAATCTACCAGCATCATTTGCTCAATTATACAGTATATCTAACAGAAACTATGCTGTGTGCAATAGTATTCCTGATGAACAGCCTGCTCTTCTGTTTTTAACAGCTGTTAAGAACAGTTTATAATCTCCTACTCTTCCTTGTTTTCTCCCGTTACCCAAATGCCATTAACTCCTAAAACATCCATATACATCCTCTTTGCTGACTCAGTTGTACTGTCTTTCTTTTTTCCATAAGACCTATTAATTTTGAAAGTCCCCATCAAATTCTATTTTGTTTGCCAAGTAGTTTCCACAGTGGGACTCCAATACTTCCATAGCCCTGAGACTTGCTGAAGATATTCTAAGCCCAGTAACTTCTGTGAAGCAAAATGCTACCCTAGGTACACATTTCCCTAGTGAGAATCTCTCCTCCATTTGTCAAGGGACCATGGTGGACTGTATATTCCTAGCCACCTGAGTACAAGGAGGACCACAACTCAGAATATGCCCTAAATGCCCACTCCTATTCCATAGCAACTGGTATCCTGATTCTACTAGGCCACTCAGCTATTGCCTATGATTCAGCAACTAGGATGTGACTATAGTAACCCACACTGTTAACTATAAAAGCTGAGACCATACAAAACTCAAAATGACATCCTGTGTGCAATAAAGCTTCCTTAAATCACATGAAATAAAAAGGCATCTTGGAAATAAATATAAGTACTGTACTTGGTGTTCACACATTTTATTGTAAACTTGTCCTTGAGCTGGAAAATAAAAGCAGATTTACTTACAGTATTTCCTTAAACTCTTGAAGAAGAGCATATGGCCAAAGCCTGGTTTTGCTTCCTGGTTCTATACTGAGCTATGTGATTTTAGCTCTCTCCAACTATATTTAAGCTGCTCTATCCCTTTTCTATCCCTGTGGATTGCAATGAAGAGCTTGTTTGTTGATGTCATCATATTTTAGCACTGCATGTCCTGTTGGTCGATCTGTAATTGGTGTAATCTTTCTTATAGTTCCTCATTTGGACACTGTTCCTCAAAGGTTAGTGTATGCCTAATATGCTTCCAAGATATTTATTAAGAAATGACTGGGTTTTTCTTTGTTAGTTGCTTGGTTACTTTCCACTTTTCACAGGCATATGGCAAAACAGACTTTACATTACTAATAGAGATCCAAAGTTAGGTTCCAATACAGAGTTCTGTTGACTTCCGTGTGACATGAAAGATCATGAGGCTGACTTTATTTATGCATCTGGCTACATCATCAGCTATGCCTCGTTTAGCTATAATAATACTTCTCGAATATTAGAAACTCTCTAACTTCTCTGTAGTCTGTCCATCAACCTGTAATTGCATGCTGTTTCAATTTTCTGAGCACATATTTTTTGTCTTCTTAGTGCTAATCTCAACTTCAGCTTTTAGGTCTTTAAGTTTAATTTACAAATCCATGCAGCTGTGAACCAGCAAGTATATATTATTCCAGACATTGAGAACTACTCCACTGGATACCCAAAAAAAAAGGGTCATTGCACTTGTTATGGCAGTGTGTAGAACCATAAGAAATAAGATACTTAGGAGGAAGCATCCTTATTTCATGACATTGTTCACTTCAACTTGGTACTGTCAGATAACCCTGGTGTTCAAACTAGCATGTGTAATTGTCATACATGCTCTGAATTTAATTGATAAATTTCTTGGCAATGCCAAAAGTCTTCATGGTTTTCCACTTCTTAGGTCTAACAATGCTGTCAAAACGCTTCTGCAAATCGATGAACAATATGTTGAGGAATGACTGGAATTCCGTTGATTGTTCTGCAATTATTCGTAGTGTTGATCAATATATAATAAGCTGAGTATTGGTATAACTTACAGTCCAGTACAGTACACAATTAATACAAAGCAGCAATCTTGTAGGAGTTCTTTCAAAGGAACAGCTAAACCTATTGGCCTCGGAATGGTCTTAAACTTCTCTTTCAAACACTGGCAGTGAGCCTTTAAAATAAGGAAATGGTCTGACTATAACAACATATTTTTAAATTATTAAAGAAGAAACTATTTTTCATTCCCCTGTGACATCATGCACAATAGCAGTGCACTCTATATTGGCTCATCTAGAGATAACTAACTACTAAACGTTTTCATTCCTCCCCTGAAGGGGAGGCGGGCCTCTTAGATGGTGACGCCGCCTCTCAGGCCGGGAGATTTGTTATGGTGAAGGAGATGTGCGGAGAAGGTGAGGGGGTGGGCGGCCGTGGCCTATACTACGAACTGTCCCGGCATTCACCTTAGTGCAGGAGAATGAAAAACCACGGAAAACCATTCTCAGGACAGCCAACAGGCACAAAGTCTACCACACTCCCGTCATCTTCAAATTGTTGCCCTCCTAGAGCTTCTTTATCAGTCCAAACAAATGGAAATCGCAGGACGATAAGTTCGGGCTGTAAGGAGGGTGATCAAGTGTAGTCCAGTGCATTTCCTGTAGCTTGGAGACGGTTAGAGCTGCAGTATGGGGCTGCACATTGTCGTGGAGGAGGATGCCCTGTCGAATCGGTTGGCCTTGCTTTTGCGGCGATATGCAACCCTCGCCTTGTTCAACAGCTCATATTAGTAAGCAGCATTGACTGTGCATCGCTCATGCCCGCCGATCATCGTCAATAATGTCTTTAACTGCTCGAATGTTTTTGTCCGTAATGCTGGTTCGAGGTTGGCGATCGTGTTGCTGATTTTCCACACGTTCTCGTACTTCCTTGAACTCTTTATGCCAGGCAAACACACGCATCCTTGACAATGTTTCATCACCAAACTGTTCAGTCAATCTCTGGCAAATTTCTCCTTCAAGAGCAAGAAATGATAATTATGCATTGCGCAGTGGAGGGGTGCACCTGTTGCTCCGACATCATGAGCGTTACTGATGAAACAGCGGAAAATATATAACAGCATGCTCTCCCTACTACTAACGGTCCTGCCTAAGCATAGCAGAAGCGTGGGGTTAGTCCTACCAACTGTTGATGTTCAGGAACAAACATCCTGTTTATATTTGATCGACCTTCGTATATCCCTGATGTTTCACCCCCAAACAATTTATTGCATTTCTGTTTACTTGGGTGAAATTATTATGATTTATTAAACAAAATTATCTTTTAGTTCTTTTTAAATAGTCAAATAAATAAATTTATTTTGAATTATGTTCCCCCTGTCCATGCTCAAATTTACCATGCTTCTTTCTTACCTTGACAAAAATATTAAAAATATTATTTGAAAGTATATAATCACTTGAAGTGAGGTAGATTTTACATCTATGGTAGTTTAATTTCAGGCAACAAAACTTACAGTGTTATGGAGAATTATTCCTGCTATAGGAGGTGATATGACGCCCGTCACAGCACCAAAACCATTCATGATTCCTGTGAGGGAACCTGCAACAAAGAAGCAAATTGAGCTCTGAAACAAGAAAATTTGTGAATTTTAGAAATATTATAGGTACTGTATACGCCTATTAGAGTTAAGATTTAATTACTTAAATGCTGTATCATTGGGTAAACCACAACAATGCTCTCCCTAGCATGCATTGCTCACATCGCTCCAGCAGGTACCACTGTGGGATGCTAGAGATGTACTTGGAGCTGCAACTAAGTAAGAGCATTAAGGTAAGTTTAATTTTTCATCCCTGGTTTCTTTACGACATACAGGGTTTGAAAACTTACCACTATTGGATTATTTTCAGCATATATGTCATGCAAAGGGAGGCATTAGGAGTTAAGACTTCATTTGGGAGTGTGTGTATTAATTTATCTCCATTGATTTAGGAGTTTTTACTGTGCCATAGTTGGTGATAACATCTATTTGTGATGAATTTTGAGGGTGATGTCACATTGTAGAAATTTCAACCAATGGCAGTGGCTCTTGATGCCAATGGTATATGGAAAATGACACACAGTTTATGATACTGTATGAAGTTATCAACCATTAAAAGATGTAAAACAAACACAATGGTTCCATCTGATCGATGCTGTTTATTTGCTTAAGGCAAATTAAAAACTGTAGAACATGTTTCGTCTACTTAGTATACATCTTTGGCTACATATGTTTAGGCAATATTGTATCATTAACAAGGACACATTCTTACTATCTTAATATTAAAACACACATTAAAAAATTAACATTTTTAAAACTTAATAATACAAAAAAGTGTATGTCAAGGGAAAGAAAAAAGAAGGGGGAGTGGGGACATTCAAAGATGGAAAGGGAATATGGTTAACTAATTCTCATTAAAACATCTTGCTAATAAAATTAGTTTAAAGCTATAAAGTTTGCCATTGTTATTGTTCATGTGTTATGCAAAAACTTCTTGATAAAATATTCGTAGCAAAGCTAGCTATAATTCACTAAGTGTACGATTATTTGGTGTCCTTCTTTAGTACATTACTCTTGTAGTGTTTGAAAGGGAGCTTCTAACGTTGCCATTGTCATGCTGAGAAGTCTTATGATTGTCTTTGAAACCCGCTCTGCAATCGGGAAGAAAGAAAAGTGTATAAACACGCGCGTACGAAGAAATTAATTGTGTGAATGACTGGTGTAATATTAAGATGTGGCTTACCTTCTGATCTCCCTGAGTTACTTACCTAATATATTTTCAAGGGGCATTTCCTGGGGCAGGTTGGCAGATCTCTAACCTTGATAATAATCTCTAACCTTGATAATAACACACCACTCTCCCAGAAGCATTACAAGGTAAAATTTACGTGATTAACCTTTTCAAATAATGTGATTTATGCTTGGAAGAGCATTGCTAAGTTTTGTCTTCACCATGTCAAGGTAATATGCCATCAGTTAATGTTGCTCAGAGTGCTATATGGGGCATGAGCTTAGGTTAATGGCACTCTGGGCAAGACTTAACTCAGGAGCCCCCTCCCCTACTTCCTCCACCACTGTCACCAAAATTTGAAGTGGTGGTGTATGCACATATACAACCCTTTAAGAAACAACTTTTCAAGTTAAAATTATACCTCTTCTAAGCATTAAGGTGAAAATATATCCCATTTAAATTATTTTTTTATTTATTTCCATTAATTACACTTTATTTCAGTAGCTAAAAACAATGTACTCTCATATTCCTTCAAAATATTTAAGAAATAAAACACTTTTAAATTAGGCTATAGATTTTTCCTAGCATTCAACTTATCAAATGCTAGAGACAAATGAAGGTTAGGCAGTTAATAGTGTAAAACAAGTCACATACCAGGCCTTTAAAAAAATTGCATTTTAGAATACTAGCAATTCTGTTAATAGCATGTTGTGTTTCTAACGGATTTTAATTTTTTCTTGTAAATGAAAGGAATATGACATAAACAGAAACATACACAAATACTAAGCACAGTCCAGTTCATTGATCATGATCACACTGAGCAGGCAGCTTGGCTTTGACTGACCGACACAACAGTCGACCGTAAAGTGGCACGTCATGCGACATGGTACTAAACAAGTGTTGAGCATTGAAGGGCAGGTGGTGAAAGTAGAGGAGGACACTGATCACATTCCTAGAATTTTTAACAATGACACTCAGCTGTCTTGCAACAAATAAGCTGTTCAAAATGAATGATTGAACAGTTCCTGCAACAACAAAGTTTTGTGGAAAGGAGCAATGAATAATTTTTGTTCATATTTGAAATAAATATCCCAATAATTATATTTATTTTCTTAACACATACTTTTTTCATGCTTGTGGCCCCTTGAACCAGGTACCTTGGTGTGTGGTGCTATCTTATTCAGATTTTCTTGCTGTTATTAGTTGACAACATGCAACAGATGTCTACACATATATGGTGGCGTTTGGTTGCATTGAGATTGTAAACATCATTTGGCATGATTAGATTTCTTTCTTTCTTTCTTTCTTTCTTTCTTTCTTTCTTTCTTTCTTTCTTTCTTTCCCTTTTAGTAAAATAATGTGTTCTGCACGAAGGCAGGACGTGAGCATGAGCATATTGTAATCTTTGAGATCACTGGACTAGCTGATAAACTGTAAGGTCATTTCTAAAACTAATAAAATGCATTCATATTTGTTTGTAAAATGAAAATGTATAACAGAAAGTGAATATTATATGATATGAATAGCAATGAAAGAAGAAAGTCATAATATAGCCTACTATAGACTGTGTGATAACCAGCTGGAAACTGAGATTGCTGCATGTATTTCCAAAGCTGCTGATGCCTTTGGTAAGCTCAACCAATGAGTTTGGAAATCACATGATATACATTTAAAGATCAAGTTGGCTGTTTATAAGGTATTAAATAATCTTGCCTATTGTTTTGTATGCCTCGGAGACCTAGTGCCTATATAAATGCCTATATAAATGTTTAGACAGTTTCCACATGAAATGCCTAACGATAATTCTGTAAGTGGTAAGATCCGAGGTTCTGCAAAGATCCAACATGTATGGCATGGAGACCCTGCTGGTGTAAGGCCAACTAAAGTGATGTGGACATTTGGTGCACGTGAATGATGTCATCTATTCAGAACTTCAGAGTGGTAAACGTAAGGTTGGTGGACAGTACCTGTGTTATGAAGACATCCTGAAGCAACAACTAATATCATGCAGCATATCGGTTAGCAATTGCGAGAGACATGCACAACTAAACCCACAGTGGCATGAAGAGATCAAGGTGGGTGTCTGGACCTATGAACAGATACATCTTCAAGATCTTGATGCGAAGCATCATCTCAAAAAGACTACGCCAAAGTCATCGTATATGAACTAATATAATGACACTGGACAATATTGTACTGTGCATAGTGCAAACAAATAAGATTAGGATTGGATTAGCTAGTCACATCCGTGCACACTCAAGAAAGTAATAATAATAATAATAATAATAATAATAATAATAATAATAATAATAATAATAATAATAATAATAATAATAATGCCTGGAATGCATTTTATACAGTGCTGAGAAACGGTGTTCAAGTTGATACATGAGTGTCTGATAACTTCAGCATTACAGTTGACATATTTCAGTGCTTGGCTCACCATTACTTCTGTTTATCCTTTTAATGGGCACTGTTATTGCAGACTTGCAGAGGCTGATATCCAGGACCTCCTTTATACCGATGATGTCAAGTTAGCCATTGATAACAAGCTTAACCACTAATGTTGAACCCAAAAATGGAGTGAAGGTTTTGTGAAGATTAAGATGCCCCTCATTGTGTTGAAGGCTCTTTTTTTTTCCTTTTTTTTTTTTCAAATTTTCAAATTTACTATCAATCAATCAATACTGATCTGCATTTAGGGCAGTCACCCAGGTGGCAGATTCCCTATCTGTTGCTTTCCTAGCCTTTTCCGAAATGATTTCAAAGAAATTGGAAATTTATTGAACATCTCCCTTGGTAAGTTATTCCAATCCCTAACTCCCCTTCCTATAAATGAATATTTGCCCCAGTTTGTCCTCTTCAATTCCAACTTTATCTTCATATTGTGATCTTTCCTACTTTTATAGACGCCATTCAAACCTATTCGTCTACTAATGTCATTCCACGCCATCTCTCCGCTGACAGCTCGGAACATACCACTTAGTCGAGCAGCTCTTCTTCTTTCTCTCAATTCTTCCCAACCCAAACATTGAAACATTTTTGTAACGCTACTCTTTTGTCGGAAATCACCCAGAACAAATCGAGCTGTTTTTCTTTGGATTTTTTCCAGTTCTTGAATCAGGTAATCCTGGTGAGGGTCCCATACACTGGAACCATACTCTAGTTGGGGTCTTACCAGAGACTTATATGCACTCTCCTTTACATCCTTACTACAACCCCTAAACACCCTTGATAAAGCTGGGAAGTTAAAACAGTCTTGTCAGGGGCTGAGAAAAAATGGATGTGTAAGAAGTGGGATTTATGAGCAGAGAGCCTATTTGAAGATGTGGAGATTGTCCCTGTTTTTCTTTTATTTGTGTGTGTGTGCTTTCATGTTCATCCTTGTCTCTTCTTCTGTTTCTTCCTCTTCTGATAGGTACTGATCTGTCACTGTGCTTATTCTGTTGTGTGTCCCTGTTTGTATTACTATCTCTCTCTAAATGGCTTACAAATAAAACTGTATATATAATTCCAGACCCGCAAAAATCAAAGAAAATAAAAAATGAAGACCTGTCATGAGTGATGAAGTTCAAATATCTAGGGGGTACAGTTGCTGACAATGGCTAACTTAACCCACGAGTGGTCGCTAGCCGAAATGTAACGTGAGTGGTCGCTAGCCGAAATGTAACATGAGTGGTCGCGTGTGAGACTTTCTTTCACATTAAAATAAATATGACATTTTTCACAGTTTTGTGGGGCATAAGGCTGAAATTTACTTCTGAAATTAAACGCAAGTTCTACCTTATATATTTTAGATAAAAATGAAATGATTAGCTGTGAGAGAGATGGCGTATGGCTTTTAGCGCCAGGAATGTTCGAGGAGAAGTCTGGCTTGGCAGATGCAGGTCTTTTGATTTGATGCCCGTAGATGACCTGCGTGTCATGATGAGGATGAAATGATGATGAAGACAACACATACACCCAGCCCCCGTGTCAGCAAAATGAACCAATTAAGGTTAAAATTCCCGATCCCGCCGGGAATCGAACCCGGGACTTCTGTGACCAAAGGCCAGCACGCTAACCATTGAGCCATGGAGCCGGCCATGATTAGCTGTTTATTAAAGACACAAATTACTACTTAAAATAACATATGCAATGTACATAAAAATAACTCCGTCCTGAAGTTGTAAAAAATAAAATCTCACACATGCATTATATCTAGTAATATTTACGTACAAAGCAAGGTTTCTGAACACATTAACATTTTCAAAAACAAGAAGTGCTCATAATACAAATACTAACATGTACAACAGAAGTAATTCCCAGTCCACTTCAAAATAACACCAACGTCATTAGTCGCGCGATGAGAGAAACTCTCATGCAGCACGCACGGACCCATAGGAACCTTTGTTCTGACTAGGGGAGGGAGTGCTTACCCTTCAAATGTGATTCACAATGAAGTATTTATTTATTTTCCACCTAGTCGATACAATGATTGCCTAAGGCAATTTTTATTGGTCAAAAGTGGTACATGTTTCGTATATTATCAACATCTTCAGCCACATAACACAGTTTAGATGAAAAATATAAAATTGACAAAGTAATGCTTTAGAGGAAGTGTCCTTGAAATTAACATAAGATTGACAAGATTAAAACAAACAAATAACTCAAGAGAAAATATATAAATTATTTCTACAATAGAAAGCAGTCGTCAAGGAAACACTTGTACAATATTCCATAGAGAAATTGTCCTAATAAATATTCTTTTCTTAATAATCCATGAAAAAAGATCAATTTATAAATTAAAAATTATACATTTTATAAGTAATTATCGAAATGAAGAAATCCTGATATCACAGTGCGGCTCTTATTATTAATGTAGATGAAAATATAACTAATTCCTAGTTGTCAAATCTTATTAAGCCTGCTTTCCTTTGGAACAGTAACTCCTGTCATTCTTTCACAGTTTTGCGCCGGGTGTAATATTGATGATGCGTTCTTCCTTGTTCTTGCACCTGAGGAGGAGGAGGAGGAGCGGGGGATATAGGTGTGTCAAGAACTTCCTTGCTGTCACCTATAGCTTCAACTGAGGAGGAACAAGTTGTAGGGCTATCTGTAGGTGGAGAAATTCCAATTCTTTTTTCTTGATCCTTCTCAAGCATTTTCAAATATACTTGAATTTGATAATATAATGGATTCTTATATTCTACAGCCTCATTAAGGTTATCATTTTTCTTTACATGTTGGTCTAGATGAATGTACAGGTCTTCATATGTGTTCATTAAGCTGCCCTTTTTTAACTTTTTTATGATGGTCAGGTCTTGTTCTATGTTTGTAAATTTATGACCTGTGGCAGTCATGTGTGATCCCATTGCTGAGAATCTTCTATGTTTTTCAGCATTCACATGTTCCAAATATCTAACTTTAAAATTGCGGCCAGATTGTCCTATGTATGTGTTCTTACATTCAAAGCATGTGAGTTTATATATACCGGAATCAAAAAATTTATCTTTTTCCGAGAGATTTATTGTATCATGGTTGAAAATACTATGTTTCATGTTGTTATTGGTGGAAAATGCAATTTTGAAATTTTTTCTTTTAAATAAATTTGTTATTACATGAATGTTTGGATTATTATATGTGAACTTGATATATTTTTCAGTTTTACTAGGTTCGACTGCTAATTTAGATTGTTGCTTCTCCGAAAATTTATTAATTATTTTATCAATCATGTTATTGTTGAAACCATTCAAGAGGGCTTGTTGTCGGATAAACAACAGTTCTTTATTCCTTTCAGATTTGGATAAAGGAATACTAAACGCTCTGTTAATGTAACTATAATATGCTGATCTTTTCTGTGCCTCAGGGTGTAACGAGTTGTTCTTGATAGTGGTCAGTGTGAAAGTGGATTTTCTGTGTATTTTGAAAGAAAATCCTTTTTCTTCTCTTGTTGTGACTATGTCCAGAAAATTCAGTGATTTTTCAACTTCTTCTTCTAAAGTGAATTTTATATTGGAATCCAAATTATTCAATATATTTAAAACTTTATTGCTATCGGTGAGTCTGTTATCTATTATAGCGTAAACATCGTCCACATAACGTGTCCAAAAATCCAAACCCTCTATTTGATTAATAATTTTCGTGTGTTCCAAATAGTCTAAGTATATATTAGCCAATATTCCTGATGCTGGGGCTCCCATTGAAAGTCCTTTTTGTTGGTAAATTTTATTATTAAACGTAAAATAATTTTGATTTAACACGAATTTTAAAACATTAATAAAATCTTCAATTTCTGGTATGCTTACTAATTTGTTCTTCGTTAAATTCTTCTTAATGATTCTGATAGTGTCTTCTATTGGAATGTTTGTATACATGTTGGTTATGTCAAACGAACATGTCGTGTGAGATGATCCAAGTTTAAAATCTTTAACTAGATTGCAAAAATCCACTGAGAATATTTATTAGGACAATTTCTCTATGGAATATTGTACAAGTGTTTCCTTGACGACTGCTTTCTATTGTAGAAATAATTTATATATTTTCTCTTGAGTTATTTGTTTGTTTTAATCTTGTCAATCTTATGTTAATTTCAAGGACACTTCCTCTAAAGCATTACTTTGTCAATTTTATATTTTTCATCTAAACTGTGTTATGTGGCTGAAGATGTTGATAATATACGAAACATGTACCACTTTTGACCAATAAAAATTGCCTTAGGCAATCATTGTATCGACTAGGTGGAAAATAAATAAATACTTCATTGTGAATCTATTGAAGTGCGATATGGACCATGAAGCTGACTTCAAATGTGAATCGCTCTACTCACGACAGTTATAAACTCAGCTAGAGGAGGGAACAGTCACCTCTCTTTCATCACTGTGAAATAATATCACAATAAAAAATAATTTGTAGTGACCACTCACGGGTTAATGAGGTGGGCATCTGAAAGATTAATATATTCTAGATGAAGTGATGAATAATATAAGCAACAGTGAAGTGTACTACACAATGACAAGAAAAGATAAAAATCTATACCCTGATACAGCCTACAACCAAAACAAATAGAGATAGCAGGGCCACTAGCCAGGATAAATGGCCTCAGTTAAAATTATGTAGTTGTACAAGACCCCCAACTCATAACTCACTCTTACCACATTACATAAAGAGTGTACTCTCTTCATATTCTTAAAGGTTAATTGCTTTCAGAATTAGAAATTCAAAGGCAGGGGCGGCCAGTTGACTGTTAGGTTGGAGGAACAACCACAGTACTTTTTCACACACCTCTTTCTTGGCAACTTTGACAGAAAAGAGAAGAGTAAATGGAGATCTTAAGGCTGCCCTTATCAGCTGCTTTTGCCATTTGGATATACAATGATGATTACATTTAAATGGTACCATCACTGTGGACCTGATCTGAAAATTACATGTATACGGAATTAGGCAAGTTTCATTTGCCGAACTAGATTAACTGGAGGTACAAATGTCCCCTGTAAAAGTAATGGCTCAGAGCTATGATGGTTCAAAATTAATTCTCAAAATATTATTAAAACATTTTATTCTTTGTACCTACAAGTGATAAATTCAGAGCCAAATAACTCCTTGAAACAACAATCATTATCATGATAGACTCCATTTCATGCTTTAGTTTTTGTGAAAGTAATTGATCTTGATCATTTAAGTATTTTTTCAGTTCTCTTAATTTCCCTTTTTATATTAGCACCTAAAATTCTTAACCCTTTTATAAATTAGAATAACTTACCTGCAAAGTTTGGAGCTATATCAAGTGGATGTTGGAAGAATCCTGCTGCATATGCTCCTATAAAGCTGATTGAGCTTGTGAGGAGAGCAATAGACAAGGTGACCTGATCACAATTGATGGATGCCAAGGTAACAAGGCCAATAGCTGGTAGGAGATGAGCTAGAACATAAAACAATATGATTTGGCTTTTTAATACTGTATTTAATGACCTTTTGAGACAACTGCTAATATTGGAAAACATTTTCTTAAGACTATCAGTAGTTGAAGAGACATTAAATATATAGCATTATAATAGGGAACATGCATAATTTTCAAAAATATTTTTTTTGAAAAGTACACCAATGAAATAGTATGTAAACGTATTACATTGTGGTAAGTTGCCTTGTTTTCTATCATTAGAAAAATATTTAAAAGTGCCTTTCCGCAAGGCGAGTGAAACGGCCTCTGACGTAAGCGGCGCGCTGTGACGTCACGATCCAGTACCGCATGCAGCTCTACCATACCAGCCATTGTGCATCAGCTGTTACTAAAAGCCGATTGTTTGTTATTCGTGATCGCGAATAACTTCAAAATGACAGAAGAAAGGTTCAAAACAGCACAGTCAGACAATCTACTATGTGTAGATGTCATCATTCTTGAAAAATAGTGACTTTTGTGGCCGCAGAAATTCGCGGATAAAAAGCAAGTTTGTAAGTGGCATCTTTTATATACGTGCAATGTACTGTAACTGATAGTATTAGGATAACAACGAACCTGGATAGAAATCACATCACTTTCAACATTTCCTTCTAGACTGATTCCCATATTAAAGAATAACATTATATTTTTGGGCTTTCAGCATTACTAAAGTAAGAAATCGGATTTCAGCACTAACATAAACATATAGGTAGCATTATAGTATTAGTCCGCTTCTGTGGTGTAGTGGTTAATGTGATTAGCTGCCACCCCCGGAGGCTGGCTCTGCCATGAAAGTTGAAAACAAATAGTACGAGGACTTGAACGGGGTGTACTCAGCCTCGGGAGGTCAACTGAGTATAGGAGTTTCGAATCCCACCTCAGCCATCCTCGAAGTGGTTTTTCGTATTTTCCCACTTCTCCTCCAGGCACCTAAGGCCACGGCCGTTTCCTTCCCTCTTCCTTGTCTATCCCTTCCAATCTTCCCATCCTCCAACAAGGCCCCTGTTGAGCATAGCAGGCGAGGCCACCTGGGCGAGGTAATGGCCCTCCTCACCAGTTTTATCACCATACCCAAAGTCTCACGCTCCAGGACACTGCCCTAGAAATGGTAGAGGTAAATCCCTCGCTGAGTCCGAGGGAAAAACCAACCCTGAAGGATAAACCGATTAAGAAAGATAGAAAGAAAGATCATAGTACTATAGGTCTATATTCTATCATTCCCTAACAAAGAAAGAAAGATCATAGTACTATAGGTCTATAATCTATCATTCCCTAACAAATATATATTTATGGTTGGGGCAACTGGCCTACCCACTTCCGGGGCCCATGAATGAGAAACATTAAATATCTTGGTGGAGGGAAAAAGTTAAACATGATAAAGATTAAATATGATTTCATTTAGTTTTCACAAGTCAGGCTGGTGGTTCAGACGGTTGAGGTGCTGGCCTTCTGACCCCAACTTGGCAGGTTCGATCCTGGTTCAGTCCGGTGGTAGTTGAAAGTGCTCAAATACGTCAGCCTCGTGTCGGTAGATTTACTGGCATGTAAAAGAACTCCTGCAGGACTAAATTCCTGCACATCGGCGTCTCCGAAAACCGTAGAAGTAGTTAGCGGGGCGTAAAGCCAATAACATTAATTACATTTGGCTTTTAACAAGCTGAGCATATCTCGCAAGAAAAGCGTCTTGGTGACATTTTAGTCATTCAATACAGGAATGTCTTTGGGTGCTGTGACTTTTACTATTTTTTTTTATTTGCTTTACGTCGCACCGTCACAGATAGGTCTTATGGCGACAATGGGACAGGAAAGGCCTAGGAATGGGAAGGAAGTGGCCATGGCCTTAATTAAGGTAGATCCCTAGCATTTGCCTGGTGTGAAAATGGGAAACCACGGAAAACATTTTCAGGGCTGCCGACAGTGGGGTTCAAACCCACTATCTCCCAGATGCGAGCTCACAGCTGTGCGCTCCTAACCGCACGGCCAACTTGCCCGGTATTTTTACCCTTCGGTTTATTGACTTGGCTTGTATAACCTAAAACGTAGGCTAAGTTGGATAATATTTTAAACACCAACATCACTATTTTCATCCGTGTGCAATTATGTTATTTATTTGGTTTTGTGTAGAGATATAGATTTGTTAAATTCACGTTGTTTTCTTTCATGATGTACACTCCTCTTTTTTGTTATATTATAGAGTATTTAGCTATAGCCTAAATTTCTTTACAAATGTAAGCTCTTCAATAAAGACATAAATAACTGTTGCATGCCAAGATAAATTGGTATAATTAGAGCTGTCAATATGGTTCATAACCCCTTTGGTTTATTACCTTGACATGGATCACCCAAAACATAGGTTAGGTTTGGAGAATACTTTAATAATCAGCATTAATTAATGCACTGTTTATTACTTTCATATTCCAAGATGTAATTGAAGCATTTAATTAAAGCATCATACATTAAAATTTAAAGTTTTACCGCTAGAAGAGCTGACATGGAAAACTGATTGAAAATTCTAACAAATTCAACTTACGTTAAAATGATCTTCAAAAAAATAGACTGTGGACTTTTCCGATATATCACCAGCATTTCGCCGGCTCGCCAAAATCCATTTCTCCCTAGTTTTAGCATCTTTAGAACATTTATAATAAACAATTTGTTTGGGATGGTATGTGATGTGCTATTGCACATCAGAATTATACAACATTTATAAGTTTTCTGCCTTACTGTCTGCGCAGGATTCATTTTAAGTCTAAAATATACCACTCAGAATATTATCCAATGTATAGACCTCGAATTTAACTATACCAGACACTAACATAAAGTAGAAATACGCAAAGGGTATCCTTCTTCTTACAGTACACTATGTGTTATTTCGTCTGCTAATTCAGTCAGCCTGTACGATGACGTCAGACCAATGAGATCGCGTACTTGTGTCATGTGACATTTTCATACTTTAATTTAGATTTTTATCATGTTTGGAGTTATTATTTGTACATTCTGATCACATTTTTGAATTCTGCATGAAATTTTGAATCATATTAGCATATTTTTAATTAATACCCCGGATCATGCATGTTACCTATTGAAGAACAGTCTTTACCAAAAGTGTTTCGATCATGCCCTAAGTTGAAGATAATTGGGAAGGTGGGTAATAGCCCACTCCTAAGAGCTAAAACTGGGGTTGTAAGCTCCAGAGTTCATAAGGCCACCCCTAACCTGGAGAACAGACGCCATTTGTAGAACAGATGTTACACACTGAAGAAGCCTTACGTTTTATGTGGTCCATAAATGGCAAAATTTGGAAAACAAGAACTGAAGAACAGTATAATAATAATAATAATAATAATAATAATAATAATAATTGTACCGGGCGGTACACCTCCACTCCGCTAATTTAAAATGTGCGCCAGTTGAAACTCCTCTGCTGGAGGAAGTCTGAACTTTATCTACGCTATTAATTCTCTACTTTCTCAGAAGATGTCACCACGTGGAAAATTTTGAGTTTTTGAACTGTGTCATTTTTGATGTGGTTTTGTTTCGCTTGAAGTAAGAAGTGTGAACTTTCTCTTCTAGAGGACACTACTGAAGATCAACAATAGTGCAACCTAGTGCGAAGTCAAAGAACTATTTTGATGGAGAAATTTTTATTTCAAATGTTTGTCTTTGCTAAATTTTTTTTCAGTTATTGTTTAAGTTGGCTGTATACCCCTCTCTTTCCCCTTGTTTTGCATTTAACCAATCTTGAATTTCTTTGAGTTATTTCCGACCAATCCGATGTATCTTCCCCCAACTTGGATATGTTTCTGTACCAGAGCCAATAAAAAGTTTGTGGGAGGGTGTTTTCTTTCCCCTAACACCTAGAACCTTCCGCGAGAGGATATAAACTGCTGATTTTTGGGTCTCCGGGCCACTTCTGTTCCATCTTTCAGTGTATTAAGTACATAGCAGGAGGCGGGAAGCGCCTCTTTCTCCGGCAGCGGTCAACAATAAGGTAATGGCCGATTAATAAATTCTTTCTTTGCTAGCTCAGCAGTTTAACTTTCGGGGCGGGTTCTAAGCGTTCAACCATGTAATCTTTTCCTAAAATGTAACTACTCTTTTCATATATTCTCTTTTAAAGCTGCATATTGGGATAGAGAGTGCTAACCCTCTCGAGCTCCCACTCACATTGTCTTGAGGTGAACTTATTTTCTCAACCTATTCTTCGTTAATGTAAAACAAATTGCTCTTTTCTAAAGTCACCTCGGTAGTATGGGATTAGCCCTTGCATTAGTGGCCTAGAGCCAGATTAGGTTTTTAAAAACAAGTGTATTAGGAGTGCAAGATCGCCTCCTCTCAAATTGTTATTTTAGAGGTCATGTAATTGCCCCTTTTCATTTAATAGACCTCAGTAGGTTGGGTATTGTACCCCTGTGTCTATGTCCAGTGAGGACAACTTGAAGGTGGAGTTTGGTGTGGCCTGGGAGAGGCTTAAATTTTGAGAGCGAGTGGCTCTTTTGAAAATTAAGTGTTGTATGCCTCGTGGAGGCTTTTCTGTGTAATTTGGAGCAAGGGCTCCTAGGTATGAATGGGGTTTTCTGCCCCTCTGTTAAAACTCGTGTTTGGGGTAAAACTGAGCTGATTGCCCAAGCTGTGTAAAATCAGGGCGCGAAGCCCAATTCCTGTAAATATTGTAACTACCCTTTTTGACTTGCTACTTTGTACCTGCCATGCTTGTTATTTCTTGTTTTTGAAAAGAAAATATAACCTTGTTAAATTTTAAATTAATTTTGCTTTCGTAGCTGGAGACCTATTCACACCCGCACCTTCTTTCACCTCTACCTACCGCTAAAACTCGGTAACAAGTGGTAGCAGAGCGTGGTTGAATGGGTCTCAATTTAGCCCCTTTTTGACGGCTACACATTGTTTTGATCCGAACTCTAACCATTTTCTCAGTTGCTGGAATTTTTTGACTTTTTCAAAATTGTTCTGTCATCATGCCAGGCCCTCGCGATGTTCTCCATCTTAATTATTTGCGCAAAGAGGAGTTGATCTATGAATTAACTATCAGAAATGTGCAATCTGGAGGCACGGTTGCAGTAGACACTAACAAGCTTAGAGAGTCCCTTGATTTGCCCATTTCCATCCCCAATTTGGGAGAGAAAGAAATTGATGACTCTCTTTCCACGATCGTCGAGAATATTACTGGGCTAGCTTCTGTAGTTAGTTTTTTTGATGAAAATGATCCGTCTCCTAATCAAATTAAGCGTGTGCAAGGCAGGCTATATCATTTTTCGAATAGGGTTAACGATCTGTTGTCTCTAAAACTGAATGACGTTCAGAGGAAGGAAGCTAGTACGCTCCTGGAAAATATTTCCGAATTATCTAGTAAGGTCACTCAATTGTTAACTGGGGAAGTTCCTCCCAAATCTGATCAACCCACCATAGTGAATGCAGGTAGTGAGGAAGCGCCTCCCAAGGGAGAAGTTAATAGGATAACCGTTGCTGCTCAAACTATCCCTGCCCCATTGGACAACGAATCTGAACGTCGTGCATCATTGAGTAACATCCGTTCTGAATTAACTTCCTTGCCATTGAAACCTTTACCTACTATGTCACCCGGGTTTAGCAGCTTGCCTCATCCTTTGGCAATGTTGCTCAGAGGTATTTCTAAATTTTCTGTTAATACCACCAGTGATGTAATTTCATTTTAAGATTTCTAGTTGAATTTCAGGATCATGCCCTTGTGTTTTCTCTTTCTCCATGTCAAATTTTGCAAATTATCTATCCGTATGCTATTGGTATTCTCTCAGATAAAATCGTAAGAGCCATTGCCGAGCAATCATCTATAGAGGATTTCCATGCCCATTTGCTAGCTAATTTCATCCCAGCTAGGGCCAGGTCCTCCCTTATTCAGAAGTACTATTATCGTGTACAGCGCTTGGATGAAAACTTGGCTGATTTCATACAGGACATTAAGTTTTATACTAGGGTGTTTGCCCTTCATTTTCCTGAAGATCAGATTGTACAGGCTATTGTAGAGGGAATTTCACCTCCCTATAGGTCATATTTGTGTTTCGCGGCGTGCCCGCAAAGTTTCTCTGAACTTGAAGCATTGGCCGTCTCAGCGGAAGGAGTTAGATACGCCGATTCCTTGCGTGTCGCGAAAGAACCCCCGCCTTCTTTTAGTAACACTCGGCCTCCACCTCGCCGACCAGTCAATCCCCGTAAATGTTACGCTTGCGGGTCGCCTGACCATCTGCGCAACAAGTGTCCTCTGATCAAGTCAAGTGGGACAAGGAATGGAGCCGGGTCATCACAAGGCTGTTTTAAGTGTGGGGCCTTCTCACATATCGCCAAGAATTGCCCAAACTCAAATAGCACCCCCTCCTGCTCAACTTCCGGTGCAAATTCCAACTATGCCAATAATAAAAAGTGACTAGTGGCTTCGGCTGAGTCGACTAATCCATCTTCCCGAGACTCAGCCCCTAGTAAACAGGTTGTAAATGCAGAGAACGATCAGCCTTCAAATTCATCTTTTGAATGCCCTAAAGAATGTCTTAGGATTGCGGCGGATACCCCCGCACCTGTTCCTTTTCTTAAGATTGAGTTAAATAACGAGCCTATAACAGCTCTCTTAGATTCAGGCAGTGTTTGTTCGATTATTTCGGCTGAATGGTATTCTAAATTGAAAACGGTTTGTAAACTTCCTGACTATGTCTCTTCTCCTGTTCAATACGTATCGGCTAATTCATCTCCATTAGAAATTCTAGGTTCCTTACTGGTCAAAATTCGTATTTTTAAGTTTACATGGAAAGTTAAATTGTTTGTGGCCAAGCAATTGTCTTGCCCCATTATATTGGGAGCTGACTTTATTTCTCACACTGGTCTTGTGCTCGATCTCAAGTCTAGGTCGTGCACATTCAAATTTGCTTCTAATTGTAAAATCCCACTATTAAAGTGTAATTCTGTGTCATGTTCGTCTATTTCGCCTACCCAGGATGAGATGTTGTTAGACCTTAGACATCTACCTGAGGAGCAGGCTGATAGTATTCGCAAACTGTGTCAGTCGTTTCCCGAGGTGTTCTCTGATACTCTTGGTGTTACTGACCTTATTGAATACAAAATTGAGGTCACGGATTCGATTCCTGTCCGTTTTCCACCTTATAGGCTATCTCCACCTAAAATGAAGGCTCTAAAAGAAATCATCGATCAGATGTTGAAGGACGGTATTATTAGGCCCTCTAAGTCGGCGTATTCATCGCCTATTTTTCTAGTCCCGAAACCCCAAGGAGGCTTCAGGCCTGTCATTGATTACAGGGCTCTCAATCGGAAGGTGGTGTTGCAATCTGTGCCCCTTCCTGACCTTCATTCTTGTTTTTCATGGTTTCGTAAGGCCAAGTTCTTCACCATCTTGGACTTGAATCAGGCCTATAATCAAATTCCCCTTGCCGAAGAGTCTAAACATCTTACAGCGTTTGCCACGGACTGGAATTTATATGAATACAACCGCGTACCTTTCGGGCTCCCCACGGGGGCAGCTGTGCTCACTAGGCTACTAGATATGGTCTTCTCCGACATCAAATTCGAGTACTTATATCACTACTTAGATGATGTCGTCGTATTTTCAGAGACTTTTGAAGAACATCTAGATCATCTGCGAGAAGTTCTCGATCGCCTTCGTAAGGCTGGGTTAACTGTTAAGTTGTCCAAGGTTGCCTTTGCTAAGCCCTCTATGTCATTCCTAGGGCATATTGTGTCACCCGATGGTGTAGCAGTCGATCATTCTAGAACACAGGCCATCCGTGATTTTAAACCTCCCAAGGACATTAAAGGTATCGCCAGGTTCATTGGTATGGTGAATTTCTTCAGGAAGTTTATTCCTAACTTCGCTAATAGAGCGGCGCCCTTAAACCTTCTTCGTAGGAAAGGCATCAAATTCGAGTGGGGACCTTCTCAACAAGCCGCTTTTGAAGACATTAAATTAGCTCTCTGTAATGCCCCTGTACTTGCTATGCCTGATTTCTCGAAGAAATTCATCGTCCAAACCGACGCGTCGTCGGCGGCGGTAGCTGCAGTCCTTCTCCAAGAGACTGAACTAGGGAGGCGCCCCATCGCCTATGCATCTAGGACTCTCTCGGCTCAAGAAGCAAAGTACTCCATATATGAGCTTGAAGGTTTGGCAGTCTTATTCGCCTTAGAAAAGTTCCGTCTCTATCTGGAACACGTCAAATTCGACCTGGAGACAGATAATCAAGCCTTAAGCTGGGTCTTAGGTAGACCGCGTCGTACTGGTCGTATAGCCCGTTGGGCCATCCGTATTTCTGCCTTCCAATTTGATGTTAGACATATCAGAGGTATCGAAAATGTTGTTGCTGATGGACTCAGCCGTATGTTTTCTAACGACGTCGAGACCCACGAACCGGTCGACAGTTCATCACATTCTGAGTCCATACTATCTGAGGTTAATGCCATCCTAACAGAGGCTCCCATGCTTTTTAGGGATATCGAGAAATACCAACGTGAAGATCCGACGCTGGCTCCGATAATGGAAACCCTTTCTTCTGGGGAACATGTTGTCCCTTATGTTCTGAGGAATGGTGTTCTATGTTGCCCTTCGAGGCATGATAAGATGATGAAAGTTGTTGTTCCAGCGGTTCTTGTACCTATGATCTTCAAGTATTATCATGAGACCCCATTAGGAGGGCATCTTGGTATCTTTAAAACTCGTGAAAAGATTCGTGATATGTTCATCTGGAAAGGTATGGACGGTGAAATCCGTGAACTAGTAAAGGCTTGTAAATCCTGTTTGCTTAGTAAACCAACCATGTCCACCAAGGTAGGCCTCTTGTCTTCTCAGCAAGCGTCGCGCCCCATGGAACGCCTGTATATTGATTATGTAGGACCCTTCCCCCAGTCAAAGGGTAATGCCAACAAGTTCATCCTTGTGTGTGTAGATGGTTTTACCAGATTTTCTTGGTTATTTCCGACTAAGCTGGCTACCGCTCAGTCTACCATTACTTGCTTAAATTCTATTTTTGCTTCTTTTGGTCCGTGCCAATATATTGTATCTGATAATGCGAAGGCTTTTACATCTAACTTATTTCGTAAATTCTGTTTTGACTTATCCATCTCTCATGTAACTACTTCTGCTTATTACCCTCAACCATCTCTGGCTGAACGGGTTAATCGTAATCTCAGGTCCGCACTTATTGCCTATCATCATGAAGATCATTCCAGGTGGGACACGTCCCTGCATTGGTTAGCTTTTGCTTTGAATTCGGCGGTTCATGAATCTCATAAGTTCACTCCAGCTTCCTTGATGTTCAAGTTTGTTCCCAACACGCCGCTCTCTAACCTTTGGTCTCTGAGTGACATTCTACCCGAGACAATAGATCCGGATAATATTAAAGATCTTTGGAAGAAGGCTAAAGCCAATCTTAAGGTATCTCATGAAAAGGTTAGGGAAAAGTATGATCGTGGACGGAGACCCACCACTTTGAAGGTAGGTGACCAGGTGATGGTCAAGAATTTTGTTCCCGCGGGCAAGCTTGCCCCCAGATTTCATGGGCCATGCATCATTCTCGATTTTCTTACGCCGGGTACATTGTTAGTAAGCAATCCAGCCACCGAGAGGATATTTAGGGTTCACCTGTCCCAGGTGAAACCGGTGTAAATTTTGTGTCAACTTGCTTCATATAATTTGATAGGAATATGAAGGTTATATATTTTTTTTTAAAGAGTTCCACTCTTAAGGCATTCTGCTCCTTCTATTTTATTTTATATGTAAGCATTTCTGTAAAACCTCCCCCGATTTGTTAAACTGCCATCCTGTCCTTGCCACGGCCATTACCACGCTCCCGTCTCCTGCTCCACTACACACAGTGGCTGGCTTAGATGAAATGCCATGGATATCTGCACGCCGCTGGCCCCTCTATCTCTCTACATGCCTGTGCCCTCAAAAGAAACATGATGGTCCAACACAATTCTGCCGCCTAGCTTAAATGTTTCAGTGCCCCCGCAGCCGCGCGGCGCTGTGCCGCGGCTGGGTTCGAGGACGGGCCCCCTCGGCCCCAGCGAGGACGACATGTGCACGGCGAGCCGGAGCTCTCCTCCCGGCCAAGGCTGATGTGCGGCGCACGACCTGCTACTTGCCCGCAGCCTGTATTCCATCACCGCGGGCGCGGCGTGTTTCAACACCACTGCTCCCCTCATAGTGCGGGCGAGCGGTATCTCAGGGTACTCGAGGGGTCCGAGCGGCCTCCTTTGGACGCAAGCTGCAACGGCCGGTCTGGCCATCCAACTTCATCAACCTCAACTACATGGACAGTTACGATAAGCAATGACTACACTCGGGAATTCAACAGCAATATTTGGTGGACATAGCAAAATTTTTCATCACTTTTAAGTATTAAAAGTCTATCTTCGGAATTCTACTTCTACAAACTTAAAAACTTTACTTCATCTGCAACAACAAAATTTTGAAACTAAATCAAACCAAATTAAGAAAATCTTATAAATTTTTTTTTTTTGGCAATTAATCTCCATATCTACATCAAAACTTGGACTTTGTTTTCAAACAATTTCATGTGTCACCCCGGGAGGAACTTTTGGGGGGGGAGGTCTGTACCGGGCGGTACACCTCCACTCCGCTAATTTAAAATGTGCGCCAGTTGAAACTCCTCTGCTGGAGGAAGTCTGAACTTTATCTACGCTATTAATTCTCTACTTTCTCAGAAGATGTCACCACGTGGAAAATTTTGAGTTTTTGAACTGTGTCATTTTTGATGTGGTTTTGTTTCGCTTGAAGTAAGAAGTGTGAACTTTCTCTTCTAGAGGACACTACTGAAGATCAACAATAGTGCAACCTAGTGCGAAGTCAAAGAACTATTTTGTTGGAGAAATTTTTATTTCAAATGTTTGTCTTTGCTAAATTTTTTTTCAGTTAATGTTTAAGTTGGCTGTATACCCCTCTCTTTCCCCTTGTTTTGCATTTAACCAATCCTGAATTTCTTTGAGTTATTTCCGACCAATCCGATGTATCTTCCCCCAACTTGGATATGTTTCTGTACCCGAGCCAATAAAAAGTTTGTGGGAGGGTGTTTTCTTTCCCCTAACACCTAGAACCTTCCGCGAGAGGATATAAACTGCTGATTTTTGGGTCTCCGGGCCACTTCTGTTCCATCTTTCAGTGTATTAAGTACATAGCAGGAGGCGGGAAGCGCCTCTTTCTCCGGCAGCGGTCAACAATAAGGTAATGGCCGATTAATAAATTCTTTCTTTGCTAGCTCAGCAGTTTAACTTTCGGGGCGGGTTCTAAGCGTTCAACCATGTAATCTTTTCCTAAAATGTAACTACTCTTTTCATATATTCTCTTTTAAAGCTGCATATTGGGATAGAGAGTGCTAACCCTCTCGAGCTCCCACTCACATTGTCTTGAGGTGAACTTATTTTCTCAACCTATTCTTCGTTAATGTAAAACAAATTGCTCTTTTCTAAAGTCACCTCGGTAGTATGGGATTAGCCCTTGCATTAGTGGCCTAGAGCCAGATTAGGTTTTTAAAAACAAGTGTATTAGGAGTGCAAGATCGCCTCCTCTCAAATTGTTATTTTAGAGATCATGTAATTGCCCCTTTTCATTTAATAGACCTCAGTAGGTTGGGTATTGTACCCCTGTGTCTATGTCCAGTGAGGACAACTTGAAGGTGGAGTTTGGTGTGGCCTGGGAGAGGCTTAAATTTTGAGAGCGAGTGGCTCTTTTGAAAATTAAGTGTTGTATGCCTCGTGGAGGCTTTTCTGTGTAATTTGGAGCAAGGGCTCCTAGGTATGAATGGGGTTTTCTGCCCCTCTGTTAAAACTCGTGTTTGGGGTAAAACTGAGCTGATTGCCCAAGCTGTGTAAAATCAGGGCGCGAAGCCCAATTCCTGTAAATATTGTAACTACCCTTTTTGACTTGCTACTTTGTACCTGCCATGCTTGTTATTTCTTGTTTTTGAAAAGAAAATATAACCTTGTTAAATTTTAAATTAATTTTGCTTTCGTAGCTGGAGACCTATTCACACCCGCACCTTCTTTCACCTCTACCTACCACGGAAAAACTCCGTAACAATAATAATAATAATAATAATAATAATAATAATAATAATAATAATAATAATAATTCAAGCTCAATATTGGCATTATTTACCCGTGGGTTAAAGAATACTGTTTTCAAGTTATATCAGTTTATCACAATTGTGTCCGTCTTAACAGGGAGATAATCATCCTAGTACTTGTTAATAATACGGTGACATACTTCAAATGCAAAACATCACTGTCCCCATGATAGATTACCCACACATTAAAAAAAATGACATAGAAATTACACATCATTGCAGTCTTGACAAAAAATGAATGGGTGACCAGAATTCACCACACAACAAAAGGAAACAGTGACCTAGCAAAGAAAGTTCACTACCGGTATGAAGACATGGTAAAGGTCACTTATGAAGACATGGTGAGTTGCCAACCTTGTTAGTGAACATCCTCCTTCATCGTGAGTCCCACCAGCTACCTCGTTTTAATTTAGCAAGCCACCCTGACAAGATAATTAGTATTGATCACTTTCCTCATTCAGGATTTTCTCTTGAGTATTTATTCTTGTTTTACAATATTTTACCTGAAAATAATGAGGCAAAAAAATCCCCTTCACATGATTACTCTTCTCTCTTGAAGAAACAAACCTGGTTTTGACAATCATTTTTCCGGATTATTTTTCCATACAGGATGTTTCGTGTGTTCACTATAACTCAAAATCACAGCACTAGTGATAAATGTCTGCAAACCAGCTATTCACCATCATGCCTAAGCATTAAGTGCCATTTACCAGGTGTATGCATAAGTCTTTTCCGGTTTTATTAAGAGATGGCGCCAGCAAAGAGTACGCAGAGTATGAATTTGACACATACGTCAGTTTGTTCGTCTGACATTAACGTACCAAGGCACACAAGTTGAGTCCGCCAAACACGAGCGTCTGTGTTATATCGTTCAGTGATCACGCTGACGTTTGTGCCTGAAAAAGAACATTTGCGACACGCACTGTTTTTCTGATTTAATCAAAAGAAAAAGGCCGTGGAAAGTCATTGTTTGCTGGAAGAAACATATGGTGAACACGCTCCATCAATTAGAACATGTGAGACATGGTTTTGACAATCACTTTGGCAAGAAAGCCATGCATTGTGTCTGGTGGGACCAGAGTGGTATTGTGTATTACAAACTCTTGAAGCCCGGCGAAACCGTTAACGCACAACACTATCACCAACAAATGATTAATTTAAATCACGCATTGATCAAAAATGACCAAAATGGGCCAGAAGACATGGCAAAGTGATTTTGTCACACGACAATTTGTCGTCTCACACAGCAAAACCAGTGAAATAATCTTGAAATCACTTGGATGGGACATCCTTCCGCACCTGCCGTACTCCTCCGATCTGTGCCATCTGACTATCACCTCTTCACATCAATGGTGCATGCGCTCGCAGAGCAGCACTTCAGCAATTTTGAGGAAGTTGGAAAATGGCTCGATGAATGGTTTGCCGCAAAAGACAAGCAGTTTTTCTGGCATGGTATTTATAACTTACCTGAAAGATGGGCGAAGTGTGTAGAAGCCGATGGCCAATATTTTGAATAAACAAAAAGTGAATTTCCCTTGAAAATTACATGGTTTCTCTACCACAAAAACTGGCAAAAAATGTATGCATATATTTGGTATACTTCTTTAAAGACTGACCAAGAAATCTTTACAGAGTCCTCTCTGTTGAAGATAAAGTTAGACAGAAAAAGTAATGTCAAATTGTCTGGCCCCACGGTGTAGGGGACAATGCATCCACCTGTCACCCGGCGGCCCTGGGTTCTATTCCCGGCCGGGTCAGGGGTTTTTAATTGTCAATGATTAATATCCCTGGCTTGGGGACTGGCTGTTTGTGTCGTCCTTCATGTTCCTTTCCTCACATTCAACGCTTTACACTTCTGCCATTTCCAAATTACGCACAGGTTCACAACATATGGTGCAAAGTAGGGGCAAAAGATCTTCTTAGGTTGACGCCCCGAATAAATAGAGAAAAAAAAAAGTTGAATTGACGTCAAAGACAATCTGCTTCCAAATATAGTGTTTTTGTTAACAAGCTACTTTTGTTCAAATGCAAGCTCTTGTGTTGAGGGTGCTCAGTAAACTACAAGCTGTAATGAGTCTCCCCATCTAAGTTCTTTCTTACTGCATTTTGCGGCTATGTTTCTCCGCTTTACACCTTGATCAAAGTCTAAATTCCTAACTCAGACTTAGCCTACAGAATGATGCTTTTTGACCTTATATAGAGGTACTCTCTCAGAAAATACTGAAAAGAATCTAAAATGGCTAACCTGGTTTTATCATCTCAGCGGCTCTCTCCAGGCTTGGCCGCTGATGTCACCAATCCTTTCAATCATAAAATTTCACACATTTTAGTAATTCCACTGTTGTATAGAATGTGACATCCACAGACCTCATCCAGAATAATTTAAGTAGTTTGATCAGATTTGAATTAGGCATGTAAATCCATGGTTTTACTGACGATGTTATAGTTCCTGTTGAAATTGTCATGTCTCTCCGAAATCTTTATTTTCCTGAAATTTTTATATAACTTTTTCTTGGTTCACTCATAAAAGCAATCACCTCTAAATCCTCTAGAATTTCTACTTCTAAATCTTATCAAGGCTTAATTATTATAGAAATATCTCCGCGCCAAATTTCCTTGTACACCTCCGTGGCAATGGCATCACCATAATTCTTATGAGAACAGAGTTGAAAGACTACCTGGTCCCATCAATCTCACAAGCAAGAAATGAACAAAATGGACCTTCATCTCTAAAGACCACACATAATATTTGAGCTCAGTCTCTATCATGCAGTCTCATAGGTTTTGGGCACTGGTTCAGTCTGCACCAAAGTTTATGTGATCAATATGTACAACTATCTAATTTTTTTGTATTGTGCTACAGGTATTATTTCATGCATACATCTTGAATGATTATGTTCTAGCTACACATCTCAGGAATGTCGTAAGTATATCACGTAAGTCTTAACCTCTTTTAGAAAGGCAAGTAGTGCAAACAGTTTTTTGGTTCTGAACGCAAGGGTTTGATCTCTGAGTGATGAAAAAACTACTGTAGGCTACCATAAACTCTAGTATTCAAATCTATAAGCTCAACAGTTAACATAATAAATTGAGTATTCTAATCACCAACAACAGACATAGAGTCTTGTGTAGAGGACAACTAGAAGGCCAGATGACATTGACCTTGCCTGCACTAGGCAAAATGCTGACTACTCAGCAGAAAACAAGTGGCGCACATAACATTTGGCGTGCAAGGTTGGTCGGAGAGTTGAACTTAGACTGGTCAGGTTCCAAACGGAGAAAGGTAGTCAGGCATAAACCTACACCCCCTTCATAAACCCTGAACAGAGAAGGACATTCATCCTTAAAATATTACCATAATATGTGTGACATTATAAATAGAGAAGGGCAGCTGACTGTAAAATTGAGTTTCAATCATCAACTTAAAAAAGGGGGAAGCAGACCAGTTATGATTAATTGTATTTCCCTGTGCCAGCTCCTTAGATTTAGTCCCATAAGAGCAATGTATAGTTGTCATCTTGTTCAGTAGTTCTAGTACAGTTCTGAGACCCAGAGGTAGCCCTCTGCAGATTCCTACAGTTAAACCTATAAGAGCAATGTATAAACATTAGCCTCTGTGCCAGCTCTCCAGAGTTAGTCCCATAAAAATAATGTATAGCAGCCATCTTGCCTAGAAGCTTGAGCACAGGCAGGTCAGTAACCAGTTATGCTTTATTGTTTGGGTAGTGGGCTAATCTCTCCCCACCAACAAATCACCAACTGCTGGCCAGTGAGCATTCACTGGTCCCTCCTGTTCATGGGAGTAATGCCACTAGGGTGTCTGATATATGACTGTCTGTAGAGTGCGAGGTGATGAATTCATGCTGAAGCTTATAAATGATAGCATATGCGTGCGCAACACCCCACCTCTATCTTACCATCCATTTCCCATCCACACCAAGTCTATAAAACTCCTGGAGCCCACTACTAGCTGTTACTTTCCCATGGTCAGCAGGAGTGTAACCATCGCTGGTCTCTCTCATCAGTCCACCACACCTCAGGCATCTAGCCTGAGGAGGAGGAGGAGGAGGTGGACATCTACGGAGGCTGGCAAATGTTTGGTGAACTGGTGAAGGACCAAGGGGGAGAATCCTCTACCCCCCAATTTTTAGGGTGGAGTGGAGGGATCACAACATGAAGATAAAGTTGGAATTCATGAGGACAAATTGAGGGAAATATTCATTTATAGGAAGGGGAGTTAGGGATTGGAATAACTTACCAAGGGAAATGTTGAATGAATTTCCAGTTTCTTTGAAATCATTTAAGAAAAGGTTAGGAAAACAACAGGTAGGGAATCTGCCACCTGGGCAACTGCCTTAAATGCAGATCAGTATTGATTGATTGAAGATAGAAAATTACACACACACACACACACACACACACACACACACACACGCACGCACGCACGCACACGCACGCGCACACACGCGGGCACACACACACACGCACACACACGCACACACGCACGCACACACACACACACATCTTCATTAAAGACTGTTATGTCTTTCAGCATTCAGTCTGCAAGGCTCTGTGAATGAATAAGCACCTCTGCAGCTAGCTCTGTGACTTCATTTAATTCCACACAGCTTATCTTTAAATCATCAGAAAACTGAGCCTAACTATCATTGCCTTAGTCTCTCTCTACTTCTCTTACCCTCCCTATTCAAGTCCATTATTCTCCTAGATACTGTATCCTCCTCCATTCACCTCACTTAAGCCCATCACTGGAGCTGGTTTATTTGTACAGATTCATTCGTCAAGTTTATTCCTAACTACATTTTTATCTCCTCACTTTAAGTACCCTCCTGTCATTGATCCCATATGTTTTAAAACCCAAATCTACTTTCAAGCCTGTTACTTCCAACTTATGAATAAGATATTCTGAATCCACCCAGCTTTCACTCTCATTCAGCAAAGTCAGTCTCAAAACAGACCAATGTAAAGAGTTTCATCCAAGAACTCAGTTCTTTCTTAGAGAATACTGTTAATTGCAACTGCAAAATCTATGCATAGTTGCTCCTTGATTGAATTTCACTTCTTAGTATACAAAAATCCTTCATGAATACACATCCTAAATACTTGAAACAGTCCACGTGTTCCAGTTTTGTATTTCCTACCTGACATTCAGTCCTCTGAGGTTTCTTCACTACTGACATCACTCAGTATTGGAAATGCTAATTTTCATATCATACTCTTTGGCGCCTCTTTTCAAGCTCGACAATATTAGATTGAATGCATAATGGCAGGTCACTATGGGAAGAGGAAACAGTGAATGTTTAGTTAGAAAAATGTAATGAAATGTAAGAAAATGAAGGATGCACTAGCTTTCTCATACTAAAACACAATTGAAATTGGAAGAGAACAAGATGTGACCAAGGCAAGATGAGAGGATCTGAACTGAAGTATAAATAATGTATTGTAAAATGAGCAGTTATAGAGAATATTATTCTGTGATATTTCACACAGTTGTCATCCTCTGTGGGTGGGGGTGGTAGAATATATCCACCGTTTCCCTTGCCTGTCATAAAAGGCAACTAAAAGTGGGATCACGAGGGGATCTCGTCTAGCTGAGACTACAATTGCTTCCTCTTACTTGTGTCAGTCTCCTCAGTGGTATATTACCTATCCAACCTCCATTGGTAAACCCTTGTTCTCTTTCAACTCGACAGTTTTAGGTTTGGGAGGCGTAGAGTGTTTTTCATCTTCACGCTCTTCATTGTCTGTTACTTTCCTTTGCAGATGCCCTCATTTTTTGTCCCCCTGTGGGTGGAGGCAGTAGAATAACACCCATGGAATCCTCTGCCTGTCATAAGAGATGACTAAAAGGGGCCTCATGGGCTCTTAACTTGGGAGTGTGGGTTGGCTACATTGGCGCCCTTAGCTGAGTACTGGCATTGCTTCCACTTATGCCAGGTTCCTCACTTTCATCTATCCTATCTGACCTCCCTTGGTCAACTCTTGTTCTTTTCTGACCCCAATGTTATTAGATTCTAAGGGCTAGGGAGTCTTTAATTTTCATGCCCTTTGTGGCCCTTGTCTTTCTTTTTCATTTTTTGAAGTGTCGGATCCCTCTCGTTTTTTTCTCTGATTAGCATTAACAGAGTATGGTTGTCAATTTGTACTTCCTCTTGAAACAGTAATCACCATCACATTGTCTTTCTTTGACCGATACCTTCATTTTTTGAAGTGTTTGATCCCATTAATTGTTTTCCCCTCTGATTAGTGTTAATAAGAGTCATACTTTCCCTTAAAACAATAATCACCACTACCACCTCACTTTTTGTAGAGTTGGACCTCTTCCATCTTTCCTCTGATTTATGTTGAAAGGATGGTTGCCTAGTTGAACAGATACTTCTCTTAAAATAACAATCACCAGAACATACTTCTAATGTTTAACAAATCATTCAAGTTGATGCAGTTGGTAAGTACCTACACTACATATAATGCAACATATTGTGTACTCACAAATGACAGTTGAGACTCGCCGTACCATTAGGAGAGGCATGCCCCGCCCCACTAGTTCATCAACCAGAATGCCATATGCGGTAGAGAACAGGTACTGACACAGGAATGGCAGTGATGAGAGCCAGCTGCTCTGTGACAATATACTAGCATTAGTTTACTAATGTAAGTAAGGAAAAGATTTCATACATGCTATTGTCAGACACCATTATGGTTGTGAATCACACAGTGACTGGTTACCTGATATATAATTTTCTTTCCAGATTGCTACTTTATAATGGATATTGGAATTTAGTTATAACTCATTTATTGTATTTGATACAACAACAACAAAAGTGTGACAAGA
Source organism: Anabrus simplex (assembly GCF_040414725.1). NCBI lineage: Eukaryota > Metazoa > Arthropoda > Insecta > Orthoptera > Tettigoniidae > Anabrus > Anabrus simplex. The sequence goes on along the minus strand of NC_090265.1, from coordinate 1,148,149,013 downwards.
CTGATCCAAACAATTATCGAGGTATTTCACTTCTATCAATTGCCTGCAAAGTGCTTCCACCTGTCCTCTTCACCAGGTTGGAGCAACAGACAGAACATTTGATTGGTGAATACCAGGCAGGCTTCCGACCACACCAATCATGTGCAGAACAGATCTGGAACCCCAAGATGTTATTGCAACACTGCCAATTGAACCGCAAAGTCGTTGCTTTTGTACACTTTAAAAAACATACCGTATGACTCTATTGACCACATCACCCTGTTCAGTATACTGAATGAATGTGGTGTGGATAGCAAAACAACTGCATTACTTGAACAGACTTTGACAGACACAACCTCTAAAGTAAACTTCATGTGTGAAATCTCTGAAACTTTTCAAATCAGAACAGGAGTAAGGCAGGGTGATGGGTTGTCCCACTCTTGTTTGACCTGGTACTAGATAAGATCATCAAAACCTGGGAGAAAGTAGTAGCTGAAATAAGTATGGGAATAAAAGATAAGAGAATCAACATAAAGTGCTTTGCTTTTGTTGATGTCTTAGCAATAATTACCTGGACTCTTAAGGAAGCCAGATATGCTATCGAGAAACTTCATGAAATCGCCATTAAAACTGGCCTTCATATCTCTTACGAGAAAACATAATACATGGACTCCAAGAACCAAAGCCTGATGCCACTTGCAACCAAATATGGCAACATCACACAAGTTAACCACTTCAAGTACTTAGGTAAAATGATCAAGAACACTGGAAGTGAAAAAAATAGCTAACATTACACGTACAGAAATATTACGTAAAGCCTACACAATCACTTGGAATATGTACAATAAGCAATCACTTTCCACCAAAGCCAAACTTCGTCACTACCACACAGTCATTCCGCCAGGAGCACTCTATGCAACTGAGATGTCATCGTTAACAATCAACATCAAGGACATAGAGAAAATAGAATGGCAGATACTCGGGAAGATATTGGACCCAAGATTCAAGATGCTATCTGGATGTGTAAAAGCTCAAAAGAACTGTATTCTCTGACTGAGCGATTCTCCTCAGTTGCACAGAAGAGATGTATGAAATTTTACAGACATATAACTCGAATGGACGATTCTCGACTGACCAAAAAAATCTTCTTCATCATTAACGGAACCCGACAAACCAAATTACGCTGGTTGGTAGACACTCAAAACGACCTTGCAGAAATTAATATTGACCCACTGGCAACTACATGGACCACATTCAGACAGAAAATCAATTCATGAAGTTCACATCCAAGAGCCCAACAGCCAGAATCTTGAAACTCAAAAATGCTTGAACACAAGAGAGAAGAGGGAAATAATAATAATAATAATAATAATAATAATAATAATAATAATAATAATAATAATAATAATAATAATTTTATGGACACATGGCCTGAATGAATTCAACATGGTTAACCAACCGCATTTTCAATTTCCTCCAAGTGAAAAAGGCAAAGGGGGCATGGTTCAGTGAGGTACAGAAAGATCTGCAGGAGATTGGGATCTCATTTGAAGATATCCAGGAGCGTGTCCCACTTAAGAAAAAATTCCAAGAACATCAGAGTTTCCTACCAAAGCCGAAGATGAAAACTGGAAAGGAATGGACGGAAGAACGAAAGGAGCAACACCGTATACGAATGAAGGAGTACTGGACCAACATTAAAGCTCAAGGGAAACAATTGAAATGACGTGGTCCTTAGTTGGCCGAAACAAAACAATAATAATATTATTAATAATAATAATAATAATAATAATAATAATAATAATAATAATAATAATAATAATAATAATAATAATAATAATAATAATAACTCTTTACTGAAAACTGGAAAGCACGAGAAGCACAAAATTAGAATGTGCTAAATTTGTTATTTTAAAACTTAAAACTATTGATAATTATAATTGGGGAATAGATGATTCTTATAGCATGCTGTAAAACTAATGGTTGTGTAGTTCTCTCTAATTTATACATTCAAATTCTGCACCTTGTATTCCTGAAGAACTTCAGTAGATTTTGAACTCCGATGATTCTCAGGAGGACCAAGATTTCGGTATTATTGACTTTTCATCTGATTCATCATGTTCTGATATTATTGAAGGTACACGCCAGAAAAAATGAAGAGAATGTCATACAAGGAAGGTCCGATTGGTTTTTCTTAAATCCTTCAGACAGTGAACCTAGTACTGAGATAAAAGTCAGTGACATTGCATTAATTCAAAAATTCCACACAGTTGAAATGTCAGTGCATGAACCTTCTCATGATTTTGAAGAAACTGGACCTGTCTGTAACACAAGTGGAAAAGTGTCAGTGGGCAAGACAAAAACAGTTACGTCTCAGCAATGAGTATGATGGCTTTGCAAGATTCTGAAATGCTGCAGAGCATCAAACATAAAGTCCTAGTCCCTGGCCATACCCATATGGAATGTGATTGTGATCACAATATGATAGAAAAAGCAAAGAAGAGGTTCAATGGAAACATTGATCACCCTCATAATTGGGCCCAACTGATTAGGTAGTCCACCAAGAATAAGCCCTTTACTGTAAAGAAAATGAACTGGGAAGAATTTTTGGATTTCTTCAGCGCTTTTGCAATGCAGAAAAGTAAACAAAAACTGAGGTCATCTCAACTGGAGGTAAGTGAAATGGTTGCATTTTGGCAAAAGTGACACTGGCACCATTCATTATAAAACAAAACATGATGCCAGTGAATTCGAAGAGGTCTCGTTTTTGAGGAGGGGTAAGCATGCCACTATAAACCCACCTGTAGCTTACAATGGTCCAGTTCCCATCTCTGGCAAGCAGAAGAAAGATTTAATGGATCTCCTCCAATTTATCTTGCCAGGTTTCCATAACTTCTACAAAGAGATTCCCTCGGCAAGCACAGTAAGACACTTGCACCCCGACACCCTCAATGATGGCGATAATGAACAACACAATGTTGGGTGAATAAGGTGTTTCTGTCAACAAAATGTGACATTTTGTGACGTGAATTGTGTTTAATCAAACACTTACAAACAGATTACGAGTAGGTTATGTAAATAATATCTGCATTAATACTGGATGTGATATTGTTCATTAATATCCATATTACTGTGCAGCATTGCATTATATTACTAAATGTGGGTGTGTAAATTGTGTTAAGTCATAATTTATTCGACAACCCAAGTTGTTTGGCTCCTAATTACATGAATTGACATGGAATTTATTATGACGAGTTACCCTATTGTTGTGAACAGTATTAGGTTTCTGAAGATATAATTCAAATTACTCATATTCCACAATTATTAATAATCTTGACCATGATGGTCGGGATTGGATCCGTATTGACTTAGTAACAGTAAATATGTTGGAAGATGGTCCGCCTAGTCAATACTATTCATTTATTTACTTTTCACCTTAACATCTAGTACATGTTTCGAGAATATTATGCATTCTCTTCCTCAGCTAGTGGATTAAAATTCAGTATACAATAAAACCTGACTAAAATAGGGGGGCCCCCCATTAAAAATTCAAAACAATGAGTATGACAATGTAACACTTAAAAATTTGGATAGTACAAACATAGAATTAAAATCCCATTTTGTCAAGTACAAATTAAAAACACAATATAGTAATGTCTAATTAAATACAACATCCTGTGATGATATGAATTCACAGTGTCCTTGAAGTTGCCTTGCGTAGTTCAAAAAAGTTGAGTTAGGAATGAATGAAATTGCACTAAAACTTGAAGTCCTGCGGATATCCACCGTTAATGGGTGTTGAAATTATGTCTATTTAAAATTAAAATATTGGACACAGCGTCATATAATGATGTGAATTTACGGTGTCCTAGGAATTATAATACTATTTTCCGTAGTTCAATTGCATTTGTACAAGAATAAGTGAAGTTGCGTTAAAACTTGGAGTCCTGCCATTATCTTCGGTTGATAGATGTATTATGCAGCCAGGTTGAAAATAGGTTAAAATGGTCTGTGTGATGATGTAAATATTACGTGTAGCATGCATGTGTTAGATAGATGGGAAGGCACCTGATGTATGGCAACTAGGACACCGTAAATTCACATCATTATACGATGCTGTGTCCAATATTTTAATTTTAAATAGACATCATTTCAACACCCAATAACGGTGGATATCGGCAGGACTTCAAGTTTTAGTGCAATTTCATTCATTCCTAACTCAACTTTTTTGAACTACGCAAGGCAACTTCAAGGACTCTGTGAATTCATATCATCACAAGACGTTGTATTTAATTAGACATTACTATATTGTGTTTTTAATTTGTACTTGACAAAATGGGATTTTAATTCTATGTTTGTACTATCCAAATTTTTAAGTGTTACATTGTCATACTCATTGTTTTGAATTTTTAATGGGGGGCCCCCCTATTTTAGTCAGGTCTTATTGTATACTGAATTTTAATCCACTAGCTGAGGAAGAGAATGCATAATATTCTCGAAACATGTACTAGATGTTAAGGTGAAAGGTAAATAAATGAATAGTATTGACTAGGCGGACCATCTTCCAACATATTTACTGTCAACTCGATTTTGGGTTTCGAATTAAACTTTAAAAACTGATTTTCTCAAAACTAGTAAATTGTGACATAACACACTTTACCCATCCATCATATTATATATGCCACTGGCTGTGTTATAATACCTTATCCAATTTCCTTTGTCTTACCTTTGAAAGATCAAAACCCAAGGCTTCTTTAATGTACTTGGGAGCCAGAGTGATGAGAGTGTGGAATCCCCAATCATTACCCCAGGATGCACTACATCCCAACCAGAACTGCTTGCATGTTAACACCTTACGCCATGGCACTGGCAAAGTCTGTTGGCGAATAGATATAATTATGAGAAATATTTCACAAATATAAAAAATTCTACAGCAATTGGAACATAATACTAATTGTATACTGTAGTTACATAAGCAATATATAGAGAGACAGGAACATGAAAAGGAGCACATAACAGGACAAACATGATGGCAGATCAGTGTGGGAAAAGAGAGTATTAAAAAGAGAAGGCAAGGACAATGTCCACATCTTCATACACTGCTGTCTTCAGATAGACAGGCTCTCTCCATACCAATCCAAGTTATTCAAAATCCATCTCTTCTCAGTCTTCAGTCAGCTTTTTCCCAGCTTCATCAGGAGGATGGTCATTAACACTCATTGTAAGGAGATCTTCACAGATCTTGTCTTAATACTGAAATTGCAGGATAAGAAGAAAGCTGGATAAATAAAGGAAAAGGGGAAGAAATGTAAGGTAAACACAGGTGGTAAAAAATTAGGAACACAGGACAAACACAAAAGGAGAAAAAGGATCCCAACAGGTTCCTCTCTCTCTGTATACGACTTCATTTGACACTTGTTGCTCCTTTCCAATACTTGGAGAGTTACTTAAGTATAAACATGTGAGTCAAATTATTAAAGTTACATGTATTCATCTAATATTTCCTGCACAAAAGCAATAAGCTACCGCATGTTCTGATATAAACATATTCAATTTTAGGCTAAGAAGTTGTTCCATATTTGCCTAAATTAATATAGACCATGGAATGGTAAAGAGAAACAAATCTTCAAAGTTTCTTATTTACTATGAATGTTCAAACCTGAGTTTATGACATATTAAAAGCATCCTTCCTTACCTCAGTTTTGTTGTCAAGGCTACTGGCCAGATATTGCTTTTCTCTTTCTGAGATGCGTGGGTGTTTCTCTGGAGACTCATAGACCAACACCCACCACGCAGCACTCCACAAGACAGTCAACAGTCCACTGACATAGAATACCATTTCCCAGCCCCAGCTAGCAATGATTGCTCCACATAGTGGCATTGAAGCAACTGTTCCCATCGACGCACCTATGACAGAAGAAGAAGCATTCAATAAATTAGTCTTGAAGTTTCTTCCTGTGATTGTCATATGCCCATATAGTTATATTTTTCACCCTTTTAATTATAAATTGAATATTGTGAATATGCTTTAATTGAATATAATTAAGAGATTGGGTGGAGATGTCATCTAAATAATTGGATTCTTTGATTGAATATCATAATTGCTTCTGTCGGTCATCAGCAAATTCTGAGAGAAAAGGTATAATTCCTTGGACACTCCTAGGAGAGGACCAGAAAAGAAACAGCAATTATTAGTGATCCACAACAAAGCTCAAGTATGGAACGATGCTCTTGAACTTTCAAATCTACAATAGATACCAAAACAAACCCTTTAGTAATTTGATTAAAATAGTAGCCTACTTTATTTTTCTTCTGTTATTTATGCTGTGCTTAATGAATATCCATGGCTAATATACATGTGAAATAGAGCCATGTCATTGAAAGTATATTACTCATCGCAATACCAGAGATACATTCCCCACCATAGCACTACAGTCCAGATTAGTCTTGACCTATCAAAGCAGCTGTTAATTAACCTGAAGGCATGCATATTGTGAGGTAAAGCATAGTCAGCAAAACAAACCTTCTTGGCTTTCGAGACTACAGCCACTTTCTCACTGTCAGATAGCTGCTCAATGATTCTCAAAGGTAGACTTTGAATCAGCCCTCAGATTCAGGTAAAAATCCCTGATCTGGCTGAGAATTGAACCCAAGGCCTCTGGGTAAGCAGATGGCATGCAAAGTGACAATTTTCTATGAGGTAAGAACTTCTACTTAGCTGTTTACATGCCTAAGTACTGTACTTAATATAGGTTTTTCTGTTTTGTTCATGCTTTGTTTAAATCAAAATCATTTTGTTTTCAGTTTCAACTTCGTTAACATAAGTATAATATAAAGCTTTCAGTTTTCCAGTCTGTCCAAACTAATGTAAGAAATATTAGAAAATACCTCAAAAAGAAAATATTTAATGAATAAGAGAATGATATGTTTTGTTCGTAAAGAAATATGGTCAGATGTTATCAAATCACTTTTATTATGATTAATTTTTTAATATTATCAATTAAGAATGGATGATTATTATGAATGAGGGCAAACATATTTTTTATTAAAATTCAGTTTTCAATGCTTTAATAAATGTTGAAATGTGTTTTGAACTTACCTTATTGCACTCTGTCTCTTTTATGTCCTCTCTTTGCAACTGTCAAGGCTCAAATGTTGCAAGAGAAATCTTGCACAGCTCGCAAAGGAGGAAGATGCCTTAAGGATTTGTAAGGAAAGTCCAGATATACAGTACAAGGACTGTACGAGCCATCAGGACTTGACAACTGAGAGGAGAGGACATTATAATACAGTTGATGAAATGAAACCGGTCTAGAAAGCCAAGAATAATGGCCGAGAGGGTTCGTCGTGCTGACCACACGACACCTCATAATCTGCAGGCCTTCGGGCTGAGCAGTGGTCGCTTGGTAGGCCAAGGCCCTTCAAGGGCTGTAGTGCCATGGGGTTTGGTTTTTTTTTTTTTTTTTACGAAATGAAATGAAAATAGTGCCAAAAGGTGTCCAAGGACATCGGCTTGCCAGGTGCAGGTCTTTTGATTTGACACCCATAGGCGACCTGCACATTGTGATGATGAAATAATGAGGATGACACATATACCCAGCCCCCGTGCCAGCAGAATTAACCAATGATGGTTAAATTCCCGACCCTGCCGGGAATTGAACTCAGGACCCCTGTGACCAAAGGCCAGCATGCTAACCATTTAGCCATGGAGCCAGATGAATACAGTAAATGGAATGCAATAAGTTAAAAAAACATTTCAACATTCATTGAGGCACTGAACAGAGGAATTACAGGTTTTTGCCCTTGTTTATTATAATCACCCATTCTTAATCAATTAAAGAAAGCTGGGCATAGAGCTAACCACTCTACCCCACCAAGTAGTAGCAGTAGTGATGGTGATTTTTGTTTTAAGAGGAAATTCAACTAGGGAACCATCCTCTCTAAGCAAATTAACTGGACACAAAAAAATAAAATAAAATCATTTATTACATGAGGACATTTGAAAATGAATTTAAAAATAAAACAAATTATTTTATAAAACCAAAAAAGACACAAACACATCAAAAGGGAACGTAGGTTCCCTGAGTAAGAGGACACTTGAAATTGATATGCGGTTCATTAATCCACTCTCACATGCATAGCAAATTACGAGATCAGCAGTACTCTCATCATTGGCTAGTATGAGTTTGAGTGTTTCCTGCAGGCCGAGGTTCCATCTTAGGTGTACAGAGGTTATGGATAGTGGAAGCCTTTACCTTCCACCTCTCCAAGTGCCTTCATGGCCTGAAACATGAAAAATAAAAGTGATTTGATAGAATTGATTATGTTCTTTTGGAAATGAAATATATAATTCTGTTATTAATTAAATGTTTTCTTTCTGGCCTTGTTCCAAATTTATTGGGTTGGCACTTGTGAATTTTGCCAAGTTTTAAAGGCAGATGCTCTTCCTGATGCCAACTCTATGTGGAGGGATGAATTCACTATTGTTTGTTTTTGTGGTGGTTAGTAGTGTAATGTGTTGTATGCAGATGAAGAGAAGTGTATTAAGAGAAACACAAACACCTAGTCCTCGAGCCAGATGAATTAACACCGGGCAAGTTGGCCGTGCAGTTAGGGGTGCGCAGCTGTGAGCTTGCATCCGGGAGATAGTAGGTTCGAATCCCACTGTTGGCAGCCCCGAAGATGGTTTTCCGTGGTTTCCAACATTCACACCAGGCAAATGCTGGGGTTATACATTAATTAAGGCCATGACCGCTTCCTTCCATCTCCTAGGCCTTTCCTATCCTATCATCGCCATAAGACCTATATGTGTTGGTGTGACGTAAAGCCACTAGCAAAACAAAAAAGGATGAATTAACCAGTTAAAATCCTCAGCATCCGCCTCTGAGATGTAGTGGTTTGTGTGATTAGCTGCCACTCCCGGAGGCTCGGGTTCAATTCCCGGCTCTGCCACGAAACTTGAAAAGTAGTACGAAGGCTGGAACGGGGTCCACTCAGAATCAGGAGGTCAACTGAGTAGAGGGGGGTTCGATTCCATCCTTAGCTATCCTGGAAGTGGTTTTCCCTGGTTTCCCCACTTCTCCTCCAGGTAAATGCCGGGATGGTACCTAACTTAAGGCCACGGCTGCTTCCTTCCCTCTTCCTTGTCTATCCCTTCCAAATTTCCCATCCCCTTACAAGGCCCCTATTCAGCATAGCAGGTGAGGCTGCCTGGGCAGGGTACTGGTCAGCCTCCCCAGTTGTATCTCCTGACCCACAGTCTGAAGCTCCAGGACAATGCCCTTGTCGCGGTAGAGGTGGGATCCCTCGCTGAGTCTGAGGGAAAAACCAACCCTGGAAGGAAAGCAGATTAAGAAAGAAAGAAAATCCTCAGCCTGGAGCCCCTCTGAACTGAAGCCCAGTACGCTGACAACAGGCAAGGAACTGGACTTAAAGGTTATATGTTAGAGCGGAAAACACATTACTGGTATTAAATTTTTTAAATTCTACATCACACAGATTGTATCTATGGTGGTTGAAACATTGATATTTTAATTTATTAGGTAGAGAAGGCCTATGCAACATGTTACTTTTCTTACACCAGATCACCAATGGCTCCATGGCTAGATGGTTAGCATGCTGGCTTTTGGTCACAGGGGTCCTGGGTTCAATTCCTGGCAGGGTTGGGAATTTTAATCATCATCGGTTAATTTTGGTGGCACGGGGCTGGGTGTATGTGTCGTCTTCATCATAATTTTATCCTCATCATGATGCACAGGTCACCTACGAGCGTCAAATCAAAAGACCTGCCCCTGGCGAGCCGAAAATGTCCTCGGACACTCCTGGCACTAAAAGCCATTAGCCATTTCATTAAAGAAATCAATATTAGAAGAGATGTATTTGGAATATGCGACTTATACAACTGAAAGCAAATGATTGTTCCTTTAAAGAGGTTTCACTTGGTTCATTCTTCAAAACAATTTTTCTCATGAATATGTTATTCTGAACACAGACAAATTTGTGTGGCTAGGTCATCAATGTTTTAACTGTAGAATTCTGTAGGACTGCATCTGTGGATTCCATCAACAAAAATTCAGATTGAAAGTCTATTAAATCTAAGAAAAATGGTGACATGAATATATTAAAATATTTTCCATATCTCTGAAGCATTCAAATCACTGTTTCAAGTCTTTCTTTTACATAGTAATTTTTGCACAAACATTACATTGACCAAAATTTATATGGAAAAAATGTTAGACAGTCAACTTGTCAGTATAAAATATGAATTGTTTATCATTCTGGTGTAATTTTTAAATTGTAGAACATAAAATAAACCTGTTTTGCTTTCAATTATGGTACTGTGTTGCTTTTCTGTTTACAATAAATGATAAACTTATCGCAGGCTGCAAGTTTGAAACTGCTGATATAAATAGTATGGACACAGACTTGGCGAAGGTGAACAGATAGAAATGAATAGGCTTAAATCTAAAATAGTAATGGAATGCTGTCAAATGAAGTCAGGTGATTCAGGATATATCATATTCTTCTTAATCTGTTTATTCTCTAGGGTTGGTTTTTCCCTCAGACTCAGCAAGGGATCCCACCTCTACTGCCGCAAGGGCAGTGTCCTGGAGCGTGAGACTTTGGGTTGGGGGATACAACTGGGGAGGACGACCAGTACCTCGCCCAGGCAGCCTCACCTGCTATGCTGAACAGGGGCCTTGTGGGGGATGGGAAGATTGAAAGGGATAGACAAGGAAGAGGGAAGGAAGTGGCCGTGGCCTTAAAATATCATATTAAGAAATTAAATCTTAATGGAAATGGAGAAATATGGTTATTTTTGTGGTAGAATAACCAATGATGATAGAAATATAGATTAGTATCAAATGGGGACTAGGTCAAACAAAGAAGAAAAATTTGGCTCACCTCAAATATACATATGCATATTAGAAATACTTTACTGAAGATGTGTGCATGGAGTGAGTTATTGGATGTACGTGAAATATAATGCAATGTTTGTGCAAAACTTACTATGTAAATGGAAGATTTAATCAGTGATTTGAATGCTTCAGAGATATTTTCAGATATTTACGTCACCATTTTCCTGCACTGTTTTGGGTGCAGGAAAAAAATAGAAACCTTTGAATTATGAATTCAGCAATATAATTGAAAAGCACAAATGAAAACTGAATGAAGTTGTAAGAGGTGAATGATCTGACAAAATTTGACCATATATTGTTGCTCTGAAAACAGAGCATCACTCTACCCATCTTCTTTTTTACAAGTTGCTTTATATCGCATCGACACAGATAGGCCTTTTGGCGATGATAAGATAGGAAAGGAAGGGAGGATGTGACCATGGCCTTAATTAAGGTAAATGGGAAATTACAACCCATCTTCAAAAATAAAGGGTCTCATCAATGTGCTAATTACCAGCCAATATTATGCCTAAGCTAATACAATGAAAATGTTAAAATGCATTCTGAACAAATGTGTTTGTAAAATTGTTAAAAGGAGGAAGTATCAAGATGGATTTGTGAAAACTTCGCAGCTAATGGCTTATAGTTGAGAAACACCATGAGAAGAACAAACTGCTCTATCTTGCTTTCCTGGTTCTTAAGAAATCTTGCGATTGCCTGCCAGTGACAAAATTTGGTCAACACTTCAACAACATGCTATCTCAGAGTAACTTGTCAACTCGAGGTAACTGCTTAATGAATTGGAGATACAGGAGCGACGTAATGGCCCATGCCATTAGGTGGGACAAGCGCTGAAGAACATGTTGATGATCATCATTCAAGCATGTTCCATCTCATATTGAGTCTTCTAGTCAATCAGCCAGACTCAGTAAATTGGAATGTGTTTCAATTGTATTGTATTTTATTGTATACATAAGAACATGACTGGTCCATGCACACTGAAAAAATATCATATGAAACTTCATTAGCATATTCAGCAAAATCTGGAGTTACAAAGGAAAATGTTAAAAGATTAAAAATAAAAGCCATTATGTTCATAACGGCTGTGAGAAGATTAGAACATAGTGGGTTTGAACCTCACTGTTGGCAGCCCTGAAGCTGGTTTTCTATTTTCACACCAGGCAAATACTGGGGCTGTACCTTAAAGGTACAGCTCCTTCCTTACCACTCACAGCCCTTTCCTATTCCATCATTGTCAGAAGACCTATCTGAGTCGGTGCGACATAAAGCAACTTGTGAAACAAAAATAAAGAACAGAACCAAAGGATGTTAACGATGTTTCTTGATGTGAAGCCATAACATGAGACTAAAAATGTATGAAGAGACTCACATCCTAAATCTGAAATATATTGTTGCATGTTGGCAGGGTAATTAAATAAACACAGAAAGCAGTAGGGCTTAACTTCTATAAATTTATTATCTAACCACTTAACTACTTAATATTATTGATGGTTATGAATTTTATGTTTTTGGTCCGTATTGAACTGAGAATAATATATAAGTAATAATAATAATAACGTAAACGTTTCCACCTTTTCAATACTACAATATATTCACAAAATTACAAATTATACGGTACTAGTTTCGACCCATCTAGGGGTCATCATCAGCCGTATTGGAGCAAAGATCATTTGTGGCGAAATCCTAAGACAATGTTATTTTAAAGAATAACAAGTGAAATGAGATGTTATGGTAGTACCATAAGGTGGAAACGTTTACGTTATTATTATTATTACTTATATATTACTTAATATTATACCGATGATGATTAAAATTCCCAACCCTGCCAGGAATTGAACCCAGGATCCCTGTGACCAAAAGCCAGCACGCTAACCATCTAGCCATGGAGCCATTGGTGATCTGGCATACCAGAACCACAACTTAAACAGTTCTCAGTATTCAGTCACACTAATTCTCACTTAGTTTTCATTCACTAACACTTACAGTCCCACTCATTCCCACTTTCACAGCCCACACGTGACAGTCTCACAGCTCGGTATGACGTATGCTGTCCGCAGTTCCTTCACTGTCTCATGCCGTGCACCACAGGCACAATGTTCAGTCACAGCAGCTGGCCCGAGAGACAACTCCACGATGACAGATAGCAGAACGAACACTCAGTTTCATGGACAGAATACTCCACAGACGTCTCCTCAACCTCAGGCTGTCAATATCCACAACAACACTCACTCACATCAGGTTTGCTCACTGACAGAACACAACTGATCTCTCCATTTCAACTGAACCACCCCTGGCAAGTCTCACGTGTCTTATATAGCCGGATGGCCCTTTGAGAGACTTTGGACAATAGAAGCCCATGGAAGCCTCTGGAGAGGCTCTGGTTCTCATTGTTTCTGGTCAATGCAAGCGGCTAAAGAGGGACACTATAGGGAAACTGGCATGCCCCACTACGAGCTCCTCCTTCCTGAGAGAATAGCCCAGCTAGAGCGTCACTGCTGGTGGGCGGGGCCAGAGCAGCTTGGTACACCTGGCTCGGAAGTGGCATGGAGGAACCAATGCCACAGTATTGACTGATGTTAATTATATTAAACTTAAATTCACTAACATATACTTCTAGTTACAGGTAGTAACAAAACTCCAATGAAGGCACATTGAACCAATGACTACAGTACACTACACTTACAGTATGTTTCAGTTGAATGATAGTTTTTTTTTTTTTTTTTTTGACAGAAGCTTTGGAACTGTTTCGTAAGTGGTGGTACAGTATTTGTTGCTCTTAGGGTAAAACAGTGAAATTATCAACCCTCTGTTTCTAATTGCTATGCTTGTAAAACACTCAAACAAAACTTGGTATGAAACAATATAGTAATTGTGAAGAAGGAAAAAAAAAAAAGAAGACAAAAATACACAACTAGTTGAGGCATATGGGAAATATATGCAGATACTAAAATCACTTCTGAAAGTTTAAGAAAGCAAGGGAAAGATGTATAATATAGAAATATTAACAAAGAAACACTATTACAGTGTTATACATATTACATAAGCTAATGATTAAGCCATCAAAAAGTTTGCATGCATCTGCCAGCCAATCAGCTTTAGTCTACAGACATCTATAAAACTTATATACTGGTGTATATATATATATATATATATATATATCTACCTATCAAACTTACTTTCTTTCTTTCTTGCTTGCTTGCTTCAGTACTCAGCACAAAGCCTGGTTGGATCCTTAACAGATCCACCATCAGCTGTCATAGGTAGCCTAGATGTCAATGAAGAGGTGTATTAGGAAAATGGGGACTGAGGTAGTTTCCTGTTGCTTTCCTCAATGAACCAGAAGGTCCTGTTACATATCAGTCTACCAATCCCACTGAAATGTATACACTAACCAACCTGAAGAGCAACACTTTCACACCATTCATCACAGGTACTGGCACCATAATGAATGGTATTACTAGTAGTATTTATACTGTCATAACTCAGTCACCTTCATATTGTCGTATCTAAGGATGAAACTAAGACAGATCAATGAAATGAAAGTAAAAAACTTGTTATAGTCCACACCAGGGCTACATCTCAACAGAAATGGATCTGCGTTGATGTCATGATGTAAGGGAAGCAATGGGAAGATAAAATTGACAAAATATTTGTAATTTTCTCTTGTAATCAACATGAAAACAATAATACGTATTCAAGGGTTAAAACTCACCACAACAAGTGAATGCTAAGAACTTGGCTCGTTCTTTTAATGGTATCCATCGTGCTGCACAGGCACTGAGTGCAGGGAATAGCACTCCCTGCAGAAAGACAAACAGTTAACCCCTATTAACAACAAACAATACTTCTATCATAATGCATTATTAAAAATTAACAAACAAGTGCAAATAAAGGAACCAAATAATTATCCCATTTTCACACCTGGGGCTGTACCTTAATTAAGGCAACAGCTGCTTCCTTCCTACTTCTAGCCCTTTCCTATCCCATCATTGCCATATGACGCAATGTAAAGCAATTTGGAATAATAATAATAATAATAATAATAATAATAATAATAATAATAATAATAATAATAATAATAATAATAATAATTCTGTTCATGTCTCAAATCATCAAGCAGATGAGCAAGGTAACATGTTTCTATTCTTTGTTATGACAACAATCAGTATATCTCTTTTATTTTTCTGTTTTTGTTGTTTGTTGGCAATGGTGAAACAATTAAATATTTGGGAGTAGATTTTTCTAAGATGATCACCATAAATCACAATAAAGTTATTAATAATCTGAAAGATAAACTGGAGAATTTGATTGCCACTCCAATTCTGAAAGCTGATAAAAAGTTAAAGTTACTAAATAACCACATATGACCAACATTTGTGTATTACAGAATGCCCTGCTTGAAAAATTGCCAAAAGAGGATTTCTTAAGGACATAGACCAGTTGTTAAAGAGCGCGCTCAAAGAGATTCTTTTACTTCCTATTGATGTCCTGGATGCCATGATTTACTTACCTACAAAATTCAAAGGTTTAGCATTAGTTAAGGCCCAGTGGGAAGCATTTATTCAACATCTTAACGTGGTAGTCCGCCTCCGTAGCGTAACGGTTAGTGTTATTAGCTGCCGTCCTCGGGGGCCCGGGTTCGATTCCCGGTACTGCCAGGAATTTAAAACTGGCAGGAGGGCTGGTATGTGGTTGAAATGGTACATGCAGCTCACCTCCAATGGGGGTGTGCCTAAAAAGAGCTGCACCACCTCAGGATGAGGACACGAGTTTCCTCCGTAGCGTAATGGTTAGTGTTATTAGCTGCCGTCCGCGGAGGCCCGGGTTCGATTCCCGGTACTGCCAGAAATTTAAGAATGGCAGGAGGGCTGGTATGGGGTTGAAATGGTACACGCAGCTCACCTCCAATGGGGGTGTGCCTGAAAAGAGCTGCACCGCCTCGGGATGAGGACACGAGTTTACTTTAACGTGGTAAACATTCTGGAAAAATCTAACGACGTACATGCACTCTATGGAAGAAATACTGAGAAAGAAAAAGCTGACTGCTTGCATAATTTGAACATTGCTGCGGGAAAAACAATAACAAAAACAAATAACAAAGCTATCAGGGAAAGACTAAGAAATGAGTTCAAAAAATGGTGCTCCCTTCTTAACAAAGGTAAAATGGATCCACGTGTTCAATACCACACTAATAAGGATTACATACAAGTACAGTATATACTCAAATGGACAACCTAACTGAGTCAGTGAATAGTCATAGTCTCTCATTAAAGCAGATATGATTGGAATTACAGCCAGATGTTTTACCATCCAGCCCAGTCAATCCATACTATCTTAAATGTTTTCACACACACACACACACACACACACACACACACACACACACACACACACACACACACACACACACACACACACACACGCACGCACGCGCGCGCGCGCACACACACACACACACATACATACATACATACATACATACATACATACAGACATACATACATACATACATACATACATACATACATACATACATACATACATACATACATACATACATACATTACAGCTTCAGTATAGACTGTTATACTCTTTCAACATTCAGTCTGCAAGCCTCTGTGAATTTAATAACTGCTACCACAATCCCCTATTTGCAACCAATTCTATGGCCCCATTTAGTTCTATACCCTCTTATCTTTAAATCATTAGAAACTGAGTCTAACCATTGCCGTCTTGGTCTCCCTCTACTTCTCTCACCCTCCATAACTGACTTCATTATTCATCTAAGAAACCTATTCACTCCCATTCGTATCACATGACCAAACCATTGAAGCTGGTTTATGCAAACATAAACTCTATTATATTGCAAACAAATTTCCGAATCATGAATATAAATGACTAAATACTGGTTTTAGCGTTCAGTCTCGGCATCCTTCCCCCACTTTAAATTTTCCACATTTTTCTTTAAAGTCTCATTTTAGCAAAATCTAAACCACTTATATTAATCTTTTTATCAATTTTCTCTCAATTAGACTGATCTACAATGTATCATTTTTTTTCTATCATGAATATCTAGTAGTGCTTTGTGTAATAATAATAATAATAATAATAATAATAATAATAATAATAATAATAAAACCGGGTGAGTTGGCCGTGCGGTTAGGGCCGCACAGCTGTGAGCTTGCATCCGGGAGATAGAAAATGCAAGACTGTAACGGGACACATGGCCCAATACTTGGAAGGATGATGATGATGATGATAATAATAATAATAATAATAATAATAATAATAATACCAAGCGAGTTGGCTGTGTGGTTAGGGGCACAGTTGTGAACTTGCATTCTAGAGATAGTGGGTTCGAATCCCACTGTTGGCAACTCTGAAAATGGTTTCCTGTGGTTTCCCATTTTCACACCTGGGGCTGTACCTTAATTAAGGCAACAGCTGCTTCCTTCCTACTTCTAGCCCTTTCCTATCCCATCATCGCCATAAGATGCAATGTAAAGCAATTTGTAATAATAATAATAATAATAATAATAATAATAATAATAATAATAATAATAATAATAATAATAATAATAATAATAATAATAATAATAATAATGTATGTATGTATGTATGCATGTATGCATGTATGTATGTATGTATGTATGTATGTATGTATGTATGTATGTATGTATGTATGTATGTATGTATGTATGTATGTATGTATGTACAAATATGCACTAAAACTGTTATGTGCATTATATTAAGACTCTAAGATGTACTAAGTGTAGAGTGCATGGGGGTTGAAGCGGTGCCACATTGTGCTGTTGAATAAAGAAAAACATCAGGGAAGCTAAGGGAATATGTAAGATGGGGATTCCCAATGAGGCAGTTATAACTGGTTACGGTATCACAAGCTTCAGAGTGAAATGAAATGGCGTGTGGCTTTTAGTGCCAGGAGTGTCCGAGGACATGTTTGTCTCGCTGGGTGCAGGTCTATTGATTTGACTCCAGTAGGCGACCTGCGCGTCGTGATGAGGATGAAATGATGATAAAGACGACACATACACCCAGCCCTCGTGACAGCGAAATTAACCAATGATTGTTAAAATTCTCGACCCTGCCGGGAATTGAACCCGAGACCCCTGTGACCAAAGGCCAGAATGCTAACTATTTAGCCATGGAGCCAGACAAGAATAAGATATAGGGATAAAGAGAAGAATTCTGCTTAGTCACACCGCCCAAAAAAAACTAATTCACTGCTGTCAACTTTTGAAATGTATCCAAATGTTGATTTATTCCTGAATTTTGGCATATCTTATGAGTGTAAAAGTCCCTATAAATGCTATAAATGGCAATACTTTAATTTTATACAAAATATTACACCATGAAAATGGAGAAAAAGTAAATTAGATGAAAATGGTGTGGATCCAGTATTGCAAATGTGGAATTCTTTCCACAAGAACTGAAATATCAGAAGAAGAAAAGGATGAAGAGCTGCTAAGGAAATTCTTTGGTTCTAATTCCGATGATGATCCTGATTAAGAACTAGGTTAACACGTTACCTGTGGCAGTGAATTTTGATGACTTAATTTTACATCATATCGGCCCACCGGTGACACGATGCTGCCTGTAGGTATTATCGGTTCGGTTCACCTGACGAATTTGACTTCGGTTAGTCCATTCTATAAAATCCAAAACAACGCTGGAGCACTTGTTGTGTGCGTTATTGTTGAGGAGACATTCTGATGTATTTACCTGTGGGACAGTTTTCCAAATCAAGAAGTGCGTGACCCAGAAATTACCCCGGCAGTAAATGTTAGTTTCTCATTCAATGATCTGTTTTGATGGGAATATGATACGCGTATGTTGATTATTTTCATATTATGCTTAATAACAAAATATCACAAAAGATGAAGCCGTATGTAGGGTCATCATCAGGTACTGGAGAGAAATCTCCGTCACTGTCATCACTTTGTTTCAAATCATGAGCAATTCATCCTAGAACCAGTGCCATCCTAAACCTCTTTCTTTTCCATGCCAGCGGTGCGTCAGAATGTGAAGGCTCCATGCCTAAGAAAAATAGGACGTGAACTTGCTTCTAATAGCTCACTCCACCAGCACAGTTTTTCTAACAATCACAACGCTCATGCTTTCATTAATAAGATTGATAATGCCCTCTCTAACTGTTCAAGGAATTTAACCAAATTCAGGCGGTATTGCTCAGTTACGGTATTAAAAAATTTCTAAAACAGTTTTTTTTAAAATGTATTGAACATAGTATTTCTGTTCACAACCTAGTTTAACACCACACAAAGACACAAACTTTTGGTGATCTTTATTAGCAAATGGAATACGAGTGTCTGTGGCAGGCGGATGCATTTTCTTTAGTACGGCAGACAAAAACAAAAGAGAGTCACTGCATTCTTCCCCATCCCAAATCTGGGATCCCTTATCCTGGGATATTATAACCAAGTCAGTGCACTCAACAGGTAGCCCTTACTTCTAGCTGGTGACTGGTATAAAGTGGATTGAAATCCAATTGTTGATTAAAAAATAAATGCCTTGGCGTCCTTTTCCATTCTAACTTAGTACCGGTACTTCTCCATTTTCAAGTGGCTATGATGAAACTAGCATCCGTTTCTCTGGAGATTTTCTAGTTGGAGTTACCGGTACGCATATTTTCACAGGGACTTATTTACTACTACCAAATATATTATGTTAACTTAGGCCTATATGGAGCTAGGTAATACAATTTTGTCTACCCATCGGTTAACTAATCAAATTATTTTCTATCGTCTGCACGTGTTAAGATTATATACATTCCGATAAGTCATATGCAAAAAGTACATTTCTATGTGTATTTTGATGGTACTGCCTTGTATATTCTGACATGTAAAACCATGTAATCTGGAATATGGTAATGTTAATTTTTTAAATTTCAATGTAGACTAACTTTACAGGCATCACATACATTATTCAAGCCTATACTACTTTATGCCACATGTATTGCAATATAAATGTTATTATAGGCCTAGCTACCTGCACAGAATCAAAATGGCGACAGCGGCTAGTAATGTTTGTTCTCCGTGCGGCAAAAAAGTGAGAAATTGTGAGGAATTCGTTAATTAAGGGGATTGTGGACGTAATTTTCACAAGGAATGCACACGAATGTCAAAGGGAACTTACGAGGCGGTAAGAAGTGATCCGGAAAAGATATGGAAATGTAAACGTGACGATTGTCACCCGCCACCTAATCTAAGCGAATGTGACGTACCGTAGTTAAGGATGTTACGGAGAAGATACAATTTTCTGTTACAGAACTGAAAACTTTATTCATGGTTGAACTCACTGTTATTAAGGAAGCGACATAAATTATAAATGACCAGTTTGAGAAGTTCAAAACGCTCACAAGTGAGTTGAGGAAAAGAACATCTGAATTAGAAAAATCTCTGGAGAGTACCGGTATAAGCAATGATGCCAAACAGGCTTTAGATGGGTCAAAAGACCTTAGACAGTATACCAACAGGAACCATTTTTTAATTAGTGGAGTGCCAGAAATGGCAAAAGAAAATGTGTATGATATCGTAATACAAATAGCCAGGGCATTGGGTGTTGATTTGGATATTCATGGATATTCAGGAGGTGAAGAGTCTAGATACAACAATAAAACAGTATATTTCAGTGCTGAAGAGTTTGTTCTCTGTACAGGTAATGAATGCTTTATAGTTATGCACGTTTATTATCATTATTTCTTTCATTTCGTAGTTATTCACTAAATAAATAAAAAATACAACTCGAGCTCTAGATTCTCTTTGGATAAGTTCTGGGGCTCTCGTTAGATACCACAATGCCTGTGCTAAGATTTTTAAGTCTAAAAATCGGATGGTTACTGCCAACGAATTCATTAATAATAATAGTCTAATAATAATAATAATAATAATAATAATAATAATAATAATAATAATAATAATAATAATAATCTCCATCTTGTTCTACTGCTTTTACCACACCTGTATGGTCGCGAACTGTGTCGTACACGTGGATTTGAACCTGTTTTACGGCCGGATACCGTTCCTGACGCCAAGCGTATGCGGAGGGATGCATTCACTACTGCGTGTTTCTATGATGGTTGGCAGTGTGGTGTGTTGTCTGAATATGAAGAGGAGAGTGTTGAGACAATCACAAACACTCAGTCCTCGAACCAGAAGAATTCATCAGTGGCGATTAAAATCCTTGACCGGGCTGGGAGTCGAAACCCGGGACCCTCTGAACCGAAGGCATAAACAGTGACCATTCAGCCAAGGAGTCGGATAATAATAATAATAATAATAATAATAATAATAATAATAATAATAATAATAATAATAATAATAATAATTTTATTAAACACATTGTGTACAAGGTATTAATTAATTAAACGAAATTAGCATCATTTGCATAGTGTGACAAAGTCAATGTCCTGTCTTTGCACTCAGTGATATGATACGTGTTGCATGGTCCTCCACATATGGTGCACTGACATCTGTCGGTGGGGCTGTGGTATCCCTTGGTTGAGCATATTCGGTGATGTAGTCCGTGGGCTGCCACTCTCGTATATAAATGCGCAGTTGGTAGTTGGCCTTTTTTCCATTCGTTACCGATAACTGTCATCGCTGGGGTGGTGAGGAGTCCGGGATTCATGTCCCTCGCTTTCTGTCGCCTGTCTTCTAGGAATCTGGTGCTTTGTGGTGTTGGTATCAGTTTATGGGCTTTCATCAGGTCTTCTATAAAGAAGGTTGTGTATTTTGAGAAACAAAGCATTCTTTTCAGGTAGGCTGTTTTAATTCCCTCTAATCGCGTCAGATTCGAGTATGTGAGGTGGTTCCATATAAGCTGTATGAGGCAATAGGAGCAATCTTTATGTCGAATAGTCTCAGGGCTGTTGTGACGGATAGTAGATTCAGTTTCTTTATCTCGAAAGTCACCTTTATTGCTCTTACAGCTCTGTCTTCAATGTGCTTGGAAAAGGTATCTCCTGTCACTTGCAGTGTGAGTCCTAGGCACTTGTAGCTTTTGACTATTTCTATTACTTCTTCCCCGCAAGTGAATCTATCATTGTTTGCCAAATTTCCTCCTTTTCTGAATTTCATTATTTTTGTCTTTGCCCTAATACGTCTGAAAGAAACAACAGCAACGACGACAATGTTCGCGATTCTCGAACCATCGCTCCTTGACAATTGATACATTCTCACGAATATGTTTTAACAGTTTTGAATTAAGGACAATGCCTTCTGTTGGTGACCTGTTACTGATTAACTTCAATTAATTCGGATATTAACTCGATCGAATTCGGTCTTCGTTAATCAACTTACTTGTCGTAATTGAAAGTAGAGCTGGCTGCATTTGATCTTTTAACACTGAGCTAATACAGATCCAGAAATATCAAGTTTCGGCAAGTATGCAACATTGTTTACAGTGGTTACTTGGACTTTGGCGCGTCGTGCGGCCGCAGATCACGTGACTAACTTACTACGAGTTCATGACCATTAAGGTCAAGATATATTCTTGTAGATAAGTTATTACAA
The DNA here is from genome assembly GCF_040414725.1 of Anabrus simplex. Taxonomy (NCBI): domain Eukaryota; kingdom Metazoa; phylum Arthropoda; class Insecta; order Orthoptera; family Tettigoniidae; genus Anabrus; species Anabrus simplex. The sequence continues at coordinate 1,148,126,563 of NC_090265.1, read as the reverse complement.
ACTCCAACAGAGCACCAATAAGTAGAATTTAAAGTATCTGGAAGCATATTAAAATGGACTCAAAACAAGGACTTGAAGGCGTGAAAAAGAAACATATTGTTTCTAATTCGATAATTTTGAAACCCTTCAACACTGAGTGTTACGGGCCTAGTATCTGCAAGCTTCCATTCGGGAGATAGAGAGTTTGAACCGCACCTTCGACTGCCTTGAAGACGATTATCCGTGATTTCCCATTTTCACACCAGGCGAATGCTGAGAATTATTTTTAATTAAGGCAACGGCCGCTGCCTTTCCACCGTCACCGGAAACCTACATGAGGTAGTGTTGCAATCTAGTGGTTGTAATTTACTCAAAGGCAAACGGTTGAATGTCGCGGTAGTATAGAGTGACCCTTCTTCTTCTTCTTCTTCTTCTTCTTCTTCTTCTTCTTCTTCTTCTTCTTCTTCTTCTTCTTCTTCCCGGCCATTTCCCAATTATGTCCGATTGGCACTTCATACGGATGCAGCCTTGTTTTACGGCCTTTCCTGATCATGTGGAGGGATGTACTGTATTTACTATTGTGTGAACCTGTGGTAGTTTGCATTGTGATGTGTTGTTTGTAAATACAGTATGTATATTAAGATGAACAAAAACACGCAGCCCCCAAGCTAGAGAAATTAACCAGACGAAGTTAAAATCCCCAATGCAGCCGGGATTCGAACCCGGACCCTCTGAAATAAAGGCCACCACCCTGACCAGGTATTTGATAACTGCGGCTATTAAACACGATGTCTGGGAATGAGTCACTGTTCTTCCCCTGCATCACAAATGCTGGGAAGTAAAACGCAGGGTTTCGTCCTAATCCATAGGTTTCTATTCGAAAGTTGCATTTGGATTCCTTTACTTCAGTTTTTGCGCAACATTTTGAATCATTCTGTATACATTAACACACAGGGTAAAAATGCCTATCTAAGAAGCTTCGTTATTATTTGGGCTCATACATCCAGATGTAGAAAAATGATTCTCCTTTTTCCTCTGTAATGCTCAATGTCGGTAACGAAACCAAACCAAGATGCAGTACTGAGGAGCAGGAAAATTGCGGTAAAAACATTCGTCTCTTAGAATGAATCAGTATCTTTCCGAATTCAGCAGTTCGTCAGCACTCGAAGGAGCTGTCTTGTGATCGTAAAACTAAGCATAAACTATTCCTTACTGAGCAAATATGAATCGTAATTAAAACTGAGAGGACTTTTCCAGGTTGTAAGTTTCACAAATAGGAAACGTCCTCTCAGTTTTAATTAGTGCGTTGATGGGGTGAAAATTCCTTTTGGGTATCATTGTAAGTAGCCTATCTGGATGTTAATATAAGGAAATAACTTCATTGGGGTAATCACGTAAATGGGATTGTAAATAAAGGATACAGATCTCTGCACATGGTTGTGAGGGTGTTTAGGGGTTGTAGTAAGGATGTAAAGGAGAGGGCATATAAGTATCTGGTAAGACCCCAACTAGAGTATGGTTCCAGTGTATGGGACCCTCACCAGGATTACTTGATTCAAGAACTGGAAAAAATCCAAAGAAAAGCAGCTCGATTTGTTCTGGGTGATTTCCGACAAAAGAGTAGCGTTACAAAAATGTTGCAAAGTTTGGGCTGGGAAGAATTGGGAGAAAAAAGACGAGCTGCTCGACTAAGTGGTATGTTCCGAGCTGTCAGTGGAGAGATGGCGTGAAATGACATGAGTAGACGAATAAGTTTGAGTGGCGTCTTTTAAAGTAGGAAAGATCACAATATGAAGATAACGTTGGAATTCAAGAGGACAAATTGGGGCAAATATTCATTTATAGGAAGGGGAGTTAGGGATAGGAATAACTTACCAAGGGAGATGTTCAATAAATTTCCAATGTAATTGAAATCATTTAAGAGAAGGCTAGGAAAACAAAGTTAGGGAATCTGCCACCTGGGCGACTGCCCTAAATGCAGATCAGTATTGATTGTTTGATTGATTGATTGATTCAGCTATCAAGGTTAGCTGGCAATTCATATTAGCCTGTAGTCACTTCACTCATCATTCAATGCAGAATTACTTCTCTGACTCTGTAAAGTTGAAAGCTAGGTCTTTCGATGTTTACCGTATTTCCAGGGTTACCAGATTTACTGGTTATAGGGCTAAAACGAGGTGATCTAAGCGCGAAAGAACAGGAGATTCCGGTGAAATAATCATGTATTACAATTTTTTCGCTCTTTTTGGTACGAGTTGAAAGATTAGAGTGTATGTGGTAGCTTCAGGTTCGAATCCCAAATGACTCTAACAGTATAACTTTGTGTAATTGTACAATAGTTCATTTATGCCGCCGGTGCTAATTAATCAGTTAATGAATTTGACTATGAATTAGACACTATAGCGAGTAATTCGGAGACATTATCACTAGCTTTTCTCCAAAGCGAGCGCAGTTCGAGTCTCTGTTAATGCATATGAGAGTTTGAATTTCATGAACATGATAATGATATCAATAGTCATATTAAACACGCTTGCCTTTTTGATTTCTGAATGAGATTTTTATGACAGTCAGCTAGTTGTTTCTCAATATGTCCGGATTCTCGGTTGAATGATCAGCATCGTGGCCTTCCGTTCAGAGAGTCCCGGCATCGATTCCCGACCGGCCCAGGTGTAACTGCGTATGGTTAATTCATCTGGCTCAAGATTCGCCTTAATACACTTTTATTCATCTACATACAACACACCACACTACCATTCACCGCAGAAACTCACAATAGTCAGTACATTTCACCATATAGGTCAGGAAGGCGATCTGACAGTAAAACTAGCCAAGTCCATACCAAGTTCTGGTCCTAAATGAGAAGAAGAAGAACGCCTTGCCTACCATTAAAATAAATAAATAAATAAATAAATAAATAAATAAATAAATAAATAAATAAATAAATAAATAAATAAGTGGACAGGCCTAAATGAACAGGTATAACATTACAAGAATATACCGTATTTAAGAAATATTTCTACGCGATATATGAACGAACCCGATTACCGTGCTGTTATTAGTTTCGGTGGCATAGACAAGACTCCCGGACACATAATTCGATACGCTGCGTTCGTTATATAATGATAATGATATCACTGCGATGACTCAATCCTTTTGGACGAAAAACGTGACGCTTCTTAAGCAGGGGTAATCTGTATAATACGAATAATTGGATTGACAAAGGGGTGAAAGCAAAATATATCCTTGGCTCATTTAAGGCTTTCGGTAAAGCCGCCAGTTGTTACTACGGCTTCTGTCTGGGGAGCTACGTAACTATCAGGGGAAAGTCATCTGGCTTTATAAACCTGCAGTACCGGAATTTCAGACATTCCTTGTGTATTAAGTTGTATCACTAATAAACTAGTCAATCGATCAGATTAAACAACATTTAAAAAAATCTGCTTTACGTCGCACCGTCACAGATAGGCCTTATCGCGACGATAGAATAGTAGAGGACTAGGGGTGGAAAAGAAGCGACCGTGGCCTTAAGTAGTGTACAGCTCCAGCATCTATCTAGTGTCAAAATGGAAAGGCACGGAAAACCATCTTCAGGGCTGCCGGCAGTGGGGTTCGAATCCCTTACCTCCCGAATGCAAGCTGATAGCTACGTGACCCAAACCGCACAGCCACTTGCTCGGTAACACCATATTTTATTCCTAAGGAAGATAGGCAGTTTTTGAAAAGGTATCATTATTTCATTCCTTTCAACTTATGAATTACGTAGATCAAATTCTGAACGTGAACTACTCGTAGAACAGTTAAGAATTTTGGGACTGGTAACATTGTAGAATATACACATACCTGCACACAATGATTTAATTTACCAGCACGGGTTTTCGGAATTAATTACATATATCATCTATATAAATAATTAATGACCGTGTGAGTGATTATTTTGCCGAAATTTTCTTATAGTTATCCGTTTAGTTGTAATAATGAACATTTATTTTTTAGCTTTGGTGTCCATATGTCTGTTTGTATGAGTTCTTATAATTGAAAAAGTACTGAATATATTTAAACAAAATTTCATATTTAGAACTCACCTGTCCTTGGGTAGGTTTTAGGGTCAATATTATTTCTAAATTCCTGAGTTGTTTACTCTCCCACGAAATTTACAAAACATAATGGAAATCTACCAACCTTAATGGAAATCAATTTCTAAAACATTTCCAGTAGCAATTTCAGGTATCAGCAATGAATTCTGGGAGGAAGTAGGCAAGAATAACTTTATCATTTTTGAAGCATAATCAAATTATTTGACAAGATTTTTGATGGAACGAGATTTCCTAAATAATGGCAAGAAATAATCAACTGTCCTGTAATAAGAAACGCAGTAAAATATTTAATCCAAGTAACCATAGATGTATAACGTTGTTAGACTTATAAAACAAGATCTGTACAGGTATATTAGCGAAAAGATTAATAAATTGGGCAGAGGGGTGTTCAATCCTGTTGAGACTCCAATCAGAATTCAGAAAGGAAATAAGAACAAGTGATAACATAATGGTAGAAAAAGAAAACAACAATAATGGATAAATAATGAAGAAGGAAAGAGGCGAGATGTACATTGCTGCACTCGATTTAGAGAAAGCTTTTGATTCGTTGAGCAGACGGGCTGTCATCCAAAAGGCAGATCGGAGTATCAGAGAAAATGATAGGAGCAATGAAAAATACATATTCGGAATGTAAACGTTCTATCAAAGTAGATGGGGTAGTAGTGGGGGAGATAATCTCAAAATTGGGTCTCAAAGAGGGGTGTAAACTGTCACCTATATTTCTTTTTTTTAATTGTTTGTTAATGATATCTTCCAATCGAAAGGCTTTCAGAAAGGAGCTTCTCCATGTCTCGAGAATCAAGATATTCCAGGCCTGATCTTCACTGACGACATCCTTCTATTCGCATCAATTCCTGTCAAGATGCAAAATAGTATTAATGAAAGAAACAACTATTGTAAAGAGTGAAATCTAAAGGTTAATCCAGAGAAAACAAGAGTAATGGTTTCCAAAAGGGGTGAGAAGTTTTCAAAGAGTGAACAGTGGTGGCTGGGTAGGACAAAGCTAGAAACTGTTAAAAAATTGAATACTTAGGACGATTATAAGCAGCAGTAGTAGATGGTCAGGAAAGATAAAGAGAGCAAAAATTAAGGGAGTAAGTGCCTTAGCTGGTTTAAAATTAGTGGATAAAACGCTGCCTAAGATAGAACATAAAGTACAGAGAAACGTATTTAATTCAGTAGTTAAAGGAAAGGTATCGTATAGAGCTGAAATTTGAGGAGTAGATAACGGAATCGTAGTTTTTTGGATTTGCCAAGCTGAACAGCAGATAGTGGAGAGAGAATGGTGCGAAGGGATGAGTATACGGACAGATATTGTGAAACGATAAGGCGGGGAAATTCTAGTCATAGCACATCAGCACCAAATGGTCCGGCTCCATGGCTAAATGGTTAGCGTGCTGGCCTTTGGGCACAGGGGTCCCGGGTTCGATTCCCGGCAGGGTCGGGAATTTTAACCATCATTGGTTGATTTCTCTGGCACGGGGGCTGGGTGTATGTGTCGTCTTCATCATCATTTCATCCTCATCACGACGCGCAGGTCGTCTACGGGAGTCAAATCGAAAGACTTGCACCTGGCGAGCCCGACATGTCCTTCAGCACCAAATGAAACATCGAAATGTGGGCTACTGGGTGGTTGGGGTGAAGAAGCTACTAGAAGACTTAGGAATGAGGTGCTACTGGGAAATACATTTATCAAGGAATGACAGGAGATTGTGTAAGAAGGTACCGGTAGTCCAAAGATTGAAAGACGTAGAAAGACAAATAACGTGAATAGAATGTAACAGCAAGAGAACACTAATATAATTTTGCAAAATAAGTGAAAATATGGCAATAAGGACGCAAATGTTAACAAAAACAGAAACGAGAGGAATAATTTGGTGGTTGATGGGAGTAGACAAAAATAAATCGTTAGAAGATAAATAGCGAAAATAAGTGGATTTTATGTAATACACATATGAAAGTGGCACATCTGCTTGATGACTGTAAAGAAAGAGAAATGTCAGAAAGAAATATATAGATGGATTGAAACAGAACCAGAACTTTACACTTGCCAATCTATTAAACAGAGAATGAAAGAACTCAGGAATAACAGCAAAATTATTTAACCCTAGCAGTTACCCGCCGCGGCTTCGCTCGCATGGATTTCGTAATTTGTTAAAAGTAATCGTTCCTCGGTACTGTCCTAAGACATTATCTAAAAATCCCTAAAGTATAAAAACTCACCGAAAAATTGAGTTTCATTTACCCCAGAATCTCTTTGTAAGCCACCTTTGTTGTACTGCCTTTTGGGTCTAAGATGCTATTTTTTTGGTTGCTATTTTGCTTTACGTCGCGCCGACACAGATAGGTCTTATGGCGACGATGGGACAGGAAAGGCCTAGGAATGGGAAGGAAGCGGCCGTGGCCTTAATTAAGGTACAGCCCCAGCGGTCTAAGATGACCATGCGACATAGAACTGTATATGTGAGAAACAGTATTCTCTTAAGTAAGAGATCTTTATTTTTTTTAAAGAGATTCCAAATACGTACAGTATTTCCACGTCTGTAAAATCTCCAGTTTTTGAGATATAAGTATCCACATAAAAAATAATACAACTCAGTTTTCACTTCTTTTCACCCCCGTTAAGTACATTTTATGAAAACAAAACAAAAATGCATGTTCCTGTATTCTTAATGGACTTTCCAAGTACCAAGTTTCACGCCTGTAACATGTTAAGTTTTCGACATATACTGTAGTTATACCGGTACGCATTTAAAAAATTCACGTGCCTTTTCAATTCCTTTCACTCCTTAAGTGGAGTTTCCGAAAATAAAAAAGGACTATGTGTGTCTTTTTTAAAAGGAGATTCCAAGTACCAGTTTTCACGTCTGTAACATCTTCAGTTTTTGAGATATAAGTATCAACATAAAAATAATTCAACTTCTTCACTTCTTTCCACCCCTCTCTCCCCTTAAGTGGACTTTTCGAAAACAATACGTGTTTCTTTGTTTTTAAAGGAGATTCGAAATTACAACTTTCAAGTCTGTAACATCTTCAGTTTCTGAGATATAAGTAGGCCTATCTTCATAAACAGAATTAATTTTTTCACTTCTTTTCACCCTTCCACTTAAGTGAATTTTCCGAAAAGAAAAATGCATGTTCCTTCACCTTTAAAGGATATTCCAAATGCCAGTTTTCACGTCTGTAACATCTTTAGTTTTTCAGATACAAGTATCCTTATACAAATAATTCAAGCAATTTTTCAATTCCTTCAACCCGACCCCTTAAGTAATTTTCCAGAAACAAAAGAATACCTGTCTTTTTATTTCTAAAGTAGATTCCAAATATCAATTTTCACATCTATAACATAGTTTTTGAGATATAAGTACCCTCATACAAAGAATTCAACTATTTTTTCAATTCATTTACTCCCCATACGTGGATTTACCATAAACAAAATAATACGTGTTTCCTTGTCTTGAAAAGAGATTCCAAATACAAATTTTCATGTCTGTAATATCTTCAGTTTTGAGTTATAAGTGTCCTCATAAAAAAGTATTCAACTCCTTTTTCACCCCACCCCCGTTAAGTTGATTTCCCCCCAAAATGCATGTTTCTCTATTTTTAAAAGAAATTCCAAATACAAAATTTCACGTCTGTAACATCTTTAGCCTTTTTCATAGATATCCTCATACAAATAATTTTCAGTTTTTTCACCCCCCCCCCACAAGTGGATTTTCTGACAACAAAAGAAGGCGTGTTTCTTAATTTTTAAAGGAGATTCTAAATACCAATTTTCACGTCTGCAACATCTTTAATTTTTTAGATATAAGTATCCTCATACAAAGAATGCAAATAAATGTTCAATTCCTTTACCCCCCTTAAGTGGATTTACGAAAACAAAGAAATACGTTTTTGTTTATTTTTAAAGGAGGCTCCAAATACCAGTTTTCACCTCTATAACATCTTCAGTTTTCCAGATATCACTATCCTAATAAAAACAATTCAACCCTTTTCAGTCCTTTTTACCCCTCCCCCGTAAGTGTTTTCTCCGAAAACAAAAAGTACATGTTTATTTTTTTGAAGAGATAAAAATATCAATTTTCACGCCTGTAACTTGAGATGTTCTGTAGACACTCTTATTTTAAAATTTCAACCCCTTTTTCGGTTCCCCTTAAGTGGATTTTCCGAAAATAAATTATCTGTGTTTTTTTACATTTACAGGAGATTTCAAATACCAATTTTCACGTGTGTAACAATTATTGTACAATGTAATGTACAAATAGTCTTTTTAAAAATTCACCCCCTTTGTCACTCCTGTTCACCCCCATTAACTGCATTTCCCAAAAACAAAAAAGTGTTTCTTTATTTTTAAAGGAGATTCCAAACACCAATTTTTACGTCTGTAACATCTTCAGTTTTTGAGATATAAGTATCCTCATAAAGGGTATTCAACCCCTTTTTCACCTTTTTCATCCCACTTAACAGGATTTTCAGAAAAAAAGTTTCTTTATTTTTAAAGAAGATTCCAAATACCGATTTTCATGTCTTTAAACATTTCAGTTTTCGAGATATAGATACACACATTTAAAAAATCAACCCCGTTTGCACCCCCCTCTTTAGCGACGGAATATCCAAAAATCCTCCCTTAGTGAGCACCTACATTGTAATATGAATGTATTCCCAAAATTTCATTTCTTTAAGTCCAGTAGTTTTGGCTCAGCGATGATGAATGTCACGACAAGTTATTTTATATATTACTAGCAAGATACCCGTGCTTCGCTACGGTATTATACTGAAATTTATAATTGATTGCTTAACATTTTATATACAATCCGCCAAAATTTGCAATCTGACTGCAAATTTCCTCCCATTTTTCAATCTTTCTATCCAGCAATCGATTTCGTACTTCTCGGGCTAGCTCCAGGTATTCCGCCCGGTCAGTTGGGTCCCTGAATCTTTGCCATCTTTTCCTATAAGCGTTTTTAATATTGATCAAATCCTTGAGGGGATCTGGCGTGGTGTCGTACTGGGTGCCTGAACCTGCGGCCGGACTGGATTCGTAGACTAGTCATTACCCGGCCAGGACCCGTTTCCAGCGCGGTCCACACATTTTGACGACGGTTCAAAACATTATTATTATTATTATTATTATTATTATTATTATTATTATTATTATTATTATTATTGATGTTCTGGACCCTGCAACAAGATGCAAGACCGCTACTTGGCGGCAAATTACATCTGCTGCCATTGTCATTGCTGACAATGTGATCAGCACCATTGTCACGGGTAGGCAAGTGCGCGGGATTTCTGGCGATACGAATGATATACATCCGTGTATTATTGACCTTATTATAGAGGTGAGCAATTGCATGGTCAATATCATTCCTATAAAAAAATCACGACTGAAAAAGCCTAAAGACTTAATGAGCTTAAATGTTTTTAACATCATGCAATCGATGAAATTAAATTATGGTTTCCTTTTAGGAACCTTATTTTTTGATTTAGGCCAAAGAGAGGCATTTATGTAAGTGGAGGCACATGCTTCCCCTGGTGCATCGTCAGTGTATTGTCCTACATAGGAGGCTTGCAGTGGTTGTGTCAACGGCGTACTAGCGCCAGCGACTTGGAAAGGTGTAGCATTCCAGCTGAGAGCCCACTGCTACACTGGGGTGAAACGCTGGTAATTTCACGATTGAAAAAGCCTAAAGAGTTAATGAGCTTAAATGTTTCTATAATTCCTATCGTTTATTACAAATGTGTTTACATTTTTATTTATATGCCAGGAGAATCTACTGTAATCTAACTTTAAGTTCTCCAAAGGAAAATATGTCTCTTGAAAACGAATCCAGGAACGATTAAAATGATCGGTTCATGATCAGAATCAAGTAATATTTTGAACAGTAAAAGCAATTGGTCTCAACTCCTTTTTCACCCCACCACCGTTAAGTTGATCCCTCCCCCACCTCACCCCAAAAAAGAAGGCGTGTTTCTTTATGTTTAAAGGAGATTTTAAATACCAATGTTCACGTCTGTTACCTTCAGTATCCCCATAAAGAAAATTCACTTTTTCACTTTCTTTCACACTCACCCCCCTTCAAGTGAATTTTCCGGAAAAAATACTTGTTTCTTTATTAGTAAAGGATCCTGTAAACACCAATTATCACGATTGTAACATCTTCGGTTTTTGAGATATGTGTCCTCATAAAGGGAATTCAACTCCTTTTCACCCCCGCCCCCAAGACGATTTTCAGCCCAAAATACGGTTTTCTTTGTATTTCAAGGAGATCCAAATGCCAATTTTGACGCCTGTAACAACTTTAGTTTTTATTAGATGTAGGTATCCTCAAACAATTAATTCAATTAATTTTGCAATTCTTTCACCCCCTTCATTGGATTTTCCGAAATCAAAGGAATATGTGTTTCTTTACTTTTAAAGCAGATCCCAAATACCAATTTTCACGTCTGCAACATCTTTAGTTTTGGAGATAATAGTATATTCATACAAATAATTCAACTAATTTTTCAATCCACCCCTTTAAGAGGATTTCCGAAAACAAAAAAATACATGTTTCTTTATTTTTAATAGAGATTTTAAAAATACAATTTTTCACTTCTGTAACATGTTAAGTTTTTGAGATATACTGTAGACATGCTCATTTTAAAGTTTAACCCTCTTTTAGTTCCCCTTAAGTGGAGTTTCCGAAAACAAATCACCTATATTTCTTTACTTTTACAGGAGATTCCAAATACCAATTTTTACGTCTGTAACATTTTACGTTTCTGAGATATACTGTAGATATTATAGTCTTTCTAAAAATTCACCCCATTTGTCAGTCCTGTTTAGCCCCAATTAATTGGATTTTCCAAAAACAAAAAAATACGTGTTTCTTTATTTTTAAAGGAGATTCCAAATACCAATTTTCAGGTTTGTAATATCTTCAGTTTCTGAGATATAAGTATCGTCTTTAAAGGCATTCAATCCCTTTTTCACCCTTTTCACCCTTCCTAGTGGGATTTTCCGGAAAAAATACGTGTTTATTTTTAAAGGAGATTCTAAATACCAATTTTTAACTGTTTTGTTTAAAGTTTTGAGATATAGATACACTCATTCTAAACATTCACCCCTCTTTTCACCCCCTTAGCGACGAAATATCCGAAAATCCTCTCTTAGCGAGCACCTACGTTGTAATATATATGTATCCTCAAAATGTAATTTCTTTATGTCCAGTAGTTTTGGGTCGGCGATGATGAATGCGTCAGTCAGTCAGTCAGTCAGTCAGTCAGTCAGTCAGTCAGTCAGTCAGTCAGTCAGTCAGTCAGTCAGTCAGTCAGTCAGTCAGTCAGTCAGTCAGTCAGTCAGTCAGTCAGGACATGTTCTTTTATATATATTCAGTAGATATAGATTGTCAGAGAAATTTGTAAAAAAGATCTAAAGTAGGTGAAAACGGAGAAATTTGCATGTAGTTAAGGAAACGGTGTCCTGGACTAGATAACTTACTAAATCTAGGAAATATCTCAAGTAAAATCAAGTAAATCAAGTAAGTAAATATCAATATTGACAGCAGTAAAGGACAATGCATACCGCGATTATTTGCTTATTATAGAATAATGTACATTAGCTTGTATAATTTGTAATTACTGATGTAAATTGATAACTCTACCTGAGCCAGTCCCTGGAGAGCTCTAATAATAAGAAGAAGATACCAGTGCATTCTTGCGGCCATGGGAAGAAGTAAACAGAGTAGACCATTTAACAGGATGGCGCCACCGAAGACTCGCTTCGTCCCGTACACTTCTGCTACCCGTCCACCAGGAATCTGGAAGATGAGGTATCCCCAGAAGAAGGAACCCAGTATGATACTTTGTTGCATTTCGTTCCAGTTGAATTCTCCTTGAGACACTTTATCAGCCTGCAATATCACAATATCATCCATGTTGTAGTTTATATTCAAGTGTTCAACAAGGTTTTCAGTCATTACAGTATAATAAACACAAGAGGTTAATGCAGGTCAATTATGAAGAATAATTCAATGTAACGAATGTTAAGGAAGTCTGGTGATTTTTTTTTTTTTGGGAGATGTTTTAACTTCGCACTAACTCAGATAGATTTTTGGCAACGATGTGATAGGAAAGCGCTAAGACTGGGGAGGCAACCACCACTTTCTGAATGTAAGCTAACAGCAATGTGGCCTCTACCACGCAACCAGTTCGCTCGTTTGTTGTGTCTGACAAAATAGATTATTATGTAACTATAAAGAAATGACTCTTCAGAGAGTTTAGTCCGAGTGGACAGGGTAAGCCACTGGATGGTAATTGCCACGGTAGTTCAGTGGTAGAGTAAGATTCCGGTTGAGGTAGACGATTTTTTGAAGGGAAGTAGGAAATCGTGGTGTAATTATTGTTACTGACATGTTCAAGATCGCTAGTGGCGTATTTAGTATCACCGGGCAAAATTGAAATTAACTTAGCCGTATGAACCATCTATCCACAGTCAACCCCGTTGATGTGATTACCCTAATGAAGATCTTTCTTTATATTAATACCTAGTAATCCCATGAGTTACTTACACCCCATCAACACAGCAATGAAAACTGAGAGGAATTTTCCTCTAGGTGAAACTTACATCCTGATTTTTCATCACGTTTACCATCTGTCCATCTTACAATATCGTCGAGGTTAACTCACAATCCTGTAACTTTTTTACTACTCTATACAGTACTACATCATCCGCAAACAGCCTTATGTGTGATTCCAGTTCTTTGCTTACATAATTTTTAAGAATTAATTCACTTAATAGCCGCCTTTATTATGGGATCGAAATGTTCGGCCTCCTAATCAGTACATATGAACAATATTTTATTTTATTTTCCAAGAGTGGTTTGATTGATGACTCAAAACTGAAACTGTCAACCATCAGGCGGATTTTCTCTTTCTGAGTTTACTGGAAAAAATCCAGTAGTCCTACACGGTATTTAAGGTCAGGGAGTACACGTTGTGTCTACAAATTATTGCCATTAATCTTTTAGCATAGAGTCCGCTATGGTCTGGATGACGTCCAGATTTCTTTTTATTCCGAGGAAGTTAATCCTAATACATGAGGTAAGATTTCGAACTTGTTGCATCTTCTGTTACAGGATGTATTAAGGATGCTTCCAGGGAGACATCGAGTTGGGATAACATTACAGTTCATTTTAACTGCTTCTGTCCAACGTAATGGACGTAAAGAAGCCACATCATTCGTTCATGTGCTCTTTCAGTTCTGCTGTACGGTTCTGAAACGCGGACAATGCTAAAAGCAAACATGGACAAACTAGAATTACTCTAAATTCGAAGTCTCCAGCGAACACTGGGGGTCTCTTTGCGTGACCGGCTTCGTAATGGAACCGTCAGACTGCACTGTGGAAACCAAACACCTATCGAAGAATGAATTAAAGATCGGAGATCGTGGTGGTTTGGTCATGTGTGCCAAATGTCCGAACGGTGATTACTGCACTGATTATTTTTGGCGATAGAGACCTGTTCATCTGAAGGTCCAAATAATGGCTTCTAGAAAAATATGGGCAAACACCTCAAGAACGGAAGTCTTACCGACGCCAAACACGAAGCCCTCAGTCGCCAGGTCTGGAAAATCGTTTTAAATAACTTTCGTGAACCAATGGACCCCACAGCAGTGCATTGGCTTCGAGGTAAAATTCGTTCAATCGTCGGCTAAAGGAAAGAAGAAGAAGCGAAACCGTCAACTAAAGTAAGTTAGTGCCCTTCTATTCCTCGGGGAGGTGCATCTCTTTTCTGCTAGACCCCCAATAGAGGTGAGCTGCATGCACCTTTTAAGCCACATATCAGCCCTCCTGTCTTTGTTAAATCTCTGAAAGTGCTGGGAATTGAACTTGCGTCTCCAAAGACGGCAGCTAATTACCATTACGCTACAGAGGCGGACATTATACTGTTGACCACGATGTTCCAAGTTTCTTACATGAAGCAACAACATTGACAAAACGTTAAGTGTCTATTTTGATCTACTTATCCATGAGGATATTGCAGATACTAAGAGAGGCACTGGTCATGTGCATAGACAGTAGGAAGGCTTCCTTTGTTTACTTTATGGTCTGGCTATCGTTTTATTGAAACTATAGAAATACGTGGCCGGGGTACTTTATTTATGTTGTATATATAGTGTTCTTTCCCATTCTTTGGTTTTGATCACATTTTTAGGGATGGGCAGGATTAAGAAGTTTGGAAAGCGTAAATTTTACTGCAATAGGTATAATAATTCTCATAATAGCTCTGATATAGACCTAAATAATATCAGTGCTAACCACACTCCAGGAAGTTGTACCAGTTCATCTGAAACACTAGAGGGGCGAAGTTCATCAAAGATAAAACTTTTATTTAGAATCAGTGAGTAAAGAAGATTGTCGTGCATGTGATAGATACTTAGTGTTTTATATGCACTTGTGAAGCAGTTTGTAAGGTGAAAATATTGTGAAACTGTTGAATTTATTTCAGAACATTAGACGTAGGAAGGGCCACTAAATTAACTAATTTGTAGTTCAAGCAGAGCTTCAGTATCATCTATGCCATCAGAGAAAGTAGTTAGGAGGTACGATATAAACTTGAGACTTGCTATTTGTTTACGTCGCACCGACACAGACAGGTCTTCTGGCGACAATGGGATAGGAAAAGGCTAGGATTGGAAAGGAAACGACTGTGGCCTTAAAGTACATCCCCAGCATATTTCTGGCGTGAAAATGGGAAATTGCGGGAAACCATCTTCAGGGTTGCTGACAGTGGGGCTCTAACCCGCCATTTCCCGAAAGCAAGCTCACGGCCAATGTCCCAAACCGTGCGGCCAACTTGCTCGGTACTTGAGACTTGTATATGGCATGAGGTACATAGAAAAGGTGGTAAATCATCTCAGACGTTTTGCTCTACAGAGGGCCCAAGGGATAGTACTGTGTCTAATCATCTGATTGCGGGTGGTTGCCTCTTCAAACAATAATCACTACCACCACCTCTACCATCTGATTGGCTCTTGTTCGATTACCGACTCGACGACGTATTTACAGGTTTATGACTCAAGAACGGATTGCACTCAGCCTGGGAAAGTATACTCGCTTTAAGAATGTCACTTTTACTTTTTCAATATTTTTATGTGTTTTTTTGTTAGGTATTGTCAAATGATTGGAAGCCCGTAGATACGCACAGGAACAATTTTGATTTGAAACCTTTTAGCGCTGTCTATAAATTTATTGTGGGAAGATAATGCCACGCATCGTAACTGTACCTGCTTTCTTTCTTTATTCGTGTCAGAAGTACCAACTTTACATATAGATACTTTAAAATATCTACATCCCTACTATACAAATATACAGGTCTATTATACAAACAATCACAGATAAAGCAACAATTCGAGAGCTGGATGATTCTTGCCCAATAGCATTGGGAAGTGCGGCCAGTAAACAGTAATCGGGAGATAGTGGGTTCGAGCCCCACTGTCGGCAGCCCTGAAGATGGTTTTCCGTGGTTTCCCATTTTCACACCAGGCAAATACCGGAGCTGTATCTTAATTAAGTCCACGGCCGCATCCTTCCAATTCTTAGGCCTTTCCTATCCCATCGTCGCCGTAAGACATATCTGTGTCGGTGCGACGTAAAGCAAAAAAAAAAAAAAAAGTAGCATTGGGGGAGGCTGCAGTCAAGTCTTTCACAATGCACATTGAAGGACATAAAACACACTGACATAGATGTTGAATCGTCTGCTGCTCTCCGCAATCACAAAGTAATGAATCGTTTGAGAAACCCCACTGCCGTAAATTTTCTTTTGTTCTGTCGACTTCTGTACAGAGTCTGTTAAGGGCTTTCCAGATTGTCCATTTCTACTGGTGTCCACATGGAAGATTTTCCTTCAGCTCTACCCAGTTGGAAAAGTGGTTTATTTATTCTTTCTACATTTCGATCGTAGCATTCTCTGCTTTCCCCTCAAGCTTAACTGACATGCGGAGAAAACTTTTTCTAGATTTTACACCTATGTGGCTGGGTGGTATCCATATGGAGGATGTGCTTCTGAAGTAGATTATTGGAGCCTTTCTTTGTTAGCTGCTACATCCCTACGAATCTCACCGGGAGCAAAACCAGCTAAAAGTTGGATCTTCTCAATGGGTGTAGGTTTCAAGCAGCCAGTAATGACCCTGCAACTTTCGTTGAGAGCGATGTCTACCTGCTTCGTATGGGCTGACCTGTACCAAAACGGGGGGGCATATTCTCCTGCAGAGTAGCATAGAGGTAGAGCTGCTGTTCTAATTGTTTGTGGTTGTGTTCTCCAACTTGCTCCTGACAATTTGCATAGAATGTTGTTTCTAGCAGCTACCTTTTGTTTTAAGTTTTGGCAATGTTTCTTATATGCTATTGTGCGATCCAGCGTAACTCCCAGGTACTTTGGTGTAAAGCAGTGTTCCAGTAAGTTCCCTTTCCATAGTACTTTGAGTTTGTGAGAGGCCTGTGCGTGCCGCAGATGGAACGCACAAAATTGAGTCTTAGCTGGATTTGGTTTCAGTTGGTTTTTCTCATAATTGATATCTAGCTATTCTAATGTAGCAGTGAAAGAGATCTCTGCTTCATCAAAGGTATCAGTTTGAGTAGTAAGTGCAAGGTTTTCGGCATAGATTAAGCTTTTGGTATTTTCTGGTAATGGCTGGTCATTAGTGTAGACGTTGAAAAGAATAGGAGCCAGTACACTGCCTTGAGGTAGTCCATTGCCTTGATTTCTCCATCGGCTTCGGAGTCCTTAGAATTCAACAAAAAAGCGACGATTTTCCAGGAGAGTAGCTATCATCTTGGTTACCTTGATGTCCATAATCATTCTGTAAAGCTTGTGTCATAATATCCTGCGATTTACTATATCGTAGACGGCCGAGAGATCCACATAAGCCACCCCAGTGATCTTCTTAATTTCAAACCCGTTCTCAATGTGCTGGGTTACATGTAGAATTTGTGCTGTGCAACTCTTTCCTGGGCGGAAGCCAGATTGCTGAGGGATTAGGACTTGGTCTACTACTCCCATTAAGCGAATGGGCAACATTCGTTCCATTATTTTGTGTAGGTGGCAGAGTAAGGAGTTTGGTCTGAAATTTCAGGGGTCCGAAGGTTCCTTTCCAGGTTTCAGAAATGCGATCACCCCGGATTTTCTCCATATTTTTGTAATTTTCAGGGAAGTAAAACAGTTGTTGAAGAAGTTCAAAAGCCATGCCTGTGTGGTTGAACTGAAGTGTATTATTTGCTCTATTGTGATATTATCTAATCCTGCCACTTTTACATTTTTGCTACATTGAATCGCTTTCTATAATTCCGTTATTTCAAATGACTGGGATAGGTTACTGGGCCACATTATCTTTGTTTATGATATTACGTTCTATTTTTATTATTGGGTAATTTGTTTTCCCATTGATGCCACGTTCATTTGCGATTTGGATTGCTGTAACATTTGTATGGACTGGTCCGTTGGTTGGATCGTTGTTGAGTCGTTCGAGAAGCTTCCAAGCCTTTCAGATATCCTTTGATATGTCTCTTTCCTCCGTAAGTTTGATCCAAGCATCTTTATTTGCCTCTGCAATTGATGAAAGCAGTTTCCTTTCAGCTGAGATAGTGTCTTCACTTAGTGGATCTTCCATAAACAGTGAAATATATGTGTTCATTTGAGCAGCTGGATCTGAAGTTAGACCTTGTATGTAGTTAGCTCTGCATCCTCGTGGTATGGGAACGCGGAAAGCTTCCTTCACAGCTTCAACAAACTGATCATAAAACTCTGGTGTTGGATGGATATCTGATATTATTTTATCAAGAGTTGAGCTGAAATTCTGCCAGTCTGACTTTTTGAAATTATACCTCCTTCGAAATGGAACCTTTATTGGTTGAATTGGTGAGAAAAGTTGACACATTATGGGCAGATGCTGGAAATTTGGGATGGGATTGCACATTAATTTCACACATTGCTGTGCTACGTGTTCACGGGTTGAAGCCTCATCGCCATCTACTGCTGTAAAAGGATGGAGTTAGTTTGGGGTCATAAATAAGTTGTAATTGGAAGTCATCAGGTCATTCTAACACAGCCCGTCCGTTATGATCGTATTATCATCATCATCATCATCTGTATATCCTCATGCACTGTTATGGCTGTTGAAGTATCCAGCCACAAAGTTTGTCTTTTGCTTGCAGTAGTTATCTGGAGTTTGGAAGGAGAAATCTACATTTGGTGGTTTGCAGACACCCGAAACGGTGCAGTTACTGAGTTCCACAGTTATTGTCTCTATTTGATTTTCTGTGGTGGATGCAACAGAATTTTTTTAAAATCTGGTTTGGAAAAAACAGTGGTGCCATATTGTCTGTGGGGCATCTCGTCCACGAGTCTCATTCCCGCTATTTTTGGTCACCGTAGTTGCTCATCCCTGTGAGTTTCCTGAAGGCATAATATATCACATTCGTACGTTTGACAAAGCTGATATAACATTCCTTTTTTTTTTTAGATGGAGACAAGCCTTCATTATTTGCAGATATAATGGTTAGTGTTGGTCTTGATAAAGACCGTTCTGAATCTAGCGATTGGGACATGTTGACTGGTAGATACTTCTGGAATGCTGACGTTCAGTTCAGTACTGGAGTTTTAATCCAGGTACCTAAGCAGGGACACCCTGGGCAGGAATCAGTTTCAACCCTACCGTAGCTGCTGCTACCCTATCTTTAACGTCGGCTGTGTATGTAGTGCAATTGCTAAGTGAGGTTATTCCCAGGTATTTCATTCTTTTATTGTTGGTCAAAAGTTGTCCTTCAAAATGGACGTCATCCGCAGGTACATGCCTTCCTCCTTTTCTGTATGTCATCTTTACCGTCATATCCTTGTTTACAGCAAGGTAGATTCCTTACCCTCCTCTATACGTTTTATATAGGCTTTTACCCGTTTATACATTTTTGAACATTCATTTGTGGAGTACACCAAAATTCAAACAATTATTTTCTGTCATAAAACCTTCATTATAGTTACATTTTATTTCCTTCTCGTGCTTTATGATAGGTCTCGTAAGGACCAATCAAATTTCACATCGATCGTCTCTGCATGACATCTACACGCCAAGCTACACCGCGCGCTAACGGACGTTTGATCACCAAAGTCATACCTTAACAGGGCGGCCATTTATCGCTGACGTCATATAGGGCCTACATTACGTCATTACCATGATCAGGATTTTGTATTCATGTTTCTACTTTAAAATAATATTTACTTATTTATTGTATATGCCTGTAACAGATTTATACTCCAGTTACAACAAGTATTACATAGATGATATTTCAATAATTTAACATGGAAAAGTAACACAAGTATGTAATAATATTTTAGCTCTAATCACTTTTAGCGTTACATGAAAAGCGTCGCGTTGATTTTTCGGTGGAGATTCCCGACCTCAATTTGAATGACGTTTCAAGCTGAAGAGACATCACTGCACACGCCAAGTTTTGGAGTATCTACTAACAAGCAAGGTTCTTTCCATTTCTGGGCCAATATTTCAGTAGGGTTCTGCCTTAAGAAACTCTCTCCTCAATGCATTTGCAGGAAATACTGGGTTATATTAGGAACGCTGAACCACACCTCACAAGAGTATATCTCGCTGTTGCAATCTGGTATCTCTGTTTCTGATTTCAGCGAGGATTAAAAGAAAAATAGAAGGTTGAGGGGGAGCGGGGACGACGACGACGACGACGACGACGACGACGACTGGTGTTGACTGAAACATTCAAATGCACATTTCTTTGACTTGATACAGGGCTCTATCTGAAAAATACTTAACAGATAATAAAACTCCAGAGTCACTCAGTTGTGTAGCTGTTCGGAAATCAGGAATATTTTATTTTGTTGCGGAGTTGTGAAGATGAAAATTGGAATTTATAGAAGACTCTGTTGGCTGAAAATGTTCCCTGTATAAAACCTTGATTGTTGTCTTCTAACGAAACGTTAATTTTTTTCTGTTAAATACTGATAAGCAGGTTCGTTCGGTTTCTTGACCGAATAGCCAGTACTGCAGCCTTCAGTTCAGAGGACTTGGATTCGATCACCGGTTGGTTCAAGGATTTTATCCGCGTCTGATTAATTCCTTTAGTTCGGGGACTGGGTGATTGTGTTTGTCGCGATAGACCACAACACTACCAACCACCTCAGATCTCCGGAACAGTGAATATATCCCTCCACTTTGAGTTAGCACCAGGAAGGGCACCTGGATTTAAAGCAGCGTAAAGTCTACCTGCGAGACAGTGTTCACACCAAACTGTGGAAGAATAAGAAGAGTGGTAAGGATCTTTCCATAGTTGGAAGAACTCAACGAGCGGTATTATTTCACCTATAGTTTCCAGAGGAATCTAGTACAGTTCGATCATCGTATCTTCAAGGAACGCTGTGCAACTGTATGCGGCTAGGGAATAGAATAAAGGCAATTTGTCTTCGGGATATGGGAAGGACGTTCTCGTAAACCACTGTCTCAGGTATCTTCCGTTATTCCTGATTTCACTGAGGTGACTACGAAGATTTGACTGTTTTCTTAAATGACAGAATAATACTTGTGCAGAGTTCATGGGTAGATTTAAATAAAATTTGTAATAGGAAAGAAACACTTGAAGTACAGTTGATTGTATTAAATGCATTCAAATGCTATGTTACCGAAATTATTTTAGACAAAAGTTTGTTTTGGCTGTGTGTTTCGGACTCCGCAACGAGCTATAGCTCTCGTGTCTTCCCGATAACTATATTAACCATCTTCAAAATAGCTTAACTGTACTTCTGTACTAATATATAAAGAGAGTTGTAATAATTATAAAGTATCAAATTCATCTTAGTAAACAGTGCTGATGATAGTAATTATTATTAATCACAAACAACCGTATCAGCACACTATTTTAATCCATTTTATGCAAAACCGGTTTTCAGACTCTGAGGTGCATCATAAGTGTTAAAATTATTTACAACATTTAAGTCCACATGAGTGTGTCGTCAAAATGAGTTAAAATAAGTTTTAAAAAGTTAAACACGAGGATAAGCCTACCCTTCCTATGTTGATCTCAACAGGGCCCCGTTTTAACTTTTTCAAATATATTTTAACTCATTTTGACGACACACTCACGTAGACTTAAATGTTGTAAACAATTTTAACAGTGATAATGGACTTTAGAGTCTGACAACCGGTTTTGGATTAAATGATTAAAAATAGTGTGCTGATACGACTGTTTGTGATTAATAATAATAAATATAAAGAGAGACTGTGAGTTTATTCATGTATAAAGGGTAATCTCAGAAACTACTGAACTGATTTTAACATTTCTTTTAGCATTTGAAAGATAATATAATTTCGGGTACCATAGCTACGTAAAATCCCGGAGTATCAAAGGGTGACCACGAGAACCTGGATTTAAGGGAAACATGGCAATAATTATAAATCCCAAAATTTGTTTGCCTGTCTGTGTTTTTTCTCGTAAAAGCTAATTGACTGATAAAGCTCAAAATTGGAAAGCTTATAGCTAATACCCTTGGTTAACACACAGGCTATTTATTATCACGTATTTTAAGTGCATTATGTAGCGAAAGAAAATGTGAAGCAAGTCAGCGGAAATCTACGTCTGGGAATCTTAAAAGTGAATAAGCTGCTCGGAAAATTAGTTCTAAAAACAATGTAGCAGATCTAGTGAACTTAAAATTCGATTCGCCAAAAAACAAGTGTATATGAATTTTCTACGTGACTATAATCATAAATGAACCATTAATCATTGTTCATATGAATTTGTACCTACGAGGATTCGTATTAATAACCACTTGTATGCGTTAGTCATGCTGGATTTTCTTTCATTTGGCAGGTGGACAGTGAGTGTTTGCCATTATAAAGAAAACTGCCCAACTTCATTTTGACTGGCAGTAGGCAAGGGATCCTGTCATCATAACGAAAACTCCCCAAATCAATTGTAACCGGTAGTATAAAAGGGGCCTACCATTACAATGGAAATTCCCTAACCCCGGCTTCACATGAGAAACGACGTATGGCGACCTTCCCGTCGTGTCCCTGTGGTAACGCTTAAGAGGTTTGCAATTTAATAGAATCTTATTCACAATACTTCACCTAGAATTCTGTTTACAATGTAGAGTTCCGTAGCGAAGCACGGGTGCATCATGTAGTGATTTTATATTCACCCGTGTCTGGTTTCCTTCCTTGCTAGTTTACAGAGCTGAGTGTTTCGTCCTCGAGTTTTCTCTGAAAAGTTTTCCTGAAATAACTCGTGTTAAATCTTGCAAGTGATGGGGTAGGAGGAGGGGGAGGAGTAACAACCTCGTAAAAAAACCTGGGTCCATCTGGCTCCGGATGGTAGCACCCTGTAAGGGCCCCTGCCTAGGGTTACAGGTGAAACCTGGTCAACGGTCTCGAAGGCGGATGAGGAATTTAATGTCCCAACGGCGGAGAGAGCGGAAGAACCTAGTGGAGTAAAGCACGAATAAAAAATCATTTCGGACTAACAATCCGATCTTATCTTGGAATTAATTTCCTACCTTGTACAATGTACAATTTCAATTGCAGAATGGAAAGTCCGCGGAATGAAAGCACTACCCCAGGTGGTAGCTCGGAAGAGAAATCCACCATTGCGTTATGCAATGCATTGGGACCTAGGGTTCTGGGGAGTCCCAACATCTGCAATAAGGGTGAGTCGGAGCATCCTTGGAATCCTTTCAGACTTAAATTTAAGAGGAAATTCTTTGCAGGCACTCTTAATGTAAATTCCTTGCTAAAAACTGGCAAACAGAAAGAACTGGAAATTTTCTTAGATAGACATGAAATCCAGATCTTAGCAGCTCAAGAGACACGGTTTATGGATGAGAATGTAACAGAAACCAAAAATTATAGAATCTTTAAAGGTAAACCAGCAGTCAAAATTATGAAAGGAATGCCACTACTAGGTACCGCCTTTTATGTCCATAAAGCAATAGTTGATAATGTTATGGAATTTAAATCTAGTTCAGAAAGGTTATCTCTTCTCACACTTAAATGCAAGAACAAAAAGTATACATTTGTTAACTGTCATGCACCAATAAATGAAGATAATAGCAAGAACCCAAGTAAAACTGAAGAATTCTGGAGTCTTCTAGATGATGAAATGTCAAAAATTCCAAAATCAAATGTTATTATTCTACTCGGTGATTTTAATGCACAGGTAGGCAAAGAAAAAGTTTTCAGCAAAACAGTAGGGGCATATCCGGCACACAAAAGAACAAACAAAAATGGCATGAGACTAATTAATCTCTGTAAATCCTTTCACCTAAAATTAATGTCTACCTTCTTTAAGAAACTTCCAAGAAAGGCTAAAACATGGGTGTCCCCAAATCCGATGTTAGGTGAGTTTCAGTTGGACCATGTAGCTATTTCTCAAGAAAGTATTAAGGAAATTATGAATGTTAAAGTAATAAGAAGTGGGGAGTTTGACTCAGATCATTACCTCTCTAAAATTAAGCTAAAGCTTCTACCTCGCAGGAATCAAAGAAGGCCGAGAAAATTAATGAAATACAACATAGATAGGCTCAACATTACACAAGCAACTATAGAAAACTTTCAGGAAGAAATTAAAATAACTCAGCATGGCAAATGGCCAGAATTATCTAAACAGATTAATAGTGCAGCGAAGAAAGTATTTGGATCAGTTAAAACTAAAAAGAAAGTATGGTGGAATAACGTATGTGAGGAAGCACTTATGGAAAGAGTGAAAAAGTGGAAAAAATGGAAATGTTCCGGAAAGAATGAACACTATGAGCTATTTAAACAACAAAGAAAGGAAACAACAAGAATAATAAGGCAGGTTAAAAGATCTTTTGAAAAATCGCAGCTATTAGAAATTGAGAATAATTTTGTAAGAAATAACTCCCGAAATTTCTATCAGACCTTTAAGAATAACCTGAAAGGTTATCAATCCCGGAGCATTTGCTTCAGAGATGCAAATGGTAATATTGGCCTTAACAATGCCGAGAATTGTGAGATTCTGGCAAAACACTTCGAACACCTGCTGAACTGCCCTGAGCCAAATCATAAATTAGAATTTTCAGAAATTCAGGAAAATCTAGAAGCTGATTCACCTCCAACAGCGGAAGAAATAAAGGAAGCAATAAAAAATCTTAAAAATAACAAAGCTAGTGGGGAAGACTCCATAACAGCTGAACTTTTAAAATGGGCTGAACCAAAAATTATAGAAGATCTACAAATAATCTTTGAAGAAATTTGGGAAACAGAAAAGATCCCAGAGGATTGGAAAGTGGCTCTAATACACCCATTACACAAGAAGGGTAACAAGCAGGATGTCAACAACTACAGAGGTATATCTCTCTTGCCAGTTGCTTACAAGATATTCTCAACAATACTACTAAATAGAGTAAAATCGACACTGGACAGTCAATTGGGTGAATATCAAGGTGGATTTAGAGAAGGAAGATCTTGCTCCGAACAGATTTTCTACCTGAAATCTATAATTCGACACAGATTAATAAACTCCAAAGACATAGTTGTAACATTTATTGACTTTAAAAAAGCCTTTGACTCTGTTGATAGGGAAACCCTAGATAAAGTAATCCGTGAATTTGGAGTTAAAACTAAATTGGCAAACCTAATTCGTGAAACACTTACAGACACTATCTCGAAAGTAAAATTTATGGGTGAAGTATCTCGACCTTTCAAAATAAATACAGGTGTCAGGCAGGGCGATGGTCTATCTCCACTCCTTTTCAATTGTGTCATGGAGAAAATTGTAAGAATTTGGAATGAAAAACTGAAAGAATCTAAAATATTGCCACTCATGCTGGGGAAGAAGAACAAAGGTGTTGCAATAAATTGCCTAGCATTTGCAGATGACTTTGCCATACTTTCAGAAAGCCTTACAGATGCAGCAATGCAAGTCAATCTCCTTGAAAAGACAGCCAACATGACAGGCTTGAGAATCTCTGCCGAGAAAACAAAATTTTTGACGAATATAAAAAGTGCCCCAAAGTTTTTAGCAACGGATATTGGTCGAATAGAAAAGGTTAAGAAATTCAAATATTTGGGTGAGACAATTCAAGAAAATGGTTTAGAAAAATCTGCTATAGAGGAGAGGATACAAAAGATGGAAAGAGCATACGGTATAACTAAGAATACTTACAACAAAAAGTGCTTATCAAGGAAACTTAAAATAAAGCACTACAACACAGTAGTGAAACCAGAATGCCTTTATGCCAGCGAATGTCTAGCACTGAACTACAAGCTTGATAAATTAGAAATATTAGAAAGAAGAATTATAAGGAAAATATTAGGTCCTCCAAGAATTGCAGAGTTTTGGAAATTAAGAAGTAACAATGAAATTTACCAGAACGTAGAAAACATATCAGAAACAATAAGAAAAAGGAGATTGCTATTTCTTGGACACATTTACAGAATGGATGACAATAGACTAACTAAACGAATCTTCAAGTACCTTTGGGAAAAGAAATCAACTACCACCTGGATTCAAGAAGTCAAGAAAGACCTGGAAAGGAACAACATACGAGAAGAAGAATTATTGGAAAGAAAGATTTTTAGGAAGAAAGTCTTACAAATGGAAGGATTCCAAGGGAGGAAGGAAAAGAAAACAGGCACAAAGTGGACTGAAGACAGGAAAAAGAAACACAGTGAAACAATGAAAGAATACTGGAAGAAAAGGAAAGAACAACTAAGGAGGAACAATTGAAATTGTAACGTGGTCCTTAGAAGGCCAGAACGCAAGAAGAAGAAGAAGAAATAAATAAATAAATAAATAAATAAATAAATAAATAAATAAATAAATAAATAAATAAATAAATAAAATAAATAAATAAATAAATAAATGTCAATGTACTAATATGTTTACTTACGTGGGCATCGTCAGACGTGTTAGTAGTCATATTTTCTTGCTGCTCTGAAGATATGGAAGTTTTAGTGTTGATAGTCGCTCCGCTATCCATACCCGTGCGGTTCACCATGGCGACTATACTCAAGTTAATATTCACTCGCAAGAGGAATGTGGCCATAAACCCCAGGAAGAGCATGAAACATAGCACGTGACGGGCTGGAATTTGATCTGAAAACAGAGAGATTCCTCAATAATAGGGAAGCAAGGCCGTTTCTGGATACAGGCGTCAGCATTTTTTTTGCTGAGTCAGCACCCGAGGTCATTGATCCCGGCCAAGGTCGTTGACCCCAAGACGTCACGACCACGTGACCGTGATATCACATTATTTGTAAACAAAGCCACGTGCCTGGCCACGTGCTTTTTGACAGCTGTCAAGGTGACAGCTGTCATCTTGACGGACCCTAACCTCACTTTTAAGGACAACAGAACATCGCTAACCTCACTGCTGCTATCTTGATGGGGCTAAACCTCACTGTTGCCACCTTATGCACGTGGTGGCTGGCAATTTAAAATCCACGTGATTTTGACAGCTGTCAAGATGACAGCTCCTAACCACGTGGGCGCGGTATTTAAACAAGTAAACGTCGCTCACCTCAGTGCTGCCATCTTAATATGACCAAACCTCACTGCTAACACCTTAACCGCGTAGGGATGCGGAATTTGAAAAAGTGAGGATGGCTAACCTCATGGACGGGAGTTAACCGCGTTGTGAGGTGCGCAAGAGTGCAAGGGTAACCTCAGGTAATTTTTACGCTTTATTTAATTCGGGGAAAGGGTAGAGTGGTAGTCCTCTTTTTCCAGCTCCCCTTACTAAAAATAGGGGATGGGTGAGTGAGAGATGTGCTCTCTTTCTCTCTCTCTCTCTCTCTCTCCCTAGAACTCTGCCGCCGTAGCGATGAGTCCTCTACAAAAACAATATTGCCCCGGCTAAGATGCCAGGGTACGACGGCCTCTTACTAGGCAGGCGAGTTAAACTACTATCTATATATATAAAATAATAGTTTTGTCTGTACATTGCTCAAAATTTAAAAAGGTTGGTATTTCTGTATCAGTCGTGTCCACAGTAACAAGGAAATGCACTTTTTAATTTTCCGTAATTTCTGTCTGTCTGTCTGTCTTTAGGTATGCACACGCATCACGAGAAAACGGCTGAAGAGAATTTAATGAAAATCGGTATACAAAGTCGAAGAATAAGTCATTACAATCTAGACTATAAATAATTTTAATCACGCTGATTGAAATGGTAGTTTAGGGAATGCCTAAAATTTAATTCTCAAATATTTACGTTATTTGTGGACGTATCTTAATGAACATCGGTATGGAAAGTCGATGATTAAGTCGCTATAATTCATGCTATAAATAACTGTATTCACGCTGAGTGAAATGGTAGTTTAGGGGAAGGCCTAAAATGTAATTCTCAAATATTTATGTTATTGATGGTCGTATTTTAATGTAAATCGGTATTCAAAGTCGGAAAATGCGTCGCTATAATTAGGCCATAAATAATTGTATTCACGTTAAGTGAGATGGTAGTTTAGGGAAAGGCCTAAAATTTAATTCTCAAATATTTGTAATTAGTGGTCATATCTTAACGAAAGTCGGTAGGCGAAGTCGGAGAATAACTCGCTACAATTTAAGCCATAAATAATTGTATTCAGGCTGAGGAAGATGGTAGTTTAGGGGAAGGCCTAAAATTTAGTTCTGAAATATTGATGTTATTAGTGGTCCTATTTTAATGAAAATCGGTATACAAATTTGGGGAATAAGTCGCTATAATCTAGGCCATAAATAGTTTAATTCACGCTGAGTGAAATGGTATTTTAGGGGAAGGCCTAAAATTTAATTCTCATAAATTCGTGTTATTAGTATTCGTATCGATATAAATACTACATAACTAAAGTTATATAGTATTAAATTTACGAACATTTATGTCTTGTTACCGTACCGACTATTATCACAGAGATATTCATGAATTTGGATTTTTCTTACCAAATCCATATCAGCGCTGAGTCACAAGAAAATGGGTAAACAGATGTTGATGACAATCGTTCTGTAAAGTCGGAGAGTAAGGAACTACAGTCTATGCTATAAATAATTTTATAAGACGCCCTAATATCACAAAGTCGAAAGAAAACTAAATGCGAAGGCCTACAATATAGACAGCTCATAAAATTGATCAACAATAACTCCGGAAAGATTGGTCTGAATTGGGGATCAAGGTGGAAGAAAAGGAAAATTGGAAAAGCAAGTACATACCGACTAATATGCCAGAGATCAATGATAGGGATGGATACAGGAAAAGGATTGAGAGTCACCAGTGGAGTAGACAAGAGAAGAGGATACTGAATATCTCGGAAGAAGAGCGGGAGAGAAGAAGAGAAAGGATGAAGAGGTTCTGGGAGGACAAGAAGAAAATGCAATCCATGAAGGAGCTGTCCGTGGTCCTACAGAGGCCGTAACGCAAGAAGAAGAAGAAGAAGACGAAGAAGAATAAGAAGAAGAAGAAGAAGAAGATTACATTGAGCATTGTTTGTTGTGATGTGCTTTATGTCTTCTGTTGCCACTCTTCTCCTATAGATAGGATTACTGCTGCGTACCGAGTATATTTTTAAAATTTACCTTACGTTGCACCGACACAGATAGGTCTTATGGCAACGATGGGATAGGAAAGGGCTAGGAATGTGAAGGAAGCGGCCTTGGACTTAATTAAGGTACAGCCAAAGCATGTGTCTAGTGCGAAAATGGGAAACCACGGAATACCATATTCAGGGCTGCCGACAGTGGGGTTCGAATGCACTGTTTCCTGGATGTAAGCTCTCAGATGACCACCCCTAACCACACGGCCAACTCTCCCGGTCGAACCGAGTGTAACAGCCTGCCTGAATATTGGCGGGAAGTAGGTGGGAGTTAGATAACTTTCTTCTTTAACATACCATTCCTGTGGTTCATAAATTTTCTGGTAGTACTGGTATGTAACGCACTGGTTCATCAAAGCATTTGAGCTATTCAGTCCCTACTCTGAGGCACTGATTGGAATAAGCAGAGTGCATATTTAACGGAATAAAGGCAAAGGAGTGTTTACGGCTGTCTGCGGTCTGGTCATTCAGCTCCGGAACTTTGGACTGTTAGATTGGCACTGTAGTACTGTTCGTTAAAAGTGAGAAAATGTGCGGTTTTTCATTTAATCGAAATATAAGTTAACTCATTTTGACGACACACTCACGTGGACTTAAATGTTGTAAACAATTTTAACAATTTTTAATGAAAACATTGCTTTTAATCGCTATATTAGGAAAACCACAAAGTCAGTCTTTCTGAAAATCCCGTAGCGAAGTACGGGTACATCAGCTAGTCTATCTATAAATGTTTTCATTCCCCACCATGAAGGGGTGGGGCGGACCACCTAGAGGGTGACGCCCTCTCTCTCGCCAAGAGATGCGGGCGGGTTGGGGAGATGTGATGGAACAAGGAGGTGGGTAAAGGATGTGAAGAAGTAGGAGATGGGACAGGAATTGTGCCTATGCCTAAGGATTGTACAATTGCTTTATTTAATTCAGAAGTACATGTGAGACGGAAGGGTGTGAGGGAGAAAGTGGAGTGCAAGTGGGAGAGAGTAAGTTCAGAAAGATGTGCCGGTGTAAAGGTGCAAGGTAAGGAGATGGAGGGTAGCTGTCATATGATTAAGAGAAGCGATGAGAAGACGAAGGAGTTCAAACGTTGGGAGGGGTGGGAACTTGATACCAGTTGGAGGAAGGGGAGGACAACCTGGCGGAGATGGCTAAACAGGAGGAGGGGCTGGCCGGGAGTGACGAGACGTATGATCAAAGGGTTGGCGACCGGGTGAGGATGAGAAGGTTCCACTCGATAATGGTGGCGGTGGACACTGGCACCGGTAGTGATGAGCTGGTGGATGGCATCGGAAGGAGGCAGCTGGAGCCGCACCATAAATGTAGGGCCATAGACGTTCCGAATCCGATTAGCGCATCGGACGGGAACGCCCGCTGCACGAAGTTCTTGTAGAACGTCCCTGTCGGAGATTTCAGGTGGGATTCCACGTAGCACACAGCTATACACAGCTGGAGGGGACGGTGAAGATGACTGGGTCGATGATGACTGGGCGGCTCCGGTGTTGGCTGGCGAAGATATCGATGGCGAAGCGGTGACAGTTGAGTACGGCGCGCTAACAGGGAGTTGCTGAAGGGCAGTGGGCGAAGAAATTGGGAGAGATGACAACATAACAGGCGATGGGTGAGAGGTGGTAACCGTTGTGACAGGAAGAGAAGACAGGATACCAGCGGAAGTCGTGGTGGTAATTGTGGTGGTTGTTGGGAAGGAGGGTGTTGATGACTGAATCGTCGTCCGGGATGTGGGCTCGTGAACAACTGGGACAAGGGTTGGAGTTTCAGAGAGCTGGGTCGAATGTACGGAGGGGTTGGCACCACTGCGTAGTTCTTACAATGAATCGTCACGCCGGAAGCGAAGAGGCGGCGGAGGGCGTTCTCTCCGCTGAGATGCACTAGAATCTGCGTAGAGGATGTAGAGGTGTGGCCATCCGTCAAACTGTAGGCATTATTTACCAGGAAGTCAGCGGAGAGAAGGTTATCGATGATGTCTTCTTCGGAGATGGCTGGATCCATTCCGGGGATGATACAAAAGGCCATGGCTTTGGGGAGGTCAACAGCCAGCGAGGCGTCAACCTATATGCTGATTGAGGTCGGTTAGGTAGCAGGTAGAGATGAAGGCCACCTGGCCGAGCAAAAACTTGGAAGTTGCGACGGCAGAGAGTATGTCCACTTAACGAGGTGTGTTGTGTGAGAAACTGTAAATTGCAGTTGTATTTATACCAACGTTGATCGCGTGGGGGGGGGATGCATAGATCAGCATGCAGTGCGCGCGAATTATGAGGCGGTTTGTTGCGAACTCTAGTAAAAGAAAATATAAACTCATCTCGACATTTGCGATTGTCGATGCATGCACATCGACTAACGATTGTTGCGCACTCTGGTGAAAGAAAATAGAAACTCATCTCGAAATTTTCGATTGTCGATGCATGCACAGGGACTGACAAGAGTTGCGCACTCTGGCAAATGAAAATATGAGCTTATTTTGAAATGTTTCTATTGTCGACGTGCATGCATCGATTAACAGTTGTTGTGCACTCTAGTAAAAAAGAATCTAAGCTCATCTTGTATGCGTGTACATCTTAACGGGACTTAGCCACTCATCATATGCTTTTAACAGATATGTGGCGCACAATTTTGTAAAAGAGAACGACACTATCTTTACTGCTGTCATCTTGACGGAACTTAGCCATGTGCAGGCGTGGAATTTTGAATGAACCCTAACCTCACTGCTGTTATCTTGACAGGACTTAGCCACGTGCAGGCGCGGAATTTTAAATATGGCATGTGGTTTTGACAGCTGTCAGGTCCTAACCACGTGGACAGGGATTTTAAACAAGTAAACGTGGCTAACTTCAGTGGTGCCATCTTAACAGATCATAACCTCACTGTTGCCATCTTAACCATGTAGAGGGCGCGGAATTTAAAATCCACGTGCTTTTTGACAGCTGACAGGCCCTAACCGCGTGCACTTATTTTGAACGTGGCTAACATCACTGTTGCCATCTTGATAGGACCTATCCTCACTGTTGACACCTAGGAGCGCGGAATTTTAATGTATCTTGACGGGACTTAGCCACGCTGCGGAATTTCTGAACGAGGACATAGCCAGGGGGCCTAACCAAAGTGGATTTAGGCAAGCTGTCCTTCTTGACATGTCGCTTCCCGTTACCATCATGGAGTGGTCTAAGTTTTAAGGCAAACTTCCCTTCACGACGAGACACTTCTCGAAATAGTTTTCATGCAAGCTTCCCTTCTCGACAAGACCCTTCCTGACATGGTTTTCATGCAAGCTGCCCTTCTCCACAAGACCTTTCCCCGAGCTGTCCTTCTCGACAAGACCCTCTCCAACATAATTTTCGTCCAAGCTGCCCTTCTCGACAGGACCATCTCGACATAATTTTCATCCAAGCTGTTCTTCTCGACAAGACCCTTCGCGACATAGTTTCATGCAAGCTGCCCTTCTTGACATGACCCTGCCCCGACATGGTTTTAAAACAAGCTGCCCTTTTCAAAATGGTTCTTTCCCGACACCATTTTAGAGAGAGGATTAAGCAAGCTGCCCTTATCGACATTAAAAGAGCTAACTCATGACGATCTCCTAGTCTAGATGGCAAAGGGAGGATTAATAAAATAATACCCTTTACCAGATATACTTACGTCATTAAATTGGAAAGCATGGTGTAGCGTTGTCCTCTTGTTCTTTTCTACCTCATCGCATAAGTTGTACACTTACCCTTTTTACTCTTTTCGATTGAGGAGGGAGCGGTAAGAGGATGATGTGGTAAGGAGAAGGTAATACTTTTTCCTTTACGATTGAAAGCATACAAAAATATAGAATTGATTGGAGAACAAGCAAATGCTGTATGTCTCCATCTGACAAGACAAACCTTGTTAACAGGTTCAATTCTTTTACAGAATGCAATTAGCACACAAGCAAAAATATGGATTTGATTGTAGAACAAGCAAATGCTGTATGTCTTCATTCGACAAGACAGAACTCGTTAACAGGTTCAATCCTTTTACATAGGACAGTTGTTATCTTTGAATGGACAACATACATTTTCTAAACAGGAAAACCTTACCTTGATTGTATGATAGGTGGATGTGGACGCGCGGTACCTTGCTGATTGATAGGATTTTAAAGTGTACAGTTGTACTTCCTCTTACTCTCTACCACTATGCAGATAAAATAACCTTTTCTACTTAGCAAGGAATACCAATGAAAAATCTTTGTCCTACCTATATTGTGTTAAGGTGATGGATTTTGCGGGATTCAAATACTGACACATGCAACAGAAAAATCTGTATTACAGATATAGATTTCGTTCTCTGATTTAGTTGCCAAAAACATGGATTCAATGCCTGTTCTCTTTCCGCAAACACAATAGTAAACATTCATGGGATTCGAACTTTGATCCATTTCTATTAGAAACACTGACGCGTACAACAGAAAAAAAAATCTGTATTACAGATATTATAAATTTCGATCTATGATTTAGTTACCGTAACAGAATTTAAAAAAATCATGGATTCAAACCCTGTTCTCTTATTGCAAACACAATTGTTACCGTAACAGAGTAAAAATCATGGGATTCGAACTTTGATCCATTTCTATTAGAAACACTAACGCATGCAACAGAAAAATCCGTATTACAGATGTAGATTTCAAACTCTGATTTAGTTACCGTAACAGAATAAAAAATCATGGATTCAAACTCATGTTCTTTTATCGCAAACACAATAGTTACCGTGACAGAATAAATAAATATAGGATTTGAAATTTCTTCCCTTTCTATTAGAGAAAAATTCGAATACATGCGTTATGGGATTCGAACGCTAATCTCTCTGTTGAAAACATGATGATAAGCACACTTCTTTAATTTTACATCGTATTGTGTTAAGGGGATGGATTTGCGGGATTCTAGTTTATATAATTATAATAAAAGGGAGAGAAATAGAAGTATGAATGGTGTACTTCCTCTTAAATCAATAATCACTATCATCATGGAAGTGAAATAATTTTACATCAGCTGTGAGAGTGGTTGGAAATGTATTTTTAACTTACCTTGTTTATAAAATGATTTTAGTTACTACTTACGTCAGGCAAGGCGATCTAATCTATCTATAAATCGAACATAAAAAAATTAATCTGTTACGCAGAATAGCTCGGACGGCTACTCAGGTGACACCTTTTTTTTTTAGTCGCCACTTACAACAGGTGTGTTATGTTTTGAACACAGAATTTTGATTGTAACATCTATAAGATACTGAATACAAGAGACATTTAACTGTCTAGTGTAATGTTGTTATTACTAGGTAAAATAGGAAACCACGTAAATCTGTTATCATGGCTGACGAGCCACATCAATATATTAACATGGCTGATGACATAGGTTCTACCTCCTCTCTTACTTTCAACGCATGCCCTAATCGGGTAGCCAATTCGCTCGGTGTTGCAATGGCATTAACACATAACGCTAATTTACAGTATACGAATATGATTATTATGATTCTACAGCTACGCTAAGGTACAGCCCCCAGCATTTGCCTGGTGTAAAAATAGGAAACCACGGAAACCTGTGCTAGCGAGCGCATTATCACACGCACAGGTGTTTCGAACACTCAATGTTTAATTGTAAACGAATAAGTTGCCTGGTGTGAAAATGAGAAACCACACAAACCTGCTGCTGACAGTGGGGTTCGAACCTACTATTTCGCGAATACATGCTGATAGCTACGTCACCCAAACTGCGTAGCGACCGCATTATTACAAGCACATGTGTTTAGAACACTCAATGTTTAATTGTAAACTCTGCAACACACATATAATGGCTTTCTGCGGTTAAGGTACAGCCCCAGCATTTGCCTGCCGTAAAAATGAAAAACCACAAGAGCCTGCGCGGTTTGGGTAACGTAGGTCGGGGATAGCGGGGGTCAAACCCCACTGTCAGCAGCAGGTTTGCGTGGTTTCTCATTTTCACACCAGCAAATTATTCGTTTGCAATTAAACATAGAGTGTTCTAAACATTTCTGTTCCATGCGTCAGTGTTTCTAATAGAAATGGATCAAAGTTCGAATCCCATTATTTGTTTACTATTGTGTTTGCGTAAAGAGAACAGGGATTGAATCCATGATTTTTTTGGTAACTAAATCAGAGAACGAAATCTATATCCGTAATACAGATTTTGTTTCTGTTGCATGTGTCAGTATTTGAATCCCGCAAAATCCATCTCCTTAACAAAATATAGGTAGGACAAAGATTTTTCATTGGTATCCCTTGCTACGTAGTAAAAATTATTTTATCTGCATAGTGGTAGTGATTAAGAGGAAGTGCAACTGTACACTTTAAAATCATATCAATCAACGAGGTACCGCGCGTCCACCTCCTCCTATCATACATTCAAGGTAAGGTTTAGAAAATGTATGTTGTCCATTCAAAGATAACAACTGTCCTCTGTAACAGGATTGAACCTGTCAACATGTTTTGTCATGTCGAATGGAGACATACAGCATTTGCTTGTTCAACAATCAAATCTATATTTTTGCTTGTGTGTTAATTGCATTGTGTAACAGGATTGAATCTGTACACATGTTTTTCTTGTCGGATGGAGACATACAGCATTTGCTTATCCTACATTCAATTCTATATTCTTGTGTGCGTTCAATCGAAAAGGAAAAAAGTATTACCTTCCCCTTACCGCATTCTCCTCCTACCACTCCCTTCTCAATCGAAAAGAGTAAGAAGGGGTAAGTAAACAACCTATGCGATGAGGTAAAAAAGAACAAGACGACAAAGCCGCACCATACTTTTAATGTAAGTATATCTGGTAAAAGGTAATATTTTACTAATCCTCTCTTTGCCATTTAGACTAGGAGATCGTAATGAGTAGCTCTTTTAATGTCGATAAGGGCAGATTGCTTAATCCTCTCTCCAAAATGGTGTAGGGAAGGGACCATATTGAGAAGGGCAGCTTGCTTTAAAACTATGCCGGGGAAGGGTCATGCCCAGAAGGGCAGCTTGCATGAAAACTATGTCGGGAAGGGTCTTGTCGAGAAGGGCAGCTTGCATAAAAAGTATGTCGGGGAAGGGTCTTGTCGAGAAGGGCAGCTCGCATGAAAACTATGTCGGAAAGTGTCTTGTCGAGAAGGGCAGCTTGGATGAAAACTATGTCGAGTTGGGTCTTGGCGAGAAGGGCAGCTTGCATGAAAACTATGTTGGGAAGGGTCTTGTCGAGAACGGCAGCTCGGGGAAGGGTCTTGTCTAGAAGGACAGCTTGCATGAAAACTATGCCGGGAAGGGTCTTGTCGAGAAGGGCAGTTTGCATGAAAACTATGTCGAGAAGTGTCTCGTCGTGAAGGGCAATTTGCCTTAAAACTTAGACTCCTCCATGATGGTAACGGGAAGGATAGCTTGCCTAAATCCACTGTGGTTAGGCCCCCTGGCTATGTCCTCGTTCAAAAAATTCCGCAGGGTGGCTAAGTCCCGGCAAGATAAATTAAAATTCCGCGCTCCTAGGTGTCAGCAGTGAGGATAGGTCCTATCAAAATGGCAGCATTGAGGTTAGCCACGTTCCAAACAAGTGCACGTAGTTAGGACCTGTCGGTTGTCAAAAAGCACGTGGATTTTAAATTCCGTGCCCTCTACATGGTTAAGACGGCAACAGTGGCAGCACTGAAGTTAGCCACGTTTACTTGTTTAAAATCCCTGTCCACGTGGTTATTACCTGACAGCTGTCAAAAGCACATTCCACATTTAAAATTCCGCGCCTGCACGTGGCTAAGTCCTGTCAAGATAACAGCAGTGAGGTTAGGGTTCATTCAAAATTCCACGCCTGCACATGGCTAAGTTCCGTCAAGATAACAGCAGTAAAGACAGTGTCGTTCTCTTTTTCAAAATTCCGCGCCACATATGTGTTAAAAGCATATGATGTGTGGCTAAGTCCCGTTAAGATGCACACGCATACAAGATGAGCTTACATTCTTTTTTACTAGAGTGCACAACAACTGTTAATCGATGCACGCACGTCGACAATAGAAAAAATTCAAAATAAGCTTATATTTTCATTTACCAGAGTGCATGCATCGACAATCGAAAGTTTCAAGATAAGTTTCTATTTTCTTTTACTGGAGTGCGCAACCATCGCCTTATAATGCGTGCGCCCACTGTATGCTGATCTATGCATCCTCCCACCCTCTCAACGTTGGTATAAATACAACTGCAAGTTGCAGTTTCACTCGCTAGCCTCGTAAGAGGCGCCCGTGTCCTGACATCTTAGCCAGGGCAATATTTTTTTTGTAGAGGGCTCATCGCTACGGCAGTAGAGCTCTAGGGAGAGAGAGAGAGAGAGAGAGAGAGAGAGAGAGAGAGAGAGAGAGGGAGAGAGAGAGAGCACATCTCTCACTCACCCATCCGCTATTTTTGGTAGGGGAGCTGGGAAAAGAGGACTACCTCTCTACCCTTCCCCCCAGAATTCAATAAAGCACAAAAATTCTCTGAGTTTAGCCTTGCACTCTTGCGCACCTCAGATCGCGGTTAACTCCCGTCTATGAGTTTAGCCATGCTCACTTTTTCAAATTCCGCGCCCCTACGCGGTTAAGGTGTTAGCTGTAAAGTTTTGTCATGTTAAGGTGGCAGCTCTGAGGTGAGCGACTTTTACTTGTTTAAATTCCGCTCCCACGTGGTTAGGACCTGTCATCTTGACAGCTCTCAAAAGCACGCGGTTTTTAAATTGCCCGTCACCAGGTGCATAAGTTGGCAACAGTGAGGTTTAGCCCCGTTAAGATATCAGCAGTGAGGTAAGCGATGTTCTGTTGTCCTTACAAGTGAGGTTAGGGTCCGTCAAGATGACAGCTGTCACCTTGACAGCAGTCAAAAGGCACGTGGCCAAGCACGTGTCTTTGTTTACAAACAATGTGACGTCACGGTCACGTGGTCATGACGTCAATGGGTCAATGACCTTGGACGGGGTCAGTGACCTCGGGTGCTGTCTCAGCAGGAACAATGCTGACGCATGTATCCACAACCGGCCTTGCTCTCCTACTCTCAGTGAAAATAAGTGACTTAAGAATATAGTATGTTCTAGACATTCAGCTCTTTGGCTGAATAGTCAGCATAGTAACCTTCGGTTCAAGAGGTCCCGGGTACGATTCCCGGCCGAATCGATAATTTTAACCTTAAATGGTTATTTGTCAAGAAGTCGAGCGATTTAGAAACATAGTTCCACTTCTGGAAAGACACATGTCTCGGAGGTTACGCAGCCTGAACTAGGCGCGAGTATTAGTCATTAATTTCATTTCAATAATAATAATAATAATAATAATAATAATAATAATAATAATAATAATAATAATAATAATAATAATAATAATAATAATAATAATAATAAGTAATACGGTATTTGGTGTTTGTACTGTCCCCAACATTCCTGCAACACTATCCTCCACTACAAAAGCTCATACTGTAGTTCCCTTACACGGCAGATGCCAATCACCCTCGCTGGAGGGTTGTCTTACAATGGTTGCACCAGGCTAGGAATAGCCACACGAAATTATTATTATTATTATTATTATTATTATTATTATTATTATTATTATTATTATTGAAATTGAATCATTGGTCGGTACTCACGCCTGGTGTAGGCTGGGTAACCTCCGAGCCATGTGCCTTTCTAGAAGTGGAACTATGTTTCTAAATCTCTCGACTTCCTGACGGGTAATCGAACCCACGTCTTTCTGGGTAACCCAAGCACGCCTTTACCGCCTCGGTTAGGCAATCCCAAATAAAGTTCCATATGTCACAAAATATTTACAAAATACATATCCCTTTCAAATTGAAGATATATGTTAAATTTGAATTCGTGTCCTCATATTCATTGAAGTGGTACAGCTATTTTCAGGCACACCCCCAATAGAGGTGAGTTACATGTATCGTTTTTACCACATACTAGCCATCTTGCCAATCTTAAATCTCTAGTAGTACCAGGAATCGAACCCAGGCCTCCGAGGATGACAGCTAATAGCGCCAACCGTTACATAA
Organism: Anabrus simplex; assembly: GCF_040414725.1. Lineage (NCBI taxonomy): Eukaryota > Metazoa > Arthropoda > Insecta > Orthoptera > Tettigoniidae > Anabrus > Anabrus simplex. Next base: position 1,148,087,883 of record NC_090265.1, on the reverse strand, counting down.
CGGAGGTGGGCAAGTTATATGTGATCCAAGTACGCAGATGACGGTACTTAATTTATATAGACTACGACATACTGTATAGAAGAATGACAGGAAATGTTGAGAACAAATTGCACTAAGAGGAAAGTCAATTCAAAGAAGTAGTAAATTAAGAAAGAAAGAAAGAAAGAAAGAAAGAAAGAAAGAAAGAAAGGAACGAATGGAGTAATGAGAATATGAGAACAATGTATAGTATTTTTCTAAATTGGTCTTAAGTGTAGTGCAGAAATTCGCGTACGTTTAATTCCTGATGTCTGTGAAGCATGCACAACTGATGAAAATTGTTGTTAACATGGGGTGGGAGATGAAGGAGGTGGTGTTACACATTTTTAAAGAATAAACGTGGAGAAAAGTACCTTGAAGAAGACCACGGCAGCGCTGGCCTTCGCAGGCTAGTGACTTGTTTTACGTACAACATTTACCAAGCCTGTGGATGCACCATGTCTTCTCTAACACCGTTGTTAAATGAAGCATGCTATTTAGGAGTAGAAATACCTACTTGGAAGGCATCGTAATAAAGAACTCTTAAATGACAGTGCGTGACAGATGTTGTAGGTGAGGAATTGCAAGATGTGATGTTTACTCACTCCGCCTTTTGGTGATACGCTCCAAGCAGCCCATTCTTCTAGGGGCAGGCTTTCAAGTATCAGGTGTCGTAATCTAAAACATAAAGAATATACTGTTCAAGAATAGGTTTTTAAGCTCTAAAAGCAATAATTCTAAAATTCTAGAAGCAGTATCTATGAATATAGTTAATAGTTGAACACCTTTTATAACACCTTCAGTCGATGCCGTACAAAAATACAGCACCTGGCCATATCAGACCCAGGTTCATTTTAAAATATTTGTTTCAATAATGGTTCACATTCTTGTGCATAGAATTAGGATTGCGATCGCTTCCCGGGAATTTTAACTGCGTATGGTTAATTCCTCTTGCTTGATATTGGGTTTTTGTATTAGTCTTAATACATTATTCAAGCCGGCACCGCGATGTAGGGGTAGTGTGCCTGCTTCTTACTCGGAGGCTCTGGGTTCGATTCTCGGATAGGACAGGGATTTTTACCTGGATTTGCGGGCTGGTTCGAGGTCCATTCAGCCTACGTGATTACAATTGAGGAGCTATCCGACGGTGAGATGGCGGCCCTGGTCTAGAAAGCCAAGAATAACGGCCGTGAGAACTCGTTGTGCTGACCACACTCCACATAGTAATCTGCAGGCCTTCGGGATGAGCAGCGGTCGCTTGGTAGGCCAAGGCCCTTCGGGGCTGTTGCCCCATGGGGTTTGGTTTAACACATTATTCATCAACACACAACACACCACGTCCTACCAACCACCACTGCACCATAGGAACACAATAGTCCATACATCTTTCCATATAGGGTAGGTGTCAGGAAGGGCATCCGACCTTAAAACTGGACCAAATCCACATAAAGTGCCGATTCAAGTAAACTGGGAAAATACCAACCCTATGTGTGTTTCTTGTGGTGACTGGGAGTGTAATGTGTTGTATGTAGATGAAGAGAAGACAAACAACCAGTTCCCGAATCAAAAGCGTGCTGCAATTACCTTACTGTTAAACGTAGGGTTCTTTATTTTCAGTTTGTATCATGTAGGTTTCTAGGCTGTCTGCGGACGGAGTGCAATCCTGTTGTGGCTACTATGTAATTTAGAATGTACGAGCGTGTACACTCGTTTCTCTTATTCACTTTGCTTTCTGGTGACTAAGCTTTTCCAAAGCTGTTTCTATCCTGCATTTTGGTCTTTAACGTTCTTTCTTTTCTTAGTCAACACGTAGTATGGCTTATCCTTAGTGTTACCGGGCCTTCTGCCCCATTAGGTTTTATGACAAGTCATGTCACGGGATTGCTTGGTTGTGATCATAATCCCATTCCATTTTGTTCTCAGCCTTTCTATTAACCTTTTATTTTTCCTTCCTTGGCCGTTTAGTATGAGTTCGGCTCCCGTATTCTGGATCCTTCCAAACCACATATTGTGTAGTTTCTTCCCTATTGAGTAAGGCTAGCGAGTATCAATGGTTTAAAAGCTGCTAAGCTGGGTATAATAAGAGTTATCCTAATGTGAACTCTTGGTCCGTACGGTCGTTGAAAATTGAAATTGTAATTCAGAGTTCGAGACCCTCCTGACATGTCACTACTCAAGTTGAGGGCTTAATAAATTCCCCTCTAAGTGTAACTTAGTAGAGGCTCAAGCATCATTTAACCCACATATACCAAAGATTTTCTAGACTCTAAAGTCTTGTGTTGTAAATGGGAGCTTCCTCTTCCCCCCCCCCACTCTTATTCTTAACTAAGCTCGAAAGCTTATGGTATTGTAAATTCTACTAGTTAAAGGTTGTTGAACAATTGTTGTTGTTGTTGTTGTTGTTCGAAAAGGGAGTTGATCAAAAGTAAAGATAATTTTGAACACATTTTCTAAATTAATTTTTTTCTTGGTGTGCTTTTGTCCATTGTATAGGCCCTTCCTTTTTCACATTTTCCTGCCAAATTTGTCGTTTTGACGTAAATCAGAGTGTAGAAAAACAAATGAAGTGGCAGTAGTGGCAATAAAGAAACAAATGATTTGAGCCATTTTTGTGCCAACCCTAAAACAGAAGCAACTCTCAACTAAGTTGGACACAATCCAAGTCCTTATGTGGCATTCAACATCAAAAGTACAGACACCTTTTAATGAACTTAAAACTTCAGTACACTTCACTCAGTTCAGCTTGTCTCCGCGAGACGTCACTATTTTCAGGTGTTAGAAGGGTTGCCTACAACTTCATCAAATTCTGTAAGATTGCGTTAGCCGTAACATAACCCAGTTCGATTGTTATGTCGTGCGAAAGCCATCTGAAGGCAAAAGACAAATCAGAGTTATATTTAGCAACTAAGACCACAGACTGCTAACCATTAAACCATAAAATAACGCAGTAAAGACAGCATTCTTTAAGAGAGCTACTCGAGCCACTCAAAAGGATAAAAATTCACTTTTGAATTAATGATCTAATTAATAAAATACAATATACATGTACTTCATATGTGACTGAGAATGAAGTAAACAATGGAACGCTTGAACCATGAAATAACGAAGCAAATATAACACTCTTATGAGAGCTACTCTTGCATATGTCATTTCTCTGCCCTTATCTTTAAACAATGAAAGACGACCTTCTTCGCCCGTTGGTAATTCTAAGGACCGACTAAAATATAATATTTTTTTTTATTGTGGTACTTGTATCTTCTGTTTTAAACATAACATTTCAACAATAGGTGACTTTATAATAGATTCTCATAATTGTTTCCTTGATATCTCATATAACATTGTTTTTACTACTGGTATTGTGTTCATGGCCGGTAAGAAGGTCATGCCGAAGAAACGAGTTCGTGGAGGTTCATTCAAAAGGGTAACCGATGAAGTTGTGGATGAATCCGATCTTATTAATAAAATAAAATATCAATATACTTGTAATTATAATTGAAAATAAAGTAAACAAGAATGGATTTAGCACCTGTGAACCCGGGTATACCACTCGTTCTTAAATGGAGGTAATTTCCTCTAAATATAGCCTTCGCTGTCCACAATGCCACTAAGACAAGCTTTAAAGTTGGGATGAATCTCCCCACTCCAGTGTTTTGTAAAGTTGTATGTAGCCTTCTCAAGAATACGCAGGTGCATAGACGTCAAAGTAAAACTCCTAGCCACAACTGTAGTCAATATGGTTTGTAAGGACATACTAAAATACCCGTTTAGATTCCATTAAAATAAATATAAAACCTGGAAATTGTAACTGTCATTCATAAGACATATCGATAGACCACTTAGAATTTCGAATTGCTTTATAGATAGTAATTTCGACTGTCGAAGACAGGCTTTCATACTAATTTTTTTTATAAAGGGCCACATATTAAATATTTTACATACGCTCTGCGGACCATGAGGTAACTCGAGGACTTTTTTAAGGTACGTATACTTAAAAAACAAGATAAACACGTTTGCACAAATTTACTGATTAATATGTAGCATAATACAAATACTAAGTAGACCACAATTTGTTTAAACCACAGCTTTACTAATGAGATTGCTTTTTTTTGGAGATATTTCACCAAATTGGGGGTTAAAGTTACTATTCCCTATCATGAAAATTGATTACAAATATTCATCGTAAAACTGACCTGTATGAAGATTTTACATATGTCATCTTTTAAAATGTTTTTTTCGTACAGGTAGGTACTACCAAATACAAAGATAAACCCCCGAGAAAATGATCTTTTTTCACCATATTCATCACTTGGAAGGCGCTTGTAGAATTCTGTTAGATTCTTCTCTTGGAATTTGCCTTTTAGTACGGTACCACATTGCATAATAATCATTTCCAATTGAAGGTTAAGTGGACGTTGTTCAATTGTACAGTCAAATGGATTTTGAAATACTGAAATGTCATCTGCACTTGCATCAAGATCCCAAAAACATTGCTGGAAATGTTGTTTGAGGTTAGCAAATAAATCGCCTGGAAATTTTATGTGTAAATGGAGATTTCACTTCTTTTCATTTATGACGGAGAAAGGAGACGAACTGCTCGACTAAGTGGTATGTTCCGGGCTGTCACTGGAGAGATGGCGTGGAATGACATCAGTTTGAGTGGTGTCTTTAAAAGTAGGAAATATCACAATATGAAGATAAAGTTTGAATTCAAGAGGACAAATTGGGGCAAATATTCGTTTATAGGAAGGGGAGTTAGGGATTGGAATAACTTACCAAGGGAGATGTTCAATAAATTTCTAATTTCATTTAAGAAAAGGCTAGGAAAACACCAGAAGGGCGACTGCCCTAAATGCAGATCAGTAGTGACTGATTGAAATGAAATGCACGAAGCAGTTTGACATGATTTGTGACTCAAGCCGATTGCCATCAAAATGATTTTACTGCAATAAAAGTGTTACATATTAGCAATGTTTGCCTAGTATTTTTCAAGTTGAATCCATTAAGAAATCATATGATAGCAGCAGTGAAAGCTAATTGCCAAAGCCATCCAGTGTTCGAAAACGGTGTTTGAGGGTGGTTTACTCGTTGAGAAAAAAATCAATCTCCGATCTGAGTTCAAAATATCTTAATAAAACTCTACCAGTACTGAGGCATCGAGCTGCTGTGTGGTAGGGAAAGTCAGGATATTCGGCTTCCACTTCTGACGAAAAATCATGGAATTGACGATGGCTGAGTTCACGAGAACGAATAAGTTCACCATTAACACAACTGGTTGAAAAACAAACTATAGATCCAGATATTTCCCAGAAAGTACCTACGGGTGAATAATACAACGAATAACCATAGGCTTTGAACACCTTGCAGTTTCAGAAAGCTTGAAAATATTTCCAACTAAGCCTTTGCCTGTTCCATACATATTTTTACCACTATCAGTTGTGATATATTTTTATCTGATTCTACTTCGGATTGTATTTCGTTAACGTTTTCTCAACCTCCTTGCAAATATTTTCGCCTGTAGTTGTTTCATGCAGAGTATTCATAGAAGCTAATTCTTCAGTCACTTCGAAGTCTGTATTAACTCCTCGAATAATAGCAGCAGCTGAAAAGTCTGTCGACTATTCAAAAGCCAAGGACTACCATTCAAAATCATATGCATTGTTAGTTAATTTCTGATGTTGCTCTCAATGTCTTCGACTCTTCGAATAACTGTTCCCACAGAAAGGCTCATTGTATTAAATGAATTCAATTTCTTGGGACACATTTCTTTTCATGTTACAATCAAATATGATTTAATTAACTCACCATCAGTAAACTGTTTTCTTCCTTTGCTAACACTTGAGCTACTCCTAAAACTTCAGTTGCAGCCCCATTTTCATTTTTCATTTTTGTAAAGAAACTGCACTGTAATGAAATACTACATTTTAAAGTTTCTAATTTCTTTGATCATTCCTTCCCTGAAAGTTGGGAATATTGTGACGAATGCTTAGTCTTATAATGCCGATGTGTACTGTACTCTATTTCAGTACAGATATAGTGTCACTGCACAATAAATATAATAATTGAATGGATGAAAACCATAACGGTATAAGTGACATTTAAAAAAATAGTTAAGTGCAGGATGTAACTCCGGGAGGATGTATCTTTTCACCAGCAAAGAGATACAAGTGATAGCGGTAATATTCTGTGCTCTAGTGATAGGTGGTATAACTACAAATAGCATGCTTTATACGAGTGTTAAGATGTTGAAATGCCTTTTTCTCTGAATGACCAAAATGCTACTTATACCGTTATGGTTTTCATCCATTCAATTTGCCATCTAACTCAGTAACAAAATAATAAATTATCACTCTACTCTGCCTTAAAAGCACGACACTCGAAGTCCACTTTTCTCTTCGTTTGTGGGACGTGATGGGCATACATTGGCATTAAAAGGAGAACTGGCAAAAATGAGTGCAATTGGACTAGTCAAAAGAGTGACTGAATGGATTGCTATATTTCTAGAAAATAGAGAATTAGAGGAGGTGAATCTTTATCTGACACTGTAATAATTAAGAGAGGAATTCCTCAAGGCAGTATTATTGGACCTTTTTGTTTTCTTATATATACAAATACAGAACTCGATAGCTGCAGTCGCTAAAGTGCGGCCAGTATCCAGTATTCGGGAGATAGTAGGCTCGAATCCCACTGTCGGCAGCCCTGAAAATGGTTTTCCGTGGTTTCCCATTTTCACACCAGGCAAATGCTGGGGCTGTACCTTAATCAAGCCCACGGCCGCTTCCTTCCCACTCCTAGCCCTCTCCTGTCCCATCGTCGCCATAAGACGTATCTATGTCGGTGCGACGTAAAGCAATTAGCAAATATAAATAATATGAGTAAAGTAGCGAAATCAGAGATAAGGCTTTTTGCAGATGATGTTATTCTGTATAGAGTAATAAATAAGTTACAAGATTGTGAGCAACTGAAAAATGACCTCGATAATGTTGTGGTATGGACAGCAGGCAATGGTATGATGATGCACGGGGTTAAAAGTCAGGTTGTGAGTTACACAAATAGTAAAAGTCCTCTCTGTTTTAATTACTGCGTTGATGGGGTGAAAGTTCCTCTTGGGGATCATTGTAAGTATCTAGGGGTTAATATAAGGAAAGATCTTCATTGGGTTAATCACATAAATGGGATTGTAAATAAAGGGTACAGATCTCTGCACATGGTTACGAGGGTGTTTATCGGTTGTAGTAAGGATGTAAAGGAGAGGGCATATAAGTCTCTGGTAAGACCCCAACTAGAGTATGGTTCCAGTGTATGGGACCCTCACCAGGATTACTTGATTCAAGAACTGGAAAAAATCCAAAGCAATGCAGCTCGATTTGTTCTGGATGATTTCCGACAAAAGAGTAGCGTTACAAAAATGTTGCAAAGCTGCTCGACTAAGTGGTATGTTCCGAACTGTCAGCGGTGAGTTGGCGTGCAATGACATTAGTAGACGAATAAGTTTCAGTTGTGTTTTTAAAAGTAGGAATGATCACAATATGAAATTAAAGTTGGAATTCAAGAGGAAAAATTGGGGCAAATATTCGTTTATAGGAAGGGGAGTTAGGGGCTGGAATGACTTACCAAGGGAGATGCTCAATAAATTTCTTATTTCCTTGAAATCATTTAAGAAAAGGCTAGGAAGCAACAGGGCGACTGCCCTAAATGAAGATCAGTAGCGATTGATTGATTGATTGATTGATTGATTGATTGAACAAAACAACTAAATGATACCCTGACTTCGATGGGGCATCGACAGCCGTTCCAGTCCAGACACTCACTATACACTCTGACGCAACAAAACAACAACAACAACAACAAATCCTCGTTCACACTCCGATGGGACACTAGTGACAGCAAAAATCGCTGTCACCCTCAGCCCAGCCACCGACTCCACCGCACCACAGCTCGGGTGATGTGTACCGGAATATTCGCGATGTGGTTAGAGAGGGAACATTCTCACTGCACCGCGAGGAAAGCTGGCGAAGAGAACAATACACCGAAATGTCAGTCATGCCCCCCAGGCCAGCTGGGAGCTGTCCGGTCGGCTGACTCATTCGAGGAAGTACCGAACGGGGCTACCACAGGGCTGGCACATAACAATACTTTGAATCTAACATGTATGTTGTATAGAGTGATCATAGTCAATGTCTTAGTTAAGGGTTTTATATTCCGCATAAAAAAAACTCAGCACTTTGTACGACTCAGTTGTTATTTTTAGCATTTAGGGGTGGGATGGGGTGTTGGGTAAAACAACATACTGTTGTCGAACACAACTCCAAGATCGTTACTTGATTAACACACCATAGCTCGTCTAATCCTGTCTTATAAAGGAATGAAAGTTTAGGATATGTGTATGTACATTTATTAAACATTACGAAGAGTACGGTATATATATAAAAAAAACCAATATGCTGTATAGTAAACTCTGCAAATGCAAGAGAAAAATAAACGCAACGTAGGCGTTAAGTTGGTAATGTGAGATTTTGAACACATATCGTTCATTGTGAGGCACGTTAGTACTGTGTATAGCCACCTCGGGCTCTGAGACTGGACGACAGAGGACTGCTATAAAGGGAAAGATTTCTGGGAATATACTATAGGCAATGGGGTTGGGATATATTACCATATTTAAAGTACTCATTTGATTATTGTTTGCATGCAGGAGCTATACCAAATTGAATGGAGAGTTGCTATAGTAGCTCCTGTATGTAAGGGCAAGGGTGACAAACCTAAAACCGTAAATTGCAGGTCAGTCAGTATGACATGACTGTGTTACATGTAAGCTATGGGAAAGCATTCTTTCTTTATTGTATTATACATGTTTGCAAAACTAATAACTGGTTCTATAGAAGGCAGTTTGGGCTTAGGAAAGGTTATTCCACTGAAGCTCAACTTGTACGATTCCAGCAAGATATGGCAGATATCTTGGATCCAGGAGGTCAAGACTGTATAACGATATTTGACAGGGTAAATCATGGGAGACTACTGGCAAAAATGAGTGCAACTGGACTAGACAAAAGAGTGACTGAATGGGCGGTTATATTTCTAGAAAATAGAACTCAGAGAATTAGAGTAGGTGAAGCATTGTCTGATCCTTTAATCATTAAGAGGGGGAATTACTCACCGCAGTATTTTTGGACCTTTATGATTTCTTATACTGGAATCAGAGATAAGGCATTTTGCGTATGATGTTATACTGTATAGAGCAATAAGTAAGTAACAAGATTGTGAACAACTATAAAATGACCTCGACAATGTTGTAAGATGTACAGTAGGTAATGGTATGATGATAAACGGGGTTAAAAGTCAGGTTGTGAGCTTCACTAATGGGAAAAGTCCTTTCAGTTTTAATTACTGCGTTGATGGGGTCAAGGTTCCTTATCGCGATCACTATAAGTACCTAGGTGTATATATAAGGAAATATCTTCATTGGGGTAATCACATAAACGGGATTCTGCACATGGCTATGGGGCTATTTAGGGTAGTAAGGATGTAAAGGACCGAGCTCGATAGCTACAGTCGCTTAAGTGCGGCCACTATCCAGTATTCGGGAGATAGTGGGTTCGAACCCCACTGTCGGCAGCTCTGAAGATGGTTTTCCGTGGTTTCGCATTTTCACACCAGGCAAATGCTGGGGATGTACCTTAATTATGGCCACGGCCGCTTCCTTCCCACTCCTAGCCCTTTCCTGACTCGTCGTCGCCGTAAGACCTATCTGTGTCGGTGCGGCGTAAAGCCAATAGCAAAAAAAAAAAAAAAAAAAAAAAAAAAAAGATGTAGCCAAATCTCTGGTAACACCCCACCTAGAGCATGGTTCCAGTTATGCCCCCCTCATCAGGGTTATTATTTCAGGATCCAGAAAACGTCCAAAGAAAAGCAGCTCGATTTGTTCTGGGTGGTTTCCGACAAAAGAGTAGCATTACAAAAATGCTGCGTAGTTTGAGCTGGGAAGACTTGGAAGAAAGAAGACAAGCTGCTCGACTAAGTGGTATGTTCTAAGCTGTTAGTGAAGAGATGGAGTAGAATGATATAGTAGACGAATACGTTTGATGGTGTTTTTAAAAGTAGGAAAGATCACAATATGAAGATAAAGTTGGAATTCAAGATGACAAACTGGGGCAAATATTCATTTATAGGAAGAAGAGTCGGGGATTGGTATAATTTACCAAGGGAGATGTTCAATACATTTATAAATTCTTTGCATTCTTTAAGAAAAGACTAGTTAAATAACAGATAGGGAATCCGCTGCCTGGGGGACAGCCCTAATAGCAGATCTGTGGTGATTGCTTGCTTGCTTGCTTGCTTGCTTGACTGATTGACTGATAGAGGCCTGTGTCAAAAGGTCTTCATAAAACACAACGTGCACTTATCACCATCCATCTTGCAACCATGTTACAATTCGAATGCGGTCAAGTAGCAGGAATGGGTACTCTTGCTGTGTTTGCCTCAGTCCTACATGGGCTGTCTGTGGTAGACGACGATGCACACTTAAAATTTGACTATATATCTTAAAGTCGTCAGCATATAAAACTATTTAGAGTATTTTACGTAATTCGGGAGATCATTCGGAGCAGATTATCCCAGTCCAGGATAGCAGCATTAATCAGTTGCTGAATATTAGCATCAGGATTAGGACGGTTGGCGATTGTTCTCTCCAGTTTACGCCATGCATCTTCAACACAGCTCATGTCCGCGAATACGCCGGCCATACCATTCGTTGTTTGTCATGCATCTCAAGGAACTGGTTGACCATTCTGGCTCGATGGGCACGAGCATTATCATCCACTAGTGTGAAGCCCTTGTCCACAGTGGCAGTACATCCTGTAACTACAGGTTGGAGGACGTTGTCTCTGTATACCAGACCAGTCATGTTACTGTACCTTGCATAGGAATTAGAAACATACGTCGACCAAGCATGCCGGAAGTCCCTTGCTAGTGGTGGCGCACCGGGATGAAGGGCTCGTTTCATCTCTCACAGGATCGTCTCCAGACTCCAAGGCTCATGTTGTAAGAGTGCAAGCTTATGGTGACCTCATCAGAAAAAAAGTGTACGCTTCCACTGTTCCTGATGAAATGGGCTATTATTTGTTGTCTACCTCATATGAGCTGCCGTATGATGTGGTTTAAGAAGAGCTTTTGACACAAGCCTTCTTGATATCAGTCCTCCATTATGCGATGTCTATTTTAACATTGCATTGGCAGGATAATTTTTTTCGACACATGAGGTTATGTTTTTACTTCCGGGTGCGCAATTCAAATGAATGAACTTGCCCATTTACTATGCCAGAGAGTCAGAGTCAGCCGCTCCTTATTGCTGTGCGTCAGAGGATGGAAGGGAAGGGAAGGGAAGGGAAGGGAAGGGAAGGGAAGGGAAGGGAAGGGAAGGGAAGGAAGTTGCTTTACGTCGTACCGACACAGATAGCTCTTATGGCGACAATGGGACAGGAAAGAGCTACGAGTGGGAAGGAAGCGGCCGTGGCCTTAATTAAGGTACAGCCCCAGCATTTGCCTGGTGTGAAAATGGAAAACCACGGGAAACCATCCTCAGGGCTGCCGACAGTAGGGTTCGAACCCACTATCTCCCGAATACTGGATGCTGGCCGCATTTAAGTGACTGCAGATATCGAGCTCGATGGAGAAGGGAAGGGAAGTGGGAAGTGGGAGACAGAGGTAATGCTCGGCGCGAAAGCACAAGGTTTTCGTTCATTTCGCATAGTCACTTCCCCCAGCTCTGGTAGGCAGAGTACAGAAAATTCTGCACAAACTGACTGCTATGTGAATCCCATTGCAAAAGATGAACTTGTACCAAGAATACAGGCAGCTTTTCAGGTCGTTCGTGACACACCACACATCTGAACAGAGTCCAAATGTCACTACTACGCCCTTGTGAACTGTGCATCAAAGCAGAAGGGGCATGTTGAACACCTACTGTAATCAATTATTGGGCAAATTGTTTCCTTCGTTCAGCATTTCATTCCATTTACAATGTTTCTTTAACTTCAGGTCGCACCGACACAGATATGTGTTACAGCGACGATGAGATAGGAAAGGGCTAGGAGTGGAAACGAAGCAACTGTGGCCATAATTAAGCTACAGCCCCAGCATTTGCCTGGTGTTAAAATGGGAAACTAGCATAAACATCTTCAGGACTGCCGACAGTGGGACTCGAACCCACTATCTTCCGAATGCAAGCTCACAGCTGCGCGCCCCTAACCCCACGGCCAACTCGCTCGGTCATTTACAATGTTGCGAGTGAAGGAATACACAATCGAGGGGCGGCAGCGTTGCATCTTCGAGCATGTTAACTGCGGCATCAGATGAGAGGAAAAACGATCTGGTGCATTCCTTGACTGACAAGTGTGTTCTTGCACTGTGTGTGCAGTTAGGCTATTTCATAAACGAACTGTGGATATTGCCTGTAAGAGTCAAGGACAATCCTGTGCGAGTCCAACTAGCAAACTTACGCATACGCGCGGAGATTTATCTCTGTCTCCATCATACACCCCACTTCTCCTCCCTCCCCTTCTCTTGTGCCCTGGCGTAGCAAATACGGCGAGTTCGTCAATTTGAATCGCGCGCCTGGAAATAACAAAGCAACCTCATTTTCCTCGCCAATCCGATTGTACCATCTTTTTTTAACATAACACGAAAAAGCATATGTGATTTTTTGTCGGTATATCGTTGATACACCCTGTATGCCGTCCTGTACTTTTTTGTAAAACTTTTTATACTGAACAATTCTTACCCTCACAGTAAGGATATATTTAATGATTTAGCCAGCGCAAACTAAAAAGGCGCAAGGACGATCGTTTCTCCTTCCATTTACTCCACTCAAATCGTTACTTCTCGGCTTCCTTCGGTCGTACTGTAGATGGATGTTTCTATATAGAAACCTTTATCGAGAAATAATTTATAGAATGAAGAAAACCGCGTCAAAATCCATCCAGTTGTCCTCGAGATTAGCCGCCACAGACAGACAGACAGACAGACAGACAGACAGACAGACAGACAGACAGACAGACAGACAGACAGACAGACAGACAGACAGACAGACAGACAGACAGACAGACAGACAGACAGACAGACAGACAGACAGGCAGACAGACAGACAGACAGACAGACAGACAGACAGACAGACAGACAGACAGACAGACAGACAGACAGACAGACAGACAGACAGACAGATTCGAGGACTGTATTTTATACTATGTGCAGATTAAACATTTTGTCAATCCTTCAGCTTCAATAAACAGATACAAGCCTTCCCATTGAGTTCAAAACGGCAATAAGGATCAAAGACCTCTGCTGCTAGCCTGTCTACTCGCTGTCAATAACACATCATCTGTACAGTCCTGCTCTATAGTGTGGGAATGAAACGTGAGGTGGACTGGAACATCATCCGAGTACGAGCTACTCTTATTAGTATACAAATTATATGTTTAGAATCTCTTCAACTGCTATTCCTTTTAAGAGACGTTGGAGTGCCTGAATGAATGTTTGTGTTTATTCATGTCTTAAGCAGTGGTAAAGTTTGGGCTCGTGGACCTCTCTTACACTTACAACACAAAGAAATAGTATCATTCAATTTTAAACAACCAAGTACAAAATAAGTAAAGCATCATACAAAGAAAACTATGAGGCATAATAGTTAAAAAGTAATGAGAATCAGTACGTTTTAATGAAAACAAGTAATGTGCGATATGGTAACAAGCATAACAGAACACTAGAGCATACTGTTCATATACATACTAGTCCTATACATGATACAAACAAAAAGGTCTGGTGGTAAACAATAACTTCTTAAATTCTATGTACACGAATTAAAAGCTAAATGTTATACATGTATACGCTAGTTTTGAGATAACAATAACAACATCAACAACAATACTACTACTACTACTACTACTACTAATAATAATAATAATAATAATAATGTCCGCCTCTGTGGTGTAGTGGTTAGTGTGATTAGCTACCACCTCTGGAGGCTCGGAAGTCCATGAAATTTGAAAAGTGGTACGAGAGCTGGAACGGAGTCCACTCAGCCTCAGGAGGTCAACTGAGTAGAGGGGGTTCGATTCCCTCCTCAGCCAGCCTCGAAGTGGTTTTCCGTGGTTTCCCACTTCTCATCCTGGTAAATCCCGGGATGGTACCTAACTTAAGGGCTTAAAGCCTTCCCTCTTCCTTATCTATCCCTTCCAATCTTCCCATCCTCTTACAAGGCTCCAAGGTACTGGTCCTTCTTCCTAGTTGTATCCCCAACCCGAAGTCTCACGCTCCAGGACACTGTACTTGAGGCGGTAGAGGTGGGAACCCTTGTTGAGTTTGAGGGAAAAACCAACCCTGGAGGGTAAACGGATTAAGAAAGAAGGAAAGAAAGAAAGAAAATAATAATAATAATAGTAATTATTGTAGGAATGAACAGCATATTTTAATTGTGAAATCATAACGTACGTACCATAATAACGCAACGACACAACTCATCATACATCATTAATCACACGAAACTGTCAGTGGTGTTCAGAAGGAAATATCGACAAACAGTCTTATAATTTGTATATAACTAACAGTTACCGACATCACCCGGAAGTGTATTCCAAAGTTGTGATCCGATCATAAGTGAGGATTTATTGCACGTACATACAAGAGCGGTTGGCGGGAATGGCGAGGGAAGAACTAGATGTAGCATTGAGATTATGGAATGAGGACAGAAAATGACATGTTAAAGAAATATACAGGGGGAGATTTTCAACCAGAATTTTATATACTGACGTCAATATATCAAATTTCCGCCGCCCTTCAGGACTCAGCCTGGAAAGAACTTTGTAGTTAGAAGTTACGTGAACATAGTAACTCAAATTAAAAGCAAACCGAAGATCAGAGTTCCAATGCTCCTTACAGTTTCATAGTTGGTTCACTAGTCGCGTCAACGAGCTCACATCGCAATGGCAAAGTGTTGGTAGTATCAGAGTCTCAATAAGCTTCATCCTCACGTCTTGTGTCTAAATGTCCTTTTACCGCTGAGTGGATTTGGCGGGACACAGCGCGTACATCTTGCTGCAAGTACCGTACATGTGCAGATAGTACAAAATAATAATCCTGTTTGCTTTATGTCTCACTAACTAATTTCCTGATTTTCAGAGACTCCGAGGTGCCGGAATTTTGTCGCGCAGGAGTTCTTTTACGTGCCAGTAAATCTACCGATATGAGGCCGAAGTATCTGAGCACCTTCAAATAACTTACTACCGGACTGAGCCAGGATCGAACCTGCCAAGTTGTAGTCAGAAGGCCATGGCGTCAACCGTCTGACCCACTCAGGCCGACAGGTGCAGATCAGTGAAGAGTTCCAGTCAGAGTCATGCTAAGGTTCTTAACTATCTTACTAACTGTGATTTCAGTTGCATTTAAAGTCACTGGAGGAATAGCGTGGTTTTCATACAAGACATTCAATAATCCCTGTGAACCGATTATAATAACTTGGGTAATTTTGGGGTTGAGAAGTAGAGAGTTATCACTGGCGTACACACTGGATTGTTGTAGGTAGGTGTTTACGTCTCATATCGCGTTCGATATATCTTTGATACCAATGTGACAGTAAATTTCGAGATCATCCGTACAAAGGTGATGCATATTACATTTTATTACTGAGGAGATGTCATTAATATACAGGAAAATAAAAGAGGCTTAAGATTAGAGCCTTGTAGGGTTTCCGTCTTCTTGAGTCGCCACTGTGATGCAGTATCCTGTGCTATAACACGTTGCATACGATCTGAAAGATAAGCGGTGAAACATTTTAAAACCTCATTACCGAAAAAAAAAAGGATTATTGTTTTTTCAACAATGTTTGGGTATTTATCGCGTCAAAATCACTGCTGAAGCCAAGGAGTGTGAATATTGTCACTTGTCTTTCGTCCACTGTTTATCTGTTATCCTCCGTCGCTTTGAACAAGCTAGTTTCTGTGCTATGGCCCTTCTTCAAGCCAGATTTTAGTGGCTACAGAAAAGAGTGGTTTTTTTGGTAGTTGTTTTACGTCGCATCGACACAGATAGGTCTTACGGCGACGATGGGACAGGGAAGGGCTAGGAGTGGGAAGGAAGCGGCCGTGGCCTTAATGAAGGTACAGCCGCAGCATTTGCCTGGTGTGAAAATGGGAAACCACGGAAAACCATTTTCAGGGCTGCCGACAGTGGGGTTCGAACCTACTATCTCCCGAATACTGGATACTGGCCGCACTTAAGCGACTGCAGCTATCGAGCTCGGTAGAAAAGAGTGAGTGTGAGGTATTTCAGTATTTGAGCATGTACTAACCGTTCTAAGAACAGGGAGAATGGAAATGGGACGGTAATTGGATAGAAGTTTTGAACATGGGTTCTTATTTGTAGAATTAGATTAGCGTTCTTCCAGACTGTCAGTAATGTGCTTTTCTGGAGACAATAATCTATAATATACATATATATAATAGCTTGTCCTGACTGATTCATCATCGCCGAGCTAAAACTACTGGATATAAAGAAATGAAATTTTGGGGGTACATTCATATTACAATGTAGGTGCTCACTAATGGAGGATTTTTGGATATTCCGTCGCTAGGGGGGGGGGTTAAACGGGGGTGAATTTTTAAAATGAGTGTATCTATATCTCGAAAACTGAACAGTTTAAAGACATGAACATTGGTGTTTGGAATCTGCTTTAAAAATTAAGAAACACGCATTTTTGTTTTGTTTTCGGAAAACCCTGTTAAGAGGGTGAAAAAGGCGAAAAAGGCGTTGAATACCTTTTATGAGGATACTTATATCTCAAAAACTGAAGATGTTACAGCCATGCCAATTGGTGTTTGGAATATCCTTTAAAAAAAGAAACCTATTTTGTTTTGTTTTTGAAAATCCAATTAATGGGGGGTGAAGAGGAGTGACAAATGGGGGGAATAAAAAAAGAAGACTATATCTACAGTAAATTGTACAGTAATTGTTACAGACGTGAAAAATGGTATTTGAAATTTCCGTAAATGTAAAGAAACACAGATAATTTATTTTCGGAAAATCCAGTTAAGGGGAACTGAAAAACGGGGAGAATTTTTAAAATAAGAATATCTACAGAACATCTCATAAACTAAACATGTTACAGGCGTGACATTTGATACTTTTAATCTCTTTTTAAAAGAGAAACATGTAATTTTTTATTTTCGAAAAGAAGATTTACGGGGGGGAAGCGGTAGAAAGGACTGAAAATGGTTGAATTATTTTTATTAGGATAGTGATATCTGGAAAACTGAAGATGTTATAGAGGTGAATGGTATTTGGAGTCTCATTTAAAAATAAACAAATACGTATTTCTTTGTTTTCGGAAAATCCACTTAAGGGGGTTGAAAGAATTGAAAATTTAGTTGCATTCTTTGTATGAGGATACTTAATTACAAATGTTGACTTGAAAATTGGTATTTGGAATCCCGTTTAAAAATAACGAAACACACATTCTTTTGTCGTCAGAAAATCCACTTGTGTGTGTGTGTGTGTGTGAAAGAATTGAAATCAGCAAGATGTATACACCCTACCTGCTGAAAGGACGAATAGATAAGTCTGGTGGAAGTGGGTCGAACACATCCCAAATAAACAACCATGGTCTAGTTTTTCTCTTTTCTGAAGCGCGTTGTGAATAAATAGTGTTGGAATAAATAGACTTTTTTTTGGCTATTTGCATTACGTCGCACGAACACAGACAGGTCCTATGGCGACGATGGAACAGGGAAGGCCTAGGAATGGGAAGGAAGTGGCCATGGCCTTAATTAAGGTACAGCCCCACCATTTGCCTGGTGTGAAAATGGAAAACCACGGAAAACCATGTTCAGGGCTGCCGACAGGGGGGTTCCAACCCAGTATCTTCCAGATGCGAGCTCACAGCTGCGCGTCCCTAACCGCACGGCATACTTGCCTGGTAATAAGTAGATCAAAGTATATTGGTATTACAAGTGCAATGAAACTCTACCCTCTTTTAGTACTGAAGAATAATCTTTTACAGATGGCAGGATGGTGTCCAAAAGCTTCCAACAGCAGCGGTACCTGTACCTGTAGACTGTATGCCTTTCAACGAACCTTGTGGAGGATTACAAATGCAACATTATCTGATAGGGAAAACTTCCCTTGCTCAAGATTGTAGAAAATGGTACACCATTATCAATACGTTTTCGAAGTTGGAAGATGCATATGCATCCTGTGTTACAACTTGCAAACAAGCATAGCTGGGCTGTAAAAACATCACGTTTCACTGAAAAACCTCTCTACGTTATTCATGGATTTCAAACGGATCATAAATTCAACCATGATAAATATAGCTCTCAGTTTGATCACTGCAAATTAAGAAATGTCAGACTATACCTCAACGGAGTTACTTATCCCTACGAGAACATGGATATTAATTTCAAGAAAAATAAATTTGGCTTGCCGTATTTTCTCTTTAATAATTTAAAACTAATCACTGAATGCAGTTATAGACTGCTCTTATCATGAAGAGTCTATAAAAGAATCTCCTGTCAATATTCGTCTAGAATTTGAAACATCTGAAAATATTCCCGCTAACACTACAGCCTATTGTCATTATTATTCACATGACCGGTGTCACTTACCGTCCACTATCGATTATCGTCATAAGACTATTTAAAAATAATACTTCTACGTTATTATTAGTATGTCTGTGTGTTTCTACACCGAGGATCACGTATAGGAAAGAAGAAAGCAGATACGATGAAGTAAAAAAACTTGTGTGAGCAAATCTTGCATTGAACCAAATGATACACTAGTAAATAAGGCTACTACAGCTTTCTATAAACATAAACGATTACGCTGTATGCCGAAGCATTTTATTATGTATTTACCATGTGGTTTTCTATCAACGTACGCTGCTTACGATATACATTCCGCTTGGGAAATGCTACGTTCCATTGTAAGATATCGTTAGAAGTAGTTGCATGCACACGTTGCCAGCAACACTACAAGATTCGAGGTAAAACAATAATACCGATTGAGATGGATCAAATCCAGTGATTAAGGACTGTAGACCCTGCATGCGTGAATTAAGAAATTTATTTTAAAGCTGTATCTCAGATGTGATAATATATGTCATAAACTAAAAAGTTAATTACTTATTTCAATAAGCTATCCATTTATTCGCCATTCCTAATACCGCAATCTACTTTCATCAATGAACATATCCACAGCTATCCAGTATAATATTTTTTGCATTGTGGTACTGGTAAGTATTATTTCATGCTTACGTCTTAAAAATTATGGTCTAGTTACATGTCTTGGAAATGTCGTCGGTATGTATCAGGTAAGACTTAACCTCTCTAGTTAGGTACCCGGTAAGTAGCACAAACAGTTTTCGGATTTGAACACAACGGTTCAGTCTCTGGGTGATATGAACAATATTGTAAGCTACCGTCTCTAGAGTTCAAATCTATAAGCTCTAAATTTCAAATCAAAAATTGAGTATTCCAGACACTAAATAAACGAACAGCGCGTTACGCGTCAGCACAGACACCATCTTGTTCCGAGTTCAGCTCCAAGCTCCCTTAAGTCGCTTTCGAACGTTACGCCCTCTGTGAAGAAAGAATATGTATTAAGCCTTACACTATCTCCCTAGTCCCGTGCCGCCATCTTTCTCCAAGTTCAGCTCCAAGCCCCTGAGGTTGCTTTCCATTGTTACACCCCTATGAGTAACGTATATGTATTAAGTCTTACACCATCTCCTTAGTCTTATAGTGCAACGTGTAGCCGCTATCTTGTTCAAGATTCCAAGTTCAGCTCCAAGCCCGCTGAGGGTGCCTTCCAACGTTACGACGTCTATGAATAACGCATTAACGCTTAGTCAGCGTAAGATTAAGCCTGAACATTTAGCCAGGGTGTAAGGGAGGGCAACCAGTTAGGTTAATGCCTGGCTAGCGTAAGGTTACGCCTGCACTATTAGCCAGAGTGTAGGGAAGGAAAACCGGTTAGGTTAACGCCTGGTCAGCGTAAGGTTAAGCCTGCACTTTTGTCAGGGTGTAAGTTAGGTTAGATTAAGCGTGGTCAGCGTAACATTAGCCCTGCACTTTTATGCAGTTAGTCCGGGTATGGATCTTAAAGTCTGTTAAGTTAAGCTTACACACTTATGCGATTAGCCTGAGAGGTAAGGTTAGTTTAGGTAAACGCGTGGTCAGCGTAACGTTAGGCCCGCAGTTTTAGGTAGTTAGCCCGGGTATCGAACTTGATGTCTGTTAGGTTAAGCTTACACCCTTATGCGGTTAGCCCCCGGGTGTTGAACTTTGAGCCTCTTAGGTTAAGCTTGTACTCCTAAGGCTTCGAACTAGGGTCTCTACGGTTAATCCCCTTAGGCCTGAGGTTGAATCCGGGCTCTGTAAGGTTAAGCCTAGACATGTAGCTAGCGTTACGTCATGTGAGGTTAGGAGCGCTGTTAGGCAGCAGCCCGCACCACGCTGTGACGTAACCCCGGGATCAGGCCTCGTCCAGGGGCGTGTGGTGGCGGGAGCCGCCGGACCATCCAATTATAACTACTTAGTATTCCAGTTTTGTACGCCAGTCGGTTCAAGATACCTTAGTGCATGATAATAATAATGAGAATAAAGACGCTGCATTATCCGGGCATGATGATCAGATGTTGCTCAACGATTCGCCGCCAGTAGGCCTACTCGCAAGGTTGCATGTGAGCGAGCGACACGTCAGTAATATTACGGTAGCGCACCGCCCAACCTTCTCAAGCAAGACAGCTTGGCCGGCTACACACTACATGGGCTGACACAGAAGTTACCCAGGGTTGAACTTACATTTCTTTGTCGATTTTCCGGTGAGCTTTAATGAGGAGGAAGTAAAAAACACCATAGATCGCTTTTTGGTTCAGAACACAATCCCCTCTTTTAGTTTCCGTAACTTATTGTCAGACATTCTGTATATAACGTGGAGGAATATGAAGGATATTGCACGAATGAATTAAGGTATGATACCTACAATTTTCCGTGGAATGACTTTTTAAATCTGCAAAAGTTTTTTTTTTGTTTTACGTCGCACCGACACAGATAGGTCTTATGGCGACGATGGGACAGGGAAGGGCTAGGAGCGGGGAGGAAGCGGCCGTGGCCTTAATTAAGGTACAGCCCCAGCATTTGCCTGATGTGAAAATGGGAAACCACGGAAAACCATCTTCAGGGCTGCCGACAGTGGGGTTCGAACCCACGATCTCCCGAATACTGGATACTGGCCGCAATTAAGCGACTGCAGCTATCGAGCTCGGTAAATCTGCAAAAGTAAATAATTTACTAATTTTAAATGCTAATATTAATACTCCACCATTAACGTTATGTTACGAATTCAGTGCGCTACGTGGTAGGACATAAAAAAATATGAACCACTTACACCTGGCAATTAACTAAAGGGTGTAAGAAAAAATGGATGACGGATCCTCTCTTATGTTATTGGGTTTATTATGTCTATACATTTTTCGTAACTTATTTTCAGAAATCCTTTATATTTATATTTTGGAATGCGAAGTGATTAAGCGAGACACGGCGTGTACTAGAATTCTTCCGTGAATTACCACTTTCTGAAGGTTGTTTGTCACTTTGAGATTTAAGGTGTGGGAAATGGTGGTAGTATGTACATAGTCAGTAGGGTCAGAGGGGAGGATAATCAAGTCACACGAGGAAAACAAGTGCTAATTTCTTAGTGTCGTATTTCTTTGTAAGTACAGTAGATTTTTTTTTTTGCTAGGGGCTTTACGTCGCACCGACACAGATAGGTCTTATGGCGACGATGGGATAGGAAAGGCCTAGGAGTTGGAAGGAAGCGGCCGTGGCCTTAATTAAGGTACAGCCCCAGCATTTGCCTGGTGTGAAAATGGGAAACCACGGAAAACCATCTTCAGGGCTGCCGATAGTGGGATTCGAACCTACTATCTCCCGGATGCAAGCTCACAGCCGCGCGCCTCTACGCGCACGGAAAACTCGCCCGGTAGTACAGTAGATTAGTGGTAAAATGTCTCCTAATATAATGATATGTTGATAGATTGGTAGCAAGTTAAGACGATATGCTTCAAACTCGGTCTTCTTTACTTTAGGTGGTCGGTAAACCACTCCGATAAGTATTTTCTGTGCACTAGCAATTACTTCAACGAACATGAACTCCGTCCTCGGCATCTCAGCGATCGATGAGGTGAAATGACACGGCTCTTCGAGTCATCTCTACAGCAAAAGGACGAATAGGGCTCTGTTTTGCCCAGATTATGGTACATATTCCGCACAAGCATATAGAAGACTTCTGGAAGAATTTTAAGCCGTGTTTTCAGAACTTTCCTCCACAGTACCCTGACATTTCACTCTGTGCTGGTGGTGATTATTGCTTTAAGGGGAAGTACAACTAGGTAAACATTTCTGAATTTTTAACCACTCCAATAACAAAAGGAAAGATAAATTGTCATGTTCGGGTCCAGATCACTGTAGGCTGCGAATAGATTTATAACTTAATTTCTAAATTGCTCTATACATCTATACATCGTTATATAATTATATAATCTAGACCAGGGCCTCTCAAACGCTCAAAATCTCACGTATGCAAATCGAGGCGCAAGAGCTCCGTGCTCTGTGCATCGGTGCCACTCGGTTTGGTTCGGACCAACACTTCGTCTCTGGGCTACTCGGCTAAGCTCGGCTAAGCTCGGCTCCATCGGCTCTACTCGGCGCAACTCAGCTCGGATTTGGAGCGCTACGAAGCAAGTGTGGAAGAGGGAGACAGGGGGAACGAGCGAGACAGGCGTGAGGAAAGGGAGATTAAGCGCTATTACTCCAAATCGAGGAGTGGGGGGTCTGCACTCTGGTCAACCAAGCGAAGTCATCTTTTGCACCGTGCACAGTGCCTGCACCGGGCGCATGCACCCTGAGAGGCCCTGTTCTAGACAGTGCAAATTCTAGTGGATGCTCATCAGCCGATGACTTCAGCTTGTAATGGAAAGTATTCATATATAGATGGAAATTCTTAAAAATACGGCAGCGGTAGGGGTAGGAGGTGTGTGTATGGGGGGGGGGGGGAGGGAGACAATCTAGACCTCATGAACTCCCCCTTTTAACTACATCCTTGTAAATCCGAGCATCATAGAAAATGAATGCCGACTTCTTTCTTCCTGACCGAGCGAGATGGCTGCGACGTCCGAGCTGTGTAACTGTTAACTTGCATACGGGAGATGGTGGGTTTCAACCCCACTGTTAGCGGCCCTGAAGATGACTTTCCGTGGTTTCCCATTTTCACATCAGACAATGCTAAGACTGTACCTTAATGAAGGTCATAGTCGCTACCTTAACGAGTCCTAGCCGTGTCCTACCACATCGACGCCATAAAATCTGTCTGAGTCAGTGCGATGTAACAACAATAGAAAATGAATATTCCAGAGCCTGTCGGATCACATCATGAACTGCTATGGCAACATCTTTTGAGAAATAACGGGATACTGTTCCTCTAGAGACATAAATACACCTGGCGAAAAGTCAAAAAGTGAAGTTTTGGCCAGTCTCATTTAAATGTCTATTGCTGGTATTTTATTAATGGTGTGTTCAGCTTATCAGTAAACGCACTGAAGCGGTTCTTTTGCATATTAATGATCTTTAATACGACAACCTTTCAACGCCCACTACGCTTCTCAATCGGCCTTTACACTGGCATTGTAAAAGTTACGGCATACCTAACCAATAACGTGTAGCGCCCTGTTTAGCTCGGAGGATGATACAGATTCCGCACAAGAAGACCTATAAGGATGTTAAGCCATGTTATCAGAACTTTTCTCCGCAGTTCCCCCATATTCGCAGATGGTGGTGGTGGTGGTGATTATTGTTGTAAGAGGAAGTAAAACTGGTGCAGAAACTTGAGTGTTCTGAGGACCTCTCCATTATGTGCCACTAATTGAGCTAATATTGGGTGAACGTGTTGGCTACTCTATTTGTTGCTCCAGAAGGTTTCGCAAACCAGAAATCAATCAATCAATCAATCAATCAATCAATCAATCAATCAATCAATCAATCAATCAATCAATCAATCAATCAATCAATCAATCAATCAATCAATCAATCAATCAATCAATCAATCAATCAATCAATCAATCAATCAATCAATCAATCAATCAATCAATCAATCAATCAATCAATCAATCAATCAATCAATCAATCAATCAATCAATCAATCAATCAATCCTGATCTGCATTTAGAGCAGTCGCCCAGGTGGCAGATTCCCTTTTCTTAAATGATTGCAAAGAAATTGGGATTTTATTGAAAATCTCCTTTGGTAAATTATTCCAATTCCTAAGTCCTCTTCCTATAAACGAATATTTTCCCCAATTTGTCCTCTCCCTCGAATCACATCATGAACTGCTATGACAGCGCCTTTCGAGAAATAATGGGATACTATTCCTCCAGAGACATAAATTTCCTTGTCCTGTCGTAATATCCATCGTCCTGAAAACATTAGGGGTAGGCTGTAACTATTGTAAAGGCCGCAGAGTTTTGAGGGTTTCGTAGACTTACTTATTATTTATTGTTCTATACAACTGACTAGAATGTTTTCACAACGACAGCTAATCTCCAAGTGAGCGCGCAAGTCAACACAGCGCCATCTTATATCAGAGTATGCGTGTGACGTCACATATTTAGCACACATTTTGCCTTACTTTGAAGCACTTTCATGAAAAGTACGCTTAAGATTTTCATTTTTCTAAATTTGCAACAAGTAGCCTCCTTTTTTATCTGTTAATTGAGGCGTTAAACATAATCGTAAGGTAAATACTCTTGGCGATTTACACGTTCTACCCGAACACTAAAAGCGTGTTAAACTTTTTCTTTCCATATACCCGTTGTCGAGGAACGTAAGTCTGCGTTAAAATATTGACATGAACGTTCACCAAGGAGGGGTTCAGTGTCGTGGTTTGACTGGCCGGTGGAGCCATGGCCTCGTCCTCAAACTCACATCATGCAATCATCCCTAAACTCGTCGGAACATCCCCAAAAGTACCTTACTCTGCTGAGTTTTGAGTCCCGTGTCACGCTACTAATAGGGGCAATCTCATGAAGAATCCTCCTATAGAGCACTTCATTGGTCTGTTGAACTGAGAGAGTTGGCTGCGTGGTATGGGCCGTGTTGCTGCTAAGCTTCATTCGGGCGTTGGTGAACTCGAACAGTTCTCCTGTTTTCATATTTTCTTTACTTTATTATTTATAGTTCATGGAGTGGGTTACTGTAGTCACGACTTAGTTCGTAAACCATGGACAACGGCTGAGTGGCCTAGTAAGTGATTCCAAGAGTCGGGATACCAGTTGGAATGGGAATGGGAATTTCGGACATATTCTGAGTCATGGCCCTCTGTGCTCAGACGGCTAGGACTGTACAATACACCGGTGGTCCCTAACCCGTTAGAGGAGAGATCCTCACTTGGACTATGTGTAAGTAGGGTAGCATCCTACTTCACAGAATTTATCGAGCTCAGAACATTTTATGCACGCCTCGGACCTATGGGACTTTCGTTTGAAAGAAGAGGGACTCCTTGGAAACAACTTGGCGAACGAAATAGAATTCGATGGGGAGCTACCAATATTAATGGGGATTATGGAAGGAATAAAGTAGAACTGGCTGAGTCAGCAAAGAGGATGCATCTGGATGTGCTAGGAGTTAATGGTATTCGGATCAGGGGAGAACGAAGAGGAGATTATAAAATATCCTCAGCAGGTGTAAAAAATGGAAGGGCAGAGTGTGAGGTAGGACTGTTCATCAGGAATACTATTACACTCAACATTAGACATGCACATGGGCGAGAGATAGGGGCAGATTCAATTGTTGGAGGATCTAAGTCTACTCACCACGCTAGAGGGCAGATGAGGATGAAGTTGACAAGTTTTATGAAGCACTGAATGACATCGTAGTCGGGGTCAACGGGAAGGATAGGATACTGCTAATGGGCGATTTCAATGCGAGAGTCGGAAATAGAAGTGGAGGATACGAAAAGGTGATGGGTAAATGTAGGGAGGATACGCAAGCTAACAGGAATGGGAAGCCTTTACTGGACTTCTGTGTCGTTATGAGATTAGCAGTTAAAATACATTCTTCACGCATAAGGCTATTAGTCGCGGCACATAGGAGGGTAGGGCCACCAGATCCATAATAAACTATATATATCATAACTCACTTTGAATTCAGGAAGTCTGCTACGAATGTTCGGGTACTCCGGGGATTTTTTGATGATACGTACCACTATCTGATCTGTAGTGAACTAAGTATCTATAGGCCTAGGATAGAGAAAGTCACATCTGTCTGCAGGCGAATAACGATATAAAATCTCCAGGTCGAGGGAATTAGACAGAAGTACATGGATATGATTAGAAAATAAAATCCAAACAGTGGACAATAAGCGGGTTCAGGATATAGAAAGAGGGAGGCATACGGGGTTGCTGTAGTAGAAACAGCAAGGGAATGCCTAGGATCAACTGTGTGTAAAGATGGGAAAAGCGAGCATCTTGATGTAATGATGAAGTGAGAGCAGTTTGTAAACGTAAAAAGAAGGCGTATCAGAAACGGCTCCAAAGGAGGGCTGATTCAGACAGGTAATTATACGTAGATGAAAGAAACGGGAGCGAAATAAATAATCGTTGAATCCAAGAAGTCGTGGGAAGATTTCGGTAATAACCTTGAAAGGCTAGATCAAGCGGCAGGGAACCTTTCTGGACAATAATAAAGAATATTACTGTAGAAAGGGAGGGAAAAAGGAAATTAACAGTGTTTTGGGTAAATAATAAGGTTAACTCACAATATATCCCAGAAAATCACTGGATAGGTGAAAGAAATATTTTGAAATCTTCTCAACATAAAAGGAAATGTTTCTGGTGACGTCGCGAACAGCCACTCATGGAGAAGTGGACAATAATGTTGATGAAATAACGCTTGAGCAAATGGAGAGGATGGTGAATAAACTCTATTCTCAAAGAGCTATAGAAAGGGATGAAATTAAACCTGAAATGGTGAAGTACAGCGGGAAGTCTTGGATGAAATGGCTGCATGCAGTAATGAGATTACAATGGAATATTAGTACGGTACCTTCTGATTGGACGGACGTACACTAGTGTCCAAAAGTTAAGCATAATCATCAGGCCATACCGCATGACAGGAATGTCAGACGGATTGCTGAAGAAACAGAAGCTGACTCATACACCATATCACACACAACTTGTCCAAACTTGTCGGAAGGTTCTGATAGCTAAGGTACACCTTTGACAACAACTAACAAAACTTGGCAATGACTTTCACAACAAAATATGCTGTTAGTAGGGTGTATGGTTACCCCTAACGGCCACACATGCTTCGCAGCAACGTGGCATGCTCTCTATCAGATGGACCAAGAGCTCTTGTGGCAGTCGATCCCATTCTTCCGAAAGGGCAATGTGAAGGTCTTGGAGGGTCCTTGGTGGAGGCTGACGGGATGCAATTTGCCTCCCCAATGCATCCCAGGCATGTTATATAGGATTCAGATCCACAGACCTAGCTGGCCAGTCCATGCGATGAATGTCTTCCCCAGCCAGAAATTCATCCACCAGAGCAGCGCGGTCAGGTCGGGGATTATCATCCATTAAGAGGAAGTCTGGACCAACCATACCTCTGAAGAGTCGAACATGTGGTCTCAGTACCTCATCCCTGTATCTCCGAACGTTAACAGTGTTCCTAGGACCACCCATTAAGATGTGCAGGTCCGTACGACCATTCAACATGATGCCGCCCCACACTATAATGTCACCACCACCATACTGGTCCCGTTCCACGATGTTTCTCTGGTTGTATCGGCTACCCGGTTCTCTCCAGATTAATGTGCGACGGGAATCGTTCTGCAAACTGAAGCGGGATTCATCTGTGAAGAGCACATGCCTCCCTTCATTAATGGTCCAATTTCGATGTTGACGGCTCCACAGTAAACGGGTCCGTCTCTGTGCTGGAGTGAGCGGGACGCACACCGCTGGGCGTCGGGCAAACAGCCCTGCTGTTCTGAGCCTCCAATACACAGTTTTCCGGGAAACGGCAACCACTGAGACGGCTGCAAGCTCCGCCAATTGTCTTGCAGGTGCACTCCGATTTCGTCGGGCGGTTAAGGCCAGATATCGGTCCTACTGTGGGGTGGTTACCCTTGGTCGACCTGGTACTGGCCTACGACTAACATCTCCTGTGTCTCGAAATCGTCTCCAAAGTTTGTAAATGACACTTTGTGGCATATTCAAGGATACGGCGACTTCGGTCTGTGTCTGGCTTGTTTCCAGGCGGCCGAGTATTCTTCCCTGCAAAACGGGGTCCATATGGCGTCGTTGTGCCATTATGTTGTCACGTTCACCACGAGGCTACACTCCGTACACTATAAGAGGGCAAACACAACTGAGGGAATATGGGGCGCAGGCATTGGATGTGTTTACCTCGCGGTTACGCCGCTAGTCAAAGCAGGGAACACCCCTTTCCTAAACGGAGCAAACACGTAAGGTTGGTAGGTGCATATGTCGTGCGATTTGCGGTCTATTTCTGTTGCCATGCTTACTCGTAACTTCTGCTTAACTTTTGGACACTAGTGTAGTTATTGCACTTATCTTTAAGCAAGGGGACAGGAAGGATGGCAACAATTATCGAGGTATTTCTTGATCAGTGTACCAGTGGTTGAGAGTAAGTTGGTTGAAAACGAGTGTGGTACCAGACCAGACGCAGCCGCTCGCTCGGTCTCCTGAATTTAATGTTGCTGCTCTGGTTGTATGCAGAATTATAGCTAGACACACCTGGTCAGGATCATTAAGAAATCATGGTCAGCAACTACACAGTCTTCAGTGACGTACTCCCGATACACACGTGACACCACGGAACAAAGTATACTGAATGTCTCTATAAGTCCAGAAACTTAGAGTCCTATTCGTTTAGTACTCACCATCGTATCCTCTTCTATTCGCTTTGCCCTAAACCGAGCGAGTTGGCCGTGCGGTTAGGGGCGCGTAGCTGTGAGCTTGCATTCGGGATATAGTGGTTTCGAACCTAACTGTTGGAAGTCGTGGGGATGGTTTTTCGTAGTTTCCAATTTTCACACAAGGCGCATGCTGGGGCTGTACCTTAATTAAGGCCACGGCTGCTTCCTTTCATCTCCTAACCCTTTCCTAAACCATCGTCGCCAGATCTATTTTTGTCGGAGCGACGTAAGGCCAACTGTAAAAAGCTTTGCCCTAAGCTGCTTTCATCAGGAAGATCATCCATACGTTAAAATTGGCTTAATCCACATTGGGAAGAGGTTCAGAAAGAATAGCTCTTTTGATTCTCTGGAAAACATGCAGGCTGAAACATGTTTTTGTTGCGACATTAACACATTTCTTCAAAATAGATAAGTAGGTTGCAGACAATTTAAAATCTGAGTTTATCTCTTGAAACTTCACATTTGCTATTAAAAGAGCAGCAATTTATTATGCTTAAGAAATAACTCTTATAAAGTAAAAACAATTCTTCATTATACGATGCTACAGGTGCGCTTTACCATATTTACAGCACATACGTAATCATTCTCTTGTCCGACTCGTTGGCTGAATGGTCAGTGTACTGACCTTCGGTTCAGAGGGTTCCGGGGTCGATTCCCGGTCTGGTCGGGGATTTTAACAGCTTCTGATTAATTCTTCTGGCTCGAGGACTGGGTATTTTGTGTCCGTCCTAACACTCTCCTCTTCATATTCACACAACACACTACACTACCAACCACCACAGAAACACACAATAGTGATTATATCCCTCCATATAGAGTTAGTGACAGGAAGGGCATCCGGCCGTAAAACAGGATCAAATCCACATGTGCGACGCAGTTCGCACCCACGATCCCACACGTGTGGGAAAAGCGGTAGAATAATAATAATAATAATAATAATAATAATAATAATAATAATAATAATAATAATAATAATAATAATAATAATAATAATAATAATAATAATAATAATAATAATAATAATAATAATAATACATAATCATTCTCTTCAGATAAATGACCAGTTGTATGTAAAGTACTGAGACCCACATCCTTATTTTTATGATGTGATACTTGTAGTTTGCTGGTAAGAGAATCGGTAAGAGCTGAGCTGGATGTCTCCATTCTCTTGATAATGACTGGAATAACACTTGTTGGTTAACATTTAAATCTCTCGACGCTCATGTGGTGGCGCTTTATTAGAAGTAGCATTGCCCTTTGAGGTACTCACACCTAGGTCGTCCTCTATAAAACCAATTAGGCCCTATTAATCAAGCACGAATGTGTCTGGTTATTGTATAATTGTTGACCATCCGTGAGCTAAATGACCTAATGAGGACGCTCGTTCATCCGAACTTCCTGTTCACCACCTACCCCAGACTTGGAGCTCCTGGAGATGGTGTGGGAGACGCTGGTCTAAAACAGTGACTCGGCACTCACGTCCCACACTGCCACTGTAAATGTGAAGTGGGCTGCCATCCTCTCTTTGGGTCAAGACCGAGCAAGTAACATTCATTCGATACCTTAGAAATAATAATAATAATAATAATAATAATAATAATAATAATAATAATAATAATAATAATAATAATAATAATAATAATAATAATAATAATCATAATATGGTGACAGGAAATTAATTAAACAAACTGTAATCGACAAAACATCAAAAGCGAAATTAGAAGAAATTTCCGAATCTTTCGAAATTAAAACAGGAGTGAGACAAGAAGATGGATGTTCCCACTACTATTCAACTTGGTTCTGGAAAAAGTGATTCGCAAATGGAAAAATGAAACTAAAGGGATATCTACTGGCAGACTTTTAAACAAAGCCAGCAGAGAAAGAAGAACAAGAAATATCTTGATTGTCTAACCTCTGCAGATGACCGTGCAATCCTGTCCAACAAGAGACAAGAAACAGTACAATCCGTAGACAGACTTCATGAAGTAGCGGAAAAAACAAGACTCCAAATTTCATATGAAAAACGCGATATATGGAACTGAATCAGCATTCAAAATCCAACCTTTAATCATGAAATTTGGAATAATCTCTCAAGTAGATACATTCAAGTATTCAACCAGTGGTGATTAATCAGCAAGCAAAGAAAGCGTTGCATTTTTACCAAAAACATAACCTAGAACAGATACAACAAAAATCTAAATCACAAAATGCAAAATTACGACACCACTACAGATTCGTTAAACCAGAAACACTTTGTGCAACCGAAACTCTAATAACTGGCGGAAGATCACGAATATAAAAAAAATGTAAAAGACTCAAAAGCGAAAACGGAATTTGGATGAAAAAGAAAAAAGGAAATCTATCACATAACAGAAAAAAAAAGCGCAGATCCAATTCGAAAAAGGCGATTAAGATTTTACAGTCAACTATGCAGAATGTATAACAATTGGCTAACAAAGAAAATTATAAATGTAGCACTACCCTGAAAAACCACAATTGGTTAGCAGAAATAAACAAAGAAATTGATATTAACGAAGAAGTCATTTAAGATAAAACAAAATCAACAATCCTAATAAACAAACACGCATTTGCTGGAAAACCTAAGTGAAACCATAAGAATTTACCGAGCTCGATAGCTGCAGTCGTTTAAGTGCGGTCAATATCCAGTATTCGGGAGATAGTGGGTTCGAACCCCACTGTCGGCAGCCCTGAAGATGGTTTTCCGTGGTTTCCCAATTTCACACCAGACAAATGCTGGGGCTGTACCTTAATTAAGGCCACGGACGCTTCCTTCCCACTCCTCGCCCTTTCTTATCCCATCGTCGCCATAAGACCTATCTGTGTCGGTGCGACGTACAGCAACTTGCAAAAAATATAAAAAAAATTAAAAAAAGGAGAATGAAAAGAAAAACTCAATGAACGGATGAACACAAATTGGGTAGAAAGAAGAAAGAGTGAGCCAAATAAGTTCAAACACACTCCCTAGATGGCCGCCACAACGAATCATAATATTAAGAAAAGAAAAAGAAACAGGGTTTGATGAAGTCGAGCTATGTTGTCACTGGCTTCTCACCGAAGTGGTCGCGGTTCGAGTCCCCACCAATGCATGTGGAATTTGTGAAATGAAATGTCTCGTCGGGTTCGGAGACAACGTTAAATTGGAAATTCGATTTATATTATCACGATATTAACACGATATTAACACGATATTATCACGATATTATCACGATATTAACAGGCACTTCTAGCTTAGTTGATAGCTTTTATCTATACAGTTCCAATAAAATTATAATTTTGTCTATACTCTTTATATTTTTGGTTCATACTTCATTTTTACCTCGGATTAGGTACACAAACGTTGAGAGTAGGTTCAATTCGGTGTTTGCTGTATCATTGTTAGTCAAAACAATAAGGACACCACTCATAAAGTGACTTCTTCTTACTTCTGTCCGTAACGTCTGCACTGATTTTTAATTATCAGTGGGAACCACAGAGAAAAAACCCTCAGATTTTGGTTAAAAAATAAGAAAGTTACAGGATTTTTAAAGTTTAAGTAGGCCTACGGCAAAGAAACCCAATGTTAATGGAAAACGTTGGCTCTAAGACATTTGAAATCTGGTGTACCAATAAACCTCATAAAATCCTATCAAAAGTGTAGCCTGAAAAAGTTGGGAAAATGTGGTGTTGACTGAGAGCGTCATATATTTCTTTGGAATTTTCAGGGAGAACCACCAATTTTTGATGGTCTGTTAAAAAAATAAATTTTCCGCCATCGCTTAATTGCTACCACGTCCTGCTCGATACACACCTGTTTAGAAGTGCACACAATTGTTAAGTATATTGCTGTACGTAAAACTTCAAGAATCCTGTAACTTTTTATTTTCTACCAAAATCCATGATGGTTTTTAATTTGGTTAATTTTCTACAGTTTTCACTAATAATTCTGTCCGGCTCCATGCTAAATGGTTAGCGTGCTGGCCTTTGGTCACAGCGGTCCCGGGCTCGATTCCCGGCAGGGTCGGGAATTTAAACCATCATTGGTTAATTTCGCTGGCACCGGGGCTGGGTGTATGTGTCGTTTACATCATCATTTCATCCTCATCACGACGCGCAGGTCGCCTACGGGAGTCAAATCAAAAGACCTGCACCTGGCGAGCCGAACTTGTCCTCGGACACTCCCGGCACTAAAAGCCATACGCCATTTCATTTCATTTTTACTAATAATTCTCAATTAGTAGATTATCAATACATTAGTGATAGTTTTTTTTTGCTAGGGGCTTTACGTCGCACCGACACAGATAGATCTTATGGCGACGATGGGATAGGAAAGGCCTAGGAGTGGGAAGGAAGCGGCCGTGGCCTTAATTAAGGTACAGCCCCAGCATTTGCCTGGTGTGAAAATGGGAAACCACGGAAAACCATCTTCAGGGCTGCCGATAGTGGGATTCGAACCTACTAACTCCCGGATGCAAGCTCACAGCCGCGCGCCTCTATGCGCACGGCCAACTCGCCCGGTATTAGTGATAGGAGGAAGAAGTCACTATGAGGGGTGTCCTAATTGTTTTGACCAACACTGTACTTCGTTCTACCTCGGATTAGTATACAAAAAT
Organism: Anabrus simplex; assembly: GCF_040414725.1. NCBI lineage: Eukaryota > Metazoa > Arthropoda > Insecta > Orthoptera > Tettigoniidae > Anabrus > Anabrus simplex. Next base: position 1,148,054,228 of record NC_090265.1, on the reverse strand, counting down.
TGAAAGCAGGTTCAGTTCAATGTTCGTCTGTCTGTTATCACGGAAAAACGGCTAAACAGAACTCCTCGATACTTCACGGATTACTAGGCTGTACACTAGGTTATACTGGTAAACAGTAAATAGGGAAAGTCAAACTTCTCCGTTATTAATAGCTGTATCGAAGAGCTATGCACACCGAGCAAGTGGCTGTTCGGTTTGGGTCACGTAGCTATCAGCTTGTATTCCGGAGATGGTGGGTTCGAATCCCACTGTCGGCAGCCTTGAGGACAGTTTTCCGTGGTTTTCTATTTTCACGCCAGGTGTACCCTAAAAAGGCCACGGTCACTCCTAGCCCATCGACGTCATAAGACCTATCTGTGTCGGTGCGACGTAAAGTAGATGGTAAAAAAAGGAACTATAGGCCTACACAACAAAAATTTTGCAGGCTACAATTTCACATCTTTTCTGTTTTACTGTAGGCCTACGATGGATAGTAATATAATTACTGTACTCGCAATTATTATATTCTTCACAGACTTCCGAATATCTCTGCAAATATTAGTTCTATCTAAAAAGCGTACATAAGAAACATGATTGAAAATCCAATTTCTAATTTTTTGTCTCATACATATTTACCATACGGGCCATAATAATAGAGATACTTACGAGTTTAGATTTTCATTGCTAATTCCGCCAGTGGCGACCAGGCTGACGTAAAAATATTGTTGTATCGACATGGTAAGGAACTGTCAATGGTGGTGTTGTCGTGACGAAATACCGCGTGGTAATCAGCTCCTATTGATCAGCAAGATTGTCGGAATGACTATCGAAATGCTAGTGGTTTAGAGTTAAATTTCTTTCTAGGGTCAGAGCTATTTTTTGTTTTATTTTATCTCTTTTTACATCAGTTCACTTTACAGTAATAACAAAACATTTAAACATTAAGATTAGCAGTAACAAAGGCAATATTGACAATAATGAGGTCAAAAGATCAATATGATGAAAATAATTACAATCAAAACTTGTTGAATCCCTATTGGTTCATTTCACTGATTTAGCTGTTCTTTTGCAATGTGGCAAACACCTAAAATGTGTTCCTTATTTGGATATCTTGTGCAGTTGACCAGACAGTCGTACACGTCCAGTCCTATACACCAAGAATACTACTGTAGCCTGGAATTGTGCTGGCTGGAGGCTGAAATTGGGTCTTATTATCTATTCGGATACTATTCGACTAGTATGTTGGCCCGTTAACTCTCCTATTAAGGTTCTCATCATCCGCCACACTGCTTGAACTTGTGTGCAGCGAGTTAAACGGTGCATTATGGTGTCCTCTTCTTTCTTGCATACAGCGCAACTTGGGTTGTCTATCATACGGGCACGCTGTAATTTGTTGTTAGTTGGGATCAGTTCGTGTACTACCATGTACCAGAGAACTTTATGATTAATGCTCCTCCAAACTAGATTCCAGTTCGCCACAAGAGCAGTCTTCGTGAGTCTTGGCGCCATGTAATTGTGACGTTGTATGAAGGTATTGTACCCTTGGAACATGCGTTACGGTTATGGGTGCAGTATATACAACTTTGGAAGATGTCCTAGTCTTTAGCATATCAGAAAGGAGATAGTTATGTTCAAGTTCTAGAATACGTATATGGGCGGCTAGATTGTGTACGTCATAGTATGCTGGGGGTTGCAGTTCCCTTACAGGTTGAAGAAATTGTTGAGGAAGCAGATGTAAAGAAACCGTCCAGTCAGGAACAAAGATGGAACCCTGTTAACTAACTCTGAGGTTCAACTGAAACGATGGCGGGAGCATTTTTCTGCAGTTCTAAACCGCTCTATAGAAGATCAGTCGGATGTGGGGAAGAAGAAGTAGAAGAAGAAGAAGGAGGAGAGATTCAGTCTGACCCAAGGATTAAAACCTGGATTTCAACTGTAGAAGAAATCAAGTAGGCATTGAGGGAGTTGCATATTGGTAAGACAGCAGGGGTTGACCACATTCCATCAGAAGTCATGAAGATTGATATGTACATCACTGCCAATATATTGCAGCCTCTATTCGAGAAGGTATGGGTTACTGGAGAAATGCCGGCAGACTGGAAATGTGATTTGCTGGTGAAGTTGCCAAAAAGTGCTGATACATCTAATTGTAACAACTGGAGGGCCATTACGCTTCTCTCAATCCCAAGCAAAGTCTTAACCAGGATTCTGCTGAACAGAATTAAAGAGTATGTCAATTTAAGGCTTCGACGAGAACAGGCAGGCTTTCGCCCGTATGGCTCATGCATCGGCGAAATAAACACCTTGAGGATAATTCTGGAGCAGTGTGCCGAATGGTCATCTCGTGTCTACGCAGTGTTCGTTGACTTTGAGAAAGCTTTTGACTCGATCAACATAGAAGCCATGTGGAAGGAAGTGAAGCGTATGAAGTGCCAGCACAAATTGTCGATCTCATTCAGGAAACGTACCATGATTACACATGTAGATTCATTCATGGGATATATCTGAACCTATATCTGTACGTTCAGGCGTTCTTGAAGGGTGTATCCTGTCGCCAACTATGTTCTTGGTTGTGATTGACGCGGTAATGCGGAATGTGACTCGAAATGTGAAACGTGGTATCCAATGGGGATTAGTCAATAGGCTTGAAGACCTGAAATTTGCTGACGATTTGTGTCTCCTGTCTAAGGTACGTGGGGAAATGCAGGCAAAGATCGATTTGGTAGAGGAAGGGAAAAAGGTGGGACTAATTATCAACTGAAAGAAGATCAAGGCCCTAAGGATTAACACCGACACATCAGAACCATTTGTCTTGAATGGTGAATCTATTGAGGATGTGGATAGCTTCACTTTCTTGGGCGGTGTGGTTGCCAAAGATGGGGGAGCTGCACAAGATGTCTCGCAGCGCATTAAAAAGCAAATGGTGCCTTTGTTCGGCTCAATCTAGTGTGGAAGAACAACAGAATATCTATCAGGACGAAACTACGCATCTTCCGAAGTAATGTCAAGTCTTTTCTATTATATGGGCCCGAGACTTGGAAAGTGACTGGAGTAGTTACATCCAAGTTGCAGACCTTTGTTAACCGCTGTTTGCGAAGGATTCTTAACATATACTGGCCGGAAGTAATTTCCAACCATGAACTCTGGAGTAGGACAGGAGATAATGAGAATGCGATGGCCATAGAGATAAAGCGTCGGAAATGGAAATGGATCGGGCATACACTGAGGAAGGGGAACGACGCAATGGAGACAGAGGCGCTGGACTGGAACCCGCAGGGTAAAAGGAACTTTGTGTTTGCCATAAAGTGACCTGGGTATCATCGGATCATAGGACAGTAAGCAAACGTGGCGAAGATCTGTTTACATGGAAGGGATGGAAGAAGGCAAGACCTGGCTAGTTGTCAACAGGACCAGATGGAGATGCTTTGTTGTTACCCTATGTTCCACGAGGAACAAGCTTAAGCCAACTTAAGCTTGAAGTTGCTCCTTGCAGAACATTCCTTATGACTGTGATGAATTTCTCTACAAATCCTAGGGTTCTAAGTGCTTCAAGTGTGTAGGCATGATTGACTCGATCAAAAGCATGGTTAAAGTCTAGAGTGATTAGAAATTCCCTTTTCGTGTTGATCGAGGATTCGCTCATTCTGTCTCGAATAGCGCACTGTGTTAATGGTGGATCTACCCGGAACTCCACATGCTTGGTGTTGGTATACAACGTCTCCTATGAAAGTCTTAAGGTCTCTTCAAACAGTGAATGAAAGTTTTCAATAGTATCTTTAATTCCCTGTTGACTCGTACTCTCATCTCCCGATGGTGATACAAGTTTCTGAATTCTCTTTCGACGACCTCGTCTTTGTTCTCGTACTAGATGGTATAGAGACGGTGCTTAGTAAGCTCTGTTGTGTTCATCTCTGGAGCGTCGGGCTGAGTGGCTCAGACGGTTTAGGTGCTGGCCTTATGACCCCAACTTAGCATGTTCAATCCTGGCTCAGTCCCGTGGTATTTGAAGGTGCTCAAATGCGTCAGCCTCGTGTCAGTAGATTTACGGGCTTGTAAAAGAACTCCTGCGGAACTAAAGGCAGGCACCTCCACGTCTCCGAAGACCGATCAAAGTAGTTAGTGTGACGTAAAGCCAATAACATTATTACATCTCTGGAGCGGACTTTTAACCCTCCTGTTTTCTTCCGGTGCACTGTTAAGAGGTGAGCTCTTACTTTTTTTTTTAATGCGATGATACGTTAAGTGATTTTTTAAAGATTTTGTTTGTATAACTGCCACAAGCCTTCATGGTAGAATTCTGTCATGTGATAAATTTTACATCTCCGTTCCGCACTGTATCTTTTTCAATAAATGTACGCTTCTTGGTTTTGCATACCTCAGTTACCAGTCGAGTGTGTGTTGAAAACGGTAATCATTCCATGTGAAACAGTTCCTTCAGATCTTCGTTATGGTTATGTAAAATACTTCTGTTGAGTTTCCATGTATCTCTTCCATGCTGTGTTCCATGCGCCGGTTGCCGTATTTGGCATATGTATGTAAGCACAAAGATTTGAGAATTCTACTGGGCATACGTCAGCTTCTCGTACATATTCCTGTCATTTCTTGCTAATGTACATATATCCTGTCAAGGCGTGAGGCGCCAATGGGGCAGCAGTAGGTATAGCCTGGATATTGTATTCTTGTAATTCCCATGGGTCTTTTAGCTGGAGGCCTTGTACTAGTTCGGATAATTTGGGACAGCCTTACAACTGACCACTCTGATCTTTTGCAGGCAGAACTTGATTAAAATCATCACCCAGTATAATTTTCCCAGTATTTTTCTGCAACATATGTATGATGTCTGTGGCATAAGCAATGTTTATGCGCAAATCTCCCCTGGTACCCTGATCAATAAATCACTGACACAACGACTAATTCTTCGGGAATTTTCAAGAAAAATTGGTTCGGATAATTCAATATTACCTTTCATATATATGTAGCAGTGCCACGTTTGTATTAATATACGTAACCAAAAATCGGAACGAGATCTTCTATTGCCACTTTCTGCAGCATAGTAATATCCACATCTTGCTCACGTATTAACTGCCCCAGTAGATGGAGTCCATTCACCACTTGAATGCAATTTATATACCATGCATAATTTAAAGCCATAAAGGTATATGTAATTAACCCAACTCCATCAAATCTCCTAACCCGCCGAATCTCCTGGCTAGAGAGAAGGCGTTACCTTCTAGTTGGTCCGCCCTTTCCTAGGTCCTAGGTCGTCTCTCAATAGCGTTATTTCCCCGAAGACGGGGGTCGTTTGGATGGGACGGTTGGGACTTGTGAACGCCATCCTTCGATGGTCTTGTTTTCACCTTCGTGGGATTCTTGAAGAGTGCTGTTTCGTTCTCCCCCCCCCCCTTCAATAATGTCTGCTTCTGAGACTTCTGTTTCTTCTGGTTGTATATCTATACTGTCATCCATTTCGTCAGACCAATTTCTGTTTGATGTGTTGAAGGTCAGATTATCGGTATGTTTGTCGGGCGTAAGATGTTTCGGAATTCCTGCTGCTAGAGGATTGTGCTGTTGTAATGCTTTTCTCCCGTAAACCTGTTGTTTACTAGTGTAGTTTATAAGAATGAGGACGTTATGGCCAACAAGCTCCGTAGGTTCCATTTTGGAGAATGTGGGAAGGGGATTTGAGTTTAAAGAAATTATACTTGGTTGCATATTGTCAGATGTTGACGTTTCTATTTCGAGCTGTGCAGTGTCAAGCTGTTGTGTGACTGTGACGTCATTCTGGCTGTGCTATGAAGATGTGAATTTCTCGGCCTCTGCTAACTTCCATTGATGACGAGCCTGTTGGTTAGACTCCGTGGTGTCTTGGAGTAATATGAAGGGTATATTAGATTCTTTTTGCAACTTTCCCCCTGATCATATCTTTCTGGTAATGTTGCTTGTGCTGTTGGAGAGGAGTCTTTTCTCTTTTCCGAAGCTGAGGAGTTCGGTTGGGACTGTTGTGTGAGTATGATGCAGGTTTATGGCGACCGGTTTTGTGCTACTGTGCTCGTGGAGTGAGAATCTAGTAATTCAGCATTCTGTTGTGCAGGTACCGGTGAGTCAGTGTTTTTTTTTTTGTTTTTTTTTTTGTTCAACAGACGCACGTATCTCCTGCGACCCGTCACAACATCACTCGTTTGGCTTGAGGCCGGTTTGGTACTTCTCTCACTGTGTCAGACGGGGCAGTCCTGTTTGAAGTGATCAGGAAAGATGCAATAAAAACAGCGCTTCGGTTGTCCGTTGTAAACTAACTGCGCCCTATATCCCTCTATACTGATCACTGACGGGACAGGAGTTTTACAATCTACGCGGAGTGCCCTGAGACCACTGTAAACATATGTACATTACTGACCAACGTTCATTCCTAATGTCTCTTACTTTGCCATATCTGCAGAAGAATAAAGATGTTCTTTCGTTAGGAAGCTCAGTCGGAATATTCATTGTCCGGATACGTTTACTACCTACATCTGCGAATGTAATTTGCACTTGCGATAAGGAACCATAAAATGTTCGTACTTGTGAGATTCTGTTCGTTGCAGAGATGATTTTCTCCACGAGAAGTTTGTTGGTAAGTTTGATGTAAACTGCATTCTCTATGTTGTCCAGCTGGATGGCTTCTATCTGGTCGACGTTTAGATGTAAGGTATCTGAGATCCACTCGTGAATTCCGGCAGGTCCAGGCTTGTTCATTTTTTCCGTACAAGTGCATTTCAGTGTATTTTTTCCTTATGTTTAAACTTAACATATTTTACTGTTTCGTTATTCATATAAACAATAACACTGCGCTGAGTCGCACATTCTTGCTTTACTCAACATGATAGTGCCCGATGTTTTAATCTTCAAAGCGGACTACACTAACATATCGGCAATGCAAGGATGGTAAGGGTTAGGATTGGGAAAGTAGCGGCTGTGGCCTTAATTAAGGTACAGTCCCAGATTTGCGTGGTGTGAAAGTGGGAAACCACGGAAAACCATCTTCAGGGTTGCCGACGGTGGAGATTCTAAACCACCATTTTCTGAATGTAAGCTCACAACTACACGTTTACTATCGAAAGGAAAAAAAAAATCATGAAAGAACGATCACTTGAAGAAAGGGGACAGAAGGAAACACAGTCATAACGTTACACTACTGACTGTTGTTAGTTGAAGTGTGCTTTGTCTCGTCTGCCGCCATTCATCTTCGCTAGATGCCACTGCTGTTGAAATTGAAAATATACACCTCGGGACACAACAGCTAGTATAGTCTATAATAATTTCGCGTGACTATTATAGCCCTTGTATTGTAAGGTAGATCCTTCCATGGAGGGTGGGGGACGTTTCCTGTGTGTTACTGTGGTGGAAGATAGTGTTATGAGTAGTATATTAGTCGTAGAAATGTTGGAGACAGAACAAACGCTCAGTCACCGAGCCAAGCGAATTAATCGTTCACGATTAAAATCCCACGACCCATCCGCAAATCGAACACTGAACCCCGCATTCCGAAGGCTAAGACATTGACGACTCAGTTATAGAGCTGCTTATAATAATAATAATAATAATAATAATAATAATAATAATAATAATAATAATAATAATAATACTGTGTTAAATCTTCAAACCGAAGGTTAGTTGGTTCCTTAACAAATCTACCATTAACTGCTGTATTGCTGAGGAGGTGTACTAGGGAAATGAAGAGTGAGGTAGTTTCCAGTTACTTACCTCACCTCGTCTAGGTGCTGTTATATAAGCCTTTTGAAATGCATGAGTAACATTGTCACACCATTCATCACAGAGACTGGTTTTGTTGAGAATGGTGTTAGTAACATCGTTCATATCAAAGTCTCTTTCATGCTGTTAAAGCCGAGCATGAAAAAGAAATAAAAAATGAAAGTAACAAACTTGTTCTAGCCCGTACTAGAAGATACAGTACAGTACATTTTGCAAACCGTATTCCACCATAGATGTTTTTAGGCAAATAATAATAATAATAATAATAATAATAATAATAATAATAATAATAATAATAATAATAATAATAATAATAATAATAATAATAATAATAATAATAATAATAATGTCAGATATGGAACAACTAGATATACCACCGGGACAAACTCATGACCGACTACTGTTCCGTCAAGCCATCCGACACGGAGTTTTCCCAACGTCCCTTACAAGTAAGAAGACTACAGGAACTAGGTGGACCGAGGAGAGAAAGCTGGCTCATAGTCAGCAAATGAAGGAGTATTGGAAGAAGAAGAAAGCAACAACTTTACCCAAGAGTAGATACGAGCCCCGTGGTCCTCAGTAGGCCTAAACGATAAAGAAGAAAGAATAATAATAATAATAATAATAATAATAATAATAATAATAATAATAATAATAATGGGCGAGTTGGCCGTGCGGTCAGGGGCACGCGGCTGTGAGCTTGCATCCGGGAGATAGTGGGTTCGAATCCCACTGTCGGCAGCCCTGAAGATGGTTTTCCGTGGTTTCCCATTTTCAAATGCTAGGGCTTTACCTTAAATAAGGCCACGGCCGCTTCCTTCCAACTCATAGGCCTTTCCTATCCCATCCTCGTCATAGGATCTATCTGTGTCGGTGCGACGTAAAGCAACTAGCAAAAAGAAAAAAATAATAATAATGCCGGGCTGAGTGGCTCAGACGGTTGAGGCGCTCGTCTTCTGACACCAACTTGGCAGGTTCGATCCTGGCTTAGTCCGGTGGTATTTGAAGGTGCTCAAATACGTCAGCCTCGTGTCGGTAGATTTACCGGCACGTAAAAGGAACTGCGGCGGGACTGAATTACGGCACCTCGGTGTCTCCAAAATAATTATACAAGTCGTTAATGGGGCGTAAAAGCAAATTGTCCGCCTCTGTGGCGTAGTGGTTAGTGTGATTAGCTGCCACCCTCGAAGGCCCGGGTTCGATTCCCGGCTCTGCCACGAAATTCGAAAAGTGGTACGATCTACTCAGCCTCGGGAGGTCAACTGAGTAGAGGGGGTTCGATTCCCACCTCAGCCATCCTCGAAGTGGTTTTCCGTGGTTTCCCACTTCTCCTCCAGGATAATGCCGGGATGGTACATAACTTAAGGCCACGGCCGCTTCCTCCCCTCTTCCTTGTCTATCCCTTCCAATCTTCCATCCCCCTGCAAGGCCCCTGTTCAGCATAGCAAGTGAGGCCGCCTGGGCGAGGTACTGGTCCTCATTCACACTTGTATCCCCCGATCCAAAGTCTCACGCTCCAGGACACGGCCTTGAGACGGTAGAGGTGGGCTTTCGCTGAGTCCAAGGAAAAAGCCAACCCTGGAGGCTAAACGGATTAAGGAAGAAAGAAAGATAGAAAAACAAGTAACATTAATAATAATAATAATAATAATAATAATAATAATAATAATAATAATAGGCTAACGAATGTTAGACGTGACAAGGTATGGAGTTTCCCCCAGTAATGACGGATAAACTCACACGGTAATGGCTGTTGAGTTGTAACGTGGCCTCGAGAGGGACGTGATGTCCATCCAAGTGCGGAAGTGTTTCTTATGCAAAATGAGAGTCTGTTAACGGAGCTCAGGCACGATCAGTGCAGAGTAGCAGAGGATATTTTCTGTGGAAACAACCGTGATTGTAATGGAACCGACTGCGGCCTCGAAGATGAAACGTGTGTTAGATATATCAAATAATGTGCACTCACATTTTTCCCTGCGTGCTAATAATGTGCGTCTACCGGTACACCAGGTGCAGACATTGCGTGCTGGCGCCAAGACAGTGGGCACACACTCGTCCCCTTCGAGAGACAAGGAGAAAATGCTATATTCACTCTATGCTGAGAATAAAGGGTTATAATTGTAAAAATAATACACGATTTTAATTACTTCTGGATGGAGTTGTCTCCTGCAGAGAAAATATCAAGCAGAAAATGGTTGTGAATAATGTTTACAGGCTTCGATGTTAGAAATATTGATAAAGGATATCGATAAAGGATTTATTGTTATTAGTATAAAAATGTAGTCAGGCTCAAATGTCTTTAATCTGACATTTTTTGTGATTCTTACCAAATACTTTTTACTAGTATACTAAGACATGACAGAGCTATGCTAAAGCACAGTAATAAAAGTAGAAGATGAATAATGCTATTTGCTTTACGCCCTACTGTACCGTTCCAGTCTAAAACAATATTCTACCGGCGGCTTCGGAGAGCTGCGTGTTCGGTTCGTAACAATAAGATCAGGGCAAAAATAAATTAAATCTCAGGATAAAATATACCATGGGTATGTGAACGGGAAACAGTAATATCATTCCGAAATATAATTCAAAATAAGGGGGTAAGATAGATTTATTATCTAAGAAAACATTATTGAAACTCGAAAATAAACAAATTAATATGAAAACGATTCAAACCATGGCTTAAATAAATGCCAGAAATTCCAATATGTGCCGTGCACATAATTAGCACAAAATTATTACATGTCACAAAAAGATGAGCAATGTCCCATTTTAAAATAAAAATATTTACAAAATAGAAACGACAACCTGGGGAAGAAATACACACATCGCATCGAGTCAACGCAGTTAAGTTCATCTTACCGAATCCTGACGGATATCGTTCAATTTACGGATATAGGACATACCGCGACAGAATAAAATTATGCTAAATCCGATCCATAACTAAAAATTATATTTACAGCACTTATTAACAAATGAATGCTCCAGGGTCCTAACTTATAGCTACACTGAGTTTACTAACAGACCGTTCTGTTACAAATTGGATGGCTTGAAAGCCCACTTCCCAATAAAATGAGCTCCGGACTCATATTTAAGAACAAGTCTTTATCAACGATGACAATGACATGATCAGCAAGAAATACATATAACACAATGCAATATACACTGACTGACAGTGACAATGCAACACCAAGGAGGAGTGGTTCGAAAGGGATGAAAGTTGGGGAAAAAACAGAGACGGCACGGAAGAATAATTGATGTTTATTTCACACCGATATGCAGGTTACACAATGCGCACGGCATCGACTCAGTAGGATGTAGGACCACCGCGAGCGGCGATGCACGCAGAAACACGTCGAGGTACAGTCAATAAGAGTGCGGATGGTGTCCTGAGGGATGGTTCTCCATTCTCTGTCAACCATTTGCCACAGTTGGTCGTCCGTACGAGGCTGGGGCAGAGTTTGCAAACGGCGTCCAATGAGATCCCACACGTGTTCGATTGGTGAGAGATCCGGAGAGTACGCTGGCCACGGAAGCATCTGTACACCTCGTAGAGCCTGTTGGGAGATGCGAGCAGTGTGTGGGCGGGCATTATCCTGCTGAAACAGAGCATTGGGCAGCCCCTGAAGGTACGGGAGTGCCACCGGCCGCAGCACATGCTGCACGTAGCGGTGGGCATTTAACGTGCCTTGAATACGCACTAGAGGTGACGTAGAATCATACGCAATAGCGCCCCAAACCATGATGCCGCGTTGTCTAGCGGTAGGGCGCTCCACAGTTACTGCCGGATTTGACCTCTCTCCACGCCGACGCCACACTCGTCTGCGGTGACTATCACTGACAGAACAGAAGCGTGACTCATCGGAGAACACGACGTTCCGCCATTCCCTCATCCAAGTCGCACCAGCCCGGCACCATGCCAGGCGTGCACGTCTATGCTGTGGAGTCAATGGTAGTCTTCTGAGCGGACGCCGGGAGTGCAGGCCTCCTTCAACCAATCGACGGGAAATTGTTCTGGTCGATATTGGAACAGCCAGGAGCCAGGGTGTCTTGCACATGCTGAAGAATGGCGGTTGACGTGGCGTGCGGGGCTGCCACCGCTTGGCGGCAGATGCGCCGATCCTCGCGTGCTGACGTCACTCGGGCTGCGTCTGGACCCCTCGCACGTGCCACATGTCTCTGCGCCAACCATCTTCGCCACAGGCGCTGCACCGTGGACACATCCCTATGGGTATCGGCTGCGATTTGACGAAGCGACCAACCTGCCCTTCTCAGCCCGATCACCATACCCCTCGTAAAGTCGTCTGTCTGCTGGAAATGCCTCCGTTGACGGCGGCCTGGCATTCTTAGCTATACACGTGTCCTGTGGCACACGACAACACGTTCTACAATGACTGTCGGCTGAGAAATCGCGGTACGAAGTGGGCCATTCGCCAACGCCGTGTCCCATTTATCGTTCGCTACGTGCGCAGCACAGCGGCGCATTTCACATCATGAGCATACCTCAGTGACGTCAGTCTACCCTGCAATTGGCATAAAGTTCTGACCACTCCTTCTTGGTGTTGCATTTGCTCTGACAGTCAGTGTAAAATAAACACTCCAAAAAACCTGCAAAATTCATGCAAATAAAATAAACAAAACATCTGTGTATCCGTTATCTGAAATACAAGCAATAAGATACTAAATTCCTTCATATTAAAAAAAAGAACACGGAACTTCTGGCTCAGATGTCCATGTGTTGGTCTTTCACTTAGCACGCCGCATATAAACCAAGTGACACTTCTAAAGTTCCAGCTATGAGACATCCTGCCTCGCAAGAAAAGACACTGACTAATTGGATTGTTAATTTCTGCCTGAGAGATTCTAATATATCTGGGAACATAAATTAACGCTGCCATTCACTTCTCTGTTCATTAAACGAACACAAGGCCTCGAACTCAACTTAAGGCATCACAATACACATTCGTATGGCCTTAAATACATATTCCAATTTAACACGGCTCTGATACGGCATACGGCACATCTGGCCTAACACTTCGGAGTCCATGAGTTCGACTCTTATGGTATTAATGAACATTCAATGCAAATCTAGCCTCTCTCGCTTATCATGCAGCTAACACAATTATATTTCCCCTTTATTATATACCAGGCACCCACGTCCTCTATTAACACACATTGTAATCTCAGTATCAGGCTAATCTTGTCGTTTTCTCGTAAATTTATAACACAAAATCAATTAGCTAGTTCTCTTTGCCGATCTAAAGGATACTAGTTCAACAGTGCACTTTCACGCTGGTTACAACTGCCATACACTCCTGTGAACATGCTACATGTTTAAAAAAAGGTTCCCTACTGAAATTTATTCCCAAACAAGCTTTAGGCTGTGCAGCCTTCTTAATAAAAGAGTCTACATCTTATTACAAAAAATTGAATATACAGTTACCTCTTGACATACATATATTCTCATCTACACCTAATCATTTCCCTCTTTCCCATCTTATAAAATGAAATAAAATGATATAAAACATCAGGGTTCAAACATGCATCTTCCCTGTAACATGACATTAAACTATAAAAAGAAAACATAGCTCAGCCACAAAAGGACTGACATTTAGAGTTAAACTACTATAGGATCGAATTACCTTAATTTCTTCTGTCTATGCATGCCTATATTTTTTTAAATGAACTTATCTCGTATCGTCTCAGCTTCTTCATGGTGCCAGGACGCTGTGTCTGCAAAATTTACGCCATTATAGCAACAAACTGCATGGCGTTACCAAATACACAGCAGGTCCTTTCTTCTTCCATCATATTTGAAATGTGGTGCTTCGCACACACCATTAAATTATATCGAAACGATAACGACGATTCGCACACGTTCTTCGCGTTACCGGACGCGTAACGATCACAATATTTGTACTATACATATACGGGTTTGGAAATATCGATAGTAACTATCGTCTTAGTTATAATAAATCCCGTGCCACAACCGCTCTCTGGCATACTGCATCATCATACGTGATCTTATCTATATAGCAAAAGTAATTGCTTTGTTACTGTACAATACACTTTCGTAATTACATTATATCACTTGCATTTAGGTAATATATTCTCATAAAATAAAGTTTCAGCTTTCAAAAAAATATGTATACCTGTTTGATTAAAAATCCTCACTGTAAAAGCTACTTTCATATAATACTGGCTTAATATAAGAAACACCGACCCGTGAGGTTAGCAACTCCAAGACAGAGTGAGCTTCCCATATCCAGAAAATGCTGCGTTCACCAAACTTCTGGTATTAGTAATATCATCGGGGATTTCACTGATGTGATGACGCCATGGCTCAGCCGCTTGCTCGGAAAAGCGCTGAATCAATAAAAATATATTAATTATATAATTAGTTCAAAATGAAGTACTGTAGCTGTCTACAGGTAGTTTTTAACGTTAACTTGCTTCTATTTCATATCAAAAACGTGGAGTGTGGCTTTATAACAGATTGCCTAATAAAATCAGGAGTAGTACAGCACTGTAAATCTCGAAGTTGGTAGGACTGGATTCATTTGTTCTGTATATTCCTATCATTCCGCAACTTCTCTTCCAGGGCTGTGATTGGTCTCTTTTGAATCGGCCGCTCTCAAACACTCTCGTAAATTCCCCGGTTGAATCGTATGGAATACCCGTGCTGATCGCTCTCACTATGGAAGATAAGAAGTTACTGTATTTCTGAAGCCACGCGTTGCCAAGATCTTGCATTATGCAACTTCTATATTGCACCATGACTCCTTCTTGTATGAAATGCACAGTATTACACCATATTACCTAGTTACTATTTGGGTCATATATGCTATAGCACACTACTAACTACTTTACGGTTTTCGGGGACGCCGAGGTGCCGAAATTTTGTTCCGCAGGAGTTCTTTTACGTGCCAGTAAATCTATGGACACGACATTGACGTAAAGTGGAAGACTGATGGCGCTACCATCTAGCGGATGTGGAGTAGCCACATTTCTCTAGCCTTTGTATAATGGTAATTTACGGATGTTAATTACAAAAAGTTTCATTGTAAGGGTCTCAGAGATATGGCAGAAGGGGATCTGATGGTATTACAAATATATTTTAGCCGGTCTCACGGTCTAGGGGTAGTGTGCCTGCCTCTCATCCCGAGGACCCGGGGTGGATTCCCAGCCAGGTCAGAGTATTTTACCTGAACCTGAAGGTTGGCTCGAGGTCCACTCAGCCTACGTGATTACACTTGAGGAGCCATCTGACGGTGAGATGGCGACACCATCTATGAAACCAAGTATAACGACCCAGAAGTTTCGTTACGCTGACCATGCGTCACCTCGTAAGGTAGGCCAAGGCCCATTAGGGGTCTAGTGTCATGTGTTTTTCATTTTGTTCATTGTAATTTCAGATGGTCATCACAAAATAGTAGTATGGGAATAAATATTCATTTCTGCAATTATAAAACCAGCGTATTACTTGACTTTTTCTGCACTGTGCTTTTTCATTGAATAGGAAAAAGTTGAGAAGTCCGTCTCCTTGGCTGAATGGACAGTTTTATGGCATTCGATTCAGTGGGCCCTGGGTTCGAATCCCGGGCGGGTGGAGATCTTAAGTTTGACTGGTTGATTCCTCGTGCTCGAGTGTTCTTCTTAACACACATGTTTATGTACATACAACCACTACAGAAACACGCAATAATGAATATATTCTTTCCAGCAACATAAATGTAGGCTACATTAACATCTGGGCGGGCAAATAGAAGAAACAAACAAACAAATAAACAAACAAACAAACCCCAAACCCCATGGCGCAACAGCCCTGATGGGCCTACTAGGTGACTCAGCCCAAAGGCCAGCAGTTTATAGGGTGAATAATGGTCAGTGTGACGGATCCTCTCGGCCGTTAATTCCTGGCTTCCTAGACCGGGGTCACCATCTCACCGTCAGATAGCTCCTCAGTTATTATAATCACGTAGGCTGAGTGGAAAGCGAACTAACCCTCAGACTCGGGTAAAATTCCCTGATCTTGTCGGGAATCGATATCGGGCCACTAGGTGAGAGGCAGGCACGGCACCCCTAGATAGCGGGACCCGGCAAAAGAAACAAATAACTGCGTAAAATATCAGTAAATACAGTCCAGTATTGGTCAGTCAGGAATAAAGAAAAGGTGTGCATATGTTAAGTATGCGCACCCGTTCAAGTCTCTTGAAAAACGAAAATGAAAATAAGATTTATATTAATTTATAACGCCATTGAACGTCCAAACATTACATATATTTGGCCAGCCATACTGAGGCAATGTCATAAATATTGAAGCTTTAAATACAGGCTGTTTGAAAAAGAACTCCCTAGTTTTAATGTGTCCTAGAATCTGTTCAAAGTGGCATACACTATTCTAATTTGTAGTGTGTGATTCATTAACTCCCCATGTTTGGCTCTCCTGCAGTTGGCAGTCAATCTAATTCTGTCAATCCACTGCCGTTAGGGGCGCTGAATGTAGTTTTCACAAGTTTTTGTCAACCTCAGCCATCCTCGAAGTGGTTTTCCGTGGTTTCCCACTCTCTTCCAGGCAAATGCCGGGATGGTACCTAACTTAAGGCCACGGCCGCTTCCTTCCCTCTTACTTGTCTATCCCTTCCAATCTTCTCATCCACCACCAAGACCCCTGCACTGCACTGCACGCACGCCTGACTGAACTGACGGAACAGAGGAAACAAGCAGCACTGGCGCCGTCTCAAGGTGAAGCAGTCCTGCCAACTGCAGGGGAGCCAAACTTGGAGAGTTGATAAATCACACACCACAAACTAGAATATTGTATGCCACTTTGTACAGATTCTAGGACACATTAAAACTAGGGAGTCCTCTTTCAAACACTCCGTATATGCTGATAAGAGCGACTTGAATTACTATCACAAGCCATAGACTGCAGTCAATCTAATTCTGTCAGTCCACTGCCGTTAGGGGCGCTGAATGTAGTTCTCACAAGTTTTTGTCAAAGCTTGTTCTATAACAGAGGTGCTCACGCTGGGCATTTCGTGCCGGGAGCACACAGCACTGTAAACGGACGGGCAGGCAGACCATGAGCGTGGGTATGTCACAGGCCGTGAAGGTTGGACTGAATTCTCCCAGTCACTCTCGATCTCTGCAGCGATACCCGAGTTTGAAATGAAAGAAAGACGACAGAAATTCACGTCATTTTCAATTTGCGTTGTAAGAAATAAGTAAGTTATTTCTGTTCACTGCAGTTTATGTATTTTGATCTGATACAATAAACATTTTTTTTTTTTGCTAGGGGCTTTACGTCGCACCGACACAGATAGGTCTTATGGCGACGATGGGATAGGAAAGGCCTAGGAGTTGGAAGGAAGCGGCCGTGGCCTTAATTAAGGTACAGCCCCAGCATTTGCCTGGTGTGAAAATGGGAAACCACGGAAAACCATCTTCAGGGCTGCCGATAGTGGGATTCGAACCTACTATCTCCCGGATGCAAGCTCACAGCCGCGCGCCTCTACGCGCACGGCCAACTCGCCCGGTCAATAAACATTTAGGCCTACAGCCTCAAGTATATTTGCACTATACGTAACGAATTACATTTTTCACTATTATATTTTAATAGGGTGTGGTGTAGTGGTTAATGTGATTAGCTGCCATCCCCGGAGGCCCGGGTTCGATTCCCGGCTCTACCACGAAATTTGAAAAGTGGGCTGAGGGCTGAAACGGGGTCCACTCAGCCTCGGGAGGTCAACTGAGTAGAGGTGGGTTCGATTCCCACCTCAGCCATCCTCGAAGTGGTTTTCCGTGGTTTCCCACTTCTCTTCCAGGCAAATGCCGGGATGGTACCTAACTTAAGGCCACGGCCGCTTCCTTCCCTCTTCCTTGTCTATCCCTTCCAATCTTCCCATCCGCCACCAAGACCCCTATTTAGATTAGCAGGTGAGGTCTCCTGGGCGAGTTACTGGTCATCCTCCTCAGTTGTATCCCCGACCCTGAGTCTGAAGCTCCAGGACACTGCCCTTGAGGCTAACCGGATTAAGAAAGAAAGAAAGAAAGAAAGAAAAGAAAAGAAAAGAAAAGAAAAGAAAAGAAAGAAAGAAAGAAAGAAAGAAAGAAAGAAAGAACGAAAGATAGAAAGACAGACAGACAGAAATAAAATATTAAATCATCATGCCTTATGAAAGAAATTAAAATAATTTTTGTTTAATACCGTCTGCTGTTGGGTGCGAGGAGATTCGTGTGAAAATAGGACGGACAGGACGATAAACCATTGGTGGTAGCTGCTGAGGTCCTCAATTAGTGGAGATACACTGTATGACTACTTGCCTTACTTGGATAAGACCGCCAGACATTCAACTACTTTGCAGGCTGAAAGGCGGAAGTCCGTTGTTAACTTATATGGCTTGAAATTGGTTAATTGTTCTAAGGAGCTGAGTGAATTGAGAATGTGGTTATACTTAGTTTACTTCGCAGGATACATGAACTAGTGTTCATTACTTACTTGCTTATTTTCTAGAGTAGCGAGCACAACGGACTTGAACTTGCTTGTGTATAGGACTACCTACATGTTACACGGAAAGTGTCCAGCTTCATGGCTAAATGGTTAGCGTGCTGGCCATTGGTCACTGGGGTCGCGGGTTCGATTCATGGCAGGGTCGGGAATTTTAACCATCATTGGTTAATTCAGCTGGCACAGGGGCTAGGTGTATGTGTCGTCTTCATCATTTCATCCTCATCACAATGCGCAGATCACCTACGGGCGTCAAATCAAAAGACCTGTACCTGGCGAACCGAACATTTCCTCGGAAACTCCCATACGCCATTTTTTTACCCGACAGATCTCAAACCAAATTAGCCCTGAAAGTTTTGTCTACGTAATGTAGCGGAGAATGTTTTCTGTGGAAAGAACCATGAACAAACTGGGAACCTTTAGACGGCCTTCTCTGTTGATTGGGAATTCTGATATTTGGTTCACTCACGCTAGTGTACGCGTTTGAAATAGATGGCTTGATGTAAAAAGCAATAATAATAATAATAATAATAATAATAATAATAATAATAATAATAATAATAATAATAATAATAATAATAATAATAATAATCTCAACAGGCAATTAAGACCTATGCTGAAGTAAAAGGTAAAGGCTTCCATAATTTGTATTATCGCTACTAAATATGATAGATTGATAAAAACTAGGCTATGTCTGGCCACACTTTCTTCAGGTATTAACCTAGTACCTCATTCCTGTCGTAGGATGAACGATTTCGAGGACCATGCTCTTATCTTGAAGTAGAAATCTCGTTTCTAAAATTCTCCGTTTTCTGGAGAAGAATCGAATCCAAGTACTTTATGGTGACGTGAACAGGTTTTTACCGCCTCGGCTAGGCTATTCCATAATAATAATAATAATAATAATAATAATAATAATAATAATAATAATAATAATAATACTGGCGACGATGGGATAGGAAAGGCCTAGGAACGGGAAGGAAGCGACCGTGGCCTTAATTAAGGTACAGCCCCATCATTTGCCTGGTGTGAAAATGGGAAACCACGGAAACCATCTTCAGGGCCGCCGACAGTGGGGTTCGAAACCACTAACTCCCGCATGTGAGTTCACAGCTGCGCACCCCTAACCGCACGGCCAACTCGCGCGGTGAGAGATAGGTCTTATGGTGACGAATTGATAGGAAAGGGCTAGAAGAGGTAAGGAAGTGATCGTGGCCTTAGTTAAGGTACAGCCCCAGCATTTGCCTCGTATGACTATGGGGAAACCGCGGAAAACAATCTTCATGCGTTCGATCTCATTATCTACCGGATGCAAGCTCACAGCTGCTTCTCCTAATCGCATGGCCAAATCGCCCGATAATAATAATAATAATAATAATAATAATAATAATAATAATAATAATAATAAAGAAGTATGACCTCAGCTGTCAGAATGAAACTCTCCGAGTTGACGTCACATGGACAACTTTATGCGTTCTGTTTCGACGTGCCATTCTCGTTAGCAGTTCACGGCAATTAACTTATGTACAATCAGTGGTCCTAGTAGAGAGAAATTAAAACTATGTAGAAGAAAGTATATATCACATTAATTTTACCAAGGGACCTCTGAGTTACTTTACATGCCGAGATGATTGACGGAGTGCTAGGAAATAATACTTCCATCTTCTCCAAGATCGAAGTTGGGCACAACATGCTACAGTAGTGCGGTATCTACTTCACTACCAACGCCGTATTCTAATCAACATTACAAGTAGGCGAGGAAGGAAGGAAGGAAGGAAGGAAGGAAGGAAGGAAGGAAGGAAGGAGCAGAAGAAGATGATTGTCTACTGTTTGTCTTGTTTCAGATATTTTATGACTGTAAGGCAAACGGTCAAACTTTTTGGTGGAAACCGAAGCATGAGGTGTGATTTTTCACTTCACAAACTGAGCACTCTTTGACTAGGATCAGGTCTACCACAGGGCCTACTTTTATTTTTCCAGTTAGAAAGTAACACTAATTTTATTGGTTGTACGTTCCGCTAACTACTTTTACGGTTCCCGGAGATGCCATGGTGTCGAAATTTTGTCCCGCAGGAGTTATTTTTACGTGCCGGTAAATCTAGTGACATGGACCTGGCGTATTTGAGCAACTTCAAATACCACTGGGCTGAGCCAGGATCTCCCCCTGTGGGTGGAGGCTGTAGAATAACACCCACGGTATCCCCTGCCTGTCGTAAGAGGCGACTAAAATGGGTCTCAGGGGTTCCGAACTTTGGAGCGTGGGTTGGCGACCATGGGGCCCTCAGCTGAGTTCTGGCATTGCTTCCAATTATTTGTGCCAGGCTCCTCATTTTCATCTATCCTATCCGACCTTTCCTGGTGAACTCTTGTTCCTTTCCGACCCCGACGGTATTAGGTTTCCGAGGCCTAGGGAGTCTTCCATTTTCATGCCCTTCGTGGCCCTTGTCTTTCTTTGGCCGATACCTTCATTTTTCGAAGTGTCGGACCCCTTCCATTTTTTCTCTCTGATTAGTGTTATATAGAGGATGGTTGCCTAGTTGTACTTCCTCTTAAAACAATAATCACCACCACCACCTGAGCCAGGATCGAATCTGGCAAGTTGGGCTAAGACAGCCAGTCTCTTAACCAGCCTCCATTCAACTATGCACTGCAAAGGAAGTTTTCTTATCAGAAACAGAGGAACGGCCCTCGCTCCAACTTATGTATCTGATAGTGTGCAGTCACAGCCGTTGCAAAGTGATTATTGACGGGAGGGGGTCCATACAGTGATCCATTTTCTGTGGGCAAACGCACGGAAATGGTTAATATTCACACGAGGATTGTGCCTGTATGGAGGAAAAAAACCGATGTCTATTTAACAAAGGCTCAAACGATCATGAAAGACGAAGAACGGAGAAGTAGTCCAACACCAGAGCCATTCGTTAAATTAGTTGGTGTTCAACAAGCAAGATGCCGAGGAATACACTCATTTTTCGCCATGATTGAATAACTTTGGTGATTATAACGAAAATACAGGAGTAGTGATGACGAAATAAACCACTTTTTTTATACCGACCTGGTTTTACAACATCAGGGAAAGTTACTTTTTGATAGCAACACTGCGACTAACTTCCTAGTACTATGATACACTTGAGGAGACATATAGACCCCGTGATCGATTGATTAATAGATAATGCTAATTAGAATGGAGCAATGAAAGAATAACTCAGAAGGAACCTTTCCCAATAACCCCATCCCCTCCCCTCACCGCTACCCAACTATTCATCGGCAAAGTTTCGGACATATTTGTTGTGCGGGCAATGCCTGCTCGATGTGCATCCAATGGCTGCCGGATGCATATCGAGCAGGCGGTCGCTAATGAGATACTTGGCTACCTACACTGTGACTGTGTTACGTATATAAACATGTTTCAAGGCTAAGACATTTATTTTCCTACCGTGTATGAGTCAAGTCACCTTAATGGGGATTAATAACTTAAATGTTGTCAACATATTATATAAACTGAAACAGGTTTCCAACAGAGAAAAAAGCATAGGAATGATCGTTTTATGTGTGTAAGTAGTTTACGGAGGAAGTTTTCTTACTATTCGAATGCTGACTTTCGGCACGTATTTTCAGATAGTAGCACTTGTATTTTGTATTTATTCCATCCTTCTTTTGAGATAATGAAGAGTTCCAAAAACTTGATCATCTTTATTACGATGAATGCGAGTTTCTTATACTTTAGTGAAAGTAGGACATTAATGATAGTGTATTAATATAATACGGCAGTTTCTTGGTATGAAAATGGTTATATTTTGCTAGTCAACAAATACACAATACGCAAGAAAGTCACAACACAAAATAATGTGTTATGCTTGTATGTATTTAACTTATTGTGGACAACTTGTCCTCCTTGGTGTTCCAAAACCATTTGTGCATGGGAATTTGAATAAAACATACTTCTTATCCTGTGAGGCTCATCTCAGTATCTGGGAAGCGTTCCTTGTCCGCACGATACGAGTGACTGTACATGTTCTGCATTCTGAGCTGTTAATGTTATTCACGGTCAGCTTACTCTCTTGTAACCATATAACATCTTGAACTGCTGTCGATTACATTTTAATGCATTAATGCGCTCAGAATTTCAAAATCACTTCAAGTGACTGTCTTTTCGAAACGCTGAAGGTAATGCTTGTACGAGGTGTAGAGATTTTGTATTTCTGAACAATCAGTCGGTCAGCAGGAGGATCGTTACTCAAGTTGTGAATGTGGAAGTTTTTAGAAAAGCTCATATAAGATTTTGAACATGGCAGAAATGTATTCATAATGAAAGTCCAGTGACTACGTCGAACACGAACATATTTGATGAAGCTGAGCATTTGGCCACTTTACGTGCTGGGACAAAATGAGCGAGAATAAACTGAGCAGGAGAACGATAGACTTGGCCGGAGAGAGAAGGAAGAGAAGGAGTCCGAAGAGATTATTATTTAATTTCAACGGCATGGCTAAGAAACTGGTAAATTGTGATAGACCTGGTAGGTGTAACAAAACTCAGTACTCAGACTTCTAGGGATAATATTTTATTATATATTTTATTATTATTATTATTTTATTATGAAAGTTTACATTTGTTAAATAGTCTGTTGACAGTGCAAGTGAAATTTGCTCAGTGTAGCTGTATCTTGTGCTTCGTGAATAAATAAATGAATAAATAAATAAATAAATAAATAAATAAATAAATAAATAAATAAATAAATAAATAAATAAATAAATAAATAAATAAATAAATAAATAAATAAATAAATAAATAAATACCATATGTCAGAAATCTCTGACGTGATTGAGAATTTGCCTACTGATTTCAATTTAAGTGTAATCCTTTACAAAAAAAATTAAGTTTCAAAGGTACAGTCTACAACTCTACGACAACATGGCATTGCCTGCCATATACGTTCAAAAACTCCCAGCATGTGATGTTGCAAGCACCCGAATGATGCTCACTTGTTTGGTTTCAATTGGAAACTCCTACACTAGACTCTTCAAGTGTATCCACACAAAAGTCAAGTGGGCTGAGCTCGGAAGAATGATGCCGTATTACAGTAGGCGGCCGCACTTTAGAACAATTTTGTAAAGGAATACAATTAAACTGAAATGTAATAGTTTCATTCCCAAAAGTATTTAAATTATCAATTTCTGACCTATGGTTATTCAATACAACATACTGTACAGTGCGTTAGAAATGAGTCTCCGCAATGCAGCTGCGGCCTATCCGAGCGCACAGTTCGGGTGGTGGCAATATCTGTTCAGAGTCAGATGCAAGGGGACAGATTACGCAACACAGTAAATCGAGAGATTAAAAGCACAACGGTTCTGTAACAACGTACTTCACAAATATAGACTGTTAACAAAGCCAGCAACAAAGTAACTTGTAAAGGAGTAAATTTTAAGCCTAATGATTGTTGTACACTTACTAGGTTTACAGCAGATCTTGAAAATGTTTACCACGAAGAAGCATAGAGCAACGCGTTTGCACTTGTTATTAAGAAGTATCACCAAGGTTTCACTACGCACAGGGTTCACAAAATTTGTTATGGCTAATTTTAATGCTTCAACTGTTCTGGGAGTTGATTGATAAGTTGAGGACTTAGCAGCTATCTAGAAAATAGTTAGGTGACAAATCGGGACTACGTGGTGGTCAGAGCCTTCGTGAAATCATTCTTTACCCGAACATATCACTTAAACATTGTATGGAGCGATTGGAAATGTGCTGTGGCTCCGTCTTTTTGGAAGAATGAGTTCGTAATTTCTCTTTCATTCAGTTTGCAATGAACGGCTGCAAAATTTCATTACAGTACACTTCTGAATCTACCGTGCTGTTAAAAATTCGTGACCGAGCTCGATAGCTGCAGTCGCTTAAGTGCGGCCAGTATCCAGTATTTGGGAGACAGTAGGTTCGAACCCCACTGTCTGCAGCCCTGAAGATGGTTTTCCGTGGTTTCCCATTTTCACACCAGGCAAATGCTGGGGCTGTACCTTAATTAAGGCCACGGCCGCTTCCTTCCCACTCCTAGCCCTTTCCTGTCCCATCGTCGCCATAAGACCTATCTGTGTCAGTGCGACGTAAAGCAACTAGCAATAATAATAATAAAAATTCGTGAACGTGAGATTGCAGTTCACACGCCAATCTTTTGAGAATGAAGCTGTGTTTCACGAATTGCGTGTGAAGTGTCAGATATCCAGAGTCAGGTATTTTGACTGCTTATGCAACCAATTAAATGAAACCAAGCTTCATCGGTAAAACATGTTCTGTGTAACACTTCCTTTTTATGATGATTAACAAAGCGCTGAAACCATTCGCCAAACCTCTTATCTGCACACGCCATATTCAATTCCTGAACGACAGAAAATTACTTTCTTTCTTCCTTCTCTGTGCTCTGTGAAGATAGATACGACAGTCTGCTCTGACAATTTTCGCATGGATTAAGGCTGTCTTTTAAGGAACCTGTTGAATATATAAACACGTTTCTCTTCCGTTAAAATTGGTGGCCTGCCGCTCTTCGAAACATCGAATACGGCACCGCAGCTAAGAAATTTACTTATTAAATCTCGCACAGTATCACGAAGCGGTAGAACTGAGTCGGGAAACCGTTCGCGTAATCTCCTTTTCACTGCGTCCGTTTGTCGTCTCGGAAAAGCCACTCCACCAAAAACGTTCGTTCATCTGTGATAAGCATGTACAGTCTCACACGCTACTGATCCCCTCCCGCGACCTTCACTTTAACAGCATTGCATCCCGCTTGGCTCCGCTGGAGCATTGCCTACATATCAGCGCCAGCCGAGGTCACTGCGGAGACTCATGTCTAACGCACTGTACAATGACGTGCCAAAAGTCATGGGAGAGGGTTCTACTATCGTGTAGGCTCGCAACTCGCAGCAACTCGTCGTGGCATCGATTCCACAAGTGGAAGAAACATTTGTGGAGAGATTATGACCCATGCCGTTTGGATAGTTACTCACAGCTATTTATAGGTGCAAGGTCTTAGGCGTGAATGGATATCACCACCACTTACCATAAATACTTGAAAAAGCAATCAACAACCTGACAAAATGGCCCATAGAAAAGAAAACAATGTATAAATTAATGAACAGTAATCGAAACCGACTTTCAACCTATTAGGTCGTGTTGAAGAGATGTTAAGTACAGAACAAAAGTGGCCAATCGGACACCAGTGGGATCCGAACCCACAACCTCCCGATTTCACGTCGGTTGCTCTACCAATTGAGCTATGGTGGCCTAGACCATCTTTGTTCTGTTGGAAAGGATCTAAGCTACAGGTCTGGCACTACTGCCATCACACTGTGGAGTGCGTTTAAGTCACCCATTGAGGGCCAAGTCAATGAATATTGAATTTTCACGACCGCATTGTAATCGAAACCTTTCCTTTCCAATAGATTTAAAATACAAAACAAATACACTCAACATATTGAAAGGTAAACACACTAGACTACAGACAAAAATCAACAAACAAGAATAGGGAGAGTGATTCCAGAAGCAGAAAGAAAATTACGTTCAGAAAGGATGAAACAGTATTGGGCTGACAAAAAGAAGAAAAACCTCCACAAACCTAAGTAGTCCTATGTTGGATAAAAAATTTAAATAAATAAATAAATAAATAAATAAATAAATAAATAAATAAATAAATAAATAAATAAATAAATAAATAAATAAATAAATATCGCCAGTCCTCCAGGGTCCAAGTAGCAGCGTGCCCGTTGTTGTGGTGTTAATAAGGGGACTGTGGTCTGTATTCCGCCCCTATATCCCACTGGCGTTAAAGAATCTGGCACTGATCTTCTGGATATGCAATGAATTGTGGATGTGATTGGAAGTAGTTCGGCTTGTCTGTTAAAACGGACAATTCTAGCCAGACGTCGCGATCATTAAACATCCGTGGTCGGTCACTGCGCTGTTCGCAGTGGGTGGTAATGCCTTTCATGAGTTTTCCCGATACACACGTGACACCATCGATCGAGGAATATTAAATGCCCGCACAATTTCGACAATGGGATGTTTGATTCATCTTGCCTCCGGCATCATGTCCCGCTCGAAAGACGACAATTCACGTCACCTTGTCACATGCAGCACAGACGGTGTTTATAATCACTCTCGAGACGTCAGATCATCTGATACAGGTCTGTGCACTTCCAACACGTCACGGTACGAGAGGGCCACCGACTATTACCTTTACATACTGCTATCCCATGACTTTTAGCGTGTCAGTGTATTTGATTTGGACTTTTCAGTTATCCTTCGAAGTATGAGTATTGAATTGCTTTTTTTTGCTAGTGGTTTCACGTCGCACCGATACAGACAGGTCTTATGGCGACGGTGGGATAGGAAAGGGCTAGGAGTTGGTAGGAAGCGGCCGTGGCCTTAATTAAGGTACAACCCCAGCATTTGCCTGGTGTGAAAATGGGAAACCACGGAAGAACCATCTTCAGGGCTGCCGACAGTGGGATTCGAACCCACTATCTCCCGGATGCAAGGAATTTGTTGACACCAGGTATTAAACTTACCACATATTTTCTATTTACCAAATGCGATCATAAATCACACAAAAAGGTTACATTTTGCTGTTACACATGTTTGTAATTAAATGCGTCTCTTGACCATAATAAGCCTATATTTATCAATAGTTACTTACAGCAGTATTGAAGAACAGTTCACAGTTCGGTGGCTGATAAATTCAGCCTACAACATCACTTTCCTGGATTACGAAGTATGCGTATTCTGGAGATAAATAGACCTGACAATCCAGAAGGAGAAGTTTTCTTGCTCCGGAAGGTGGCTTGGGCAAAACTATCGATGACTCCCGAGTGGCACAAAGAGGCTGTAAAGAAGGACGAATGAAGTAAGTGGATGAATACACAAGACATATTTCAAACAATAACCTACACTATCTAGATATAACAGCAACCTTACCACCAATTTAATTGAGAACGAAGAAGTTCATATGAAACACGTTTGAGATGTGCTCCGAAATGGTGCAGGTTCCCTTGTGCTCTACTCCCATACCGGCCCGCGCTACAAACCATGTCAGGTTCGAGCGGTTGCATACCTGTTGGGTCCCGATAAGTAGCCAAGTGTGAACATTCAAGTGAACTCTCGAAGAGTACATACGATATTTGTACAGCGAGTCCTTTCAAGTATAAAAGACAAATTAGATAATCAGTTCAGTACAGTTTTTTTGCTATTTGCTTTACGTCGCAGTGACACACACATGTGTTACGACGACGCTGGGATAGGAAAGGTCTAGGAAGTGGAAGGAAGCAGCGTGGCCTTAATTAAGGTACAACCCCGGCATTTGCCTGCTGTGAAAATGGGAAACGACGGAAAACCATCTTCAGGGCTGCCGACAGTGGGGCTCGAACCCACTATCTCCCGATTACTGGATACTAGCCGCACCTAAGCGACTGCAGCTAACAAGCTCGGTTACAGTTTGATTTAAAAGGGACTGATGATAACTATAGAGAGAAACGAATGGCATCGTAGTTGGCAACGAGCACGTCAATAAATAAATAAATAAATAAATAAATAAATAAATAAATAAATAAATAAATAAATAAATAAATAAATAAATAAATAAATAAATAAATAAATAAATAAATAAATAAATAAATAAATAAATAAATAAATAAATATCGGATAATTGTTTTTGTTTATTATGTTATTCATAGTCCGCCTCTGTGGTGTAGTGGTTATTGTGATTAGCTGCCACCCTCGGAGGCCAGGGTTCGATTCCCAGCTCTGCCATGAAATTTGAAAAGTGGCACGAAGGCTGGAACGGGATCCACTCAGCCTCCGGAGGTCAACTGAGTAGAGGTGGGTTCTATTCCCACCTTAGCCATCCTGGAAGTGGTTTTCCGTGGTTTCCCACTTCTCCTCCAGGCAAATGCCGGGATGGTACCTAACGTAAGGCCACGGCCGCTTCCTTCTTTCTTCCTTTTCTATCCCTTCCAATCGTCCCATCTCCCTGCAAGGCCCCTGTTCAGCATAGCAGGTGAGGCCGCCTGGGCGAGTTACTGGTCATTCTCCCCAGTTGTATCCCCCGACCCAGAGTCTTAAGCTCCAGGACACTCTCCTTGAGGTGGTAGAGCTGGGATCCCTCGCTGAGTCCGAGGGAAAAACCAACCCTGGAGGGAAAACAGATTAAGAAATAAGAAAAAGAAGAATGCTATTCATATCATTGATTGAAAACCCACTTATCTGGCTGCTCATTTAGGCCCGGTTTCATCAACGTGGGTTAAATATTCTCTAACGCTGGGTTTGTTAACTTAGGGTTAATATTTTAACTCATTATTACAAGTCACGCGTTTCACCAAGCTATTTCGGCAAAGGGTTAACTAACACCGCGTTAACCCTCGCAGGAAACAGCTGCCCTAATAATCAAGGAGGCAGTGACTAAAAATCAGAGATCATGAACACACTTCCTGCGTGGTTCTTTTGTTTATTTCTTGCGCTGTATTTCGTTTTCTCCCTCAGGTCCGTGGTAGATATTATTCTTTCGTGATCTTGAACGAAAAATGGAAGAAGTGCAGAAGAGAAATAGTGGCACGAATTTTGCTGCTTTAGAAAAATCATTACTTATTGAATTAGCCACCGAGTACCGAAGTATTATAGAATGCAAGAAGATTGACGGTATACAATTAAAAGAAAAGGAGGATACATGGGAAAGAATAACAGGGGAATTTAATAATATTGCCCACGTTACAGTGCGATCTACGAAACAACTAAAACAGTTCTATAAAAAATTTTAGCTTCTCTGTGTCAAGAGTTGTTTTGAAAGTTGGTACACCTTCACAGCAATAACACACACGAAAGTAATGCATTTCTGTATAACCACTACGTAATACACAGTATAATGTTGTAACTGCTTCGTCGACGGATTACATTCTTTACCCGATACCTCCATTTATTTACTCGTCGTTGGGCAGCCTAGTTTGACGAAATGGAGTCGCTCAGCGGATACCTCAGGGTTTTCTTATGGCAAGTAAGACATGTAATCTTACTGTAGAATTCGCTTTACGTGAGTTCAAGAGAATCCCAACTCACGGGTGACACCTACCGACACTCATGACATAATAATAATCGTCGACAACTTTTTCCGAATATTGACTTCGAGAGAACTTACCATGATTAAATGAAGCACCCAATTGCACGGTACCTTTCTTAGCTATTAATTAACTTACAAGCTAGACAGTAATTAAAGAATTCATGACACAAGCAATTATAGAAAAATAACATGATATTTATTAATAAATATTGAATTATTAAATTACCATATTATGCGACGCATTATTTAAAATTGACTGAAAATAAGTATGGAGAATGAGTCAGCGCTAGCTCGTAAAATAAAACAAAAATAATATTCAGTATTTAAAATTATTAAGAAGATCAGTGAAGTAGAAGTTAAGTATTTACACATTTACAATAGATCACTGGACACATCTGAGGTCCACCTTGCAGTTTGAACGTAAGTGTAACATCAACACCATTAACTTGTTACGATAGTTCATTTCCTTAGTCTGATTAAACCAGTTTCACTTGGACACAATATCCAGCCGAAATGCATCTCAAATACACTAATAAGTTAAGTCTGAATAAATTGGAATGCATTTAAATAAATCTGAATAAATTAAAGGAAATCGAAAACAGATCTGAGTAAATTAAGATAATTCCGAGTAAAATTCGAAGTCATGATTTTGTTGCAACGATCTCGTTGTATGTGGATAACTACTTACGAACTAAGGCATTCTTTCCTAGTGCCTGGTAAATACGGCTCCTACTCTAGCTTTTCCCTAGCTGAAGTTCGTTAAAGAAATATACGTTCAAACGGAGAATATTAATCGATCTAGCTATCTAACTAATTTTCAACATAATCTTTGGCTGTCATACACATGTCCTTTTAGGTTCAATGTCCCTTTCTTTAGTTATATTCCAATAACATTCAACTACAATGCAAGCTACTTTTCTCTCTCGCAATTAGTATGGAAGCGCTATGCCACGAGGTTTAGAAACATAATCTCATATATATCGGTGTCGTAATGCATCTGGTTAACTACAGCTATTCAAAGTATCGTAGTATTCTGATGTTCATTATAAATCATCTACACTGACATACGATTACGTCACGAGCATACATCTATAATAGTAAAGCCAGTTCGTACCTTGGCTTGTGTCGCTCCAGCGGTGAGGGCAATCTTACGTAAACGAATCATAAAATAAACTTGTAGTGTGGCATATCTTAACTTGCAGGTACACGTTGGCCCTGCATCGCGTGAAACATCTCATGTCACTATATATAACTCGAATCTTTCATCCAATTACCATAATCATATCCTTATTACAACACCCATCTAATATTAACACCGTAGCCTCCATAATAATTTTTCGCGTTCCCAAATTCTCGACTACGTCAAAGTACCACACTGATTCTTAATATAACATTTACAAGTCGCAGCTTCTCATAACCTACGGACGAGTTCAATGCCCTTTCTATGAACCAAACAATGCGTAATTCCATTTGTTTCTTTCTACACCGCGCACAACCACTCGTGACGTCAACTTTAAACATTACTTCTATGAAATCTCTATAATCTCCCAGTATGTCATTTTAATCAGCTGTTTCCACATTTCTCTTTCCAACCTCACGCTTCATACGAGTATTTTAGTCGATATATATTGACGTATATATCCATTACATCAGTAACTACTGCTATATTGCTAAATCGTAACTACGAACTTAATTATCTCACACGTCGTTGGTAATCCTCACTTGCATTGCCATATTTATCGGTCTACAATTAGCCCATCGGCACATACCTAAGGTACATGTCTAGGCAAACCAAAAATTATGCGATAAAATATTGTGAATGACTTAGCTCGCTCATGGTTGTCCCTGGTCCAGCTGTTTCGTTCCCAAATGGATGTAGTTGGGTCTTCGGTTCGGTCACGGGTTGAACATATGGTACATCATCCGCTCCTTCGTTCTGGAAGTACTATCTGGATTCCCGTTGCCTTCCTTCGTCATGGCTCGATCGGATGGTTACCCGTCGCCTTCCTCGTCATTGCCTGGTCGTATGGTAAGATGAACTGTTCCCAGGTTGGTCCATCATGTGTATTTAGCACATCATCTTCATCATCTTCTTGTCAGTCTCAAAGTTGAAGATTATATTGCAGTATACAGCCATTTTACTATTCTTCTCTGACGTCTCTAATCCTTAATTTTATTTCTTTTTATTTTTCTTCGTAGCTCTCCGACGTTTCCGCAATTTCGTAAGATAATGAATTCAGTACGTCTATTTTCTGTCTGAACTGCTTTTGAATCTTGACGAAAACTTATTCTTTATTCTTATTCAACCGTTGGAAAATACTTCTTTTCTTATGCGTGATCCTTTGCTTCTCCTAAAAGAATTATTCCGCTGACGGTAATTGCGTCCGCTTTCTACGTCGTGAAAAATTCAAGATGAAGCTTTTTAATAAACAAGTTTTTTCTATTTTTTTGAAAACAATACTGTAGACCGTCCACTGTCCGTTTTACCCGAATACTTGACCATTCCATGACGTATATGGCCCTCTATAACATCACAACAGGTGACTATTCCTTGCTTGCAATAGATTACATGGCCCATACCTTCAGTCGGCGCCATTTTGTAATCTGTCGCGAACGTGTGAACGGGCACAATGTTCATAAGTGTTGTACTATTGAAGTGGTGGTGTGCAGTTGCATTCCTATATGCCACTGCAGTGCTGTCGTTATCAATGTGAAGAATGATGTCATTCTCAATTCCAACATTCCTGTTCCTTCTCCTTCCTGTGAGATACTGATGCAGAGTCAAGTCCTGTGGGGGAAGTTAATCTCGGGTCTCCACAGCAATATTGTGTAATACCGCTATTGCTACTATTACGGTCAATATACAGTAGTTTCTAGTTTAGTTCGCAAGCCCAAGTTTGTTTCGATCAGCTGTGTATTCTAACCTCTCGCGAACTTCATCGACGAATTTACTGACGACGATTTTTGAAGTCTATCTCTTCAGAAATTGTTCCTCAGATAGATTTTCAAAGTCTCTCCTTCTTATTATAGGCCTATTTCTGTTAGGAACACCGTTTAACAAATCTAAATAAAGCAACTCTGCATCAAATGCATGATTTACTGTGGCCATGTTGCTTTTAACCTGGAATAAACAGTTTAACCCAGGTGAAAGGACGGGTTAACTTAACTCCCGTTTTAACTTAGAGTTAATAATAACCCTCCTTGATGAAACGGAATGAACAGTCAAACTCAGAGTTAAAACTGTTTAACTCGGGGTTAAGGTTTAACCCACGTTGATGAAACCGGCCCTTAGTGACTCAAATGGCTGAGCATGTGTTTCAACACGTTCGGTCATTTTCAAAACTTCGTACATCTTGTATCTTCTCCCTAATTGTCCTAAGTCTACCGCAATGGTACCATTATGTTAGGCTTAAGATGTCTATTCGTACACATCGTTGGTCGGAATTTACATTCAGGAGTTGATATTGAACCCTTTAGTCCTAAAGGTCATGGGTTCAATATGAAGCAAATTAAAACATTTCTCACATTTCGACTCATGTGTGGAGATGGTGATTCTAGTGATTATTGTTTTAAGAGGAAGTAAAACTGAACAACCATCCTCTTTTAACACTAATTAGAAGGAAAATAATAGGTCCAACTCTTCGAAAAATGAATATGTCGGAAATAATAATAATAATAATAATAATAATAATAATAATAATAATAATAATAATAATAATAATAATAATAATAATAATAATAATATTCTTTAGCTTTGCTTTTTAATCCGTTTACCCTCCAGGGTTGGTTTTTCCCTCGGAATCAGCGAAGGATCGCACCACTTCCGCTTCAAGGGCAGTGTCCTGGAGCGTCTGACTTTGGGTCGGGGATATAACTGGGAAGGAGGACCAATACCACACCCAGGTGCCTCACCTGCTATGCTGAACAGGGGCATTGTGGAGGGGGATGGGAAAATTGGAAGGGATAGATAAGGAATAGGGAAGGAAACGACCGTGACCTTATTTGAGGTACCATCTAGTCATTTGCCTGGAGGAGAAGTGGGAAATCACAGAAAACCACTTCGAGGATGGCTGAGGACGGAGTAGAACCGCCGTCTACTCAGTTGACGCACCGAGACTGAGTGGACCCCGTTTCGTGGCAGAGCCGGGAATTGAACCCGGGCCTCCGGGGGTGGCAGCTAATCGCGCAAACCACTACAACACAGAGGCGGAATAATAATAGTAATAATAATAATACCGGGCGAGTTGGCCGTGCGGTTAGGGTCGCGCAGCTGTGAGCTTGCGCCCGGGAGATAGTGGGTTTGAATCCCACTGTCGGCAGTCTTGAAGATGGTGTTCCGTGGTTTCCCATTTTCACACCAGGCAAATGCTGGGGCTGTACCTAAATTAAGGCCACGGCCATTTCCTTTATACTCCTGGGTCTTTCCTATCCCATTGTCACCATAGGACCTATCTGTGTCGGCGCGACGTAAAGCAAATAGCTAATAATAATAATAATAATAATAATAATAATAATAATAATAATAATAATAATAATAATAATAATAATAATCGTATTGCCTCAGCTACAGTTTTATTTTAATTTTTCACCATCTGGCTGTCCGCACGTCAACTTCGTCGTTCCGTTTTACTCTAGGCCTACTAGATGGCAGAATAAAGCGTCAATGGCTGAGTTTTAATTAATTTTGTCGGTGAACACCAAATGTGTCATCAGAGATCTTTTACAGGCCGACATCGTACGACATGGTGTCGCATGGAGTTTTTCCACCGTTCAGAAATCCGACTACCTCTGCCGGGTTTGAACCGACTATCTTGGGATCCGGAGGCCGACACTGTACCACTGAACCGCATAGGTATCAGTAAAGGAAAGGGAAGTAAAGGGCCACGAAGGGTGTGGAAATAAATGACTCTCTAGACCTCGAAAACTTAATCCCTTCGGGGTCGGAGAAAAATAAGAGTCGACCAAAATATTGTCGCACAGGATAGATGAAAGTGAGGAGCCTGGGATAAGTAAGTGGAAGCAATGCCAGACTCAGCTAAGCTACGCTCCCAAGCTGAGAGACCCTGTTATCCTTTCATTCTCCTCTTACGGCAGGAATGGATACCCTGAATGTATTCTACCACCCCCACCCATAGCAGGTGGCTCTCTTAACCACTGTCCTTTTGGTAGTTTTCAATGCGTACTTTTGTGGTCTTACAGACATTTCCATAGCGCAATTTCCGGAATTCTATTTCATGATTTCATAATAAAAATATGTTCGCCTTTCTATATAATGATTGTGATTCTTTTGTGATAACCTGAACCAGGCGTGTAAAAAGCTGAGCCACAGGTTGCACTGCACAGACTGCTGTACGGTGGCTGGTTTGACAGACATCTCCCATAAACTTCAGTACTCAGTGAAAGTTGGGACTAGGAAATCGTTTTTTGTAATGGCTGATTTTAACTGAATATGAAACCAAGCTTTCCCAGAACTGTGGAGCCAAAGCAATCAAAACAATGTAAATGTGTGCATAGCCGAGGGAAAAGTTAGTTCCATTTTGAAAATGTATTTATTCATTCAACTTTACAAGGTCTATTTATTAATATACAGTACTAGCTCCTAGCCGCGGCTCCACCCGCATCGATCGGATTTTGTGAATCCAAGCGGTTTTTATCCTTGGTTACGTGAAATCATCGCTAGGTGGAACAAAAAATTGTAGCTATTGCAGTGAAACGGATTTGAATAAACCTTAGGTAAACCTTGACTGTCGAGGATAGGTGAAAACTTCTGGGAGATACTAATTCCAAGGCTGAGCAAGGTTTACACAGATGATCTTTGTGCTAATTTCTCACTCAGTGATGTGTTATTATATTCCGAAAATACACAAATTGGAATGGTACTATTTCTTTCCTTCTTTCATTCTTTCTTAATCCGTGGTAGAGTGTCGGCCTCCGAATTCCAAGATAGCGGGTTCAAACCCGGCAAAGGTAGTTGGATTTTTGAAGGGCGGAAGGAAGTTCATTCGACACTCCATGTCGTACGATGTCGGCATCTAAAAGATCTCTGGTGATACATTTGGTATTTACCCGACAAAATTAATTAAATCTCAGCCATAGACGCCCAAGAGAGATCCGGTTTATTCTGTCTGCCATCTAGCGGACCTAGAGTAAAACGGAACGTCGAAATTGACGAGCAGACAGCCAGATGGCGTCAAATCGAAATGTCTGCACACGGTAGCTGAGGCCATACGATTATTATTATTATTATTATTATCATTATTATTATTATTATTGTTATTATTATTATCTTAATCCGTTTACCCCAAGAGTTGTTTTTATCCTCGGACTCAGCTAGGAATCCAATCTCTAGCGTCTCGAGGGCAGTGTCCTGGAGCGTGAGACTTTGGGGTGGAGGATAAAACTGGGAAGGAGGACCACTACCTCGCCGAGGCGTCCTCACCTGCAATGCAGAACAGGGGCCTTGTGGTGGGGATAGGAAGATTTGAAGGGGTGGATAAGGGAGAGGGAAGGAAGCGGCCATGGGCTTAAGTTAGGTACCATACCGCCATTTGCCTTCAGAAGAAGTGGGAAACCACGGAAAACCATTTCGAGGATGGCTGAGGTGAGAATCGAACCTTCCCTCCCCCTTCTACTCAGTTGACCTCCAGAGGCTGAGTGGACCCCGTTCCAGCCCTCGTAATAAATGGAAATTCACAGCCTGTTTCCAGTCATTCAACCGGGTCAGGAATGGAATGAATGAAGATCCCAATCTAGCGGCGAGGATAGGAATCGTGCCCGCTGCCGAAGCCTGTCGCACTCCTCTGAGCCCTCGTAACACTCTTCAAATTTCGTATCAGAATCGGGAATCGAACCCAGGCCTGCGGAGAATGGCAGATAATCACACTAACCACTACACCACAGAGGAGGACTATGGTATTATCTGCAGTTTATTAATATTAGTTTGCGTCCTATCTTAACTTACATCATCGTTTTAAAACAGAGAAGACGTAGAAACATGTTTGGTTGAGGACTTGCTAATAAGCCTACACGTCTGGTCTCGTGGACTTTTTTTAATAGAACATTTCATACTAATTCATTCTTACACAAACATCGTACAGTGACAAGTAGCGTTAAGTCGACTCTCAGGAATAGTCTTCTCATACCTAGCGCAGGATTTCTACTTTTAATAAATATAAAAATTGGTGTTGTGAGCGACCTTGTAAAGATAGGTATGTGGACCTCTGACCATTTTTGTACTTCTTATGCTCAAATATTCTCGTCATATCCTTCGACTTGTTTTTCAAAGACATCATTTCTGACCGGTAACATTTCAATATTTAATACACTGACTGACAGAGCAAATGCAACACCAAGAAGGAGTGGTTCGAAAGGGATGAATGTTGGGGAAAAAACAGAGACGGCACGGACGAATAATTGATGCTTATTTCAAACCGATATGCAGGTTACACAATGCGCACGGCATCGACTCAGTAGGATGTAGGACCACCGCGAGCGGCGATGCACGCAGAAACACGTCGAGGTACAGAGTCAATAAGAGTGCGGATGGTGTCCTGAGGGATGGTTCTCCATTCCCTGTCAACCATTTGCCACAGTTGGTCGTCCGTACGAGGCTGGGGCAGAGTTTGCAAACGGCGTCCAATGAGATCCCACACGTGTTCGATTGGTGAGAGATCCGGAGAGTACGCTGGCCACGGAAGCATCTGTACACCTCGTAGAGCCTGTTGGGAGATGCGAGCAGTGTGTGGGCGGGCATTATCCTGCTGAAACAGAGCATTGGGCAGCCCCTGAAGGTACGGGAGTGCCACCGGCCGCAGCACATGCTGCACATAGTGGTGGGCATTTAACGTGCCTTGAATACGCACTAGAGGTGACGTGGAATCATACGCAATAGCGCCCCAAACCATGATGCCGCGTTGTCTAGCGGTAGGGCGCTCCACAGTTACTGCCGGATTTGACCTTTCTCCACGCCGACGCCACACTCGTCTGCGGTGACTATCACTGACAGAACAGAAGCGTGACTCATCGGAGAACACGACGTTCTGCCATTCCCTCATCCAAGTCGCTCTAGCCCGGCACCATGCCAGGCGTGCACGTCTATGCTGTGGAGTCAATGGTAGTCTTCTGAGCGGACGCCGGGAGTGCAGGCCTCCTTCAACCAATCGACGGGAAATTGTTCTGGTCGATATTGGAACAGCCAGGGTGTCTTGCACATGCTGAAGAATGGCGGTTGACGTGGCGTGCGGGGCTGCCACCGCTTGGCGGCGGATGCGCCGATCCTCGCGTGCTGACGTCACTCGGGCTGCGCCTGGACCCCTCGCACGTGCCACATGTCCCTGCGCCAACCATCTTCGCCACAGGCGCTGCACCGTGGACACATCCCTATGGGTATCGGCTGCGATTTGACGAAGCGACCAACCTGCCCTTCTCAGCCCGATCACCATACCCCTCGTAAAGTCGTCTGTCTGCTGGAAATGCCTCCGTTGACGGCGGCCTGGCATTCTTAGCTATACACGTGTCCTGTGGCACACGACAACACGTTCTACAATGACTGTCGGCTGAGAAATCACGGTACGAAGTGGGCCATTCGCCAAGGCCGTGTCCCATTTATCGTTCGCTACGTGCGCAGCACAGCGACGCATTTCACATCATGAGCATACCTCAGTGACGTCAGTCTACCCTGCAATTGGCATAAAGTTCTGACCACTCCTTCTTGGTGTTGCATTTGCTCTGTCAGTCAGTGTACATGGAAACCTTCCCTGAGAGATCTAGGCAATAGTAAACACCGGATAAAATTATCTCCAGCGGTACTCGAGTTATAGAAAGTTCTTCCCGAACTCAGCACAGGATTTATACCTTTAACAAAGATACTGTAATTCTGGTTGAACATTTAAAGATAGTTGTGTGGTACCTGAGACGTTTTGTAGAACGTTTTATGCTCTGCGGTCCTTATTTGACTAGTTTATGGATAGCTTTAACGGTTTAGACAGCGTAAGCCAATATCTCTCTTCACTTGGCGTTGTTTCTCAGAAGTCCCTACCGAGCTCGATAGCTGCAGTCGCTTACGTGCGGGCAGTAGCCAGTATTCGGGTGATAGTAGGTTCGAACCCCACTGTCGGCAGCCCTGAAGATGGTTTTCCGTGGTTTCCCATTTTCACACCAGGCAAATGCTGGGACTGTACCTTAATTAAGGCCACGGCCGCTTCCTTCCCACTCCTAGCCCTTCCCTGTCCCATCGTCGCCATAAGACCTATCTGTGTCGGTGCGACGTAAAGCAAATAGCAGAAGTCCCTACTGCTCTGCTTCTTTTCATCAAATTTCCATATTTCAAACACAGAGATATTTTAGAGAGCAGTAAAAACCGTATTAGAATCTCCCCAGAGGTTCTGCAGTTATAGAATGCTGGTCTCGTATCTAGTGCAGGATTTCTACAATTAACAAACATAAAAGCTGTTATTGGTCGCACTTCTAAAGAAAGGTATGTGTGGTGGTGGTGGTGATTATTGTTTTAAGATGAGGTACAATTAGGCAACCGTCCTTCAGACGGAAAAATTGGAAGGGGTCCGACACTTCGAAAAATGAAGATATCGGCCAAAGAAAGGCAAGGGCCATGAGGTCTTGAAAATGCCTCGAATGCTCTAATACCGTCGGGGTCGGAAAAGAGCAGAGTTGATAAAGGGAGGTCGGATGGTATAGCTGAAAGTGAGGAGCCTAGTACAAGTAACTGGAAGCAATGCCAGGAATCAGCTAAGGGTCCCGTGGTTGCCAAGTTAAGAGCTCCTGGAGCCCATTTAGTCTCTTACGATAATCAGGGGATATCGGGGGTGCTATTCTACCGCCCCCACCCACAGGGAAGAGAAAGATATGGGGTCCTTGGAACTGTTTCGTAGAGCATTTTTTCTCTACGATTATTCGTATGCATGCATTTTGTCGATATATTTCCTCACGAATGCTCTTTCTGTACCTAAAAGGATTTCTACGAATGAAACACATACAAACTGATATTGTTGGAAACCTTTTAAAGATATATGTGTGATCCTGGGGTCTTTTTGTAGAGCATGTTTCTTTTTTTGGAGATACGCAACCCAACGAAATCGTATATCATAGCAACCTAAAACATTTGTGCCTGATACTAAGATGCCTTTACAGTCCTACAACTAGACCATTGAGTTATGCTCGAGAATAGAGACGACTTCATTAGAGTCAATGTTATTTCAATAACTATAATGGATGTTTAAAACGATTATAGCTGTGAATATCACTATCTTACGCCTGGACAGGAAGTGTCTATTGGAATTGCGAACAGATTCCATACGTGCCAGTCGTACGCCACAGCTCGTCGTAGCTAAGGTGGTTAAATCACGCTCATACTCAGCCAAGCTGACGGGAAACAGTTTCAAGTCCCAGGCTGTTACGCTTTTCTTTTTTCGCTTTATGCCGTTTACATACAAATGTTCCAACGAGTGATTTGTATTTGTCTGCCTCTATGGTGTAGTGGTTATTGTGATTGTCGCCTGCGGAGGCCCGGGTTCAATTAACGGCTATGCCACGAAATTTGGAAAGCAGGTGAGGCCGCCTGGGTGAGGTACTGGTCGTGCTTATCAGTTGTATCCCCAGACCCAAAATCTCACGCCCCAGGATACTGCCCTTGAGGCGGTAGAGGTGGGATCCTTCGCTGCTGAGTCCGAGAGAAAAATCCACCCTGGAGGGTAAGCAGATTAAGAAAGAATTTTTTTATTTGGTCCTGAAAATGACCGTTTTTACTGGATGTTACGTAGCCAGGTTGGACTACGAAGCAGTGGAAGTGCTCGGAATGTTGATCACCTTGGTTTATGCAGATTTCAGTAGAACGTTGTAAATAGTTGCTCGTTGCAACATGTGTTGTATAAGGGCTTCACATTCTTCAGTGACCGGTTATCGAAGGTGACAGGATTTTTAGGCTCCTGTACATATACTACCTGCTTAAGATTGTCCCCACAGAAAGAAGTCAAGTGGCGTAAGATCGGATGATCTGGTGGGTCAGGGAACGGGTCCTCCCCTTCCCATCCATTTGTTAGGATATGAGACATGAATATGGTTCCGGGAGACCACTGATCCCGTCCTGCTGAAACCACATTCCTAATCGGTCGAGAAGTGGCACGTTCTCCAGCAACTGTGGAAGATCATTTGCAAGAAAATGAAGGTAACGTGCTCCCATCAGATGGCTATCGAAGAAATATGATTCTATTAGGTAGCTGCTCAAGATCCTACACGAGACATTTATTCCCCACTGCACTTGAAATGCGTCCTGTCTTACCTAATGGGGATACTCCGCGTTTCAGTGGCGCAAATTGTGCAGATTCATAATGGCATTGTTGTTATTCATCTGAAGACAGGGATCTTGACAAAAATGTTGCATAATACCCATTCACACAATGTCATTCGAGCATTGAAATCACGTCTGTAGAGCCGCTGGTGTAACTGCGATGGATGAAATGTACTTAATTGCAAAATTCGCATAACAGACAGCCGGCTGATTTGACGTGCAAGTGTCATGTACTAGTATGAGGATTATTACGGACAGCATCCAAAACAGCCTCTTCATTTGGATCAGACGTTATAGAACATCTCTAACAGGAGGTACACTTCCAAGTGTCCCGGTTGAGCGCAATCGTCATTCAAGGTTTCAGAACGTGTTGGTAGTAGGTAGTCTTCCTTTACATCACCGATCTTATGGTGACGATGGGATAGGAAAAAGCTAGGAAGGAAGCGACTGTACAGCCACAGCATTTACCTGGTATGAAAATGGGAAACAACAGAAAACCATCTTCAGCGCTGTCGACAGTTGGATTCGAACCCACTATCTCCTGAATGCAAGCTGATAGCTAAGTGACTCAAAACGCACAGACAAGATTCCAGAAGCAGAAGAGCTTTCTCCTAGTATCATACTTCACATCGTCTATTAATTCTAGTTTATAAACATCTTGAGAAGACAATGTTACGATTCTTTATTTTCAATTGATCTCTGAATGAACAACATTATCGCTTAAGAACCAAGTTTTTTCGATTTCCATTTCCACAATTTATACGACGCACGGGACTTTTTTAAGGATCTCTATTTTTTAACATAATATAGCGCTTCTCTGGTTTCCTAAGCCTCCACGCGCAACAATTGCCTTGTTCCAAAAAACTGAAGAGCCTTTCCAACATCCATGTATTTTGACGTCTATCAATACCTTATAAAATACGACGTAATCTTCTTCGAATATACAACAGCTAAGAAGAAGCCAGCATTCAACCTACTATTCTTCTTTATTACATCATTTAGTGCACAGTGGTCTTTTATAATATACGGCGCACCGAACTTTACATAACTTCCGCTCAGTGCTTCGTCAATTGGAAGAGTTATTATTTTTAATATATCTCTACTCAACTTCCCACATGGTATGTACCTTTAAAAAGACTGTACTTGTGTTTACATTGTTTATGTTTTCTTCGATATTTACGCTTTAATTTACTTCAGGCTGATGATGACCTATTACTAGGTCGAAACTAGTCCCTATGTAATTTTCATTTTGTATTGAAAAGGTGGACCAATAATAATATATTATTTTACTCTATTGTAATCACAGTTCAATACGGATCTATCATTATGAAACTTATTTCTTTTAATTACTTGCCACAGTCTTCTGTCAGGAATCCGCTCGCGATTCAGGTGTTGCGTCTCAAACGCGTTCTGCCTTGTTTTTGAATAAATTAGCAATATTATCAACATGCTCGTCTCTGGAACACATCGTGGGTGAAAGAAGTGTTGTGATGCAATCTGAAAGGTATGGGTGAATAATATCGTCAACATTACAATGGGGCACGATCTGGCGTCCATAAAACTGCGTAAGGGTTGGATTCGAACCACTACACTACCGATACTCAGATATCATAAGTGACAGGGACATTTCTGTCTCAGCCCCCAATGACGACATACCTGAAACTCGCTGGAACTACTACCCTTCCACCTAGAAAGCTAATATTCGTGCCAGAGTTTTCAATCATTGCTTGTGGCGTTCATTTAAAT
Organism: Anabrus simplex; assembly: GCF_040414725.1. Lineage (NCBI taxonomy): Eukaryota > Metazoa > Arthropoda > Insecta > Orthoptera > Tettigoniidae > Anabrus > Anabrus simplex. The sequence goes on along the minus strand of NC_090265.1, from coordinate 1,148,011,849 downwards.
TTCTACCATTACCACGATCACGTGGCATACTCTATTACTTTGATCGTATTACGGAGGCAATAAATCACAAGTTTGTACAATGATCCGTAGGTAGTGGATTGCAATTTTGTCCGGTTAAAAATCGGTAAGTCCACCTCCGTGGTGTAGTGGTTAGTGCGATTAGCTGCACCCCTGGAGGTCCGGGTTCGATTTCCGTATCTGCCACGAACTTTGAAAAGTGATACAAGGACTGGAGCTAGGTACACTCAGCCTTGTGAGGTCAACTGAGTAAAAGGGATTCGATTTCCGTCTCAGCCATCCTGAAAGTGGTTTTCCGTAGTTTCCCACTTCTCCTCCAGGCAAAGGCCAGGATGGTACCTAACTTAAGACTACGACCGCTTCCTTCCCTGTTCCTTTCCTATCCCTTCCAATCTTCCCATCCACCTGCAAGGCCCTGTTAAGCATAGCAGGTGAGGCCACCTGGGCGTTGACCTGATCGTCCTCCCCGATTGTATCCCGCGATCCAAAGTCTCACGCTCCAGGACACTGCCCTTGAGGCGGTAGATGTGTGAGTCCGAATTAAAAACCGTCCCTGGTGGGTAAACGGATTAAGGAAGAAGGAAAGGAAAGGAAAGAAAGAAAGAAAGAAAGAAAGAAAGAAAGAAAGGGAAAAGAAAGAAAAATAATAAAAAATAATAATACCAGAGGTACACCTTCCCCGGCTAGTTATACTGTGTTCCTTCTCTAAGGCCTTCTATGTCAACGGACTTGAACTTGTAAACTTCCAATGAGTTTGTCATCTACCTTTAGATGGCTAGACCATCGATTTGTTATTACTTGATAGAGTAGTGTTTATTTTGAAGTTTGTAAACCTGGTTCTGAGAATTGTTTTTTTTGTTTTTTGTTTTGTTAAAGTACGAAAGTTGTAAACACTTCTGCTGGTTCCTCCTCGGTTGTAATCAACCTATCAGACACTTGGAAATATGTTCTCTAGCCGATTAAAACCGGGGGTGTGCACAGGAATCCAGCCTATCAGTAAAAAGTTGTGGAAACTTCCCCTTAGGGAACTATAAAAGCAGGACACTTCTGGGCCGTCTTGTTTGAATCGCTCCATTGCTTGAGAGTGCGACTTGACGGAGACCAAAGGGAGGCCTGCGTGAGAACGATCCAGCGGCACAAGGTAGTGGCAGAATTTACCTAGACATGTTACAGCTCCTGCGGATAGTTTGAAGGGAAGGTTTCAACCTCTTTCTTTTAATGTATTTTTGTAAACTGATGGTTTTAATGTAGAATTTTCGGCAAGTCTGAGGACACTGGATTTATTCCCTACTGGGAAATGTGTAATGTAAGGTAACAAAGAGTGATGGCTCTCTGTCGTTTCCCATTCAACCTTGCATTGAGTGACTAAAGCTTTTAACCTCAAAATTTCTTAAATATTGTCTTGGCATTAACGTAGTGTAGGATTAGCCTCCGTAATTTCGGGCCGTAATTTCTAGAAGGATCGCAGGTTGTTTCCCCTCCTTGCACTTTGTTTATGGCCGGTTATGTGCAACCATTTCCATTAAGGTCATGTAGTATGGGCAATTACGCTTCTGTGTCTCCTGTATTATTTTTAGGGTAACCGTTTCTTAGATTGATGAAAACTTTAAAGTGAGGTCACCCGATGTGACCTAGTTTAATTTCAGTTTATCAAAGGACACTGTCTGCCTCTGCGAGGTAATACTAGGGCATTTCAGACCACAGACTCCTGAGTAGTGCTCTTGTAAAATATTGTACCTGTCAAGAGCAATAATGCTATTTTCTATGTAAATTTACTGCTTGGTAATTATCACTAGTTTTGTATCTGACTTTCGGACTTATAAGTCCCCGATATTGTTAGAGCTGACGAGATCATTAATAACTTGTTATATTGTCTGTTATTAATTCAGATTTTCTATCAATTTTAAACTGGGAAAAAGGAAAGGAAAGAAATAACATTTCCTAATTTGTTGTGTTAAGTTCTTCTCTAGTTAATTCCTTGTCCAGGCGCTTCTTATCCCTCTATGAATCACGGACACCCAGGAACAACAACAACAACAACAACAACAATACTACTACTACTACTACTACTACTACTACTACTACTACTACTACTACTAATAATAATAATAATAATAATAATAATAATAATAATAATAATAATAATGTGTCAGCTTACAGCACATTAAGGACATTCTGTGGGACGAAACGCGACAGCTCCGCGTTTTTTAAATCTACAGGAAGTGTTAAGGGAAGTATGACTAAATTTTTCGTATTTTGAGCCAAAAATCACTCTTTCTTTTTATTCTTACAAAAATAGCCCGATTCTTCCTATTTTAGAATGATTTTATTTCAGTTATTCCAGCTTTTTAAAGCTTGTACAAGCCATTTGATATGAGCCCAGAACAACACCCACACATCCTTTAATGCAATGGAAAGGACTTTGGAGGGGTCCTGTGGAAGAGATCCACCGAGAATGGTTTCCGTTACAAATCAGTGTTGTCAGATGGGGATGCCAAGACCTATGCCCATTTGAAAGAGATTGAAGTGTATGGACTAAAACAAGCGATTGAGAAAGATGAATGCATAAATCATATTTCTAAGCGCCTTGGTAAGCTCTTCACAACACTGTAAAGGAATGGAGGGCGAAGGGTGTGACACTGGGTGGGCGATTTGAAGGAGCACTATAGCTAAATTGACTCATTATTACAGGCATGCCAGTCAATAATATTCTAGATGTTGGGAAAATGAAGAGGACAGTTTTTGAAACTCTTAGACACTGTATGTCAACTGACCGCAAACATCAGCATTTGACTTGTCCTAAAGGTGTCGATTCCTAGTGTTTCTACAACCGACAACAGGCAGAAGGAAAACCAACTGATAACCACAGTAGAATGAGTTTTAAGCTTAGACCTTCTGTTGTAGAGAATAGAGCACCTGTGTATTAACGACTGGCCTCAGATCAGATATTCCAGCGTTGTACAGCGGGGAAGACTCAGAATGCTAACGAGTCCCTCCATAATGTAGTGTGGAGTAAATGCCCCAAGGAGACATTTATTTCCAAGACAAAACTTGAACTTGGTATCCTCAGGACTGTCTCAGAATTCAATATGGGGCATTGCAAAACTCTGGAAACCCATCACTCTATCAAAAATTCGACCATCCCTATGACCTCAGTTTCTCTATGTTCGACGTATTGGTCGGCCACAGAAGAGGAGCCATGATCAGGAGAAAATGACTAGGAGACATGTAAAATGGCAGAAGATATCTGAGGAAGAAACCACAAGGAGATCTGAGGGGGAAGCGTACGGGGTAGGGCAGTTCTGAGTGAGTAAATATTAACTTGGCTTTTTCTCGCATTGCTCATTTTTAATGTTTTGCTGTGTGCAAAATGCTCCTTGCGATGCAATTCTTATCAGATATTGTTGTAACTTGGTAAGATTGTTGTTAAGGGTATAGTTATGTAAACTAGTTCTGGATTTTTAACTGCTTTGATTTTTAATATGAATTTTCATAGGGAGATTCAAACTTTTTATCCTGATTTTTTAAAATATATAAAATAAGAGTTTAAACATTTCTGGAAAGAACAGCATCCATCTAACACCAAAACCAATTACAATTATTGTGTCTATACATATTACCTATATGTGTTTTAAAAATCAGCTTGATCAAACAAAAACCTTGCCGCATGGGGCTTTTTCATGCCACCACGTTTTTGATACAAAAAGGGCAATAACTCAAAAACTAATAAAGCTAATAAATCATTAATTATAACATTAGATGACAGAAACAGTCTATAAAAGTGGTTAAAATTTGGTAATTATGTTATGAAAACTGTGGAAGTTGAAAAATTCAGTCATACCTCCCCTTAAACAATTATTATTATTATAATTTTTTTTTTTGCTAGGGGCTTTACGTCGCACCGACACAGATAGGTCTTATGGCGACGATGGGATAGGAAAGGCCTAGGAGTTTGAGGGAAGCGGCCGTGGCCTTAATTAAGGTACAGCCCCAGCATTTGGCTGGTGTGAAAATGGGAAACCACGGAAAACCATCTTCAGAGGTGCCGATAGTGGGATTCGAACCTACTATCTTCCGGATGCAAGCTCACAGCCACGCGCCTCTACGCGCACGGCATAATAATAATAATAATAATAATAATAATAATAATAATAATAATAATAATAATAATAATAATAATAATAATAATAATAATAATAATAATAATAATTGTTGTTGTTGTTGTTGTTGTCTGACTCCTTGGCTGAATGGTCAGCGTTGAGCCCACCGGGCGAGTTGGTCGTGTGGTTAGAGGCGCGTGGCTGTGAGCTTGCATCCGGGAGATAGCGGGTTCGAATCCCACTGTCGGCAGCCCTGAAGATGGTTTTCCGTGGTTTCCCATTTTCACACCAGCCAAATGCTGGGGCTGTTCCTTAATTAAGGCCACGGCCGCTTCCTTCCAACTCGTAGGCCTTTCCTATCCCATCGTCGCCATAAGACCTATCTGTGTGGGTGCGACGTAAAGCCACTAGCAAAAAAACAGCGTTGAGCCCTTCGGTTCAGAGGACCCTATGTTCGATTCCTGGCCGGACAGTGTATTTTATCCACGTCTGGTTAATTTCTCTGGTTCGGATACTGGGTGTTTGTGTTCGCCCTAATACAACTTTATAATTTAAATGTAAACGTAACACTACTAACTACTACAGAAACACGCAATATTAACTCGGTTACGAGTCACCCTAAGAGTTCCAGTTTCTCTGCCACCTGGTGGGGCAAGATTGAACATCGAAATGGATCCGCTCCACTCAGAACGTCTTAGTATGTAAGAACCGATCTTGAAAAATAAAACAGTCTCCCGTCTTGAACATAAATGGTGTTGGTTTGAGAAAAATACTGGTTTTGTATTAGTGGTGGTGGAAATGACTGTTTTAAAAGGAAGTACAACTAAGCAACGACGCTATATTAAACTAATCAGAGAGAAAATATTGAATGGGTCCGTCACTTTGAAAAATGAAGGTATCGGCCACAGAAAGACAAGAACTACGAAGGGCGTGCAAATGAAAGAATCGCTAGACCTCGATGCCTCATACCGTCGGGGCCGGAAAAGTACAAGGGAGGTCGAATAGGATAGATGAATGTGAGAAGTCTGGCATTTAGCCGGGCCCGTGATCTACGGGTAACGAGCCTGCATATAACCTGGGTGTTCGAATCCCGGTCATGTCAAAGATTTTTAAGAGGATCCGAGGGCTAGTTCGAGGTCGACGCTTGTCAGAAAAAATAAACATAATCTAATCAAAACTGCATAATTTATAAGAATCAATTTTTAATTTAAACAATAAACAAAATTAAGTCCGTTAAAAATTGAAACAAATCCTTTGAATTAATACACTGTACTGTAGATATGTGTCTAGTTATTGAATTTCTTTACCCATTCCTTTCCTCTGTTATTTTATTTGAGGGCGGATATTTGATGTTGTTTCATGAATGGGACTTTGATACGTTTTAATCATCAGCCCCTTGCATGTGAAATTTTTCTTTCTTTACTGACAACAGGCTTCGGGTAATTATTGACGGCGAGGATGGGCTTGATTAACATGAACACAGGCATGTGAAATGGGGTACAACTATTAATGCAAACATTCCTATATAATAACATTATTCACAAACAAAAATCAGAACTATAATGGAGCTTGTTTCACAAATACACTTTTGAACGCGTCTTATGTACAGTGTTTTCACTAATATTCACAAGTAAACAGAAAAATAGTACTTGATTCATAAATACATATTTTGAAGGAATGTTTTGTGTACGAATCTATCACAAGGAATCACAAGTAACAAAAGTAGAACTTGCTTCATAAACACATTTTCTGAATAAATGTCCCACTACTGTATATTGTTAATTTCATGATACGAAATGTGAAAATCTCTACCACCAGATGTACCACCTGAACAGTCTACAGTGGGGAATGTAGTTCTCTGAAGGAATGCCCGCTTTCTAATCTCATTTCTTGATAAAAACCATCTAGCACCTTCTCCAGATTTAACGCCTTGGCAGCCTCCGAAGACTACCAAACTTCACGTTTTAAGGGGACTTAACATGTAGGAGGAGAATTCTTGGAGAGGCAACCCCCCTAAGACCATTTTGGGGGGAGGGCAGAAATTGCCTTGCCCCCCCTCCCTCCCCAAGGCGGCACCACTGACTGACAACTTGTCTCGGTATGAAGTCTAGGATTGCTAAGGAAGTGGATACAGTCTATATGTGAGGTTCTGTCTGGAACTGGCGTTTAGGATTGGATCTTAACGGATTTCAACTAAATTAAGTCACCTCTACCGAGTGCATAGCCTTAAATTTGTGACGGAATCTCGACCGGAATCCGTGTCTGCCAAGGGATGCAACTCCTAGACCAAGGTGGTGTGCTGAAGGAGAAGAATTGAGTGCTGCAGGAGTCCAGAAACGTTTACAGGCTGTTTCAATAACATTGAACAGAAACTACTGAACATTTTGATACAGAAAGCCTAGGGTCTGAGAATACAGCTTAAGGAGATATTGACTTAAACAAGTCTATCATTGTTACTAAGCTCACCGGCCAAAAGGTTAGCCTGTACACATGACGCTGCGAACGAGTACCGTGCTCTATCTTGCGCGCACTGCCTCTACGTGAGCATAAGGTAGTAGCGATCAGTGAGACACTGATGTTTCAAGCAGACATTGTACGTCAACATGGGTAGATATAAGGATGTGACGGAGTGGCATATGGTACATGGTGTTGCTGGATTTGTTGGTGTTTCGCAGTGGATTGTTCAACGTGTCTACACGCAGCATTGCACTACACGTGGCCACGAAACACTATGTCAGAATTGTGGTCGGAAAAATATCCTAACTAAGAGGGACTGGAGACGCGTTACACGGCTTGTGAATCAAAATCACTTCCAAACTCGACAGGAATTGCTGCAGTCAGTGTATGAAGGCCCATCCCAACCTGTTAGCGAGAGAATATTGCGACAGAAACTGCATGCAATGAACATTTGGAGTCGCTCACCTCGCAAGAGGCCATTGCTCACAAAGGCACATACAGCTACGCGTCCTCAATGGGCTAGAAATCATCGAACGTGGACAGTAGTTGACTGGCGGAACGTAATGTAGTCTGACAAATCACGTTTTTCCCTGTATGCCAATGACGCCCGTCAGCGAGAGCAGCGAAGGCCAAATGAAGCATTTCATCCTGGATGTGTGCAAAGTCAGGTTCAAGCCGGAGGTTGGGCTGTGATGTTTTGGGCGTGCTTTCCGTATCATGGATTGGACCCGCCCACTGAGCTGACTATTAACACGAACCAGCATGTTTATTTTAACACTTTGGATGATGAGATGTTGCTTTTTAGTCAACTTCTACATGATGAGTATGCTATTGATACCCCGATGTTTCAAGATGACAACAGCAAATTTTATCGGGCTGGGTGCATATGTGACTGGTTTTATGAACACTCCTCTACCCTATTTCATCTCGATTGGATTGTAAAATCACCTGACGTGAGCCGCATTGAAAGTCTGTGGGAAATGTTGGGACAGCGGGTTAAACGCCGACATTACGCCATCAAATCCTCAGCGAGTAGCTTAACCTGGATGCGACGTACCTACACAACATTGTGGACTCAATTCCTGACCGAATCCAGGCGATTATCAAGTCCAGAGGCGGAGCTACACAGTATTAAATGAAGCTTGTAATGATTTCTCCAGGGGTGACTAACTTTTGTCCTGTGAGCTTATTTTTAACATTGAATTTTGTAACGGTCACCATTCTATATCGGAGGTCGAGTGACGTTCTTTACTCTCATTTAATATTTTCAAAGGGTTCGGCCCTGAAGATGGTTTTCCGTGGTTTCTCCATTTTCACACAAAGCAAATGCTGGGACTGTACTTAATTAAGGCAACTTCCTTCCCACTCCTAGGCCTTTCCTATCCTCTTGTCGCCATAAGACCTATCTGTCTCGGTGCGACGTTAAGCAAATTGAACAGTGGCGTGCACTGAATCCCATCTAGCCCAGCGCTGCTGGGGTACACAACTTTGTATTAACATTTTCTAATTATTCCTTTGAACGCTTTTTATAATGTTTAAAAAATTGCGAACATCTAAGCGAAGCCAAGTACAGCTGTCTCGACAGTCCGCTCGCACTACCGCAGTTAAGCTTCTCCAGCGAGCTGCGTTTCCTTGCCGGCACGATAGAGAGCTACCCCCAGCGAAATTTAAGGTCTCTTGGGTGACGCATGCACTTGAAGTTCCTCGAGGCGGAGCTGTGCTCCCTCCCCCGACAGCGATTTGCGGTGATAGGCCAGCTACCTTAGGTAAGGGGTGTTAGTTTTAATACTTGACACTCGAAGTTTTCAGCGCCACACACTAGAGACTGCAAGAAAAATACAAACATTTTAACAGTATAGCCACTTGCACATGGTCTTGCTAATAAAAATAGAGCCGGTATATGAAATCAATTGTAATACAGAAGAATATATTTTAGTATTGGGTTTCGGCATGTATACAGCTTTTTCGAGCAATTCACTGATGGCAGGTGTAGAGTATGTGTTCCGATAGCCGCAGAAAAATATTTAGGTTACCCAGCATGAACAGAGTTAAGCGCGAATGGTTGTCTGTGATGGTGGTATGTAGTGAATTTTTGTAGTGTTCCTCTTGGATTATAGGGGAAGGTTTATCGCGAGTTCCGTGGCATTCTTCATGAATATAACGTGTGCTATACGTGACAAATATTTTCCCTCGTTTGTCGTTGATGCGCGTACACTCAATATGCGAGTGAAACTATAAAACTTCAACGACGGTAAAATACCAGTTAAATTTTGCTGTTTAGATTAGGCTTTTTAAAACACGTTCAGTACCAGCTTCTGAGCGGGACACTTGAATGCCTGTACCGGCCATTTTGATGCCCGGCCCTCTTGACTTGCATCACTTAATACAATTTACGATTACTCCTAAACTAGAAATGTTAGAAAAATGATGCTTTGTGCTTACCACTAGTAAATATTTAGGGTGTGATATCTGGTGCCACAGGTTTCAAAATACGTCTAATTTTATATAGCCTATCTGTATTTTCGGCATAATGATTACTGTCACCGAAGTGAAGAAATGAAAGAATATGAAGGAAGCGTATTCGGAACATTGTATTAGAAAATATCGGAGTATGAAAAACAGGGTCTTCGGTCCAGTACATTTTTATATCAGGATTTTGGACTAATCGGTTTCCACGATTGCATGATCGAAATCTTTGTGAAAGGCCGCGGCACCGCACTTATCATTTGACTCGCGTATAGATTGGTCTGCTCACACACATACTGATAAAATTCGTCATTCATAAAAATACTCACGTAACTCAAAATATCCTGCTTATATTTTATTTGAACGTTTATACCTGAATTCTCTGTAAATGGTGGAACGGGTGGACAATAACTAGGATGGTATGTATCAGGTACTTCACTTTTCTCTATAGGCCTATCGGATTCGGGAATCGGAATTTTCTCGTCACTCTCACTTTCACTCTCTGAGTCTATTTCAGGAATAAGATCAGTACCAGAATAATCATTGTGAACAATACTTAATACTTTTTCTTCCGTAAGAAACTTTGTTTTATAAGCCATTATACTACACTCGGTAAGAACGACATGCACTGCATTGAAATCTCAAGTACCGTCTTGACGCGCGAGGAAGTGCTGAGATATTCCCGCTAAAACAGCTAAGATAAACATAAGCCCACTCAACGCGACGGTTATATCAAAAAGGTCAACCAACTTCCTGCTACAACCAGTAACGCTGGCTAAGGTGCAAGAATGCATAGATGACGAATATAAACAGCAATGCTTCGCGCGGAACATTAAACGACTTACGCCGTCCACGGTCCGCAATGAGTTAAGTAAAAAAAACAAATAGTTAGTCCCAGTGCTTTTTTGTGAAAACCATGACTGAACTATCATAAAGCGTCACCGGATGAAACTGTAAGTACATTGTTTAAAATCTGCCATAGATTAAGTTATGATGGTGTCGTTACTGCCGTGAATATCAATTTGGAAATATGTGCGAGCGTGTGGTTGAAAATATTCTTGGAAGAACTTTCTCAGGCAGACCTTTCAACGAAAAATGCAGCTTTATAAAATGGTATTGTTGACTTTAGAGAGTATAGTGGGGCTACGATTTTTTATATTTAAAAAACAATTGCAGCTGGGGTAATGATTATGTTCGCTACACGCCACCGAAATTGAAAAAGAATATTTTCAAAAAGGTAAGGGGGCCCACATGAAAATCGATTTAATAATGATTCGATTTATAAAGTGTGAAGGGGATGAGAATGCAGCCTACACTAAAAGATTCCATTCTGAGGAATGGACTCGGCAAACTGGAGAAAGGTGTAATAAGAGCCGCCTCGTTTAACAGAAGGAAGAATATAGTTATATATAAACGTGTTTTGTTCTCTTGCAGCATGGGGTATTCCAGTTAGCACAGCGTAATAGCGCACTGAAGGCTGAGCAAATTATTACACCATTCTTACTGCACATAGCAAAAGTTTTGCGCAAATTGTTATGCAGTTTGTTGTTATGTAATTAAAAACACTGCGTATACAATATATTAAAATAATGTATTAAAGATCTACCAAGCGGAGTGGCCGTGAGTGCTGACTCGCTATGGCTATGGGGCGGAGAGACGAGTGGATTCGAACCCCTGAGAATGTTCTATGGTTTATCATTTTCACTTCCAGGCAAACGCCTTCCTTGCACTTCCTTTCCCAATTTCATTCATCTACATTCTTTTCATCTTCATTAGGTCCTCGACTGAAGTTGGCGTCAAGAAGGGCAGCCGGCCATAAGGACATACAGTGTTTTATATAAGTATATCTGCCACTTCTTTTCCTTTCTACTTACTCTCTTCTCTACTTCTTGACATTTCTGTACCGGGCGAGTTGGCCGTGCAGTCAGGGGCGCGCGGCCGTGAGCTTGCATCCGGGAGATAGTGGGTTCGAATCCCACTGTCGGCAGCCCTGAAGATGGTTTTCCGAGTTTTCTCCATTTTCACACCAGGCAAATGCTGTGGCTGTACTTTAGTTAAGGCCACGGCCGCTTCCTTCCAACTTCCAGGCCTTTCCTATCCCATCGTCACCATAAAACCTACCTGTGTCAGTGCGACGTAAAGCCACTAGCAAAAAGCAAAAAAACCCAAAAAAAAAAACAAAAAAAACCCAAATAAAACTTTACACCAAGTTCGGCAATGTATTATACGCGCAGGATTTGTTGAACGCTGTGCTCTCCAGTCCACTGGGCAAGTTTCACTCTACGTCCTACACAGAGCTATTAACAGTGAAAAATGTAACGGGGCTTTGGCTGCCCCGACATCTCATGTTTCTGCTTCAAAGCTTTCACTCTTGTTATGCTTGCCATGTTGGAACGTTGTATTCTGGTGATAAGAGCTTGTTTTCATGAGTTCCTTTGAAATGATTTAGTGAATTAGATAAGCACGATACCAACTGCATCATACACTATGTACTTCAGAAGCTGCAATAGAAGTGCTACACTAACACAGATAAAATCCGAAACATACAACAAATTAGGCACTTTTCGTTGGCTACGGTGAAGTAGGGCCGGACTTCGCCCCTTTGGTTTCTGCAATAGAAGAACTATGGATTTCACCGAGCTTTTTTTTCCCCATTAAAATATTGTTGTAAAATAGCACTCACTTGCAGTTACCCACGGGTTCGGTTCGCAATGTGTCACGCTGTTCATATTGCAAAGTTGCAAGTTTCGAGGTAATGGAATAATACGCATGATCTTTTATGGCAGTATAATGTAATATTATATGAACAAACACTGGAAAATACATTACAAATGAAATATTACATTTTTTCTGCTGTTTGGTAACTTTTGAACTTTTTGCGCATTATTGATATCGATTCGTAATTTTCTAATTTTTTTTTCTAACTTTGAAATCATTAATGCTGTAGAATAAACAATATTACGTGCCACAGTACTGTCAATAAAACACGCCTGGAAGCAATCACTCAAGACATATTCCAGACAATAAATTGCTAAGTTGTATCATAGAGCAAAATCCGCCACCTGTAAGCAATCATTTGATACTCATTTTCGTGCAAATAAGGTTAACACTCCAGAGAATTAACCGCTAGCTTGTACCATAGAACATTTACTGGCACGTAAAAGAACTCCTGCGAGACAAAATTCCGGCACCTCGGTGTCTCCGAAAACCGTAAAAGTAGATAGTGGAACGTAAAGACGATAACATTATTATTATTATTATTATTATTATTATTATTATTATTATTATTATTATTATTATTATTATTATTATTATTTTTGTAGCATTGATATTCCTTGCTATTCTAAGTTCCATGTTGTATCATAAGAAAAATCCACCACCTGTAAGTAATCATAGTTTGATATTCATTTATGGAATTGAGGTTAATTTTCCAGAGAATAAATCGCTAAATTGTGTCATAGATATTCTTTGCTTTTCTGATGATGATGCTTGTTGTTTTAAGGGGCCTAACATCAAGGTCATCGGCCCCTTTGCTTTTCTAAGTTCCTTGTTTTTTTGTATGTTCTGTCTATTATTTCTTGATATTCTAGTTCCATGCTTGCTTTTCGTGTGTCTAGTCCATTTTTAAGGGATTTGGTATAAAAATGGCGTCAACACAAAAGCCATACAGTATATTACATATTGTAACGGACTCTTCACTTCACCGGCAACTACTGTTATGAACCTCGCCACGCACATAACCTTTTTCTACTATTAATATGGACTTACCCTCATCATGATATAAACCGCATTTTCTCTCCTACTGGAACTTACATACTTATGTGAATTTGCACACATCATACCTTGCATGAACTCTGCTCTATCCACCTTTACGATCTACGGTAAACTAACTTCCTTTTCGCCGCCTGACGTCATGTGACATCGCCTGCTTTGTCACGCATGCTCCACTAACCTCTGGAATCTTCCAGACATATTTCTCATTATTCCACACTATAAATACCCGGCCTTCCTCTGAATGTGTTGAGATGGACTTTGGCCTGTGTGAAGGGAGGAACCTTTAACGTCATCTCCGTCCTTAGCGACATGTGCCCTGGACTCTCCATTTTCGGGCAGAACTACTTGGTTCAAGATGAGGTATGACAAACTGATAATGTCCTTATTGTAAATACTTCTATGTTGCATTTGGAGCTATTTTCTTTGCATATTCTAACTGGAAGCAGTGCATTTCCAGGCCGAGATTTCACTTGTATTTTCAATATCTAAGGCTCTATTGACTAACTAGTGACAATTTTCTTTCCAAATGTGCGTGTGGTATATCGGCAACTCTGCGACTCCTATACACACTTGTGCTTAATCAGTGTTTCGCCATTTATGTTTTTGCATACTTCGAAACTGTTTCATTGTAGTATACAGTGACTTACGCCTGCATGACAACGTTAATTTGTGCCTATTCGGGTGATAATTGAAGAGGTGTTGACTTTCATATTACATTTGGACTTTTGCTTAGATGACTTCATGCTGGTATACTCCAATCTTGTAACTGTGTACATCCTTTTCTTATTCTCGTTGTTCGACATTTCTCTTTGTACCGTATTCATCCTTTTCTTGTCTATCCCTTTCCTCTCCTGGCCTATTCTCTTATTTTCTTTCATTCTCTTGGATATCTTATTCTTGGTGTAACAAATTTGTATTATATGTGGTTGGGAAAATTCCGTATTTGTACAGACTTCTATTCATGTAATATTGTAAAAGCTTGATTTAATTCTTCTAATATATCTATTTCCAAATTTTATCTTGGTTTCTCGTCATGTCCCTTATTTCTCCTCCCATTCTCTTTTAATTTTCTAATATTATCTAGCATGCTTTCCACTGCGCTATCTGAGGTTATTCTGGAATGCTTATTGGAGATCTTTTTTTTTTACCACGGCCTCCATTCTCAATTTGGCGTTTTACTCGCTGCATAATATTACTACCTAATGTTTGAGAGTACTCGGTGTCACCGATACTTTGATTCCCTTGGCAGTATTATTATAAATAAATTATATATATGCATATACCCCCATAAAGGGTTACACATGGTAGCAGAGTATAAAGTCGCAGTTTACTACCACTCTAAATCTTCACCCTGTTACTGCCTTAGTTCTTTTATTTCTTTCTTCTAAGGTTTAGTGTTTCTACTCGCTAGACTTTGCCTTTCTTTTTGTCATCTCTTTCAACATGGCTTATTTTTCTGATAATTTTTCTCCTTATACTTCGGACACTTCTGACATTTCGTTTGATCCCCATTTCAATTTTTCTGATCCAAATCCTTTTACTAATGTGTCTTATAATCCTTTTCTTACTTGTAATTCTGATCTTACTTCCACGTCTAGTACTCTTACTACTACTGTTTCTTCTAGTTCATCCTCTGAACCTTTACCAACCCCGCCTCAACCTAACACCCCTCTCTATCCTGATCTTTCTCTTTTTACTGCTGAATCCAAACTTCCACTTAATCAGGCACCTCCGCCTTCTCCCAATAAAACTCAATCAGCACAGCATTACTCTCCCGATTTGCGAACTCCACCACCATCCCCTTCTCAGCAATATTTTTATGAATCTCCATATCATCACACCCCTTATTCACATCAACCACTTAATTTCCATATTTTGACTAAATGTCTTGACCAGGTACCCCTCATTCAGTCTACTGACCCTGATACTTTGACACAATGGCTTTTTTTAGTTCGCAAATTTCTACAGACTGACTTGGCTCCATTTTCCCAATTGCTTTCGTTGCTTTACCCAAAAACCTCTGGTCATCTTAGTAATTTTTGGCTCCAGTATATGAAGTCTTCTCATGATTGGGCTCATTTTCGCTCGGTTTTACATACTTATCTTCTGCCTTATGAAATTAGACAACAGCTGAGTAACAAATATATCAGACGTCATCAACGTCCAGAGGAATCAGCTTCCGATTATCTTGACTCCATTATCGGCTATTCTGATGTGTTAGCTATTGCTCAACATCCCCAGGAAATTATTTCTCTTATTCGATTTTATGCCTCTCCAGCTTTCCGTCAAATCATCAATCCCTTTACGCCACCCACTACTATTCCTCAGCTTTACCACATTGCTCGACTAGATATTCTAAATACCCGTAGTAATTTTTCTTATTATTCTTCTACTCCACCTCCCCAGTTTAACACTTCAACAACTCGCATGCTTTCTACCACTCGTCCATCTTCTCAGAGTGATATCTCTCATCTTCGCTGTTATCGGTGTCAGGTTATGGGGCACTTAGCACGAAATTGTACCAATTCTACCTTGGGAAACTTCAATTCCCGTCGTCAGTAGGCAGCTCACGACCTCTTGGGCAAAATCTGCCTTATGTTTCCTCACCTTTCTCGCCTGCTACTAAATCGCAGTCGTATACTCTTGTACAGTTACATAACACTCCCTCCTTAGCTTTATTAGATTCAGGTTCTGCAATTTCCCTAATCAGTTTCTCCTTTTTTCAGCAACTTTTACAAACGCATCCGCATCTTCAATTCCGCCCTTCTACCCTCAGATGTCTTTCCATATCTCAACACACTCTTGAAATCATGGGTCAACTAAAACTTAAAGTTAAAATTTCCCAATTTTCTTGGCCGTTTGAATTTCAAGTGGTTAATAATTGCTCACTTCCTGTTATTCTGGGGTATGATTTTTTGCTTATACTGGCCTTATTTATAATACTGCCATGGCCTCTATCTCCTTTTTTTCAATCCGCACGTTCAAATTCCTTTGGTAGACCCCCTCGATTTCCCTATGAATCACGTATTCAGTCATCAGCATATTTATGCCACTGCTCCCCAACTAGATGCAATTGAGGCCTTGAAATCTGAATTTGCCGATGTTATCACAGATACTTTAGTCTCTGTTGTTCATTATCAGGCTCACATTGATTTACTTGATGAAACACCTGTTCGTTCGCCTCCTTACCATCTTAGCCCTCCTCGGATGGCCAAAATGGATGACATTATTGACAAAATGCTTCTGGATGGTACCATTGTCCCATCTTCTTCCAATTACGCATCTCCGGCATTTTTAGTCGATAAGCCTGATGGTTCTTCGCGCCTGGTCATTGATTATAGAAAATTGAACTCCAAAATACTCTATGATTCTTACACCATTCCTAGAATGCAAAACGCCTTTCACTTTTTTTCTAAATATAAATATTTTTCTCTCTTGGATCTTAATTCTGCTTACTACCAAATCCCCTTGGACTCTCGTAGTAGCAGGCTTACTGCATTTATCACCCCAAATGGCCTTTTTCAGTTTACAAAAGTTCCTTTTGGATTAAACTTGGGCTCGCAAATTATGCAGAGAATAGTTGATTCTCTATTTTCAGATTTTAAGTATAAATTTCTCTATCCTTATATCGATGATCTTTTAATATTTAGCCCAGATTTTGAGTCCCACATGTCTCATCTCCACCAAGTTCTTTCCAGATTACGTTCTATTGGGCTCACAGTTAACCACTCTAAAATTTCCCTAGCGCAAACTTCTACAAAATTCTTAGGTCACATTGTGTCATCTCAGGGAGTAGCTGTCGATCCCGAACGTACTTCTGCTATTTCTAACATTCCACCTCCCAAACATCTCAAGCAAAGGCGTACCTTTTTAGGCATGGTTTCTTTCTACCACCGGTTCATTCCTAACTTTTCTCACATTGCTGAGCCTCTCAATTATCTGAAACGTAAAAACGTTCCTTTCATTTGGACTCAATCTCAACAGGACGCCTTTCTTCAGCTTAAGTCTCTTTTGATGCATGCTCCCATTCTTCAATTTCCTGATTTCTCCCTACCTTTTGAAATACATACTGATACTTCCAATCTTGCTGTTGATGGTGTTCTAACTCAGGTTGTTAATGATGTTCCTCTACCTATCGCCTATTTCAGTCGACTTCTTTCTCCTACTGAGAGGAAATATTCTATCTTTGAGCGTGAAGCCCTGGCTTTATTAAATTCCATAGAACACTTTGCTGAATATTTGGAGCATAAAGAATTCCTTGTCAAGACAGATAATCAGGCTCTCTCATGGTTGTTACATAATGCACATAAGATTGGTAGAACTGGCCGATGGCTCATGCGATTGTCCAGATTCAAGTTTTCCCTTAAGTTCATTTCTAGCACTGAGAATTCTGTAGCTGACGCCCTTAGTCGCTTATTTGACACTTCCGCTCCTCAGTCAAGTAGAACTGACGATTTACCCTCGGATGTCTCTATGATGCCTTCATCTTCCTCCATTAATGCTGTTTTTTCGTTAACAGACTTTCCTCTTTCATTTCAATCCTGTCAGTCGCATCAGCTCACCGATCAGTTCTGCATCCAACTCAAACAATCCATCTCTGATCCCTCTTATCAGGGTCCCTTTACCATTTTTAAAGATCTCTTGGTTTACAAACCCGCTAAGAAAGCTTCTCCTAAAGTGGTGCTTCCACAGGCTCTTCAACCCATGATCTTGCAATATTATCATTCCTCCCCTGTGGGTGGGCATCTAGACATCACTAAAACGTACAACCGTATAGCCTCTCTTTTCTTTTGGCCTCAAATGCGCAAGTCTATTCGCAACTTTGTTCAAACTCGTGAATTGTGTCAAAAATCTAAACCTTTAAACATAAAGTCTGCTGGTCTTCATTCTGCCCTTCCACCCACTCATCCTGCCCAAACCTTTTTCATTGATCTAGTTGGACCCATAGTTCGTTCTTCTCGTGGTAACTTGTATATTTTTACCTTGTTGGATGCCTTCTCAAAATTTCTAGTCCTTCGACCCTTACGGAAAATTTCTACTAAGATCATCATTAATTTACTCACTGAACAAATCTTTCCTATTACCGGTTTGCCTGCTAATATTGTTTCTGATAATGCTTCTATTTTTACTTCAAGTGTTTTTTTAATATGTGCTTTCAACTGGGTATCAAACGTATTTTGACTTCACCCTACCACCCTCAGTCCAACACCGTGGAAAGGTATCACCGTAATCTCAAAGTTGCTTTATCTATATTTCATAGTTCTTTCCAGAAAGACTGGGATTCTCATCTTTCTTCTTTGGCGTTAGCCTTTAATTCCAGTATCAATAGTTCTACGGCTCAAACTCCGGCTAAGCTCTTTCTTGGTCGTGATCTTCAAACTCCTCTTTCCCTAACCTGGGATCTGCACAACCTCCTTGAATCTTCTGATCAGCCATCCTCTTCATCACTCTGGAAAGACGCCTTTGATCAATTGCTAAAAGCTCAACAGGTCCACAAAAAAGCTTATAATGCTCGTCATAAGCCATCCAACTTGAAAATTGGTGATTTAGTCCTCGTTGCTAATCATCCACACAGCTCGGCAATTAATGCCACCTCTGCCAAACTTGCTCCTCGATGGCTTGGACCATACCGTATTTTGTCTTTCCCTACTCCTGTCACTGTATATTTGCAATCTACTACTGATTTGTTTGACACTAAAAAAACTTCATCTGAATCAGCTCAAGCGATTTCATCCTTAAAAACTTTCACATCTTGATCTTTTTTCTTTTGCCCTGTGATTTCCTTTTCTTGTTATTACCTCCTCTTCTTTCTGGTTTTTTTCTCTATTCTCCATCCAGTCTGGAAATGTCTATTGCTCCCAGTGTTATTTACTTTTTTGTTCTTTTCTTTTTCTTTGTTGTTTGTCTACCTCATCCCCCCTTTTTTCTCTCTTGTCTTTCTTTGACCGATACCTTCATTTTTCGAAGTGTCGGGCCCCTTCCATTTTTTCTCTCTGATTAGTGTTAATAGAGGATGGTTGCCTAGTTGTACTCCTTCTTAAAACAATAACCACCACCACTATCTATCAGATGGTAATAAAAATGTCACATTCTATAATGCGTCATTGCTGTATGCCCATTTATGTTCACGTATTGACATCAAGATTCATCACATTGTAAAACTGCTCGTTGATTTATTGGGAGAATTTTAATTTTTAACACTCACTCCCGAAACATCATTTTCAGCCCTTTGCCCATAGATATTTATGTCATGTGAAGCAAGTAGTGTATGTATGTATGTATGTATGTATGTATGCATGTATGTATGTATGTATGTATGTATGTATGTATGTATGTATGTATGTATGTATGTATGTATGTATGTATGTATGTATGTATGTATGTATGTATGTATGTATGTATGTATGTATGTCGGGAATTACTGTTGATGACTGCCAGTTGATTTCAGGAATCTCTTGTCGATTTTTATATCTTCTAGAGACAAAGAAAAAGCGGTTAACTTGTCCAGTAGTACATCATGGACTACGTTCTACCTTACGTCATACGACCTTCTCAAGGCAAAGACATTTGAATGGCGTCTTAATTCTGCAACCTGTCCTATTATCAAAACCGGTGTGACCTCACGCCTAACACCTGCAACACGAGTATTAACAATGAACCTGAAATGAAAGGTTAACTACATATAAACCTGATTCATAGACAATCGTTCATTGCCTAATAGTGAGTGTGACCATAACCTACCTTACACGGAGTACTTCAAAGCCGTCAAGTCCACTCTTGTTAGAACTGTTGGTAAAGTAAATTCATCGTGGTGTAGGTCCTTTCAAGTACACGTCCAATGGAGGTGAACTAGCTGCCTCTGTGGATCAGCGGTAGAGTGTCGGCTTCCGGATCCCAAGATAGCGGGTTCAAACCCGGCAGAGGTAGTCGGATTTTTGAAGGGCGGTAAAAAGTCCATTCGACACTCCATGCCGTACGATGTCGGCATGTAAAACATCTCTGGTGACACATTTGGTGTTTACCCGACAAAATTCATTAAATCTCAGCCATAGACGCCCAAGAGAGTTTCGGTTTACTCGGTCTGCCACCTAGTGGGGGCCTAGAGTAAAACGGAACGTCGAAATTGACGAGCAGACAGCCAGATGGCGTCAAATTGAAATGTCTGCACACGGTAGCTGAGGCCATACGATTATTATTATTATTATTATTATTATTATTATTATTATTATTATTATTATTATTATTATTTTTATGGAGGTGAACTGCATGTACAGGCATCATGGATGTAAATAAAGCAAGAATTTGATTTCACCTTTCCATTGTGTAGGTTAGAAGACTAAACAGTTGTCTGAAGGAGTGTTATTTTCAACCGCAGTGGCGGAAATTTAATTTAGAGGATTAGGTTTGGGAGACGATCATCATTATAGGCACGACACGAACCATTCCTTCTAAACATACATATACATACATACATACATACATACATACATACATACATACATACATACATACATACATACATACATACATTATCATTATAGACCGTTATGCCTTTTAGGGTTCAGTCTGCAAGCCTCTGTGAATTTACAAAACGTCGCCACAATCCTCGATTTGCA
This sequence comes from Anabrus simplex, assembly GCF_040414725.1. Taxonomy (NCBI): domain Eukaryota; kingdom Metazoa; phylum Arthropoda; class Insecta; order Orthoptera; family Tettigoniidae; genus Anabrus; species Anabrus simplex. The sequence continues at coordinate 1,147,991,418 of NC_090265.1, read as the reverse complement.
ACTAGTGTTGTGGCCTCATTTAGTTCTATAACTCTTATCTTTAAATCGTTAGAAACTAAGTCTAACCATCGTCGTCTTGGTCTACCTCTACTTCTCTTACCCTTCATAACAGAGTCCATTGTTCTCCTAGGTAACCTATCCTCCTCCATTCACCTCATATGACCCAACCACCGAAGCCGGTTTATGCGTACAGCTTCATCCATCGAGTTCATTCCTAACTTAGCCTTAACTCCTCATTTCGAGTACCTTCCTGCCATTGTTCGCACCTGTTCGTACCAGCAATCATTCTCACTCCTTTCATATCTGTTACTGTACTTCTAACTTATGAATAAGATATCCTGAGTCCACCCAGCTCTAGCTCCCGTAAAGCAAAGTTGGTCTGAAAACAGACCGGTGTAAAGATAGTTTCATCCGGGAGCTGACTTCCTTCTTACAGAACACTGTTGATCGCTACTTGCGAGCTCACCGCGTTAGCTTTACGACAACTTGATTCAATCCCACTTACTATATTGCCATCCTGGGAGAACACACAACCTAAATACTTAAAATTACCTATCCGTTCCAGCTTTGTATCACCAATCTAACATTCAATTCTGTTGAATTTCTTACCTACTGACATCAGTTTGGTCTTGGAAAGGCTAATTTTCATACCATACATACTCACTGCACCTATTTTCAAGTTCCAAGATAAAGACTGCAGGCTTTCGGCACAATCTGCCATTAAGACCAAGTCGTCAGCATAGGCCAAACTGCTTACTACATTTCCACTTAACTGAATTCCTCCCTGCCATTTTATACCTTTCAGCAGATGATCCATGTAAACTACGAGCAGCAAAGGTGAAAGATTACAGCCTTGTGTAACCCCTGTAAGTACCCTGAAAAAAGAACTCATTCTACGATCAATTCTCACCGCAGTCCAATTGTCAACATAACCTTTAATTTGTTTTAATAATCTACCCTTAATTCCATAGTCCTCCAGTATGGCGAACATCTTTTCCCTCGGTACCCTGTCACATGTTTTCTCTAGATCTATGAAACATAAACACAACTGCCTATTCGTCCCGTAACTTTTTACAATTAGCTGGCACATATTGAAAATCTGATCCTGGCGGCACCTATGTGTTCTGAAACCACACTGGTTTTCATCCATCTTCCTCTCAACCACTGATCGCACCCTCCATTCCAAGATGGCAGTGAATATTTTGCCTGCTATACTAATCAATACCTCGATAATTTTGTAATCCTTCCTGTTCCCTTGCTTATCGATAGGTGCAATTACTGCTTTTGTCCAATCTGAAGGTACCTTACCAACACTCCATGATACTCTTACTAATCTATGAAGCCATTTCATCCCTGCCTACCCACTATACTTCACCATTTCAGGTCTAATTTCATCTGTCTCTGCTGCTTTATGACAATGGAGTTTATTTACCATCCTTTCCATATCCTCAAGCGTAATTTCACCATCATTTTACTCGTCCCCGTGATCTTGGTTTTTCGCGACACCACCATGAAAATTTCCTTTTATGTTGAGAAGATATTCAAAATATTCCCTCCACCGGTCCAGAGATTCCCTGGGATCTATTATGAGTTCGCCTGAATTAACCAAAACACTGTTCATTTGCTTTTTCCCTCCCTTCCTAAGATGCTTTATTTCTGTCCAGAAAGGTTTCCCTGCTGCCTGACCTATCCTTTCTAGGTTATTACCAAAATCTTCCCATGACTTCTTTTTGGATTCAACAACTATTTGTTTCGCTCTGTTTCTTTCATCTATGAACAATTCCCTGTCTGCATCGGCCCTTGTTTGGAACTATTTCTGATAAGCCTTCATTTTACGTTTACAAGCTGCTCTCACTTCATCACAATGCAGATTTTTTTTTTTTTTGCTATTTGCTTGACGTGGCACCGACACTGATAGGTCGTATGGCGACGATGGGACAGGAAAGGCCTAGGAATGGGAAGGAAGCGCCCTTGGTCATAATTAAGGTACAGCCCCAGCATCTGTCTGGTGTGAAAATGGGAAACCACGGAAAACCATCTTCAGGACTGCTGACAGTTGTATTCGAACCCACTGTCTCCCGGATGCGAGCTCACAGCTGCGTGCCTCTAAATGCACGGCGAACTCGCCCGGTAAAAATTAAATTACGAGTCTATGTCCTTTAATACATTTGTGAGGTTCAGATTACTTTTATAGCGCAAAAGTTGTGTGAAAAGAATACTATTTAGGAACTTAAATTATTCAAATGAAAAGAAATTAACTACGTAACTTATTTACAGTCCATCTCTGTGGTACCGTAATAATAATTAATGGCGTGTGGCCTCCGGAGGGGCCTGGTGCAGGTCTTTTGATTTCACGGCCGTAGGTGATATGCGCGTCATGATGAGGATGATTGGATGATGAGTCCGAGGGAAATCCAACCCTGAACGGTAAATGGATTAAGGAAGAACTTATTTACAATAAATGTACATTTGAAGCTTACTCAAGGAATATCCCAGCTTCAATATTTTTAAGCAGAGAGAATTGTATTGTTGATTCTCGCGTGTGTTATAGTTCAAAATAATATAGTAATTTAATAAACAATATTATTAAAACCATTGTCAAGGAAAATAAAACTGCATTATTACTGGTGCAAACACTGAACGAGAAAGTGAAAGTGCGGGAAATCCTGCATTTTCTTTTACATCGACCTACCATCCCTGATAATTCCTGTCACATTTTCACTTCATACCAGCTGCCTGCTAGCTTTAAAGCTCTGACATACCACAGAGTCGAACGAGTCCCTCCGAGGATGGAAGCGTAACCACAACCATTCCGGATGAATTCTTAGTTCTACCTGACCTTGGGTCACGAGCTACTTCTTGCTGTATGCATCGGATGTCATGGTCATCAGTCCCTTGTATTTTTGTGTGCAAACTGTCTATTGCCCTCTGTGATAGTAAGAACATAAATTTAATTACTGCGGATTGGGGATTAACTTGAGGGGATGTGATAGTCGAGTGGGATAGTCAATGGCTTCTCACCACGGTGGTCACGGCTCGAATCCCCGCCAATTCATGTAGGATTTTAAAATGAAAATTCACGTCCTATGGTTCGGACTCCACGTAAAACTGGATGTCCCGTGACTATAATCACAATAGGAACGACAGTTAGCAGGGCAAAACATAAGTAGGATAGTTACCCAAAAGTGCCGTGGCTCGGGATCAATCAATCAATCAATCAATCAATCAATCAATCAATCAATCAATCAATCAATCAATCAATCAATCAATCAATCAATCAATCAATCAATCAATCAATCAATCAATCAATCAATCAATCAATCAATCAATCAATCAATCAAGCAATCAATCAATCAATCAACGATCTGCATTTAGGACTGTCGCACAAGTGGCAGATTCCTTCATTATTCTGCAGTCATTTTCACAGTACTGCCAACAAAACAGAGTAAAACAAATGGGTGAAAGTGTTAAATAGATCTCAGTTTGAACAATATTTACCATATTGTACCAGTAAAAGAGCCCGACTCTCAGATTAAGTTTGATAGGGGCATGAAATAGAGTTCTCAGGGTGAAAAACTGGGTTAATCGTAGCTAGGGCTCGGTACAGGAGGTAGGGTCCTATCTACAGAAAAACCTTGACTCTGATTGTATAAGAGTTTATTCAAATATGTAGAAATGGACTGTCTTCCTCGTATCCCAATAGTATGGCTTGGGTTCTCCAGCTCACCAAGCCAAGCTGGTTGAAGCATGTTCCAGAAGACTCCAGGGATTCCAGGGACTCCAGATACTCCAGACAGAGGCAGCTGGACTGTCTGGGTTGACGGCAAGTAGAGATGACTCGAACTCTGAGGCCCGGGTTGAACCCCGATGATCCAGGCGATGTTGTAGATAGTCACGTACTACCTCAGCCCAATTAGACTGAGAGGATTGATGTTCCCAAGGTCACTAGTAGCACTGAGTCCATGAACACCTTGGATGATCAACTTATAAGCAGAGATTTTGATAATTGTACATCAAGACTTCCAACACTCCTAAAATGATATGAGTGGTATTAATAATTTTAGAGTTCATCACTAGGAAAATCTTTGTCTCTGAATAACGTTTGGCAACGAAAAATACAAGTCCCTTCTTGCGAAATTATAGTTAAACTCAAAGTTCATTACTGGCGAAGGTGCAAGTCTTTGCCTAAACTCGAACGTAAAAACACAAGTCCATTCACTTGGAAGTCTGAATATAGTTAAAGTTAATCACTGGTGAAACTCATAAAGTCTTTGAGTGACCACTGACGAAAACGCAAGTCCATTCGCATAAATAAATTCACTGACGAAATTTATAAGTCTTTTAAACCAACACTGGCAAATGTACAAGTCTTCGAGTAAATGCAAGTGAAATCCTAACTTTGTTCAAAGCCGTTGGAAAGCTAAAGTTCATCACTGGCAATGTTAATCAATTACTGTCTATTAGAAGAATGAGTTCCTCAACAGTTGCAAATATTCCACGTAAAAAACACAAGTCCATTTTACGAACACTTAGAAAAGTTCCAATCTCGTTTACGTGTAAATAATATAAGTCCGTTCAGTGAACACTTAGAAAAATTCCAACTTCGAAGATATGTAAATAACACAAGTCCATTCAGTGAACACTTAGAAAATTCCAGCTTCGAAGACACATGAAAATAATGCAAGTCCATTCAGTGAACACTTAGAAAATTCCAGCTTCGAAGACGCGTAAATAACACAAGTCCCTTCAGTTAACACTTAGAAAAATTCCAACTTCGAAGACACGTAAATAATGTTCAGTGAACACTTAGAAGAATTCGGGTCTCGAACCCATGGAAATTATACAAGTCCATTTAGTTAACACTTAGAAAAATTCCAACTTCGATGACACGTAAATAGTACAAGTCCATTCAATGAACACTTGTAAATATTCCAAGTTCAATTACGAAGACTTAGAAAAATTTCTACCACACTCGAAGTCTTATGAGTCCACTTTTATAAAACTTGGAAGAATCGTCTTCCCACACTTGTATAATGACAGAGTTCCACGATGATAGTAGCAGCAAGAGTGTCCTCGCTGACTACTCAGCTGAGACTGTGTGAATAGGCTACAGTAGGTCTCCATTTTATTCAATCCGGGATGTCTACGTCATAATACGGTTTGATTGAATATCTCCCGAATCCCTCGATGGATTTGCTTGAAACTCGAGCATTGGGACGTTTAGGTGATCCCAAACAAGATGACATATCGCTCGACTCGCTAGCACAATTATTATAGAAATTTCCAAATTTTCTCCATCGAACTCACTAGAACAAGTGACGTGGAATCCAGAAAATACCAGTCAAGGCTGGTAACACGTGTTGAGACGAGCGGGCGGCCTAGCTAGCCCCTGTGGCTACGTCACAGCTCACAGTCGTCATACACTTCGCTAGCTGGTCCTCGCTGTTGGTAGACAAACCATCCGCGCTCGGAACATTACGCGTGGTAAATAAACGTAACTTATGCTCAAAAAATACTTATGCACAGGTCGTAACCGGTACAATATATACATATTTACTTTACACGCATAAATGAAGAGAAAACTAAATAGAAATGACAAGGAACAGAGGCAAATGCAAAGAAGTGCGGTGCTGTAGATATTTGTGCCATTTTTTCATGCATTAGCTGTAACAAGAAATGTTTGCAAAATACGTCACAAAATGTGCTAGGGAATCATAATTATGAGATATAATATTTTATTTCTCATGTAAAATAGTAACTCCCTAAAGGCACTAACACACCGGGCGAGTTGGCCGTGCAGTTAGGAACGCGCGACTGTGAGCTTGCATCCGGGAGATAGTGGGTTCGAATCCCACTGTCGGCAGCCCTGAAGATGATTTTCCGTGGTTTCCCATTTTCACACCAGGCAAATGCTGGGGCTGTACCTTAATTAAGGCCATGGCCGCTTCCTTCCAACTCCTAGGCCTTTCCTATCCCATCATCGCCATAAGACCTATCTGTGTCGGTGCGACGTAAAGCCATTAACAAAAAAAAAGGCACTAACAAATCAAGATATTAGACCTTTACATGTTGAGATACTTATGCTACATGATACTATATTCCACTGTTTATGAGAATGAAACGTTTGCACATAACAATTTCATACTTCATTCTGCTATAAACTTTTATTTCCCGTACCAACAGCAGCTCATTCAATGGACTTGTTGAGCAGGAGCATCAATAGTGGCTCCCCTAGCATTCTGCCTCTTCACCTATTATTTTTCTGGCTTCGTTACTCACGGCTGCACCACAAGGTTGCCATACGTGCTGGATTATAGTCATCCGCCCCGTTGCCCGAGTTTCTAAGATTTCATCAAATTTGAAAAAAGCGTGCTGGTTTTTGTTTTATGCAATGGACATTTAAAAGAATAATATTCCTATCTTAATGCACATGCCTGCATTAGATTAATGATTTCAAATTAGAAAAAAAATAAGAAAATTACGAATCGATATCAATAATTCGCAAAAAGTTCAAAAGTTACCAAACTGCAGAAAAAAATGTAATATTTCATTTGTAATGTATTTTCCAGTGTTTGTTCATATAATATTACATTATATTGCCATAAAAGATCATGCGTATTATTACTGTAGATCAAAATTTCCTTACCTAAGTGGGTACCAAAATTTAGGACGTGTTGAGAACGGTGTAGATGTGTCCGATTTTTAGACTGTAGTTAAATTCGTTCTCTGTTATCCTGGGACTACTAATGGTTAAAATGAGTGTTCGTTTTCTCTCACTTATATCACCTATCACCTATATCTATAAAATCAAAGTGTTTGTTTGTTTGTTTGTTTGTTTGTTTGTTTGTTTGTTTGTTTGTTTGTTTGTTTGTTTGTTCGTTCGTTCGTTCGTTTGTTTGTTCGTTATACCAATCTACACGCCTCCACTGATCAGTACCAAAATTTGCATCAAGGCTCATGAGGCACTCGGTTGGGTCGTAGAGGTAGTATATCGCCAAAGATTTAATGAAATAAAATTGGTCGTAATATGTAATATACTGTATGGCTTTATGTGTTGACGCCATTTTTTATACCAAATCCCTTAAAAATGGACTAGACACACGAAAAGCAAGCATGGAACTAGAATATCAAGAAATAATAGACAGAACATACAAAAAACAAGGAACTTAGAAAAGCAAAGGGGCCGAAAGACAAGGGCCACGAAGGGCGTGAAAATGAAAGACTACCCACTCTATTGTCTCATTTAAATCCCTATTACCGGGGGAGTTGGCCATACGGTTAGGGGCGCGCAGCTGTGAGCTTGCATCCGGGAGATAATGGGTTCGAACCCCACTGTCGGCAACCCTGGAGATGGTTTTGCATGCTTTCCCATTTTCACACAAGCCAAATGCTATGGATGTACCTTAATTAAGGCCACGGCCGACGAAGATTGCAATTATAGACATACAAGAAATGAATAGCGATCGGTTGTACCCTGAGCAACGTCAAACGATGCAACGAAATGTGCTGTTGGCTGAGCCTTTCATAACCGGTCTCTATCCAAAAGCATTGCACAAAATCGGTCTGTTTCAAGACCACCTGTGTTTATCTCTTTAAACATTGAGGATTTTTCTTGAGAGAAAGAAGTCCTATTATCTAATTTGTGCCAAATGCATATATGCGACATCCTGTTAGTCCAGGAAACACACAGGGGGAGAACCAGGTACCATCCAAGAATTGCTGGTATGGAACTAATCCTGGAAAGGCCTCACGACAAATACGGCAGTGCCATCTTTTCCACACCTAACCTGAACATCATATCAGCCTCATTGACTGAAGACAATGACATCGATCTACTTACAGTCCGCAATCCATACTTCTGAATCTCATATGTCTATAAAGATCCCGAGGCAATTTTCAGCTTTGAAACACCTACCAACTTCAACCACCAGGACGTAAACTTTGCCATTGGCGATTTCAACTGTAGAAGCACAGCTTGGGGATACCCAAATTCTGATACAAAAGGAATAAGTCTGGAAACATGGGCTGAGGCTCATGACTTGCATCTGATCCACAATCCGAAGCTCCCATCTTCCTTCAACAATGGTGGGTGGAAAAGAGGGTACAATCCAGACAATACCTTCGTCTCTTCAAAAGTATCTGGACAATGTGTGAAGACTATGGGAGACCCAATCCCTCGCACTCAATATAGGCCTGTCATTTGCACCGTAAATTTCGTGGCGATGTCTGAAAAGGTACCATTCAAGAGGAGATTTATCTTTAAGAAGGCGGCCTGCTATCTGAGCACTGTACAAAATCTACACAAATGATCAGCCAATTCCAGCAAGCACCAGGCTCTTCATCTACGCCGATGATACATCAGCGGCTGCTCAGGGATCACCCTTTGAAGAAGTAGATGGAATGATGAAATCAGCGATGGATGAACTCTCCAAATACTATGATGCCAACCATCCGAAGCCGAACCTCAGTAAAACCCGAACGAAACAAGGAAGCGCGGCGACAGCTGAACATCACATGGCGAGGGGAACGACTGAAACATTACCCAACACCAGTTGATCTAGGTGTCACAGTAGACCACGCTTTAACGTACAGGAACACAAAACAGAATGTCAGTGCTCGCAATGGCGTACTTAAGAAGCTGATCGGCAGCACCTTGGGAGCCAGTCCGCACAACCTGAGGACTTGTGCACTTGCGCTGTGTGTGTCAGCAGCTGAGTATGCCGCTCCTGTGTGGAATTCTTCTGTACGTGCTAAGCTGATTGATACTGCGGTCAACGATTCTGCAAGGATAATCTCGGGATGCCTAAAATCAACGCCAGTGCAGAAACTCTACCCGATTGTTCGAATAGCCACACCCAACATCCGGGGGGCCACTGTTGCAGACGCCGAGAGAACAAAGGAGGAGAAAGACCATCGACAACCACTCCATGGTCACCAAGCTGCAAGGTCTTGCCTCAGATCCCGCAAGAGCTTCCTTGCTAGGACTCTGCCGCTCAAGAGAATACCAGAGACGACTCGTCTTAACAGATGGAGGAGATCACTGCCCACAGACATGTCACCAAAGGAAGAACTAGCTCCTGGCGCCGACCTACCTTACCCTGTACGGAGGTCCCTCAACCGCTCAAGAGTGGGAGTCCATCCTGAAGAAATGGGGAATTTTTCCGGCAAACGCAGACACCTCGTGTGAATGTGTTGCTGAACAAGACGCAAGCCACCTATTTATCTGTGCCCTCCTGGACAACCTATGCCCATCACTTTTAGAGGAAACAACAAGGACATCGCAGCTGCAATTTTTGGAAATGCTGACCGGACACGGAAATGAAATAAAATTTTAAACGCACTTGAGCGTATCCCATTTATAACATGTTAACTGAAACAATAGAAATCTATATACTAAATTTTTTTTATGAAAACTAAAGTCAGTCAGTCCGGCCATTCTATCAGGTCGATTTCCTTCATTTTTTTTTAACTGAAGGGTATTCATGCACATATTTGTTATCAGGTACTATAAATCACTTAACTTCCGCCTTCTTCAAATTATTTGATTTTTCAATTTTTTGTCTCTTTAAGGCAATCATATCCTTGGTTCTAATTGAGGTACGGAGTTTGTTTTGGCCTAAGAACATTCAGCGAATCAAGCTCTTTCATTTCAGCTGATAAATATTCAAATTGGTTGATTATGAGGAAAGTTATGAGTGCACATTCAATTTGACGTCTCATTTCTTCAACATTTTTCTCATTGAAGCAATCATATATTTCGTTGTAATTGAGGTATGCAGTTCGTTTTGGTCTAAAAACACTCAGTGGATCAAGCGCTTTCTTTTGAGGCAATAACGACTTAAATTGGTAGATTCTGAGAAAAGTTATAGTACATTTGTCTCCATGACGAAGATCTTTGAAGGACTTTTTAACCGTTCGGTGCGTAGTGCTATTCCAAGGAACGTTTAATTCAATTTGTTTGTGTGATGTATTTTCAAGTGTTTTGTTGACATAATATTACATTCTATTACCACAGCAGATCATGTGCTTTATTTCATTAACTCGAAACTTTGCAAATACATCCGTGAGGATAGTAACGAACAACACCATACTTTGTACATTGCGGGCGGAGCCAGCGGGAAACTGCTAGTCTAGTTGAAACTAAATACATGAAATACATATTATTACCTTTTATTTTCCAACTACGCACGACCTAAATTAAAACTGATCTTCAGTACTGATCTTCAGTACAGAATAAAAAAACATGTTCAACAGCATCCTCATCATCACACCAAAACCTTTGATAATTACTTCTAATTAAAAAGAAATGTTAAATATTTATTGGATGTAAACTTGTCATTCAGTTTGAGTCTACAGAGGACGGACAGTGATGAATAATATGAATACAGACAAATAAACAATGATCCAACGACCCATTAGAGCCTTGATCTAAAGAGACAGCTGCCAAGCAGAGTGCCACATGGTCAACGAGATGACATCCTCAACCATATTATTTGACTTTCTTGACGGATTTGCTGCCTCGCGTGTCAGTTGTTCTCATGATGCCGAGTGAACGCCTTTCCAGCACTCCCTGGACTGGCTGAGAACCAAAACCACGGCCTTCGGGTAAGAAACAGGTACGTTACGCCTATACCAGGGTTTATATCATGGAGACAAACTTGGAGAAAGATTAAGAGGTAAAAATACAAGCATTTACGCTTGAACTAAATTAACGGAATGCAGTAGAGTGAAATCAGGTAATAGTTATTTCGGATTAGAAAATGAATAATTAAAGGAAGTAAACTAGAGAGACAACAGTGAAAATTTGAAAACTATTATTTGTAAGTGATTTTAGGCAGCTTTGCAGAAAGTTATGTTATAAACACAAATTAAATACAATATAGACAGAGGTGGACAGCCAAGAGACACCAAGACGATCGCGGTTCAGATCACATGTGGGATTTTTTTTAAACGATGACTTACGGCTCTGTGGGTCGTATTCTACATAAAACTTGAGATCGAGCGGCAATATCAGGATATCAACACTGCAAGCTTACATTTCTTCAAATACAGTGTTGCAAACTTAAGTAGAAGTTTTTCAGTAATTGACGCTATAGTCAAATAGAAACACCTGGCTCCTCATGCTTATGAGGATGTCCTCGATCGGTCTACGTCTCTACGACTTCTGTTTGTGGAAGGCTCCTCCATTCTTAGATAAGCGTACAGAATGATGTTAAAGAATTGTAGGGGCTACCGGGCCGTCTCGATTTTTTCTGTCTAACACATTCCATAAATGCTCAGTAGAACTGATTACTCAGTTTGCCTTCTTGCTGCTCTCTTAGCTTACGTAGAATGGACTAAATTAAGGCTCCTGGGGTTAAGTACAGGTAAGTCTTTAACGTTAACTGAGAACTGCTTTGCTTGACATTCCCTTACCCATATCTTATTCAATATTGTCTTCATTGTTTGACATCACCTTTGTACGACACCATGTGTCACACCCTGGCTACCTCAAACGTAGTGTTTTAAAATTTTCTCTTTCGGTCCGAAAATAAATGAGGCCAGTGAATTTTTTTTTCACACAGAGCACCTCACTCTCCGTTAAGAAAATGAGGCCTTAGGAAGCCGGAAGGTAATGGACAAGGTAGGAAAATCAGTCATGTCTTATGGAGACATTGTCTCTTATGTATGTTTTTCTTCTAATTTTCTAGTGAAGTCGCTCCAACTCAGGTCTTTTGGCGACGGTGGGATAAGAAAGATCTAGGACTGGGAAGTAAGTGGCCAAGTCCTCAATTAAGGTATATCCCCAGCATTTGTCTGGTGTGAATATGGAAAGCCACAGAAGAATATATTCAAAGCTCTCGACAGAGGGATTTGAACCCACCGTCTCCCGAATGCAAGCTAACAGTTTCACGATGTGAACCACGCAGCCAACTAGCTTGGTCTTAAGAGTTTAGTCTGATTAATGTTGAGGATGGTTATCCACTTTTGCTTCTTCTTAAGTTCTTAGAACAATCACCGCCGCCACCAACAGAGACACAAGAGAAAATGAGTAACAAGTTAATTCCTCGGAAAAGTGGCCTGGAATATAATTATATACCTACTTGGTGGGGAGGTTAATGATAGCGAAAGCGTTTAAATTCATTCCTCCAAGGGACTTCATTGTGTAGACGGAGGTATTTAGCTTTGCTTTGATATTTTGGTCGTAAATACTTTACACAAAGCCAAGTCGCTCTAGCCCGGCACCATGCCAGGCGTGCACGTCTATGCTGTGGAGTCAATGGTAGTCTTCTGAGCGGACGCCGGGAGTGCAGGCCTCCTTCAAGCAATCGACGGGAAATTGTTCTGGTCGATATTGGAACAGCCAGAGTGTCTTGCACATGCTGAAGAATGGCGGTTGACGTGGCGTGCGGGGCTGCCACCGCTTGGCGGCGGATGCGCCGATCCTCGCGTGCTGACGTCACTCGGGCTGCGCCTGGACCCCTCGCACGTGCCACATGTCCCTGCGCCAACCATCTTCGCCACAGGCGCTGCACCGTGGACACATCCCTATGGGTATCGGCTGCGATTTGACGAAGCGACCAACCTGCCCTTCTCAGCCCGATCACCATACCCCTCGTAAAGTCGTCTGTCTGCTGGAAATTCCTCCGTTGACGGCGGCCTGGCATTCTTAGCTATACACGTGTCCTGTGGCACACGACAACACGTTCTACAATGACTGTCGGCTGAGAAATCACGGTACGAAGTGGGCCATTCGCCAGCGCCGTATCCCATTTATCGTTCGCTACGTGCGCAGCACAGCGGCGCATTTCACATCATGAGCATACCTCAGTGACGTCAGTCTACCCTGCAATTGGCATAAAGTTCTGACCACTCCTTCTTGGTGTTGCATTTGCTTTGTCAGTCAGTGTAAATAAACACCTATTTATTGTTTTTGGAAAATTCACTTAAGAGGAAGGTGAAGGAAGTGAAAGAATCTGAATTCTTTTTATGGGGATATTTATATCTAAAAAATAGAAGGTTACAGACGTGAAAATTGGTATTTGGAATAATAAAAAATAAATATAATAACAAATAAAGAAACACACTTTATGGGGGGAAATTAACTTAAAGTGGTGTGAGGGGTGGGTGAAAAAGGATTTGAATTCTTTGTTTAAAAATATTAATTTTCATGTCTGTATCATGTTAAGTTTATGAGGTGTTCTGTAGATATTCTCATTTTATAAATTCGCCCCCTTTTCTGGTTCCCCTTAAGTGGAATTTCCGAAAATAAATTATCTATGTTTCTTTACTTTTACAGGAGATTCCAAATACCAATGTTCATTTCTGTAACAATGTACGTTTCTGAGATATACTGTAGATATAGTATTTTTAGCAATTCACTCCCTTCGTCACTGCTGTTCACCCGCATTAACTAGATTTTCCAAAAACAAAAAGATAAATATTTCTTTATTTTTAGAGGAGATTTCAAATACCAATTTTTACGTCTGTAACATCTTCAGTTTTTGAGTATAATTATCCTCATAAAAAGGTATTCAAACCCTTCTTTCACATATCTTCATCCCCCTTTAGGGGATTTTCTGAAAACCAAAAAATGCGTGTTTCTTTATTTTTAAAAGAGATTCTAAATACCAATTTTTATGTTTGAAAACTCTTAAGTTTTGGGATATGGTTATGCTCATTTAAACAATTCACCGCACCTTTTCACCTCCTTAGCGACGGAATATCCAAAAATCCTCCCTAGTAAGCACCTATGCTCTAATATAAGTGTATCCCCGAAATTTCATTTCTTTATGTTCAGTACTTTTGGCTCTGCGATGAAGAGTGAGTGAGTGAGTGAGTGAGTGAGTGAGTGAGTGAGTGAGTCAGTCAGTCAGTCAGTCAGGACATGTTATTATACATATATAGAGATTGAAGTGTGTGTTCGTATATTTTTCCTTGCAGCCACAAATACCCACCGCAGACCATTGATGTTTTTGTGTGGTAGTAGCCTTAAGTCTCCCATCGTATGCTATAGTCGTTGCGCGTCTGTAGCTGTGATGGTGTCGGAAATGTGGGGCTTTAAATTAGCTGACTTCGTCATTGAATGTTTTAAAAAGAAGGATCGCAGTGAGAGCGTACTCTAGAAGGCTATGATGTGTACTCTTGGTTTTATATGCTATCTGTGATTCATTTGGCAGGAGAACGGTGATCTCAGAACCATAACAGTTTGCTGCTTGAGTACATCTGTGAGTGTTTTCTGTAATTCTTGAATATAAATTAGATATTTACTGAAACAGCTCCTTAACAATATCATTGAGGCAGTAATCATAACCGTCAAAGAAATAGGATAACCGGTTTTCATAGCAAGAATTCCACTGATCTCAAATGATTTGCCATGTTGTTTCAAACGATTACAATTTCCAGTGAGATTAACTTATAGTATGACTATCAGTAAGGCTCAGGGTCAAACATTCCACTATTGCGGAGTTAATTTGAAGGATTCCTGTTTCACACATGGTCAGCTCTACGTTGCTTTCTCCCGTGTCGTACGAGCAGAAAATCTGTCTGTGCATGCGCCAGACAACAAGGCATGAAATGTAGTGTATAAGAATGTATTTTTATGAAATTACTTAGTATGTAAGTTATGCATGTACCCCGAAAAAGAATAAAATTAAAAGAAGGAACCGGTAAAGTGTGGCCTTTTAATGCACGTCTTCCATATTTTAAAGAGAAAACCTCACGAGTGTACAAAAGAAACCCATCGAAGCGCGTTGCCTTCAGCTGGTACAAAGTAAAAAACAGGGATTATTGATGAGAACCCAAACGTTTATTCGTACAAAAAAAAGTGTAAAACAAGTATGCAAAATAAGTTACGTTTTACACATGTCATTCTATTGAAAATAATAATAACAATAATAATAGATTAGCGCCCGTTAAAAACGCCAGATTTCCACGTCTAGAATTGTTGGCTGCTATGGTTGAAACAAGACTACTGCACTATACATGTCAAGCTATTGACTGTGGTACAACTCGGGCATTTTTGTGCAGTGATTCCACAATTTCACTTGAATGGATTTGTAATGATTCAAGGAACTGGAAAACATTTGTATGCAATCTTGTCACTGGGATACAGTAACATACCTCACCTTCTCGGTTGCACTGCTACCCTGGATTTGAAAACCCAGCAGACATTTTATCCAGAGAATTGAAAGCAGCGAAATAGCCACCGCCGACATGTGGTGGCGAGGACTTGCTTGGTTTTGTAACCCTCCAGTTGCTGACCCAATGGTGTGGCTTTGCAAAACATCGCACTACCTGGTGCACAAAAGTAATATTTGCAAACTCTGTTGGTCATCACTTATGAGTAGAGGCATGATTTTTTTTTTGCATTAACGATAAGCGCGACAACAAATATTTTGAAGCGATTTTGAGGGATCTCAACAAATTATATGATTATGGTTGAGAAATTAGTGATGTTGTTTTCGCAAATTACTGCGAATTAAAGCGACAAGGCCAGTTTAAAGCGAAATTTACTTATTTTGCGATAAGTGCGAAAATCAGCGAAATTCATGGAAAATAACGATCTTGAAACTGTGTTCCAATATCACGTGTGTGAAGGGAAACAGAAGACAGAATAAGGATTTCTCATTTCGACAGAAGTATCTCTTCGTATTAAAATTCTATAGAATCCCCTTAATGGTGTGGTCATATAGGGTGAAACCTACGGCCATGTAGAGTGAAAGGGCAATTGATTGTTAATCATGATTACGTGTATTATAGTTCTAATCAAGATTACATAAGGAATAATGAATTATTATCAACATTGTTTCTCTTTATTTTTCTATCCTTCTCTTACATAATTCACAAATCTCGCGAATTAAACTTATTATGAATAATTTGCGGAAATGATTAAAGCGAAATTAAAGCGATGGGATCAGGGAAATAACGCGAAAATTTGTTTCCTTTTAGCGAAATCGAACATAAATTAATGCGAAAAAACCATGTCCTTACTCATGAGCCACACATCCGAGTCTCGAGATTCACATCACATTATGCACTTCCGCGTGTAAGTTGTTTTGTTATTAGTGTTTCTACCGGCTTCCCATTGAGACCCAATTTAGGTAACTATGACTCCAAATCGGATCATCTATATTATATAAAACGCTAACGTGTATGTTTCACAAAACTCAAGCTCTTATACCAGAGGGAGTTAAAAGGTGCGGTTTGTACCAAAATCTTCCAAATCATCTCAAGGATAAATATCACCTAGACAATATTTCCGTCCATGGACTCATGATCGGAGCTTGAGGCACAATCCCTAAATTTCTTGTACAGCTATGGGATTCTCTCGGTCTCAGCCGGACACGACTTCACGACATCGCTATCGCCGCAATACGAGGTTCAGTGACCATACTGCGCAATCATCTATATAACATCTGAAGAACCGTATTGCAAATCTATTCCTGAGCCTTTTGGTGAATCTTCTACCTGGCACACTAGCGAAGTCAACAGTAACTTAGAAGACAAAATACTGCGTAGTCGACATACTTTGTCCTTGTGGCAGCCTCCGCATGGGGGAAGTTGTAATAATAATAATAATAATAAACAGGAAAATTTTTGTGTTTCTTGAAAAGTTAACGAAAATATATATTTATTTTCGATATCAAATCATTAAATGATCACTCCAATGATTGCAGCTGATGTCCTACCCTACACTCAATACATTCTATACCCTCCTCAGTCCGTATGTAGCATATGCTCTACATTTGGTTTTGTCTACTTACAATAAAACAAAGTAATTTAAGGAAAAAAGTAATAATGGTAGGAAAGTCAACTCTGAGTCCTGATGTAGCATATATGCTACATGAATAAAACAACTTAGTGAAACACACTAATTTTCAATGGTGAATTTTTTAAAATTATTTGAGCAAAATGCATCAACAGGCTCGAGACTGAAGAGGATACTTACTGTAGCAGACTGCTAAGCGACTAACACTTTTATTAATACTGCCAAGCCAGAGAGTATACACTTCCTCTGATAATGAAAGAATGCTATTCTCTGCTAGATACTCTTTGATTCTCTGACCTTGAATATACTCAACAGACTATAGAACGTTTCTAATAACGTATGTCCTGCTAAAAGAAAATAGTCTACGTACGTACAGACGGGAAGGCATCAAGTCAACTAGCCTTCTGTATGACCTTTAATAAAACGCAGGGACAAACTCTTGAAAGAGTGGGTAGTCTGCTTACTCGAAGCAGTATTCAACCACGGCCAATTCTATGTTACGCCATCGTTTGAATACGGCCAAATAGTCGAGGTGCAGAGAATATTGTATGGAAAGAAGTGCTATAAACTAAATTACGAATGAAACAGTTATTATGTACCAATACTAAATGTTCATAAAACAATATGACTGCGACAAGCATATCAGTGTGAGTTATCTGACCTGTTGATAAGGAATGCTGTGGGTCCTCTAGTTTACATAGTTTGTGTAATACACAGTATTAATAACAACATTAATTACATAACTTCCTTTTTAATGAGACATCGCTTAAAAACAATAGGAATAACAAAATGAACAGAACATCACCCAGCAACAGTAACTTAGTAACCACAAACACTACCTTCTTCCGTCATTAGTTAAAACATTAATAATAATACAGCTTTAATTCATAAAATTTAATGACAATAGTAGTTTGCCAGGCTGTTTTATAACTCTGTGATGCCTTGATAATACATTATGCATACGTGTGCCGTTTAGTCTTGGCTCGGTTTCTCGTCCTTCACTTACGGATTAACTGACATGTTTTGAATTGAAGTTGATCCTTGTCAGCAATTCCAGAGTTCATTGAACCACTGTCGTCATCATCATAATCATCATCTTTAGGCATATTTCGCATTTTACTGTAAAATTCTCCTATTCTAATGACCTGATCAGCGTGCCTGTTCCAAATTACATTTTGATGATGTTTCAGGAAGTTCATACTTGTGTAAGCTTTTAAATCATTAGAATTAAAGCAATTATCTATTTCTTGATAATTTAAATTTCGCAGTTTCCCAATTTTACACCAGGGAGATTCTGGGGCTGTATGTCAATCATATCCTATCCTATCCATTGTCGCCGTGACGTAATGAAAAATTGTAAAATAAATATGCAAAGTTTAGTAGATTTTGCATTTGCTGAGATTTTTACTAAATTGAAGGTGTTGAGCCGTGCCAGTATATGAGCACAAGCCAGAGACCAAAGCTAGAAAGATGGACCAACTCTTGACAAGAAGGATACCTGTACTCGAGAGGCCCTAGCGACAAGTAACTCCAGGACCACGCATTGAGGCTAATAGTACACGACCTGTAATATAATGGAAGCAACGGTTCATTCACAAGATATCTGTTCTAAATGTATACCACATTTGAGCTTAGATTCCAGCACCTACTTACACCTGCTTACTGCGCCTTCTCCGGACCAGCCTTCAACGGATTTCTGTAACCATACACCGGACAGTGGTCAAGCTTGGCCCTCACTTTGCGGGGGAGAAACCATATTCTGGTTCCATGACACATAAGGACACCTTTCGGGATTTATTGCGTGTTTTCTGCCTGGTGTGCAATACATATTCATAATCAAGGACAGCATTCCAGTGTGTTTCAGCTGTGGGCGTGTTGTGTTTTCAGTCCAAAAGCTGGCTTGATCGACAACTCCGCCCATCAGCTGTCATAGATAAGACATTCAAGAGGCGTACAGTACTAGGGAAATGAGGAATGAGGTAGAAGGTGCTGTTACATGCAGTATTAGTCCGCCAAGCCTATTGAAACGCGCACACCAACCGAGCGTATGAGTGATACTTTCACAGGGAACTGCTGCATAAGGAACTGAATATCTCAGTCCCAACCACACTGTCAAATCCAAGGATGAAACCGAGACAGTTCGGTGAGAGTAGCAACGATTTTCTAGCCCATACCAGAAGACTACTGCACCGTAAAATATATATATTTTACCAGAAATAGAATCATATACAGAAAACCTTTCCAACCGTAATGATGGTTTAGGTAATTCATTGACTGCAGAAATCAGCAGTGATGTCAGTATAATTCTTTGTTAAACTTTCTTCTCAAAACTGAAATATTCAGAGGAGAGTATGATGGAGATGTCAAATAAAATGTAAATCCTAATAACTAATATAAATTTAATAACAGCACGTAGATAATATGCAACATACTGTCAAATTATATGAACGAAGGGATTATTCACTATTGTAAGATTATTAACGAATCATTTTTAATAAGTTTTATTTGACTGCCTCTTGCTGAACCATATGGTGGTGATTATTCGAAAAATGAAGATATCGGCCAAAGGAAGGCAAGGTCACGAAGGGCGTGAAAATGAAAGACTCCCTAGCCCTCGCAAACCTAATAGCGTCGGGGTCGGAAAAGAACAAGAGTTGACCAAGAGAGGTCGGATAGAATAGATGGAAGTGAGGAGCCTGGCATAAGTAAGTGGAAGCAATGACAGACTCAGCTAAGGGCCCTGTGGTCGCCAACCCACGCTCCAAAGTTCAGAGCCCCTCAGGTCCCTTTAAGTCGCCTCTTACGACAGGCAGGGGATACCGTGGGTGTTATTCTACCGCCCCCACCCACAGGGGGTTGCTGAACCATACACCATTGAGTTGGTCGTACTTAAAATTGGTTTCATTCTTCAGTAAATATGAAACCATACACTGCACCCGATACCGAAGTCTTAGTTATAATAATTTATTCGATTATAACACAGAAGAATATATTAACAAAATCAAATCAAACACTGTTCAAATAAAAAATTGAAAAATATCAAAGAGCATATTCGATAAGCCTATTATTACCTCCGCTCGTTCGAAACTGAATTGACTGAGTGTCACCGCATCTACTACGTATTTGCATTATACAATTTTGTCGAATAAATGTGTGATAAAAGCTAAATGTTCTGCAAAATTTGTGCACAATACGATCTCAGATGCACTACGTAGAAAGTATCTTTTTCGAACTAAATATGATACTTTTGTAACAATTTTCGTTGCTGTAATTATTTTGAAATAATTTGCTGCAGTTCTTTTGTGAGGAACGTGTCGCTGTGGCAAGCATTGTTTACAGCTGCGCTGTGTTACGTTCAAAACAGTTATAATAACTGCTGCTAGATGCAACTAAATGGCAATTCCTCTACGTACAAATAGTAAAACGAGCTATTTAGGTTGATTCTACAAAATTGCCTTGACCATTTCCGTCCAGAGCGACATAAGGCTAGATACAGTAGGCTATATATTATATTTATTTTCTTGCGAGGACTCTGTGGACCCCCTTAAAGGCCCGGGCCACCTGCATTGCAGGCCCTGCAAACCCTGCTTTCACTTCTGTAGAGGTGCTAGTCCTGAAGTTCACTCAGCCTGCTCCAGAAATGAGTACTAGATTAATTTCAGCGAGGATAGAACTAACCACTCTCTCACGCTTATTGTTGAGGCTATGGAAAGTGGGGGCCTTTACCTTCCACTCCTCCTCCGTTACAGCTTCATGCACTATGTAATTATTGGTATGTTTATCAGTCGATTGGAACCTTGCAAGCGAAGTGGACGTGTGTGTGAGCGTATGTAAGCAAAATGGGAATAGCTCTTGAACTCTACAGGGCGGCCATTGGCCGATGGAATAACCGCTTAAAATACCAGCTATGTGAAATGACAATGTAATTAATTACCTAGAAATGGTGTTGTGTTGTTGGTGATCGGAGGAGTAGCGATTCATCCTGGGTCCCTGAGTTGGGAAGATATTGAAACATTAAGAATGTGGTAAAGGAGGTGAGCCAAGCAGACATGACTAGGGAGTTGAATAAGGACTAGAATAGGGATATACTATCCAGGACCTGAAAGGTGAACTCGCAGGGATTAGAAAGTGGCGGTGATGATTACTGTTTTGAGAGAAAGTACAACTGAGCAACCCGCCTCTATACAACAGTAACCAGTGAGACAAAAGGGAAGGGATCCGACACTTCGAAAAATGAAGATATCGACCAAAGAAACGCAAGGGCCACTAAGGGCGTGAAAATGAAATACTCCCTAGGCCTCTAGTGCTCTAATACCGCCGGGGTCGGAAAAGAACAAGAGTTGATTAAGAGGGGTCTGATAGGATAGATGAAAGTGAGGAGCCTCGCTTAAGTAAGTGGAAGCAATGCCAGGACTCAGCTAAGGGCCGCGCGATCGCCAACCCAAGCTCCTAAGTTCAGAACCCTGAGGTCCCTTTTAGTCGCCTCTTACGACAATCAGGGGACACCGGGGATGCTATTCTATCCCCCTACCCACAGGGGGTAGGGATTAGAAAAGGCATAGAAAACTTTTTGATTAATATATGCTTTCGCAGGTCATTTTATTTATTTATTTATTTATTTATTTATTTATTTATTTATTTATTTATTTATTTATTTATTTATTTATTTATTTATTTGTCTTCTTTCAAGTGGCGAAGTTAGTGTGCCTGGCCTTCTCTTACACTCAACCAGATACTTGTCTGCACATGCTCTCACTCTCATTACACATTTATAAAGGAGTAAGAAGAGTATATTAGAGCCTTCGTGGCTCAGGCGGCAGCGCGCCGGACTCTCACCGCTGGGTTCCGTGGTTCAAATTCCGGTCACTCCATGTGAGATTTGTGCTGGACAAAGCGGAGAAGGGACAGGTTTTTTCTTCGGATACTCCAGTTTTCCCTATCATATTTCAATCCAGCAACACTGTCCGATATCATTTCATCTGTCATTCAGTCATCATTGCCCCAGAGGAGTGCGACAGGCTTCGGCAGCCGGCACAATTTCTATCCTCGCCGCTAGATAGGGGCTTCATTCATTCCATTCCTGACCCGGTCGAATGACTGGAAACAGGCTGTGGATTTTCATTCCAAGAATAGTATATTGTACATTAACCAATACGAAATAATATTGCTCAAACGCACACATAAAATAAATGCACAGTTACATAACTATCAACTATGTCTACATAATTATACCAGAGAAAGTGTTTCGCCATACACACTGCCAGATGTACAGTGCACACGTCAGTCTGTAGCTTTCAACTGGTAATCTCGGGAAGATCTCTTGAATTTACTTAACGAGTCACTGTCCCTGACAGTGACTGGACTAGAAGCGGTCACAGTAAAATAATTGTTACATATAGATGAATGGTGAAGAGGTATTTCAAGAGTAGACTAGCGCGTGTATTATCGTTATGAATTAAGGACAAAGGCAAAGTCACCTCCGTACAGGTCATGAAGGCCCTTGGAGGAGTGAAAGGTAAAGGCTTCCACCATTGTTAACCGCGGCACGTGATGGGGTAGAGTGGTTAGCTCTACGCCCGCCCGCCTTTGCCCCCTGGAATTAACCTGGTACTCATTTTTGGTGTAGGCTGAGTGAACCTCAGGGCCATATGCACCTCCGGAAGTGGAACTCTCGTTTCTTAAACTTCCTGGCGGGGATTCGAACCCACGTCCTTCCGGGCGAACCGAGCACGCCTTTACCGCCTTGGCCAGGCAGCCCCTATGAATTAAGGAGAGGAAATGAAATGTACTGAGGCGAGTTGCTATGTGGGAGTTTATGTATTAATACAAGTTTGTGATATTTACGTTTTCTGTCAGACTTTAGCAAGTGGAGTTCTTCTTCCTCTTTTTCTTTATCTGTTTACCCTCCAGGGTTGGTTTCTCCCTCGGACTCAGCAAGGAATCACACCTCTACCACCTCAAGGGCAGTGTCCTGGAGCTTCAGACTTTGGGTCGGGGATACAACTGGGGAGGATGACCAGTACCTCGCCCAGGCAGCCTCACCTGCTATGCTGAACAGGGGCCTTGCGGGGGATGGGAAGATTGGAAGAGATAGACAAGGAAGAGGGAAAGAAGCGGCCATGGCCTTAAGATAGGTACCATCCCGGCATTTGCCTGGAGGAGAAGTGGGAAACTACAGAAAACCACTTCCAGGATGGCTGAGGTGGGAATCGAACCCACCTCTACTCAGTTGACCACCCGAGACTGAGTGGACCCCGTTCCAGCCCTCGTACCACTTTCCAAATTTCGTGGCAGAGCCGGGAATCGAACCCGGGCCTATGTGGGTGACAGCTAATCATACTAACCACTACACCAGACAGGCAACAGTTGAAAGCTTGCTGCAGTTTCATTTTTTTATTCTTTAGTTGTATCACAGTAGTCGAGGATAGGAAGAATTATTAAAGTCTGCAGTAGTCTTTGTCGCATGTCCGGTAGTAAGAAGTCTGTTTCTTTTCGATGGATGAAGTGAAGCAAAAACCTTCTGACACACATTTTTCGGGATATTCCGTCCAATTTAGAGTTTCGGTCATAGTCACGTGGAGGTTTCTCACTGTTGTACTGTAAGGAATACAAGAAATATAAGGAATAGGGCTTGAATACGTTATTGGATTCGTGCAGTTAGTTAACATAAACTTAAAGTGTTCTTAATAACTACTAGTAAGTTGGATGTTCTTAACTATTTGGTTTACGTCGCACCGATACAGATAGGTCTTACGGCGACGATGGGATAGGAAAGGGCTAGGAGTTGGAAGGAAGCGGCCGTGGCCTTAATTACGGTACAGCCCCAGCATTTGCCTGGTGTGAAAATGCAATTTTTGCCATATGAATGATCAAAGCTTCCTTGCGAAGGCGCGAATGGATGAAATTACAACCTTATTCATCCTTTCCAATTTCTACGCAATATTAGTTTCCGAATCCTGGTTAAAACCACATCGCGCAATCGAAATATTGCTGCTGGCGATTGATACATTGCTTAGATCCGACAGATTAAACAAGCCCTCCGGGGGGCACCGCTGCATATGTTATGACCAGTCTACGCCTTAAAATAATCTATAGGTATCCAGGTCTTATCAGCGGAAACCTGAGTTCATGTTCTTGGAAATAAGCGTGAGTGAAGTAAAATGTCTTATGGGTGTAGTGTATAAGCCACCGAAGGCGGGTTTTTTATGCGACATAGAGACTCAAATACCAGAATAAGTCACTGACACATCACACACCTTAATTGACTTCATTGCCACCAATTAACCTGAATTAGTTCTTCACTATGGTCAAATTAGTGTCCCAGGTATATCGCGGCATGATACTATATTTATGGCCTATTTTATTGAAAGTCCGAAGTTCAAACCCAAAATAATGTCATATCGAAATCTGCGAGGAATTAACAAAAATATTTTGTGAGACGCAGTTGCAGTGTCATGGCAAGACATATTTAAACTGTCCGGCTCCATGGTTAAAGGTTAGCGTGTTAGCTTTTGTCCACAGGGGTCCCGGATTCGATTTCCGACAGGGTCTGGAATTTTAACCATGATTGGTTAATTTTGCTGGCGTGGGGGCTGGGTGCATGTGACGTCTTCATCATCATTTCATCCTCTCACGACGCGCAGGTCGCCTACAGACGTCAAATAAAAAGACCTGCATCTGGCGAGCCGAACTTGTCCTCGGACACTCCCGGCACTAAAAGCCATACGCCATTTCATTTCATTTCATATTCAAACTTAAATACATACATGGCAAAGTGAAACTTTTCAACCAACACATAACTGAGCTGTGCGATAGACATGCCCCTCAAAAGAAGACTCGAGTATCAGGGCAGCCAGCTCCCTGGCTCTCAGATGAGATTAGAGCACTAATGGCTGAATGCGAAGCTGCTCATAGACGACTTAGAAAATATTGCACTCTTGACAATTTACGTAACTATAAGAGACTGAGAAGCGCTAGGACCCAACAGATTTAGCGACACGCTCACAGTTTAATTCAACCAAATGTTTCAACAGCTGTGTTGTGGAAATCCATCAAGAGCTTCGGCATTTCCATGGACGAGACGACGACGAAATAAATATAACCTTGGAAAAAACTGAACGATTATTTCACATCAAACTGCACATTAAAAACAGGAATTACGCAAAGACGCGAAAAGACAGAGAAAACTTCTACTTTTGACCAGCAAAGCACACACAAGTAAGTTTTGCTATAAATTGGATAACATAAACGGCGAAAAGAAATGACAATATAGAAATAAAGGTGATAAAAATTATTCTGGACGTGATATAACCTGCACTAATTAACATACTTAACTCTTCCCTTGTAGACAGCACATTTCCCAAACATGGAAAGCGGGTATTACCGGTATAAGTCCTCTAAGAAACGTAGTTTCCCCTTCTGAACCATCTGACTACAGAGCCATTTGCAAACTTTTTGCTTTATCTAAAGCGTTAGAGTTCATCGCTTATAGACAAATAACAGACTACATGACGACTTACAACTTACTAGACTCACTACAATCTGGTTTTCATCAAGCCCACAGTACTACAGCGGTACTGCTGAAGGTCGAGAAGCAATGAACAATAAGGAAGTGACAGTTTTAATACGTCTAGACTTGAGCAAAGCTTTTGACTCTGTTAACGTTGACATTTTGTTATCTAAATTGCATTCCTGCCACTTCTAGGAGAGTGCCGTCCTTTGGTTGCATTCCTACCTGCAAGGCTCTCGGGATTGTGTTTCGGATAGGATAAACAAGTCAACTTGGTGGTCCGTGCATTGTGGACCCCTTCTTTTTTCCATTTACATTAACGATATCTCTCAAGAAATAAGGGACTGCAAATACCAAATTTACGCTGATAATGTACACATTTATCTCCACGCATGTCCAGATCAATCAGGATCCAACATCGTTTTCTTCCTGGTTTTTGACGTGGCCTTTCGATAAACCCATCAGAAACGCAAACCATCATCCTGGGATATACGAAGTTACTCGCGAAGATCAATCGACCTGAGATTCCATACATAATGTTATGTAATACTAACCTACTATTCATGTCATCAGTAAAAGTCCTAGGCTTTACGTTCGATGACATGTCATGGACAACGCATATTACGAACATCACCCAGAAAACATTTTCTGCATTGGACATGCTCCGTTGGTATATATACATATTTCCTAAAACCTTAAAAAAATGTTGGTAGAAACTCCAGTGTTCCCTCATTTAGACTATCCTGATGCGATTTGTAGAGATGCTGGGCGCATCTTATTGAACACATTGCAAAGTGGTCAAAATTAATGTGTGAGATACGTCTGTAACCTACGGTATTTCATACAACCCCTATCTTGACTCCGATTACACTGTGTATACCCTATGCCATCTCCATAAATTCCTTCATTCTCCACAGACATTTTACCTTCCTTCATATTTCAAATACCTCCCATCCTATCACAGTCTTAACACTAGAACTACTAATAATTCCATCCTTTCTTTACCTACCCATATAATTACCATGTACGATGAAATGAAATGTCGCATGACTTTTGGTGCCGGGATATCCCAGGACGGGTTCGGCTCGCCAGGTGCAGATCTTTTTGTTTGACACCCGTAGGCGACCTGCGCGTCGTGACGAGGGTGAAATGATGATGAAGACAACACATACACCCAGCCCCCGTGCCAGGAAAATTAACCAATGATGGTTAAAATTCCCGACCCTGCCGGGAATCGAACCGGGGACCCCTGTGACCAAAGGCCAGCACGCTAACCATTTAGCCATGGAGCCGGCCACCATGCACGATAATACATTCACAGTATTGTACTTGCCTGCCGTGAGTGTGGACCACACCAAGGTTCCCTTTTATCGCACCATTCTAGCATCACCTTCATGTAATATGTCAATGACACATCAGTCTATGTTTATGTTCCCGACTGTGACGTAATATTCGCTTCTCTTAGGCAGATGGCGCTCTTTGGCCATCAATATCGGCGAAGCATTTCTCTCAACTTCCTTATCTCTTACTCCCGGGTAGAGATTCAACAACAATGACTGCTAGTATATAAAAAAAAAAAAGATGGATTCGTTAAGCAGCAGCATGTATATGCTTTATTTTAAATGGTATTATATGTGGATTTGTCCGCCTCTGTGGTGTAGTGGTTAGCGTGATTAGCTGCCACCCCTGGAGGTCCTGGTTCGATTCCCGGCTCTGCCACGAAATTTGAAAAGTGGTATGAGGGCTGGAACGGGGTCCACTCAGCCTCGGGAGGTCAACTAAGTAGAGATGGGTTCGATTCCCACCTCAGCCAGCCTGGAAGTGGTTTTCCGTGGTTTCCCACTTCTCCTCCAGGCAAATACCGGGATGGCACCTAACCTAAGGCCACGGCCGCTTCCTTCCCTCTTCCTTGCCTATCCCATCCAATCTTCCCATCCCTTATTCAAGGCCCCTGTTCAGCATAGCAGGTGAGGCCGCCTGGGCGAGGTACTGGTCATTCTCCCCAGTTTTATCCCCGACCCAAAGTCTGAAACTCCAGGACACTGCCCTTCAGGCAGTAGAGGTGGGATCTCTCGCTGAGTCCGAGGGAAAAACCAACCCTGGAGGGTAAACATATATTAAGAGGAAGAAGATTATATGTGGATTTTCTATCCGCCCTACGCAACTCCCTGCCTTGGGATAATGTTGATTACTAAATAAACTGCAAATTTCATTCTACAAGAGGTTTAAGGTATTTATTTACATTTTTCTTTTGGGTTTGTCATAGTTATTGTGATCTTGTGTTCTGAGATTCTATTCTGCAGACCCCTATCCTTTTGGTCGCTGCAGACCTCGTAAGTTTTAATTTATATCTTGCTTGTTCAGTGTGTATCATTATTATGCGCGAGAGCGGACAGTGACACCGATACGCGTAAATTATGTGTGTACCTGTGACCTTGATTTGAAACCCTGTTTAAGTTTTCTTCGAGCCTACGACTGGCTGAGCTTGTGCGGTACGCTATTGGTACGCATCTCATGTTCACCAAAAAGAGAGGTGATATGAGTATGGAATGTAGCGTGCGTTATATGTGTGGATCACGATTGTATTCGAAATGAGCCTGGGTTACTGCGCGGTCATCCGACGTTGTGAATGGGGGCCTTGTTCAAGCTCACAAGCCTCTGGTTTTCTTGGTCATGCGGTGCGAGCGTTCTCGTATCCTAGCTTGATCCCTATGCTTACTTTGATTTGCTCTTGTTGGTCTCTTGGTTGTGTGTATGTGCGTATCTGTGTGCATTGATGAGATTCGTGTTGGTTTCCGCATCTCGCGAATATTAGTTTTTGTGCCTTCCTTCTTTTCTTTATTATATTTGTTTTCAGCTTTGTATGCCCGATTAATTATTACTTTCAAAATTTTTTCTTTCAGTTAACATGTTTCATTATTTGAGATATTGATTGATCTCGGTAACTATGGCGACCTATCATCTTCCTCTTTTTTTTTTTTTTTTTTTGGCCAGGGTTTTGCTTCTCGGTGCTTTCCTGATAGCTGGGAACGCGAGTCTCTATAGAGCTATTATTGTAGTGGCCCGCGTCTTTCGAATGGACGTGGCTGTTGAGACCTAACATTGCCGTATACTCCATTGCTTAACATTCTGAGTTATATGTGTTCTTTCACGTATGTCTTACTTTTCACTGCGTATTTTGACTTACTGTTCCGAGAAAAGGGTTGTTTTATAATTGATGTAATTCTCACTCATCGCAACACTTCCATGACAACTCTGTTAGTGTTTGTAAAAGATAAAGTTTTCTGAATTTAAAGGAAATTGACTACGCACATGGTATTCCTTGGACAGAACATGTAAATTTTTGTTATTTGTATCCCCAGCTTTTATTCATTAACTCATTTAATTTAATTTTTATGTTAATAAATCCTTTTATTGGATCCCTTTTCTTTTATTGGGGATTATGCCTCTATTACTTCCTCCCCGTAATTTAAGAGGCACGAGTTTAGCTCCAGGCAGTTTTCAGCCTGTTCCTACCGAGTCCACGAGGTAAGTATTCGTGTTGTGGTGTGTATATATTTACTGATCGGTGTGGGTTGGCGGAAGTGGAACCACCTTCCTGAACGTATCAGTGTGTTAAGTGCTATTCACACTTTCAACGAAGCTCTTTGGAGTCATTTTATGCACCAATAAAAATCAATATGTCAACTTGATGCTGCTACTCACAAGCATTCTATTGTCATGGATACCGTGGTAGAAGATTAGTTTACAATTCTTAATCATTTTAATTTTCAAATGTTATTAAATTTCATGCACTACATATTGTACACATGTAGGATATTAGTTTTATGAATTTTTCTCGTAATATATTTTTATTTCAATTTAATTTAATTTAATAATTTATCATTATTTGGATTATTAATTGAATTTGTATTTAATTTAACTATTTTAATGTAATAAAATGTAATATTTATATATCAGTACCTGGTTAGATGGAAGGGAAGCCTTGAAGGCCTTAATCTTTCCAGGTAAAATAAAACATTCCTTCCTTTCGTCACACCGACACAGATAGGTTTTATAGCAACGATGGGATAGGAAAGGGTTAGGAATTGGAAGGAAGTGACCGTGACCTTGACTAAGGTAAGCACCAGCATTTGCTTGGTGGGGAAATTGCCCTAATTCTCGCACGACTATTTTAATAACGATTTCTACATCTGTGATTATCAGGTGACTGTGACCTCCACCGGTATTCCACAAATATAACTCAGAATGGCAGCTTGACGTATCCCTCGCCTTCTAACCAAAAAAAAAAAAAACGACGAACTGAAAGGAATGGTGTCAAAAATGGTAATACGTTACTTCCCTGGTGGCAAGCAGACTGAGACGTTGCCATGGCAACCACTAATTTTCTGCGAGGGTGTCTGTCACTGGCTGCAGAACATGAAACCCGCTGAAAACAGCAATTTTCTCCGTTATTTTAGAAATAAGCGAAATTATGCGCATAACAAAAAATATTTAGAATGAAGGGAAGTTTCACATGTAGTATACAGATTTTAAATATGATCGATAGTGTAAGAGAAAATTGAAGAAAATCTTTTCTGGTCTTCCTATAAACCCCCAGTCTATTCAGTGAGTTTTAAATTATATGCATATCTAAACCTGTTCCTGGATGAGGAGGTTCTAAATATGAAGTATGGTCGAGATCTATTCAGCTGTTTACCTGTGATGGTGGAACAATATACCTCAGAATAGCAGCTTGATGCATTTCTCGCCTTCTACCCAACGAAAAACCACGCGTTTACAGGAATGACGACAAAAATGGCATTACGTTATATCCATGACGGCAATTATACAGAGACTTTGTCACAGCAGCCGGTAGATTTGCTGTCGTTGTGCGAGTGTGCCCGTCACTGGCTGTAGAGCACGAAACCCACAGAAAATAGTAATTTTCTCCGTCATTTGAAGAGTAAGCGTACATGTACATTCTTTCTTCCTTTCTTAATCGGCTTACCCTCCAGGGTTGGTTTTTCCTCGGACTCAACGAGAAATTCTATCTCTACCGCATCAGGGGCAGTACCCTGGAGCCTGAGACATTGGGTCGGGGTATACAACTAGGAAGGAGGACCAGTACCTCGCCCAGGCGGCCTCACCTGCCATGCTGAACAGGGACCTTGGTGGGGGAAGGGAAGATTGGAAGGGATATACAAGGAAGAAGAAAGGAAAAGGCCGTGGCCTTAAGTTAGGTACCAACCCGGCATTTGCCTGGAGGAGAAGTGGGAAACCACGGAAAACCACTTCCAGGATGGCTGGGGAGGGAATCGAACCCACCTCTAACCAGTTGACCTCCCGAGGCTCAGTGGACCCCGTTCTAGCCCTCGTACCACTTATGAAATTTCGTGGCAGACCCGGGAATTGAATTCGAGCCTCATGGGTGGCAGCTAATCACACTAACCACTACACCACAGAGGCGGGCAATTATGCAAATAAAAAAATTAAGGTACGTTTCACATATAATCTACATATATTACAGAAATCAACAGTACAAGAGAAAATTGAAGAAAATCGCTTCTGGTCTTCCTATAAACACCCAGTCTATTCAGTGATTTTAAATGAAATGCATATCAAAACCTGCTCCTGGATGAGTAGACCCTAAATATGAAGTTTGGTCGAGATGTACAGTATTCAGCCGTTTACCTATTGATGGTGAAACAAACAGACACAAAAGCTAAAAACTACTAATAAGATCTTGAGTTGACCTAAAACGGATAAATATATCAAAATATGGCAAAATAAATGACATTACAGACAGCGGGCCCCATACAACTTTCTTTATAAAATATGGAGGATGTATTTTGGAAAAAAAACTTAAGCTGAGTGATAGACAGGGAGTTTCTGTGGTGTAGTGGTTATCGTGATTAGCTGCCACCCCCGGAAGCCCGGGTTCGTTTCCCGGCTCTGCCACGAAATTTGAAGAGTGGTACGAAGGCTGGAACAGGGTCCACTGAGCCTCGGGAGGTCAACTGAGTAGAGGTGGGTTCGATTTCCACCTCAGCCATCCTCGAAGTGGTTTTTCATGGTTTCCCATTTCTCCTCCAGGCAAATGCCGGGATGGTACCTAACTTAAGGCCACGGCCACTTCCTTCTCTCTTCCTTGTCTATCCCATCCAATCCTCCCATCCCCCCGCAAGGCCCCTGTTCAGCATAGCAGGTGAGGCCGCCTGGACGAGGTACTGGTCATCCTCCCCAGTTGTATCCCCCGACCCAGAGTCTAAAGCTCCAGAACACTGCCCTTGAGGCGGTAGAGGTGGGATCCCTCGCCGAGTACGAAGGAAAAACCGACCCTGGAATGTAAACAGATAAAGAAGAAGAAGATAGAGAGTTACATGCATAGGCTTCCTATATAATCATTCGCAAGGGCAACCACATACTGTAGTACTTTTTTGAGGATAGAATGGAAGAAATTAATGTAAGTAGAAATAAATATAAAATAGCATTAATGATTAAAGTTCGAGACTGGAATGCATGGATCGGTGAGTCAGTCCCGGCAAATCGTAAAGAGGGAGTAGAGCAAATGATAGGAAGAAGCAGAAGTCAGGATAATGAACGGAATATACCGGGTGGTTCACCAGTCTTTTATTTGTTGAGAGGTAGGTAACCCAACGAACGCGTGTATCATAGTCATCCGATAAACATTAGTGCTTGCTTCTTTATGGCCTTAGAACAACTATGCCGTTTATTTAAAGCTCGCGAATGTGGTAGAAATCATTACCGGCAGTATTATTTCTATTACTTAAACTACAATGTGTAAACTGATCACAGCTGCGAATAACACTACCTTACGTTTGGGCAGGAAGTGTCCATAAGGACCTATAACGTGCTAGTTACGCTCTGCGACTTGCGGTAGCTAAGTTGGCTAAATCACGCAGCACTGCTGTTGCATGAACCAAGCTGTCCAGTAGTATGTTCGATTCACAGGATGAAACACTTTTGTTTTGTCAACGCCGTTTACAGTGACTGTAATATAGCCGCATATCATTCAGTTCCAAAGAGTGAAAATTTATTTGGTCTAGGTTGGACTTCGACATAATGGTCTGTAGATAGGAAGTGAGGTACCCCGCAAATTCAGTGTAACAAGTGTTCGAAATTTTGATCACCTTAGTTTATGCAGATTTCAGCATCACGTACAGACATTCTTTCACGTTGTAACATGTCAGGCGTAACAGCTGGGCATGCCTCGGTGATCAGTTGCCGAAGGTGACCAGGATTTTCAGGCTCTTGTGCATGGACTACCTGCTTTAAATGACCCCACAGGAAGAAGTCAAGTGGTGTTAGATCGGTTGATCTGGCGGGCCAGTGAACGGGTACTCGCCTTACTATCCAATTATATGGATATGAAGCATGAAGATGGTTCCGGACGATTACTGATCAGTGAGGTGTGACCCCGTCCTGAAGATGGTTCCGGACGACTACTGATCCGTGAGGTGTGACCCCGTCCTGTTGACACTACATTCGTAAATGCTCGCACAGCGCCACGTTTTCCAGCAACTGTGGGAGTTCATTGTGAAGGAAATGAAGGTAGCGTGCTCTCATTAAGTGTCCTTCGAGAAATATGGTCCGATGAGATAGTCACCCAAGATCCCATACCAGACATTTACTCCCAACCCAATGGGGATTCTCCGGGCTCCAATAGTCCATATTGCATATTCTCGACGTCACTGTTGTGAAATCGTGATTCTTCTGAAAACATGACTCTTGGCGGAAAGGCTGCATTATTGGTCACACTACGTCATGCTCATTGAAATAATGTTACTCTAGCATCGAAATCACGTCCGTGTAACTGCAGATTGCATGGGTGAAATTTAATGTTATGCATTATACGCATAAATGATGCCCCGCTGATGTTTGTCTGCTGTGCAAGTGTCTGTGTACTAATACGAGGGTTGTTCTGGACAGCGTACAAAAAAGCCTCTTCATTTGGACCAGACGTTATAGGAGCATCTCTAACTGAAGGTACCATTCCAAGTGTCCCAGTTGACCATTAAACTTCGTTCAAGTTTTCGGAACGTATTCGTAGTCGGTAGTATTTTGTCAGGAAAACGCTCGTGATGCCAGAGACGTTGCGACTGGACTACGTTCTGTCTTGTTTCCACATAAATGAGCAACATATCAACGTACTCGTCACTGGAATGCATCGTGAGTGAATGAATAGGTGCTGTGATATGACCTGATCATTGTGGATTATTATTTGTGTACGTTGGACTTCGGAGGTTGTGGATTCGAATCCCATGCTGGCCGTCCTGAAAATGATTTTCCTCGGTTTCCCATTTTCGCCACCAGGCAAATGCCGGGACGGTACCTTAATAAAAGACCAAGGCCGATTTCCTTCCCAATCCTTCTCCCTTTTACCCTTAGGGAAAAGACGCCAAATCAGAGCGCAAATAACCTAAGATTTGATTATCTCTGCAGGATATATTATAGAAAGGGTAATAAAATGGAGATTAAAGAGTGGGTCGAATCACATCACCCTCCAATTCTTATTATGTTACGGGAATATGTGGAAATATTATGAAAAGGAGAATAATAGAAGAATAAATACTGTATAAACGGTGCGGTAACACTTCTAAAAATAATATTTAAGTAGAGAAGAATTTCAAATAATTAAGAATGGAATAGAGGCAGCGTTAATGAGTAACAATGTGGACATGGCGGTAGAATTGGAATAGAAACATTTTAAGATCATAGCTCACATGAACAGAATTCAGAGTAAAATTTAAGGGAAAAGGGCGGTATAATGAATTGGATAAAATTAAGAAACTTGTAGTGATTAAAGCCCCAAAGGCCTTCAGGCAAGAGGGTGATCCTGATAAACGAGAGAAGTTTTGTAAACTAAGAAAAGAATACAAAGAGCTCTTAGTAGAACAGAAGAGGATATGGCAACAGGAGCAGACGGAATTAATAAACACTGATTTTAAAAATAATCATAGTGATACATACGTACACAGTCCGGATTTTTAAGTACTGATAGGTTAGAATGCGTTTAAGAAGTATACCCTACCCTGTACAACAGTTACGCTATGAGATTTACATAACTACTAGGGGTACAGCCTATGGAACTCGTAGAATTTGTTACTCTTGCTACAGTAGGAAGAAGGGATTGCACGATACTTCCTATTAGCCGAATTAGGTTACATTCTAACCTATTACCACCTAAAAATCCAACGTCTAGTCTGATAAGAAATGGAATAGAATTAAATAAGTGGAGGAGACAGAGGATAAGTTAAAGTTCAAATTACCAACGAGATTTGGGTTGATATTTTCACAAATTGTTAGGGGGAAAAACAATGGAGTATTTGTGCTTATCTCGAGGGGTTTGTGCACTGGGGCTTCTATTGCAACTCTCCATTCATTTGGTATCGCTCCTTCGTGCAAACAGTAATCCACTATTTCAGATATGGCACTTTATCCCAACACATAGCCTTTAGCCTTACGGATATTGAAAGACAATAGTTAGTGTCCGAATGTAGGAGCAGGGCGACATTCGCAGAATTCAATAGCATAAGTCAAGGTATGAACATAACTGTTGTGCATGTTAACAGAAGAGAAACACGAGGTCTAATTTGGTGGAAAACGGGAATTTATAAAAATGAAGGATGGATCAGGTAAGAGGGTACAATAGCATGCCTTCTCTGTGATGAAAACATGGGAAGATTTTCACGTGCTGAGATCTTGTAAAGGAACTCTAGCGATATAGTTGGGGACAAATCATGACGACCTCGCCTCACACCACTACTTTCCAGCGGCAGTTCGGTGTCTATTAGCGACTTATGGGATTTGCTACCTCTACTACAGCCAGAGTTGCCAAATCGGCTACTGCATTCTACACGAAGAAAGGGTAAATACTACACATAGTGAGGAAGAACGTGGTTTGGCAGCCTCTCCAAAACAAACAAGGATTACTTAGAACTCTTTAACTCAGCAGGGTGCAGGGTGTGATTGACTACTGGCTTCCAGCTCGCTTCTAAGAACTGAGGCCGTCATGTTTTGTCCCCAACTATAAGAAGGAAATTTGTGAATAGTAATGAACGACACGTGTTAAGTCAAGATGAGAATGGTTATAGATCATCAGAATGATACACAAATAATGGACTAAACCTAGTAATCTTAGTAAGTTGTTATTAGCAGTTAGATATAAAAACACAAGAAAACTGCAGGATCATGAAATACATGCACGGCAGACTAAGGCCAGATAGATAAGGTTGGTACAAATCTGTTAGAAATACTACAAGAATGAACGGGAAAACAGTAGTAATTAGAATATTGATTGTTAGTATTATTGTTATTGTCGTTATTATTTTTAAGAAGGAAGCCATAGGCTTCCAGGGTCGACTTAGTTAAATGTAACTTAAAAGCTTTTCAGTATGACAGACACACACGTTCAGTAATATAACACTGTAACATACCTGTACAATGTGTATTTTTACAGGTATGTTATAGTGTTATATGCTATATTTAACGTTTTTGACGAACTAAATAGCTTTTAAATTACAGTTGTTTCCTAATATAATTTGTTGTTACATTGCATGTGAATGTTTTAAGGTTCCATTAGATGAAATGTTCTTTCCTCAGCTGCTGGAGTCCCGTGGCTGTAGGCAAAGGACATTAAATCAATCAATCAATCAATCAATCAATCAATCAATCAATCAATCAATCAATCAATCAATCAATCAATCAATCAATCAATCAATCAATCAATCAATCAATCAATCAATCAATCAATCAATCAATCAATCAATCAATCAATCAATCAATCAATCAATCAATCAATCAATCAATCAATCAATCAATCAATCAATCAATCAATCATAATGTCTGGTTTGCTTGGAGGATAACACTGTGCAGACTTGTGTCATAATGCCATAAATAATCAACCTATACCTATACAGAATCTTTGATTTTTGTTTTTTTGTTTTTGTTTCGAGCTTATGACATGTTTCATATCTTTGAACTTGCGCACAGTTTCGTTGTCATTGCTTTTTATCCTTTACTATTAAATTGATAAATAATATTAAGTAGCTGGTGAGGTGATAAAGGCGTGCTCGGATCATCTGGAGAGACGTGAGTTCGTTTCCCTGTAGTAAGTCGAATTTAGGAACGAGACTTCCAATTTAGGACGTTCACTCAGGCAGCATGACGTTAATTCCGGGATGAAATACGGCCAGACTTAGAGCTAACCGCTCCATCTCACTTAGTGTCGACGTTGCGGATAGTAGAAGACTTTGCATTCCACTCCTCTATGGTCTGTTCGGAGATAGCATGCACTTAATAATTATGTTATTGCTACTATTCACTATTATTTTTTCGTTTTTACAGACAAAGAGGTGCCAGAATTTTGACCTGCAGAGTTATTTTGCGTACTGGTAAATATATCGAAACAAGGCTGACATATTTGGGCAACTTCAAGTACTGCCGGACTGAGTTAGGATCGAATGGTAACCTGAGCCATCTGATTTGCTTTTGATGGTAGAGGTAGATACCACGGGCTGTGACATCGGTTTCTCTTCTAGCACGTATAGTGTTACAACACATGGGTAGTTATTGTCAGCGCAGGGAATAGAAGCTCAGATATTTCAGCCATGCAGTTTCGTGTAGTAAGTAAACGCGATCAGTTACAGAGGAGGATTTGTATCTACCACAGGGAGGACTACCTACCCGTTTCGTTCTTCTGGAGAGTCAAACAACATCCATATGACCGTACATTTAATTTTCTTTCTGTCATCATCATGACCTCGGAATTTTAGGTGCTAAAGTTTATATTTGAGTGCCTAAAATAGGGTCTTAAAAGTGAAAAAATATGTTCAAAATTTTTTAGGGAGCTTATATATTTCAGTAGATACTTTTCAATTAAAATACCATACCATTTTCAGTCTCCTTAATTGATAATAACTCTTTAGGGGGAAATATAAAACAAATTACACTCGCCTCTTTGCTACAAACGTCACAGAATATAATTTTACCATTCGATGTGAAGTCCTGCAATCTTTTAAATAAGATGACACTTTGTTTTCAGCAGGTCAATGGACTCTCGTGACACAGACTTGCACTGCTGGGGGTGCTTAAGGACTTCCGGAGAGCATTGTTAACAGCTTCCCGTTTTTAAGATTTTGTTTTTAAAAAATCTTTAAAGAATATACAGTTCAAGATACTTAAAACGAGTTGGCAAATATTTCAGTTTCTCGGAATAAATTCAAAACATATTAAATTACTTTAGGAATAAAAATAGGAATATATGCAAAAGGGCATTTTAATCAATTAAGGAATATAAAATATGAATTGTATGAATATAGATTCTAACGCCAATTTAGGCATTTTTAGTCTCTATAAGACCCCCGTTTTTAACCTTATAAATACAT
Organism: Anabrus simplex; assembly: GCF_040414725.1. Lineage (NCBI taxonomy): Eukaryota > Metazoa > Arthropoda > Insecta > Orthoptera > Tettigoniidae > Anabrus > Anabrus simplex. The sequence continues at coordinate 1,147,953,770 of NC_090265.1, read as the reverse complement.
GAAACGTGTAAATACAACTAGTGTTTTCAGTTTTTCTTTCCTCCTCATGTGACGGAGACGGTAATTCAATGTGGTGTATTAACCTCTAACACCATATTTGAACCAAAATAGGTTTTTGTCTAAAATACGTGGTGTAATCGTCGTCGTCGTCATCATCATCATCATCATCCTCCTCCTCTTTTCAAACGTAATGAGTTCCATGTTGTGACCTGGAGAACATTCGCAAAATGCCTGATTGATAATGGTATAAAACCAAATTCGATGTAAAATTCAGCTGTAATCAACGCTTATTGTGCGACTTTTAGTTGCCTATACTGGTAATTATACATGTTTATGAGCCTAGATATATATTGGTCAAATAATGAATACGACAGGAAACTCAGCTATAAAAAATGCTTCTTCTTCCAATTTTAGATGTCCTTACATATATTTGTTTGTGAGTGTTGATGTAGAAATCTGTTAGGTACACATATAAACGACAATAAACACATTGGGTGAATAATGCGTTTGTGTAGTGGGAATTGAGCAACTCGAATCTTCAGTGCCCCAAATAACATTGTCAGGAGCATCAAAAGCCTCACATTCAGCATTCACGCATGCTTAATCATGTTATTGAATATGGCGGCACTGAATGGATTATGGATATGCGCATGAAGGTTGATGATAGCGTTCACTTACGGCTCTGGAGATCGATATCAACATTGTCGATTAAAACTCGCTCAAAAAACGTTTGGGCGAACTTCTTCCATTCAAGAAAAATGTATACATTAAAAGATTGAACAAGAGAAGACGCACCAGACATGTTGATCTGGAATTATGAACATATTTAGTTATTGGGAATGAAAATGAATCTAGAACCAGGCGATTTTTTATTTCAAAATTAGGAGAAAGATTGTTAACCCGCCATTGTTCAGGATTACCCTTGTCCTACTTGCCTGTTTTTAACAAGTTATATATATATGCTAAAAGGTCGGATCATGTTCTGTTGCACAAGGGACCAAATATGTCTCTTGGTTCACGTAAGGCAATAAGAAGTGGACACTCATGGGTCTTAGAAAAATCTCTGGATAAGGAAAGCGCTCACTTGTCCCAAGAAAAGTAAGTGCTTCGGAATATATACCACTTAACTGGCTGGCCTATGTTCATCAAGAGCAAGTGCGGTATCACTAAATGAACGTTCCAATATTACAGTGTGAACGTGAAAAAGAAATGGAAGAAAGGAGCAGTGACTCTCTTGGTTGGGCTTGATTTATTTGAAATTAATGTGGAACTTTTTCAAATTTGTACAAACTGACAACGTCTTGCTCAGGGGAATGCTGCCGATTCAATATCACTTGAATAAGCTTTGTTTAAAATGATTATTTGTAATTAACAAATATATTATTTATTATTATACTAGAGGACCGGTGCTGCTCCACAGGTCAGATAACTCGTCTTGATATGTCTGCCGTAGTAATATTGTTTTCCTGCCCTTTTCAATGGTTTTATGAACATTTAATAAGAAGCGCGTTATGATATGCCACAGTTCGTAGTCAGAATTCATCCATCCTGACGTCGTTACGCCGTCTGTTTGGTAAAACTCTATCCATATATTCACTTTTTCTTAATCCTGCAATTCTTGGTGTAAAGCTCGATATTGTGTCGTAGAAGGCAATGACATATTTAATCGCAGTTCTTCTAAGGGTTGTCTTGAGAGCTCATTGATTAGTCTCGAAGGAGCGTTTTCCTGCTAGGCTGAGAACTTATTGCCTTCACTCTTTCTGTGTAGCTAGGTTATCCTCTGATAGGTGTTCCCAAATAATGTCTAAGGCGTATGGCATGATGGGGTCTGTTTGTACATACATTTTATTCTCTTAGCAGCATGTAAGTTATTATGAAAGCTCTGCCGTCAGTTGCATATATTTGGAAGCTGGGAAAGGTTAAAGAATCAAAGAGCATCTAGCAGGGAATAGTATTCTCCCGTAATCAAAGGAAGTGTATACGGTCTGGCGTGACAGGTAGTAATCAAAATCATACATCAGAATACTAATGAAAATGTTAGTCGCTTAGCAACCTGCTAAGTACAGAACGTATTGCGGGTTAGGTTAACCCTTCGCCTGCAATTATTGGAGTGATCATTTAATGATTTGTTTTTATGATTATTCAAAGTAGACTGAATCTAGAGACCTATCAATGTCTCATGATTAACCTGCAGGTAATTTCGGAGATAATAGAATAAAAATGGAGCAAATCGCTCCAGTAGAACGGACGGACGGATTTGCCAAAGCTGTTTTTTAAAAATATTTTTAAAATTAAAGGAGTGGTTGCTAAGCAAAAGAAAAAATACAGGGCACCACTACAATGCTATCCTTGCTGTGTAATGAGATGGTTACTCTTACTGGATGTAAAGTAGACTTTCGTCCGTAAATTTAGGACAAATCTTTCCATAACATTAATCACTCACCACGGGACTTCCGAGAAAGTATTGAACCCATGACCTTCGTGCCCTAAGAACATTATGCATAATGTAACAATTAAACTAAAAGTTGGATTCTTGATAGCATGGATTTGACACGTGACGAGGGGCTGATTACCTTCGGTCCCACGCTCTGGGGTACGTGACGTCAACCACACGTGTCGACGGCGGAAGAATCTCAAGTCATTTTTATGAACTATTTCAAAGCGCGTGTACATGGCGTGACCACGCCAAGTCAAAAAAATATAGTGCCTATCAAAGGAGGTCAATCATCTCACAAATCGAACCCGTAAAATTTTTAAATGTCCATGAACACTACCGCCAGAAATGTAGCAAGCATGTAGTCACTTTCAAAACTCTTGAAATTGCAGTTTAGGTAAGTCAGAAAATTTATAGGAATTTTCTTGGCGGCAAAGGGAGAGATCCGAAGAGAGGGGGTAACTGCTATAAATATGAAGGAACGCCATGACGAACCTTCCCTCTCCGGCATTTGTGATACAAAGCGGACGAAAAATTGTTGAGCTGCTCTGCGAAAGCAAACCAACGAAAGTAGACTGAGTTCAACTGCAGATTTTAGCCATTGCGGCTAAATCTTGACTCCATGAGGAGATAGTTTTCTTGAGTGAAATAATTGTACCAGATAGGACGGTCAAAGTACTGAATAAATTCTAATGTGATTAAGTAATTCGTGTGCGGAAATAATTATAGTCCATCGTGTGCGTTCAAGCAAACAAGTGAAGGGTATTTTCTTTTTTTTATGCTTTATTCCAGGAAACCTGAAGAAATAATAAAAAAAATTTGTGCAGCCATGAATGTAAAAATGGCTAAATAAAATGCCAGGGTCGCAGGTGAGCCCTAAGACGAATACTGGCATGAAGACATGAGGTAGGTGATTTTCCATCTTACTACCTCTTATATCCTGTCTCGTGATTTCTTAAAGTGTATTTGAATGGGGATATACGACGCAGTGGTCACCCTACTAAGTTTTGTAAATGTGAGAGTACGACTAAAAGAGTCATTTGTTTTATTTTCCACTTGGATAAATTTTTGAAGTCTTGCGAGGGCCGTATAATGTTGTAAAAAGTTATTGAATAGGGTTCCGAAGTGATATCACGTCCAATGTAGATCGTCATCCGTGTGAGTGTACTGCCTATATTTTGTGATGTCAAATTAAGATGTTCATTCGACGTAAAATTCTTCTGTCTGCAATTTGACGTTAATAATAATAATCCATGGTCACTCATTTTCAATCGAGTGGAAGCGCGCTGTCGGATGAGAACCTAGGGTGATGAATTTGGTCACGGAGAGAAACGTTTTTATTTAATGCCCATTTTTAAACTGTGTCTGACTGACAATAAAAGATCTAGTAGAATGTTTCAGTCATTTCTCGTAAAAATCAAGTTATTAAATACGATATCATTTATGCGAAGTTATTCATGATTAATGCATTGTGCGATATTAGACGTCGGGATTTCTAGTGGGGATTTTATCCCAGTTCTTTGTCGAGGATAATTGTGGAGCTGGGAAACAGAGGTCAGTTTTGTGAATCAGGTTGGACCTGTCATTGAAGCCGGGACACGGAAGCCCGAGGAATGTTTTATATGAGTTGAGATGAGATGTGCGAATCAGGTTAGAGTCCTGTCATTTGAAGCCGGGACATGATAACCCGAACAACATTTATAATGTTGAGAATGGAAAGAAATTCATAGAAATCCATAGCGGTATAATTGGCAACGCGTATAATTAGTGTGGGCATCTTGAAGCATATCTGTGCATTTTGTTGGTTAGAATATCGTATTTGTTTAATCATGTCGGCAGAGTTTAAAGGGAGCATTTTGAGAAGTCAGTCAGGTAGAACGAACCGGGTGGTTTATGTAACTGCCAAGCGAGCATGGGGTGAGAGACCTCAGCTATGATAGCGGGAAAGAAGTGGAGTTGAGATTGTACTGTAATTCTCGGCCAGGGGAAACGTTAAAATGCTGGATTTAGTTGAAATTCATAGCCGGTAATGATCAAAGTATTGTGAAATACTGTAAAGGGGGACGTAGTGAACATTTGAAATCACGAACTTTGAGTATAAGGAACAGAGTAACCCAATTTCAGGGTTGTCCAAAATATAGAGCGATGGTCGTGACGATCGGTTTGTCTGCGAGGGGTGTGCAAAATTCAGTGATGACGAGATATGACATCGTAATTATATGGCGAGTTGTTTGGTTTGTACGTAGATTATTATGATATCCAAGTGTTAATAACGGTTAGGACTAGATTAGATTTTTAAGCGTGATATCACGAGATAGGATATATGTAGCTGGACATGAATTATGTAAAATTCTTTTCCAGCCAGATAAACATCGCAATATTGAACTCACATCACAGCTGCGTAGGAATTTGTGAAGAAACCAGAGTCCGCGGAGATAAAATTTACTGATCTTTAACATTTCATTAAATCATTTAAATTTATTTACTTATTAAATTCAGTGAAACCGCATTTTGAAATAACTTTAATCAAGCGAATAACTTGGAGATGCATTCTGGAAATTTTAGTTTGTTTTCTGGGGAATATTAACATGTAAAGTAACGATTAAGGGGACATATCCGAAGGAAATGGATTTTTCTGTCACTAAGTTTGTGAGCATTGCTATTGTTGTAATTATTGAACTTTGATTGATTGAGCAGTGAATGTGCTGGGGATAGTAAAGTGGAACTTTGGTCATAAACCGATGTAACTTAATTGTGTTTAGCCTTCAGCCTAGAAACTTGGATGGTCAGGGGGTCATCAACCTCAGTGACTTAGATTAGGGCCATATGCCATCGTAGCATCATTTCCTTGCGGTCATCATCCACAATGACTTTAAAGTAACTTAAAGATTAGATGTCGGTCCATGACATAGACGCAGGTCACATCGATTCAATTAAGGGTCCATGCCGTAGAACCACTGTGTGGCACACACCGATTTGACGACCTTAATTATACTCAGAGTCCAGAGTTCGTGTTACGAGGGCTGGACCATAACGAATCACTATGATGGTACATGTGGTCTCACATGGAAGCCGAATTTAAGGATTTCCAGACTTTCCTTTCTTAAATGATTAATAATTGAGACAATGGTTTCTAGTATGAATGCCCGTCAGGCAGTTACGTTAAAGTCTCACACCAGTGTTCTGACCATTATGTAAAAATGATTGTGGTGTCCAGTGGATACAGTTGACTTCTATGATACCAGTGACAGATTGCTTCAGAATTTCCTGAATAAATAGGAATCTTTTAAACAGACCTTTCATTCCAGTAGATAGATTAGAATTAATGAACCCTACCTTTACCTCAGCAAGTGACGAAGAACCCGAAACGACCCAAGAGACAGATCTCATGAACTTTGCTGATAGGTAAGGAAGGTAGGTATCCCTCAATATGGACCTAAAGGGTTCAGTATTCTTCATTATATGATATATAAATGTCTTTATTGGCATAGTTAAGGCCATTAGGCCTTCTCTTACACTATTTAAGCCAAACGGCAGCATCTACTGATGATGTAACTTTTAAGAAGGCGGTACAATTTAGGCACTATTAAAAATTACTAAACTTTCCCCAAACGGTTATAGCTCGGCTGTCTAAAGAATCTTGTATGCAACGCGCCCAAAAGGTGCGCAAAACACTCACATTTTGATATTTGTTACGTAAATAGCTATTGTAGTTCCTTCGGTTATCTTTCACGGCACTGCAAAGATCAACATCGTAAGTATATAATAAGTACAGTGTGTTTAGTAATAGAATTGTGAGCAATGCTTTCTAGAATAGTGTAAACTTAGAAGTATTACATCGATGGAGACTATATTTCACAGTTTCAGTGTTGTGTTAATGTGCATTAACCGCGTAATATTAGTGTTACTGTTATACACTGCTACTTCTACTGGATAACTTAACCCTCCACGCACTCAACACCATATTCGAGCCATACAAATAGTCAGTATGTATTAGTGCTTGACTGTACTGATATCGGTGTAACCACCAACGAAGAATTCCATCGAAATATTTTCTTTCTCTTGCGGTTTAACGTCACTAACACATCGAAGGTTTTCGGTGACAGGGGGATGAGAAAGGGCTAGAATTGGGAAGATAATGGTCGTGGCCTTAACTAAGGTACATCTCCACCATTTTCATGGTGTGAAAATGGAAAATCACGGAAAACCATTTTCAGGGCTGCCTACGGTGGGATTTGAACCCCGGAATAATTTATGAGTTACGGGGTTTAACTCTCAAATGACTCGATCTTTAAATTAATGATGCTTCAGAAACATGTTTTAAATTATCTTCATGTCTAAATAGTTTGATTCTGGCTGTTACGAAAATATAAAAGTAAATTATGCTTACGTGTAAAATGCTTCCGTGAACAAAATCTTAGTAAATTCCATTTTCATGCGTAGTAACATATTTCCATAGATACTGATAAATTATTATTCAGAGTAACAATAAGTAGCTGGGTCATTTACTTGCATAATTATATTTAAACCATTTGTAATCACAGCCGTTCTATTCTGAATGTCCGAAATTCAGTACTCTATCATTCTTTCTCTAGTGGATTAACGTCGCTCTAATTTAGTTTTCGGCGACGATGGGACAGAAGCGACCGAGGTCACAGCCCCAGCATTTACCGGACATGGAAACGCAAAACCATACAGGAACATCTTTAGGGCTGCGATGGGTTCGAACTCACCATTTCCCGAATGCAAGTTTGCATCAAGGCGGCCCGAATCACTCGCTTTGATCGTTTTTGTACATTTCCTTGTTACTAGAAGACTGTGCAGCCGAGGTGGTAACTGGTTAATATAGGACGACGTAGGTTCGATTCCGCATCATAAGGTCGAGAAATGTGGAATCAAGACATCTAATTTTGGAGAGACGTGGGGTCTTGAGCTTCACTCAGCCTGCACCAGTACCAGGTTAATTCTTGGGGGCAACGGAGGCCGGACACAGGGCTTCACACACTACCCTATTTAGTGCCGAGTTTATAGATAGTGGGAGACTTTGCTTTCTATATCTCCAAGGACCTTCATGCTCTGTATTATGTTCAAGTGCACAAAGCCCTGTAATTATCAGCCTTTACGAAACCGTGGTAAAACTTTTACCGTGGTATTTTCGTAAAAGCAGTGCACCATTACTATCACTCGCTCTCGTTACCACGGTTTCTTGACGTTTGTTTTTTTCGCTATTATTCCCCTCGGAAGAAATTCGAAATAGTATTCAGGAGGCAGTGATCGTTTCGACAGTCACTTGTCTCTCGCTTACATTTCTTGTGACAATATGAGCTCTGTTATAACATTGTTCTGTTGGGCCGGTGGGATTTTGAATAGGTGTAAGGGGGAAGTATTTACGTGGATAACCTCCATCCCCTAAAAGATAACCATTAGCTGACTCGCTCTCAGCGGAGATTCGTGAAATACAGTGTTATCGCGAGCCGAACCTGAGTATCTTGCTACTATATCTCTTATATCGCTCACAGTTTGCACGTTTAGAGAGAAATAAACTTTCCTGTTTCAAATACCTCTCCATTTGCACCTCCGGGAGATTATTCTCACATGAGTGAAGTTCAGCGCACCCAGTACGCCAGGGAATCCAGTTATTCTATGAAAGCCCTCCATAACCTCTCTTTGTTCCCGTTACGTAAGTGGGAGTTTAATAAACTGTGGCGATAAGGAGGCAACTAATTCAGAAACCTTATGTAGTATGCGGCATGCTGTTGTTCTGTCAACATCACAGACGCCACCGATCGCTCCTTGAAGACGATTTCTAGGCGAAATCGGATAGTTTCTCCCAGTAGGCAATTCCAATTGTTCACCTATTTAGGCCTATCTAAAATATTACTCACTGTTTTCTTTCGTAATCGAAATCATCTTTGGAACAAAGCATCGCTTAGTTATTCAAATCAATCTCGCCTCTTCTATGACTTGTCCTTCATTCCTTTCAAATTGATTAAGATACTGGAGATATAACCGCTAGTTGTTAATCTCAATTCTGGAATCTTTACCACAGAACACAATAAATAAAACTTCACCGCGGTTTTCTTATATGACCTCTCCTTCATGGGCGGTAAACATAATATCGTGGTAAAACGTCGGTGAACTCGAAACCGAGCTTGGTGGAACAGAAATACGACTTTACCCTGGTAAATTATGAAGTTTGCCGCGGTGTTCTCTTTACCGAGTTTGGCGCACTCGGGTATTAGATTGCCTTAGTAAAAAGACAGGACACCAAGCGTACAAGGCCTCCTTTATTCTAGGCTATTGGACTGTGGTTCTTTTCAGAAAATACTTCGTGTTGAAGGCCACACCCAGTTTGGTTGACGTCTGGACAGTGACATAATTGTATCAGAATGTAATCATTGTTCGAACGCGTGTGTCTTATAACCGGCTGCACCCATTATTACAGCGATAATCAAACTTTGTAAATATTAGTGATACGAAATAACAAAATAGGGAACAAATGAGTGTACTGACTTATCTGGCGGACATTATTCTTGACCTGCAGACCTTTTAGGTCAGATGTTTCGAAATATTTATCGCAGCAGTAGTACAGAGAGTGCTCCATGTTTGAATTCCGAGGACTTCGCGGAAGGCATTCAATGCGATCAGCATTTTGCGGCTCTAAGAGTACCTGAGCTTAAACAATCTGCTAAGACCCACATAGAATGTGGTTTCTATACCAACTCATGAACTTTAAAGATAAGAAGCTGGCATTGATTTTTTATCCTGGAGGTTCATCGTACGAACACATACAAGTCTCCGGCGACAGTGGGATTGGGAAGGGAAGCGCCCGTGACCTCAATTTTGACACAGCTTTATGAGAAAATGAGCTACTATGTGACTCAACACCTCATAAAAGGAAACTTACAATTATACGACCCGTACCACGTAGTCAATTCTATCGGTAGGTGGCGTTGAAGGAGGGAAAGATGGAAATCGCTGATCTTTACGCAATTTCTCGCCCATGATTGCGCTTAACATTGTATAACCCAAGTCTGCAACGGAACAATTGTCTGAAAAGTGAGAGCTGATTTTGTAAGATTTTGATGTGTCAACTCAGTAAAAAAAATCTTAAATATTCCACCAGCCATCATTTCTTCATAAACTAGTATTTCCAATTGTAATGTCTACAGAAACTCTGAGTAATAAGGAAAATACAATTTTAAATATGCTAGTTTAAAAAGATTTATATTTATAGGCTGCCTGCTGTCATTTATTGATGGATGCAGTACTTTCGCATTCATCTTTTGACACAGGCAAAGTGTAGCTTCCACCGAAGTCCCAGACTCATCCAGGGATGTGACAATATGGAAGCTGCTGGGTTACGGCAGTGCTGAGTAATGACATTCAGAGCACGACCAGTGCGTCTGAGTGTTATGAAATGTGTTGCTTATAGGGTTAGCCATGCTACGATAGCACTGTCCAGCCCAGTGAGGAAAACAATGGCAAACTACCTCACTCCTCGTCTTGCCAAATACGCCTCATTTTGGTGATGCCATTGGGTTTTGTGGTTCACTATAACTGCACAGACTTTGGTGGTGCTATCTGACGTTTCAACCAGCCTCTAGGATGATACAGACATATTTATAAGACAGGATTCATTACTTAAGATCATGTTATAAGTCTCATGTTAATTAAATGGCACTGAAGAATTGCTATGATATTTTTACAGAATACTTAATTCTATGTTGTATCTTTCAGTGAGTGACAGCCGCTCTGATAGCTACAAGCTGCTTACAACAGCAGAAGTACCAGAAGGAGTTTAGAGTGAAAGTGAAAAAATAATTTGTGAAGGGCATTAAATGTTAGGAATGGTTTTCTGCTAAAACGAATCACGAGAATGAATCAATTTTGTTTGTTTTTGCAAGCGCATGAATCAATTCTAGTACTCCATGTGTTAATATATTTCATTACTGTATTTTAGCGTTAAATATGAGAAAAATTCCTGCGTGATGGAGAGAAGTGAAGGTCACTTTTAAAGTCAGCACATGAAATTTCGTACAAATCAGTTGAAATATTTCAACATATTTAAATATCTCAATTTTTCAGGCTGTGTAATTATTGTTTATATTGCATGGCGGGAATGATATGTTTGTTACTCGATTCAAATGTTTTACATCCATCTTGAACCTATCTTTATTCCTCTGGTCCATTCTCTGTATGGTGGACAAAATACATGGGTTAAAACCTTAAAAGTTTATTTGTAAGTCAGATGCGTGTGATGAGTATAGGAGTATCAGATCAGTGCTGTTTTCATCCGCCGGTGTCATATAACCTAACCTTAGTGGGCAAGGCTTCGCACTCTGAGGGCTTCTGCACGTGAACTGCCAGGAAACAATTTTAGCACAGGGGCTGAAACTGTCCCGCGCGACAAGCTGCACTACCGTACCTGCTGGCCTGCGAGCGCTATTTTGTATGTACCACTACTGGGTTATTCCCTAGTTAACTTGATAGAGTCACGTTTTGGGTACATGAGATGATCGGTGAAGGAAGCTATTATTAACGTTATCTACGCAGTATAAATCTAGAATCACTTCATTGATAATGACCGATATGAAACACAATATGAGCCCTTCACTGCGTATAAACTTGTTCATTTATTTCGTAAATCAAAATAACGATACAAACCGGTAAATATATTCCATTTTTCAATTTCTCCCCTGCCATAAACGCCTTCTCCTTCAGTAAATTCTCGATCATCTCCTCTGCACCCTATGTGATTTCTTTAACGTAAAGTATTTTCTGAAACAACCTACAGCATTACACAATTTCTGTTGTTGTTTGTTGTTATTTTTTCCTTGTACCTTGTCTTGATAGAAGCTTTCTTTGCAAGCTTTCACTCCGTTCCCAGAAGGGGTACGGCGGGCCCTCTGTAGGGCAACGCCCTCTCTCAGGCCAAGGTTAGTTGTAGAGGTGAATTTTAAGCAGCGAAGAAGGTGAAAGACTAGCGGTCATGTCCTATACAAGGATCCGTCCCGGCATTTGCCTTAGTGCAGGAGAGTGGGAAACCACGGCAAACCATTCTCGAGACAGGAGACGGTGGGGTCAAGCTCCTCCACCTCCCGATTTTAGAGCTTCAAGGTTAGCCAAAACTAACCGCTGTTAAGTCGAAGCCTACTCTACTCAGTCCAGAAGGTTGGTTCTCGTAGCAGTGTTACCGTATTCTGGGTGTCGAAGGCTCTGGGTATAGGATAAACTTCACTGCCTATGTCAATGTTTCTCTTCTATCATGCCCTTCTATGATCAGTTGTATCAAACTGCATTTATCATTGCTGAAGATGTAACCGAAATAGACTGGTTTCTTGTAGTTTGCGAGTGACAGGACTTTACATGATTTCGCGGCACGACGGCGTACCTCCCTGTTGGTAATACGTTCTACCCATACATCTTCAGCATTCTGCAAAACATACACATTTCTATTCATTAACGAATACGTTAGTGTCCAGTCTTTGACCCCATAGAGCAACAACATTTATGTATTTATTTATTTACTTATTTATTTATTTATTTATTTTTTATTTATTTATTTATTTATTTATTTATCGTATGGTAGTATAACATTATACGCCCGGAAAGACGTGGGTTCGAATCCCCGTCAGGAAATCGCAAAATTTAAGAAACGAGATTTTCCACTTACGGAGGTGCATATGGCCCTGAGGTTCACTCAGCCTACACCAAAAATGAGTACCAGGTTAATTCCTGGGGGCAAAGGCTGCCGGGGGTAGAGCTAACCACTCTACCCCATCACATGCCGAGGTTAACAATGGTGGATGCCTTTACCTTCCACTCCTCCAAGGGCCTTCATGGCCTGTACGGAGGTGACTTTGCTTTGCTAGTATAACATTATAACAAGATATTACGTATGTAAGTGAAAGAAAAATATTAAGAGATCAATGGAATTCACCAAATATAAAATGATAGGTGGCAGGGAAAAGTCCAGGTTTATGATGTAGTCCGAAAATCACCAGGGTACGCTCTTATGTCACACTCTTGGGTAATGTGTAGGATGCTCTGCCTTGCTGCACCACAATAACACTCTGGAGAAGGTAATTTCTGCCATTTGTACATCAAATTAGCACATCGTCCATGATCAGTTCTAATTCTGTTCAGGGATACCCATGTTCGTGGCAGATCGAAACCAGGTCTTGTTGTGCACATAAACTCGTAAAGGATTGTCACACATGATTTTGTATCGAATAGAAAAATTGCAATCCGAATATTAGAGCCAAGAGCACACATGTGATGCGCTACTGTTTTTACGACACTGTACACATTATTACAGTCAATGGAACAACGTATAGCAAGATATCGGTTGGCAGGCTATCGCTTTATAAAAATACTTCAAAATGTACCCGTGATTCGCTACGGTAATCTACCTTGTATACGGATTTCTACGTAAATTACTATACTCGTAGTGAGTAAGATTATATTAAATTGTATGTCTCTTACTGCTATCCGAGAAACAAAACTGGGAGGACCCCATAAGTTGTTTCCGATCTAAGGTGCGCGTTGGGTAGGCCACATTTCCCACTGCTATTTACTATCGAGTTTAGGAGTTTCTACTATATCGGCCGACTCACTTGTCAACTGCAATTCACAATAGTGATAGAGAGTTTTCATTATAAAGGCAGGCCCCCTTTCCTAATACCAGTCACAATCAAGTTGGAGAAATTTGATTATTATCCAGCAATGCAGCTCTATCTAACGTATAAGGAAATATATACGAAAAAAGTCATAGGACAAAAGTTGTAGATCTTTCCAAACTGAGCAGCGATTGCGTAGTCTATTTCGTGATGTGACTTACCGTATACCGGTTAGCCACCAATTACTCCGAAGCGAAGGTCTGCACCGTCATTAAAATTGCCTCCATATCTCGGTACTTTCCGGGGCCAAAATGTTATACATTTGAACATCTTGGAAATGTTCATCAAAGGAAAGAGTGTACAGATTTAAGGAATGGCTCTCTCATACATACGGGAAAATTAAGGAAGGAGGTAATACAGTTAAGAAAGTTGTCATTAATAGAAAAGAGGATTATAACTGAGGACAGCCGGATAACACAAATATGTAGATACCAAGTGGATGTATTGAAACGTGAAATGTCCCTTACTAAATTGTGTTGATATTAGTTACGGATTTAAGAAAGCGGGAAACAGAAGAGAAATTTAGGCGCAGGGTTTCTTAGGTAAACGGAGAAGTAGACTCACGGTGTTATTACTTAAGCCTAAAGAGGAGGGGCGGAGGTAAGAAAGTAAAGCAAAAAACGGAAGTAGCAGAGAAATCCACCCAACATTATTGCAAATACCAGAGAACACTTTACGGTGTGAAATAATGGGTTACAATCCGCGGCACAGTTGAAATATTAACAGCCACCCTCCAAGACGATTGTAATCTCCAACGGTATCCCGCAAATATCCTTGACAACCACAATATTACAGGGGTGATGACGAAAATGGCATTACGTTACTTACCTGCCGGAGATGTTTGCCATGGTAACCGGAAGGTTCATTGCCGGTCTGTCGATCACTCAATGTAGAGCATGAAACCCGACGAAAATCAATTTTCTCCGTCATTTGAAGTGTAAGCGAAATTATATACATAACAAAAGTGTTTAAAATGAAGGTACGTTACACATATAGTCCACGGATTTTTATAGAAAATCAATAGTATAAGAGGAAATTGAAGAAAACTGTTCGGGTTTTACTATAAACCCCCAGTCCTTTCAGTGATTTTTTAAATTGTACGCATATTTAAACCTTCCCCTGGATGAGTATACTCTAAATATGAAGTTTGGTTGAGATCTATCCAGCCGTTTCGCCGTTATGGAGGAACAGACAATAGACACACAGACACGAAAGCTAAAAACCACTAATACCGTCTTGAGTTGACCTAAAAAGGATACATACCTGAAAAATTGGCAAAAGAAACGAAATTACAGACAGCGGACCCCCTAAAATTTTATTTACTGTAGGGTCTATATAGATTAAAAGGAAACGAATGGTCATATACACCTAAAAAAAAGACGCTCGGAGGCGCTGAACTTCAGACCCCAACTTGGCAGCTTCGATCCTGGCTCAGTCCGGTGGTATTTGACGGTGCTCAAATACGGCAGCCTCGTGTCGGTAGATTTACTGGCAGGTAAAATAACTTCTGTGGGACTAAATTCGGTCACATCGATGTCTCCGAAAACCGTAAAAATAGTTGGTGGGACGTAAATCAAATAACATTTATTATTATTATTATTATTATTATTATTATTATTATTATTATTATTATTATTATTATTATTATTATTATTATTATTCACATCGTTATGCCCAACTGAGGAGCACGCTTGAACTTATTTAGCTGATGATTTTGCCTTCTTCTCTTCCCAAAATCTCTTCATCCTCTCATTGAAATTCTTCTTACGTTCTTCTGTCCAGGTTTTAATACTTCTAGTTTTGGCACCGCGAAACAATGATTATTAATCAGAGTTCTGAAAGCAGATCGGTTCTTCACAGTTTCCTGGTTGATGTTGATTTCCTGGAAATCTGATTCTATTTCATTTAGCCAGTTGTTCTTGACTTTATTGTTAATAATATTTATAACAGTTCGGAATATTGTGGAATGTAGTTGTACGTGTGTAGTACTGTTGTCAGTGATAGTGACCACTGTATGCACATTGCTTGTTTACAGTACAGCAGACGCCCTTGCCTAAGGTCTTTGTTGAGCCTGGTGTGAACTGTGCCATTTCCGGTGAAGACTGGTAGTTTCGAGATACAGCTATCGTTTACATTTCATGTGCAATGCGTATTTACGCGTTTCAACCAGAATTGTGACATTGATTCAGAGTGGACATACACAAACAGCAGAGTTGAAAACGTCCGACTCGTTGGCTGAACAGTTAGCGTACTGGCCTTCGGTTCAGAGGGTTCCGTGTTCGATTCCCGCCCGGATCGTGGATTTTAACCTTCATTGGTTAAATTCCAGTGGTCCAGGGGCTGGGTGTTTGTGCTGTCCCCAACATTCCTGCAACTCACACACCACACATAACACTATCCTCCATCACAATAACACGCAGTTACCTACCCATGGCAGATGCCGCCCACCCTCATCGGAGGGTCTGCCTTACAAGGGCTGCACTCGGCTAGAAATAGCCACACGAAATTATTATTAGCTTTGAAAACGTGTGATGTGACTGACAGACTGGGAGAAAGTTGCCCGAGGGTGACAACGCTACGACAATATCGGTGTATCCGCGTAACAACTTCTACTGCTCAACAATTAAGAGATGACTTCTTGAGGGGAATCGGGGTGCGTTTTTTTTATACAAACTATACGCAGTCGGCTGCATAGTGCTTTGGTAAGGTCATCTACTAGATGAGAGGAGAAGGTAAACCATCCAGCATCTTGCTTGTGGTTGTTGTTTAAAGGGGCCTAACATCTAGGTCATCGGCCCACCAACGTCTTAGCTGAGGGGTTGAATGAATGGCTTAATGTAATGTTTGCAGATGATTGTTTTTACAGTTTTGCTTTATGTTGCACCGACACAGATGGGTCTTATGGCGGTGATGTGATAGGAAAGGGATAGGACTTGGAACGAAGCGACCGTGGCCTTAATTAAGGTACTGCCCCAGGATATGCCTGATGTGAAAGTCAAAAACCACGGAAAACCATCTTCAGTACTGCCGACAGTGGGGTTCGTACCCACTATCTCCCGAATGAAAACTCACAGCTGCGCGACCCTAACCGCACGGCCAACTCTCTCGGTGTCTGCAAATGAAAATCGGATATAATTTAAGCCAAATACACGACAACAAAGTACTGTATGTTAAAACGTAAAGGTTGTGGTGGAAAGTACCAGCATGTTAAGAAGTTCATGCATCTGGAAATGGTCGTGTAATGTTTTGGTCTAGGATTATGCATGCGTCGTAAACTTTTGACATCAATTCGAAGTGTCAGCTGTATACTGATGAAATTCTTCGATCATTTGTACAATCTTTGGGTGTGCGTATGGTGCTGAATTCATTTTCGTCAACGATAATGCTCGCTCTCATCAAGATGCATCAGTGAGGAACTTCATGTGAGAGGTGGATATCAACCATATGAATTGGCCAGCTAATTCACCGGACATGAACTGCATTGAGAATGCATGGGATGGGTTGAAAATGTCTGCTTTTGATCTCCACAGGCACTCCTAGACCTCATCAGAGTTACCCGGATGGTAGAAGAAGATTACATCAATACAATAATTGTAAGCATACCACAGCGTTTCAGAAACCTAAACAAAGCCAGAGGAGGCCATATACGATACTAAGGCAAAGTGAAGATGTGACAACCTCCACTAAAATGAAAAACACACAAATTGTAACCTTTACAATATTACTGTTTATTTACGTTAGGTATTGGAAGAAAAAATGTTAGTTTGTAAAAATGTACATTTAGGATGTGTGTCATTGTGATACAGTAATCAACATTTTGTAACTTTGTTACTGAACTACATCCTTCACATTCCAATTATTTTTTTGCGGTGCATATAAAAAGTTAAAGAGCGGCGAAACGTCGTCATGTGCCAACACGCGTTACGTACAGTAACTGACTCTGCCTCCACCTCAGTGCACATTAAAACATTGTCCACCTCTGTGGTGTACTGGTTAGTGTGATTAGTTGCACCCCCCGTAGACCCGAGTTCGATTCCCGGCTCTGCCATGAGATATGAAAAGCGGTACACGGGTTGGAATGGCATTCATTCAGCATCCGGAGGTCAACTGAGTAGAGGGGTTTCGATTCCAACCTCAGCCATCCTCGAAGAGGTATTTTTGTGGTTTCACACTTCTCCCCCAGGCAAATGCCGGGATGGTACGGCACCTAAATTAAGGCCACGGCCTATTCCTTCTTCCTTGTCTATTCCTTCCTATCTCCCAATCCCCCCACTAGTCCCCTGTTTAGCGTAGCAGGTGAGGTCACCTGCGCGAGATACTGGTCCTCCTTCCCAGTTTTATCTGCCGATCCAAAGTGTCAGCCTCCAGGACACTGCCCTTCAGGCGGTAGAGGTGGGATTCCTTGTTGAGTCCGAGGGAAAAACCAACCCTGGAGGGTAAACTGATTAAGAAATAAATAAATAAAGAAAGAAAATATTCATATACGGCATACTTCAAACATTGTGGGAGATTTGCTTCAGAAAATAGCAAATAAATGACATTGAGGATGTCCGGTGCCCGAATGTGTGTACCGCAGGGAAACGTCTTAGCGCCGAGCTACCGCAGCGTCTAAAAGCTAGCCGCTCGCAGATCGTGATGTCCAGACAGGTAACCGAGCCACGAATTTTATACGCTTATAGTTAAGATCCTAGTGGCCATTGAACATCTATTCTCCCCTGATATGATTTACTGTATATTGATATCGGAGTTTCAACTGTAATGACACGTACTTGTAAGCCTGACGGTGTCAAAATAAAGAGAAGGGCCACGAAGAGCGTGAAAATTAGACTCCCTAGAATTCACAAACCTAAGGCGTCTGAGTCAGAATAGAACAAGTATTAACTAAGAGAGCGTAGAGAAGAGATAAAACTAGAAGCCTGGCACAGGTAAATAGAAGCAGTGCTGACACAGCTAAGGCATATTTGGTTGGCAACCACACTCCCAGAGAGACCCTGGAATGTTACTCTTGATCGTGAAAGTGTAAATAAATCAAAGCATGATAAACATTGCTGATGGTAGTTCTTTCTTCACAAACTTTTCTGTTCCGTTTGCCGTAACGTCTCAGTGTAAAGGAATACCATACCTATCCTCCTTCTTCTTATTCTTTATCTGTTTACCCTCCAGAATCGGTTTTTCCCTCTAACTCAGCGAGGGATCCCATCTCTACCACCTCAAGGGCAGTGTCCTGGGGCTTCAGACTCTGAGTCGAGGGATAAAACTTGATAGGATGACCAGTACCTCGCCCAGGCAGCCTCACCTGCTATGCTGAACAGGGGCCTGGCGGGGGAATGGGGAGATTGGAATGGATAGACAGGGAAGAGGGAAGGAAGCTGCCGTGGCCTTAAGTTAGGTAGAATCCCGGCATTTGCCTGGAGGAGAAGTGGGAAACCACGGAATACCACTTCCAGGATGGTGTGCCACACCAAGCTTGCCTTGGTGATGCACTTCTGGTAATTATCACACTCTTTGACTGCCTTCGACGTCTTTGTCGATATTTTTCTCCAGACGTGACGTATAACTCATGTACTCCTTGACAGATGGCGCTTCCGGCCATCAGCCGAAGTGTCACCATTCTCATGCTTGCCTTCCTTGGAGAGAGGTTGTTTATCGGTGAAGCCAACATGGCGATTTTTGAAAAGATGGGCATATCGAGATTCAAGATATATAACTTATGTCTTTTGCTGTTCCTGCCTTGGATTTATTCATTCTATTGCCCGACTCTTTCTTTGAGTCGATGTTTGTGATTACGTAGAGCCTCAGCGCTCTATCCAGCTACTATGCAGGTAAGTGTTATACTTTGGTTTGCTGTAGTTGCGTGGGTATTATTATATTTTCATTCTGCAGACTTTACGTGTGTATTTACTGCAGGTTTTTTATTTGTGTGATCTATTTTGTCCTTGTATAAACACGTGAGAACGGAGGATGGTATTAATCCGTTGTATGACTGGTTTGTCTGCCTGTGACCTACATTGGGACCTACCATTCTTGTTTCTCGTCGGTTTCTTTCATGGCTGAGTTTTTGATATGTGGTACTGTTTTTACGCTATGACTGGTATTCATGTTCGCCCATGGCGAGGCGATATGGATGCGTCTTGGGGCGTGTTGATTGTGATTACTATTGCTACGATTAATGTTGGGATATGCCTTGCCTCAATGCGGCGATCCTTTATAATCCTTGTGCATCTGATATGAGCTCGTGAGTCCATGAAATTACAAGTCATGTTATGCGGTTTGTATTCGCAATGTACGTTGATATACTTGCCTATTCTGGTCCACACACATAATTTTTTTTGTCTCTATGGTATGTGCGTGTGTGCATTTGTTCTGTCTGTCTGCCTGACTGATAGTATTCTCCGCATCTCACGATGTTTTTTTAAATTTTTGCTTGTGTTTGTCTTTATTTTCGTTCTTTGGTCTATTTGTGGGCCTATTTCTTTAGTTACGTTTGTTGTGTTCCTTTGAATTTATCTGTTCCATGGCTTTGTTTACCCCGCCTCGTAACTATGGCAATGATCTTTATCTTATATTTTTGTTCCTTGGGATGCTGTCTTCAAGATGGTGTATTGCTTTGGAGCCGCGTCTCTTGTGATGCTCGTTTCGGAGCATAATAATTTACGATTGCGATGTACATACTGCATTGATGTTGTGTGAATTTATTTTGAAGTCTGCCCAACTTCTTACTACTACGATTGATATGTCCCACGTCACGTATTTTAAATTACTCGAGGCAAGTCAACTATAGGTTGTGGGATATTGGATTATAAGAGGCGAGTATGGCTACTCTTGCCTGTATTCAATGATGTTAACCCCACAGTACGTGATATATATTCTACGCATCTCTCTGTAAGTAATATTCGAAGCTACCTATTTTATTTGTCTTCCCTTTGACTTTATGTTTGTCAATAAACCCCATACTTTTGATCCTGTTCTTTCATTTATTGGGAGGGTTCCGGGTTCTTACTATTCCTGTTCCCCATTGCTCTGTCTACGCACGAGTCCAGCTCCAGGCTGTTTTAACCTATTCCAGTCCGTCCACGGCCGAGAAGAAAGGTAAGTAGGTAAGTATCCACGGGAGTGTCGGTGTATTGGATAGTATGTGTGTGTGTACTGTTTGTTGGGGTGGGTGTATGATTGAGGTGGGAATCGAACCCACCTCTACTCAGTTGACCTCCCGAGGCTGAGTGGACTCTGTTCCAGCCCTCGTACCACTTTTCAAATTTCGTGGCAGAGCCGGGAATCGAACCCAGGGCCTCCGGGGCTGGCAGCTAATCACACTAACCGCTATACCACAGAGGCGGACCCGTACCTATCCTCTATTTGTTATTTCTTTCTTTCTTAATCCATTTATCCTCCAGTGTTGGTTTTTCCCTCGGACTCAGCGAGGGATCCCACCTCTACCGCCTCAAGCGCAGTGTCCTGGAGAGTGAGACGTTAAGTCGGGGGATACAACTGGGGAGGAGGACCAGTCCTCCACTTATTACCGGATATTGTTTCAATTCTTTGGTCACACAGTCATACAGAAAAATATTGAAGAACAATTATCTCGAGGAAGATGATCAATGCGATCATTTAATAATTTCGTGTGGCTATTTCTAGCCGAATGCAGCCCTTGTAAGGCAGACCCTCCGATGAGGGTGGGCGGCATCTGCCATGTGTAGGTAACTGCGTTTTATTGTGGTGGAGGATAGTGTTATGTGTAGTGTGTGAGTTGCAGGGATGTTGGAGACAGCACAAACACCCAGCCCCCGGGCCATTAGAATAAACCAATGAAGGTGAAAATCCACGACTCGGCCGGGAATCGAACCCAGGACCCTCTGAACCGAAGGCCAGTACGCTGACCGTTCAGCCAAGGAGTCGGACAATGCGATCATTAAAACAGGTGAAAAGGAGAACTAACAAAACAGAGCCATGAACCAAAAGCTACAACAACTACTACTAAAGTGATTTCATTCCTTAGTCTGATGAGGTGCTCGGCCTTCTCTTAGGCCAGATGTTTTGCCGTGATCTGAGGCGCGGAGAAGGTGAGAGGGGAACGGCCGTGGCCTACAGAAGGAAATATCCCGACAGGATCGGGTGCAATGCAGACAACTAGTCAAACATGTTACATAACAGGTCGCCAGCTTTCATCTCTGGAAGGCGGAGTTAATGATGATGAGCCGTAACGTACTCATACAAGGACCAATATAGTCTCAATTAATTCTTATTATCTGAGAGACTTTCTGCTCGTCTCAATTTGGTTCTCATTGTAAAATACACTAAACTTCTCCGATGATTGCGGGGGTGGAAGTGCCCCCCACTCAAGCGACTCTGTAGTTCAGATGTCAAATAATCTGTGAAACCGGAGAATTCGAATCCTACAGCCCAGCGTTCGTAAAATGAAACTTCCTATTTCACCTCGATTAAAATGTTACGACAATGCCTTTCCTAAGACCACTTCCCTTCCTGTACTCGGCCAAAATATATAAATATACACATGATACCAGATACAACAGTACTACAGGTTTTCTTCTTTTTCTGGTGCTGTCTACTCACAGGAGGTTGGGAACCATCACAGTGTAATGTTCCTTACTTTATGTTTCCCGTATCAGAGTTGCCGTATCGTGGATATCAATCGAATAAATCGAAAAAATAATCGAATGTGTTTCAAATACCATTCAGTTGTAGTGATGGCTTAATCGAATACTTTTAATATTCGAATAACCTCCTTCCGATTATTTAAATAGTGGAATAAATAATAGAATAAAATAATCGAACGAGTTTCAAATATCATTCAGTTGTATCGCATAGAATATTCGATTCGGCTGCGTCATGAATCAATTTTTCGGTTTGAGTGTGTCGGATGGATAATCGATTGAAATAAGCGAATAGATGAAATCTTACGAAAATAGAAATACGCCTTTTTCCAAACGTATCTCCAACTGTTGAAACTAAATGAGTGAATTAACTCTCTTAATAACATCACTTTTCATTAGATTATTTCGAAAGCATTCACTCATTCATTTGAATGCAGTTTCGAATGAATAATCGAAAAAATAATCGAATGCAAACATTCACTATTGAATTGCCTCATTAATTATAATGGAGTTTCGGATGAATAAACGAAATAGTAATCCGATAGATAAAATATTCACTATTGGATTGCCTCATTCATTCGAATGAAGTTTCGAATAAATCAACGAAAAAGTAATCCGATGGATAAAATATTCACTATTGGATTGCCTCATTCATTCGAATGGAGTTTCGAATAAATAAACGACAAAGTAATCCGAGGGATAAAATATTCACTATTCGATTGCCTCATTCATTTGAATGAAGTTTCGAATACATAAACGAAAAAGTAATCCGATGCATAAAATATTCGCTATTGGATTGCCTCATTCATTTGAATAGAGTTTCGAAAAAATAAACGAAAAAGTAATCCGATCGATAAAATATTCACTATTCGATTGCCTCATTCATTTGAATAGAATTTCGAACAAATAAACGAAAAAGTAATCTGATAGATAAAATATTCACTGTTCGATTGCCTCATTCATTTGAATAGAATTTCGAATAAATAAACGAAAAAGTAATCCGATGGATAAAATATTCACTATTCGATTGCCTCATTCATTCGAATAGAGTTTCGAATAAATAAACGAAAAATAATCCGATGGATAAAATATTCACTATTGGATTGCCTCATTCATTTGAATAGAGTTTTGAATAAATAAACGAACAAGTAATCCGATGAATAAAATATTCAGTATTGGATATCCTCATTCATTCGAATCGAGTTTCGAATAAATAAACGAAAAAGTAATCCGATGGAAAAAAATATTCACTGTTCAATTGCCTCATTCATTTGAATGGAGTTTCGAAAAAAATGGGATGGTAAAACTTTTTTTCGCTAGCGGTTTTACGTCGCACCGACACAGATAGGTCTTATGGCGACGATGGGATAGGAAAGGCCTAGGAGTTGGAATGAAGCGGCCGTGGCCTTAATTAAGGTACAGCCCCAGCATTTGCCTGGTGTGAAAATGGGAACCACGGAAAACCATCTTCAGGGCTGCCGATAGTGGGATTCGAACCTACCATCTCCCGGATGCAAGCTCACAGCCGCGCGCCTCTACGCGTACGGCCAACTCGCCCGGTGATGATAAAACTATTCACTATTCGATTCCCTCATTCATTCGAATGAATAATCGAATGGGAAATATAACGGAATAATATAATAAAATTAAATAATCGATTATTTTGTATTCGATTATCCCAACACTAACTCCTCATTTCCATTCTGTGATCAGCAGCAGCGGCTCGTGAAATTTGGTGATGGAGTCTCACATATTTTAAACTCTTGTAACATTAATGTAGCGTTTTTCAATGGAGATTTAACTCGTTCCGATATAAACATAATATTAGATCATAAGAATAAAATAAACACTCATCTAAACAAGAAATGTGAAAATCGATGATGTTGCAAATAAAATATGTCTTTAGCGAAAATAAATTTGAAAGTTTAATTACCAGTACTATACAAAACGATTCACCCATACATAAACCGTCCTGTGAAATATTCAGAAGCAGAAACGGCCTCCGAAAGCCTTGATCTCAAGGGTTTCTTTCCTAATGGAAGACTTGAAAAGCTAGTTTCTTGTAGAACACTAACACTGTGTTCGCCCTTGTAAAACACACGTTTTAGTCTATTACTGGGATCGATGACCTAGATGTTTGTCAGGCCCCGTTTAACAACAAGCAAGCAAGTCTATTACTGTTAGAAAAATATGTAAAACTTTTTCCCAATGACAGTAGTTAGCATACATCTGAATCATAGGAAAGCAATCTTGTAGCTACGAGCGAGAACAATTTTCTTAAAATACATCACCAAATTCTCTCCCTGTTCGAACCCCACTGTCGGCAGCCCTGAAGATGGTTTCCTGTGGTTTCCCATTTTCACACCAGGTCCCTTTATTAAGACCACGACCGCTTCCTTCCCACTCCTACCCTACGTATAGAAAATTGTAGAAAAGAAAAATCTCTCATACCGTCCTTTAAGTGTTTACGAAACAGATACGAACCCTGCTTTTGTTCTGTTGGTTCCAGGCAGGTTTGAAGAGAGGAGGAGAGTGTGATTGGCAGAGATATGAAGTATATGAGTTACAACTCTTTGTGGGGATTTCAGCATTTATTTTAAACACCTTTCCCCTATATGTCTTAACACTAACTTCCAAATTTTACTGGTGCACTCGGAAGAATGCACCACCCGGTCGTTAGTAAAACAACAAACAGGAAATAAAATTGCTTCCTAGTGACTGGGGGTTCAGTGAACCATTGAACCCAACGAGAATCAGCGCCTGATGGCCAATAATATCAGTATTTGTCATTTCGAAAAAAGGCTGCTTTCTCGCGTTTCGCGAGGGTTAAGACTTCAGATGATTCCCCGGCTCGCGGAGTACCTCCTCGTTGGTAACGTGGTCTACCCACGAGATCTTGAATATCCACATTTCTGAGGATTACTTCCATTAATGACGCATGGCTGATTGTTATTGAGCGGTTTTTATGAAGTTCGGTACCATTTTACTACTACTACTACTACTACTACTAAAACGCCGTCTCTCAGGCCGGGAGATTTGTTACGGTGAAGGAGATGCTTGGAGAAGGTGAGAGGGTTGGCGGCCGTGCCCTATACTAGGAACTGTCCCGGCATTCGCCTTGGTGCAGGAGAATGGCAAACCACGGAAAACCATTCTCAGGACAGCCCACGGTTGAGGCCAGCAGTGAGGTCCAGCCCTGTCCCGTCTCCCGAATGCAGAGGCGTAGAGCCACGGTAGAGCCGTTTGGTTGGCCGGTCAGAGTGCAGAGCTGTTGGATCACGTACCAGCCGTGGCCACTTTTGGGCCAAGACGCACTCTGCATCTTCCGACGTAGCATTTTTGGTCACCGTTGAGTAAATAATGGCGGTCGTGTAGAAGTGTGTGCGAGTGAAGTTCCGTAAACTGGACGAAGTAAGGCGACACCAACGAGGATATTGCCATAAATATAGTAAATTTGTGTAAATTAAGGAAAGCATGGCCAGTGTAAAGTGTAATATCTGAAAATTAACGTGGATAGCGACTATACGGACTGTACCGGTTGGTACACCTACACGCCGCACATTTGAATGTTCCGCCTTAAAGTACTCCTCTACTGGAGAAACTCTGAACTTTAAAAACCGAATAAACTCAACTGTTTCTCAGAAGATGTCACTGTGTGTATTTCGAATTGTTTTGTTTTTCATTGATGAAGAAGTCTGGACATTCCCTCACAGATGTCTCTACCACAAACTATGATCATGCACCCTGGTGCGAAGTGAAGGAACTTTTCTTGAAGAAATTTTGTATTCAGAAGTTTTGGTCTTAACTATAAATTTTGTTCTTTCATCTATGGGTTGGCAATATTAATCTTTCATTCCGCCAGTTTTGAACTTAGCCAATCCCGAATTTCTTTAATTAATTTTGGACCAATAGTGTCCTTCTCCAATTTCAATGTGTAACTTTTGGGCAACCAATAAACGCCTGTGGGTGTGTCTCAATTATTCATGAAAGGTCTCGAATCTTCCATGAGGGTTTAAAAACTGCTGATTTTCATGGCTCGTCGCCACTTCAACAACATCTAGCTTAGTGTATGGAAGTATAGCAGGGGGCGGGTTGCGCCTCTTCCTTCGAGCAGCAGCTCTTCAGCAAAGGTAATGGCCTTTTAACATCTGTATTTCTTTCTTGGTCAGCAGTTTAACCCCCGGGGAAGTTTCGAAACCTTTTCAAAGTATCCTACCTGTTTAAAAATGTAATTTAGTGCCGGCTTATGTAAACATTTTCTTATTACTTTAACTGTAAATCGGGGATAGAGAGTGCTTTACCCTCTCGAGCTCCCCTTCAATTTGGATTTGAGGTGACTACGTTTTCATAACCGATTTTTCTTCTCTTCATTAATGTGTTAAATTATTTTTCTTATACGAGTAACCTCCCTAATGTGGGAATAGCCCCTGTGCAATTGGCCTAGTGCCCCTTAGGTTTTAACAAGTTGAATGTAGGAGTGCAAGCAACGCCTCCATTCATATTGGTATTTTGGGCCATTTCATTAACCTATTATTTTTCTTTTAAGGCCCGGTAGGCTGGGTACGAAATACCCCCGTTTAATTCGTGTAAGTTGCGCCTCGATGGCAAGTGATTGTAAAGCTTTGTATTGCCTTTAATAGGCTTGAAAGATTGAGATCGGATCAACTCTTTATGGTGTTGTGGTAAAAGTGCCTCAGAGAGGCTTGAGATGTGAAGCTGGGAGCAAGTGCTCCATGTTTTGAGGGGTTTTCTGCTCTTTGGTAATTTGTGGTTGTGAGCTGAGAGCTCAGAAATTGTTAAACTTTGGGGCTCGTAGCCCAGAATTTGTAAAGACCCCTTAACTTGTGCTTTCGTTTGTAAAGTTGCATTGTACCTGATTTTTCTTTGTTATTTCACCTAGTGAAAATTGTTAAATCTTGTTGTCTATTGAAAATATAACCTTTATTTAAATTTTAAATTCATCTTTCGGACTTGTAGTTAGACCCATTCCAGCCCGCACCTTCTTTCGCCTCTGCTGATCCACCAAAACACGGTAACACGGACATTTATAAAGAACTACCCCTACCCAACCCCACGGCACTTATGCCCTTGAAAGGGCTTTGGCCTGCCCAGCGACCGCTTCTCAGCCCGAAGGCCTGCAGATTACGAGGTGTCATGTGGTTAGCACGACGCATCCTCTCGGTCGTTATTCTGGACTTTCGAGACCGGGGGCGCCATCTCACCGTCAGATAGCTCCACAATTCTAATCACGTAGGCTGAGTGGACCTTGAACCAGCCCTCAGGTCGAGAGAAAAATCCCTGACCTCGCCGGGAATCGAACCCGGGGCCTCCGGGTGAGAGGCAGGAACGCTACCCCTACACCACGGGGCTGACACAAAGAACTACACGGAGACCTAATCTCTAACATGGCCTCATGTGAAGATTCGATCACAGGAGGTCAGAAGGTGACTTGTGGTAAGTGTGGAACTGAGTACCATGGCAAGTGTGTGAAAATAAAAATGAGAGTGATGCAATTGCGAAAAATAAAAGTATAACATGGACTTGTGAGTACCGTAACAAAGGATAAATGAAAACAGGAGAGGGTGATAAACCTTCAACAGTTACAATGGAGGACATCTACAAGCAACTGAAAGAACTAAGGGGTGAGCAAAAAGACCTAGGGTACTCCCTGGAGTAGCCGACATACAGAGTGCGGTGAATAACCAGCAGAGACCGCTACAGGAAATTATTGACATTCTCAAATCTGAAAACAACAAACTGAAACAGGAAGTGGATGACTTAAAGGAACGAGTGGAGGACATCGAGCAGTACTCCAGACTGAATTCCGTAGAGATCCACGGAGTTCCAGAAACACAAGGTGAAAGCACGGAGGAGGCGGTCGGTAAAGTTATTGTTGCCACTGGGGTAAATATGGATTCATCAATGATCGATATATGTCACAGATTTCCCTCAAGAACATCTGCTGGACTGCGTACTCAAACACCACCTCGTGGCATCCTAGTGAAGTTCGTGCGGAGAGCGGATAAGGAGAATCTGATGAATGCCAGAGCTAAACGAGGAAAGACCATAACAACCCTCGACCTTTGGTGGACAACAAGCCAGCCGGTATTCATCAATGAATGCCTTTCCCCTTTCAGGAAGAAGCTCTTTGCACAGGAAAGAGAAAAGAGGAAAGCTGTCAATAACCAGTTCTGCTGGATGCGGAATGGTAAGATATTCGTCAGGAGGAAGCCAGGCGATCCGGTTTTACAGAGTAAATGCTCAGAAGACATTGGAAAGATACAGCAAAATGCCAAAACAAAATACGAATAATAGTATAGATAGGTATACAGTAGTAGTAAAGAAGGGGTAATTATTAGTTATTAGAATATGAGAGGAGTTAGGACAAATACTCAAGAACTATGTTTAGCTGCCTCTGAAAATAACCATAAGATAATCTGCATAACCGAAATTTGGCTAAGTCTATATATGATAATGAAATCAACCCTAGTAATTACTGTGTTTTGATCAGATAGAGAACATAAAGTAACAGGTAAACGGAGGGGAGTTTATAGCCGTTGATAAAATATTTAAAACTCATCAGATTATTTCTTACTCTCGTGAATTCGAATTTGTAATGGTTAAAGTTCAGTTTAAATGTAGGTCATATTTTATAGGAGTAGTGTATCTTCCACCAAATTCTAACCTTGATCAATAATGTGAATTTTTTGAAATAGTTGAATCAGCAATAAACCCAGAAAATAAGTCATTTTGTATTGCAGGAGATTTCAATTTAAAAGAAACAAATCAGGATGGTGGTACAAGTAAAGCAAGTCGGCAGCAATTTAGCTTCAAAACTTTCTAAATCTCATTAATGTAACGCCTAGAAATACTATCTTGAATAAATTCGGATACTGTTGGTATTTAGTTCTGGCCTCTACAACAGAGCAAATTCACATTGAGCGAGATGACCAGCCCTTGCTACCTGAAGATGACTATCATCCTGCACTGATTCTCTCAATAGAAGTTAAACTAAGAAACTTTAGTACATTGGACAGTAGATCAACTTTCAGGCATCATAATTATAACTGAGCTAATTTCCAATTACTCTTTGAATTACTAAACACTTGTGATTGGTCAGAATTGAATGACACAGAGGACGTTAACAGTGCTTTAGAGTGCTTCTATAATAAATTCTATAAAATTCTTGATTGCTGCGTTCCTCTGACTAAGTCCAGTATGGTACAATAAGGGAATAATACAACTCATTCGAAATAAGAAGTATCATAGGAAAAGAAGACATCGTAGTGAATATAGTACGACAGAGTTCAAAACAAAGAGAGCAATTCTTAAAAAGAAAATAAGAATAGCGTATAAAGCATAAACTAAATCTATAGAAAGTAGTATAGCTAGTAATAGCAAACACTTTTGGCACTTTTTAAAGCAAAAGAGAACCATTAATCAAGAATTTCACAGATATGTACTGAATGATAGCACCTTAACTTCTAAGACAGAAATAGCCGATGAATTTGCCTCGTACTTCAAAAGTACATACACAAAAGTAACACCGAAATCAATGAGCAGTACATCTCAGAGGAACTGCGATATAAGGAACTTGACATGTTAAATATTTCGGAGGCATCTGTTGATAATGTTAAATGTGCCATAAAATAATTACAGTCTAAAAGAAGTGCTGGTACAGATAATATACACCAATATGTAGTGAAAGGATGCGGAGACGCTCTTGCATATCCACTTTGTACACTGACTGGCACAGCAAATGCAACACCAAGAAGGAGTGGTTCGAAAGGGATGAAAGTTGGGAAAAAAACAGAGACGGCACGGACGAATAATTGATGTTTATTTCAAACCGATATGCAGGTTACACAATGCGCACGGCATCGACTCAGTAGGATGTAGGACCACCGCGAGCGGCGATGCACGCAGAAACACGTCGAGGTACAGAGTCAATAAGAGTGCGGATGGTGTCCTGAGGGATGGTTCCCCATTCTCTGTCAACCATTTGCCACAGTTGGTCGTCCGTACGAGGCTGGGGCAGAGTTTGCAAACGGCGTCCAATGAGATCCCACACGTGTTCGATTGGTGAGAGATCCGGAGAGTACGCTGGCCACGGAAGCATCTGTACACCTCGTAGAGCCTGTTGGGAGATGCGAGCAGTGTGTGGGCGGGCATTATCCTGCTGAAACAGAGCATTGGGCAGCCCCTGAAGGCACGGGAGTGCCACCGGCCGCAGCACATGCTGCACGTAGCGGTGGGCATTTAACGTGCCTTGAATACGCACTAGAGGTGACGTGGAATCATACGCAATAGCGCCCCAAACCATGATGCCGCGTTGTCTAGCGGTAGGGCGCTCCACAGTTACTGCCGGATTTGACCTTTCTCCACGCCGACGCCACACTCGTCTGCGGTGACTATCACTGACAGAACAGAAGCGTGACTCATCGGAGAACACGACGTTCCGCCATTCCCTCATCCAAGTCGCTCTAGCCCGGCACCATGCCAGGCGTGCACGTCTATGCTGTGGAGTCAATGGTAGTCTTCTGAGCGGACGCCGGGAGTGCAGGCCTCCTTCAACCAATCGACGGGAAATTGTTCTGGTCGATATTGGAACAGCCAGGGTGTCTTGCACATGCTGAAGAATGGCGGTTGACGTGGCGTGCGTGGCTGCCACCGCTTGGCGGCGGATGCGCCGATCCTCGCGTGCTGACGTCACTCGGGCTGCGCCTGGACCCCTCGCACGTGTCACATGTCCCTGCGCCAACCATCTTCGCCACAGGCGCTGCACCGTGGACACATCCCTATGGGTATCGGCTGCGATTTGACGAAGCGACCAACCTGCCCTTCTCAGCCCGATCACCATACCCCTCGTAAAGTCGTCTGTCTGCTGGAAATGCCTCCGTTGACGGCGGCCTGGCATTCTTAGCTATACACGTGTCCTGTGGCACACGACAACACGTTCTACAATGACTGTCGGCTGAGAAATCACGGTACGAAGTGGGCCATTCGCCAACGCCGTGTCCCATTTATCGTTCGCTACGTGCGCAGCACAGCGGCGCATTTCACATCTTGAGCATACCTCAGTGACGTCAGTCTACCCTGCAATTGGCATAAAGTTCTGACCACTCCTTCTTGGTGTTGCATTTGCTCTGTCAGTCAGTGTAATTATAGAACAATATCAATACTATCAGTCTTATGCAGAGTGTTTGAGGATATACTTTACTGCAATGTCTATCGACATGTTGAGAAAGTCATCATAAAGCAACAAAATGGCTTTATGCAAGGGAGATCAACAAGTTCAAATTTAGTGAACTTAACAAATTATGTGTCGTCTATTGTAGATCAAAGAGGACAAGTGGATGTCATATACACGGACATGACAAAAGCATTCGGTAGGATTGATCATCATAAAACTCTAAACAAACTTCACAGTTTCGGTTTTAGCTCTGACCTGGTCGGATTATTTAACTACTACTTTAGGAATAGATTTCAATTTGTTGGTTTCAAAGGGGTAGCTTCATCCTTCAGGCATAAATCAAGGTTCAAAATTAGGTCCATTGTTGTTCATTCTGTTTGCCAAAGATGTTGGTTCTGTATTGAAGAATTCTAAATTTTAGTTATGCCGATGACATTAAACTTTCCTCAAACCATGGTAACGAAAAATTGCAACAAGACCTCACAGCACTTGTTAAATGGGGAAAACATTATTCCTTTAAATTCAATGTTAAGAAATGTGAATCAATGATCTTTACCAGAAAAAGAAAACCAAAAATCCATTCTTATAAATGAATAGTATCAGCCTAAAACGGGTTGAAGGAAAGAAGGATTTTAGGAGTAATATTTGATAGTAAACTTCAGTTCAATCTATACATATAAAATAACTTATCCTGACTGACTGACTGACTGACTGACTGACTGACTGACTGACTGACTGACTGACTGACTGACTGACTGACTGACTGACTGACTGACTGACTGACTGACTCATCATCGCCGAGCCAAAACTACTAGACATAACGAAATTTTGGGGATACATTCATATTAAGATGTAGGTGCTCGCTAATAGAGGATTTTTGGATATTCCGTCGCTAAGGGGTGAAAAGGGGGGTGAAATTTTAAAATGAGTGTATCTATATCTCAAAATTTTAAAAGTTTACAGATGTAAAAATTGGTATTTACAATCTTCCTTAAAAATAAGGAAACACGTATTTTTTTGTTTTAGGAAAATCCCAATAGGAGGGGTGTAAAAGGGTGAAATAGGATTTGAATGCCTTTAATCAGGATACCGGTACTTATATCTCAGAAACTGAAGATATTACAGACCTGAAAATTGGTATATTTGTTCTCTTTTAAAAATAAAGAAACACGTATTTTTTGTTTTTGTAAAATCCAATTAATGGGGGTTTGAAAAGGGGGGTGAATTTTTAAAATAAGCGTATACATATCTCAAAACTTTTAAAGTGTACACATGCAAAAATTGGTATTTAGATTCCCCTTCAAAAATAAAGAAACATATATTTTTTTTGTTTTCAGAAAATCCCAATAGGAGGGGTGAAAAGGAGTGAAAAAGGGGTTGAATGCCTTAAATGAGGATGCTTACATCTTAGAAACAGAAGATATTACAGGCCTGAAAATTGGTATTTGGGATCTCCTTTGAAAATAAAGAAACTCATAGTTTTCGTTTTTGGAAAATCTACTTAATGGGGGTTAAACAGGAGTGACAAATTGGGGTGAATTTTTATAAAGACGATATCTACAGTATATCTCAGAACTTAAAATGTTACAGACGTAAAAACTGGTATTTGGAATCTCCTGTAAAAGTAAAGAAACATAGGTTATTTGCTTTTGCAAACTCCACTTAAGGGGACTAAAAAGGGGGTAAAATTTTAAAATGAGCATTTTTACAGTATATCTCAAAAACTTAACATGTAACCGAAGTGAAAAATAGTATTTTTTATCTCTATTGAAAATAAAGAAACATGTATTTTTTGTTTCCTGCAAAACCACTTGGGTGAAGGGGTAAAAGTGACTGAAAATGGGGTTGAATTATTTAAATTAGGATACTGATATCTCAAAAGCTGAAGATGTTACAGACGTGAAAGTGGGTATTTGGAATTTCCTTTTAAAATAAAGGAATACGTATTTTTCGTTTTTGGAAATCCACCTAAAGGGAGGAGGGAAATTGAAAAATGAGTTGAATTATTTGTATGAGGATACTATTATCTCAAAAACGAAAGATTTTGCAGACGTGAAAATTGGTATTTGGAATCTGCTTTAAAATTAAACAAACACGTATTCTCGGAAAATCCAATGAAGTGGGGAAGGGGGGTGAAAAATTGAAAAATTAATTGAATTAATTGGAGAATACTTACATCTAATAAATATAAAGTTGTTACAGACGTAAAAATTAACATTTGGGTCTCCTTTAAAAACAAAGAAAAAGGCGTTTTGGGGCGAAATCACTTTGGGGGCGGGGTGAAAAGGAGTTGAATTCCTTTTATGTGGACACATATATCAAAAACTGAAGATCTTAGAGTCGTGATAACTGGTATTTAGAAGAACCTTTACTATTAAAGAGACAAGTATTTTTAACGGGAAATTCACTTAAGGGGGGCGGGGGTTGAAAGGAAGTGAAAAAACTTAATTCTTTTTATGGGGATACTGATACCTCAGAACTGAAGGTAACAGACGTGAACTTTGGTATTTTGAATCTCCTTTAAACATAAGGATACACGCCTTTTTTTTTGTGTGTGTGTGTGTGGGGGGGGGGAGTAAATCAACTTAACGGCAGTGGGGTGAAAAGGAGTTGAGACCAATTGATTTTACTGTTCATAATGTACTATTCTCATCATAGACTGGTCATTTTTAATCTTTCCTGGGTTCGTTTTTCAAGAGCCATCTTTTCCTTAGGAGAACATAAAGTTAGATTACAGTAGATTCTCCTGGCATATAAATAAAAATTTAAATACATTTTAAGTAAACGATATGAATGATATTGACCGCG